>NC_134144.1:15004509-15629509 GCF_033958435.1 Carettochelys insculpta
TTACATTTACACAGAGACTACAAAAACGTGAATGGATAATTCATCATTTTACTTGTTCCACTATCTTATTGTCCCTGTTAATTTTTGCTTCAAAAGTCCAACCAACCTGCTCACTTATCCTATTTGTAAAATGAGGACACTTCCTGAGTTCTCTGTTGTAGCTGTAAACTCTTTGGGGGTGGGACTTTCTTACTCTGTGTATGTAAGAAGTATTCAGGAGGGGTCAGTAGACCTGAAGCTGTTGAATGTAGTAGGTACTCAACATAGGAAGTCATAATTACTCTGGTTCCTTTCCCCACTTAAAACTATTTTTCAAGATGATAGTGGGTAGCACTGGGGAAAGATGCTGACTTTGGTGCTGCTAATGAACACAGTCTGCTCGTTGTCAGCACAAGAGGTTCAGGCCAGACAGCAGTGCAAGCTCCTTAGTTCTCTCAGCAGCTTACTAATGCCACTCCTTTCTGGCCTGAGGGACCACCTGGAGGGGGTGGTAAGCCAGTTCTGCATTTCCTTCTTTGTGGAGGCCCTCTGCTGTGGGGAAATTCCTTACCAAGCGTGGTTATGGGAGTAGCTATGGTCAGTTAAAGCCCCAATAGAGCCGCTTCAGTGGATCACAGATTTGTGTGTCTGCCCAAGGAGACCTATGGGAACCTGTGCAGAGCAAGATTTTACCCTTGGATTCAATCCTGTCACGTGGTCGCTTTGGACCTTTGCATAAATGGTCCTGCGCCCCAGGCAAAATTGGTAAAATTTGGTTGAGGTAGTTGAGTTGGGGGCGGAGGGAGAATTGGGGCTCATTCAGTGATGGGATAAGTCCCTCTCTTTAACATGAGGACCTGTGCAAGGCTGCAAGACTGGGAACTCACTTTGTCCGATGGCTGATGTTTCTCTGTCACCATTTCTTGGGGGACAGAGAAGATTTTGCTACTGTTGTGTTTCTCATTCCAGTCTGAAAGAGAGAGAGAAAACAGCCAGAGAAATCGGAGAGCGTGACCTGTTTCCAGAATCTTGCGAACAATTTACTTTCATGGAGACAGTGAGCATGGAAAAGCACCTTATCGCTCAGCATAAACACTTGGAAACTTCAGTGATACTTCACAGTAATGGGCTAATTATTAATTGCTTTGGCGCTTAATTGCGGCCTAATGTTGTGTTACGTGAGAAATCACTTGATACTGAAGTACATTAGAATTTGTACTGTAATTACTGCACTTGTAGAGGATTCACATTGTCATGCAGCATTAATTTTTAAGACATACATGAATTTTTAAGCTTAACAGATACAAACCTTAGTACAGTTAGGAAAACTGACTATTCAATCTGTGCTCCAGGAAGTATTTAACTATGTCATACAGATCTAAGGTAGGAAGTAACAAGTTTCCTCTAAACTTTCAATAATTCTTACATTGTTTGCTTATAGCTGCAATTTACTTTAAAATAATGACAAAGGCTGCTGATTATTCTTACCTGCATGTGGCGAGGGTGAAAAGATGAGAAAAAATGCGTAAACTCTGAGAAGCTTGTGCCTTCTGATAGTTGTCAGTGTGCCTTCTAATTTTTCACATCCATGGGTGGAATAAACGTTATGTGCACCAAGGAATATGTAGACGTGCATCACCAATAGAAAGACATACTGATGACTGTAATCATCTGGATAGCACCTGAATCTCTCTTGGACAGCCCCCCCAAATGCTCAGCTTACAGTGAACACTGGCTGTTAACCTTCTGTAATTACCAAACTTGGGAAGTACAGCAAGGGTTGATTTTTCTGAAGCACCTAAGAGACTTTTTGGAGCATAGCTTCCCCACTGAAGTTTCCTTTCATGATGCTTGTATGGATCTGCTCCTTCTTCCTCCCTGCCAAATGGTCCTGTATAACTGAGCTTTCCCTAGCAACTTGGAAACAATTGGCTTATGAAAGAATTTTTCCAAGGCCATCCAAAAATTAACTGACTCCCACCTGTCCCACTCAGCCCTCCGCATAGTAGTCTGGACTTATGATTTGGGACTGGTCAGTAACACAACTCTCTGAAAACAACTGATCTTCTCTTGCATGCTTGGAGTGTTTTGGCTGGTTCTCTGTTCCTGTGACTATGATGCAGAGCAAGGCCAAAATATTCAAACTTACATAACCATATTTAGGGAACTAAAAGTGTCCTGGTTTTTCATGGGTGCTGAGCACCACAAGTGCCCATTGAATCAAGGGATACCAGGGGTACACAGCAAATCTTGGTCCTAAATCCTATGATGGGATTGCAAATGAGAGGTAGTGCTCGTACGAGTGGTTTTTGCAGTCCTTCTGGTTTATATAGCTTAGATTTTCTTTAACGCCATCTAAGTATGTTTGTGTTACCACCCAGGATGTCAGGGTTGCCTTATGTATAGGATAGATCTGTCACTGGGTGACTGGTCCCTTTAAATGAGGACTCCCCCAGCTCTGCCTGTGACTAACCTGATTCCCAGCTTAGGCGCTGGAGGTGTGTCAAGTGATGGCTGAAGAACACCTGTTCCTTACGAAGGCCATAAAGAGCTGAACTGGAGAACTGCAGGGAGCAGATCACTTCTTGTAGGGAGCCCTGCAAGAGGGAACCGCCACCAGTTCTGGGGGATCTTTCAGGCAGAGGATGGGAGGACTGAGCACTGCAGTGATCAGTAAAGCTCCTGCAGCAGTCCTTGGTCAGTGAAGAGGCCAGGAGGGGGGCTGAGCAAAGTGAGGGAAAAGCCTCTGGGAACAGGAGTTTGGGCAGAGAGCCGCTGAGAGCCCACAAAATTACAGTTTGACAGCAAACGCCTACACCGAGAAAGCTGTAAAGTCAGAAAGTGTCAAAGTGACGTTAGTATGTGCATGCTTAGCTTGCCCCCTCCCCACGTAAGCAGCGGGACGGTCTT
Organism: Carettochelys insculpta; assembly: GCF_033958435.1. Taxonomy (NCBI): domain Eukaryota; kingdom Metazoa; phylum Chordata; order Testudines; family Carettochelyidae; genus Carettochelys; species Carettochelys insculpta. Next base: position 15,007,399 of record NC_134144.1, read on the forward strand.
CAGTTACACATCATCATAAGATTTCCCCCCAAAAGGAGCTTTTCCATTTGAACTTCTGACTCCTGACGGAGGGAACAGGGCACAGGCTTGCTTTGAATTTTGAAGGTGGCTTTCCCTGTGTGCACAGAGGCAGCACATGCAAGGCTAGGATTTTGGATGTGTGTATGGAAAGTGACCCATGATAAACTGTGAATTGAACTATGCTTGTTGCATCTAATTTTTAGAGAGTCTGTTTCTATAGCAGAACTGGAGTCACTTTACTTGACTTTCCTGGTGACAGTTTAGTATGAGAAGCTGTGTTCTGTTCTCACTTGTTTTCCTGAGTCAGGCTCTTGTTTTGTCCAGCCTTACCTATATTTCCTGGTTTTCTAACTTCTCGGTTGGTTCGCCTTGTCTTTCATGAAAGGAATATTGTTGTTGCTTTTTTGACCCACGCAGGATTTCAGTCAGATTTCAGGACCTGGTGGTATTTGAGCTGGATGTAGAAAGTGATCGGAGTTCGGTATTTTCTTTAATGCAGTCTGGTTTATTGACAAGGCATGTGCAAAATCCTGTTCCTCTGACTGCAGGAGGAACCAAAACCAAAAAAAAAAAAAAAAAAAAAAGCAGTGCTTAGGCCAGCTACCCTTCACAGACCTATTCCTGCATATGTGTTCAGAGAGATGACAAATCCACACCCCTAAACTATGAAGTTATGCTGATCTCACTGTGTAGGGACATGGCATTTTGAACAAGACAGAACATCTTCCATTGACCTAGCTACCACCTTGCCGAGAGGTGGATTAACCATACCAGTGGGGGAAGCTGTTCCACCAGTGTAGTAGCATCTACAGTGGTACAGCAGTGCAACTGTGCTGCTGCAGCTCTGCACGTCCAGACAAGCCCTTAGCTTCCCAACCCCAAAACCTGTTAGCCACCAGACCCAAAAGCGCACTCTCAGGCTGTTCCCAGGATCGCTCTGCGCCCACTGGGTCTGCTTGGTTTGCTCACATTTTGTCTTGGTCTCTCTCTCTGTTCTTGACTGTTCCCAGTTTCTCACACGTGCCCACAGGCTGGGCAGAGACCCGTTGGACCCCCTGCCCATCTGGCCTTCCTGGGAAGATTGAGTTAGGCCTCATTTGGCTCGTTAAGTGTGTCTTACAACTATCTGAACTGACATGCCGTTCATATTCACGCATCTGTTTGAATGAGGTTTTAACTAAACCCGTACTACGGTTCTGTCCAGTTAAAAATACAGGGTACATGTGTTGGAATGAAGCTCCTCTCCCGTCAGCTTCCTCATCTGGGTGGTATCAGTTGTGTTTTTTTTAATTGGGGAGCTTTTTTTTAAAGAGGTACGAAAGTCTTCAGGAAATGGGCAATTCCCTGCAGATCATAAGAAGCTGCCCTAGTCTGGTAGGGCTTTGGTACGGCAGCTTTTGGGGGAGAATGTAAGTACAACTCACCAGTGTCCCTCTGGAAAGCTACATGAGTAAAAGTGCATTCACCCCCCCCCCGCCATCTTGTTGTACTCAAGTACCCGGAAGTGAAAGCAGACGCACTTTTACTCAAGTAACTTTTTGTCTACTTTATCCACCTCTGGGCTTTAGGATGTGCTGGTGTGGCAGCAGGAAGGTGTTGCCCACTCAGTCATCTGAATCTAAAGCTGTCTATTCGTGTCAATCCTTGCCACCTCGTAAGGTCATCTGGTTGAACTCTGTGTACCCATAGGGTGAGGACCCCTCTCCTACAGAATGCACCAGAGGCTGTGGAATGGTGGTCCTCTCCAATCAACTCCCAAATGATAGCAGGATAGTTGCATTTTCTGTGTACTTATATCAAGAGTTGAGGAGACCATGGAGAGAGAGAGACTGCAGGCGTCAGCGTACTTTTTCAGGAGGAATGGCTTTGCAGGGCTCCAAGGTGAACAGCTCTAGATTTATATTTTTAAAGCTGAAAGTTATTTTTTTTTTTTTCTTTTCCACCCCTCCAACTCATCCCCGCTCTTCTCACCCACACCCTGTCCTCCAAATGTAGGCACTGGGCAGTACTGAGCACACAGTCCCAGCTGGCTGCCACTCTTGTTTGACTCTACACTGATGGGAAAATCCATTGCTTTAGTCACTGTGTTAGTTTTCTTCACTATTTTCTTCTTTTCTCCCATAATGGACTGGGGGTAGGGAGGGCAGTCACTTTTCTCAGAATTAACTTACCCAGTTAAGGTGCAAAAAATCCATCCTGGAACGCTTCACTTTTTAAAGCCAGTAAAAATGCTTCAGTCAACAAATCTTGATTTCCCGCCCCCCACCCCTGCCTCCGAGAACATCAAAATCCTCCTGAGATGTTAGTCCTTTGGGGGTAAAGCCACAAACCAGTTTGGCCTAGCTAAACACATTCATCTCCTTAGTCTGTCTGGGGAAAGGATTGCGATGGTTAAAACCCCACACTGTTTTATTTACTAATACAATAAAGGAACAATCCAAAAAATTGGGTTCTGGCATTTTTTCAGCCCGATCCTTTGGTTTTATTGTGTTTTTGTTTGGGTTGTTTTTTTTTTTTTAAAGGACACGACCCTTTCAGATAAATCCTTTTTCTTACTTTCCTATTTTTTTTCCCACTAAATAATAGTTCCACTGTGGATTGCATGAGACAGCAAACAAATAATACTTTTTAACCCCTCCCCCGCATAATTGCCTTTACAGTAAACATGTGATTCTCTTATTAGTGTTGTAATGAAAGGACTATCCGCCCACTCTCAGGAGAAAAGATGCTTACAAAAAACAATAGTGAACAAATAGTCTGCAATTAATAAGCTCTGAGTTTCTGCTGAGCAAGTCAACCGTGTCCAGGACTGACTATCTCTGAACCACAGAACTCCAGAATGGTCTGATTTTTTTTCACTAACGTGGGGCTCTAGATTCTTGCACAAGAGCAACCTCTCCACATCAAATGTGACTGTGTGTGCACTCGCCCACGAAAGAGAGTCTGCGTGAGAAAGTGGTCTGCGTAACCACTCTTAAGTAGTTGTGTGGCAGCTTGAAGAGACGCTGAAGGAGAGAAAAACCTTCCCCTGTTGCCTTGGGCAAACTGTTCCAGTCAGTGAGATCGTCTTTTTAAACTGGGGAAGTCCAGTCATTTGGGGCATTTAAAATTGGACCGGACAAAGTACCAGAAAATATAGAAACAGAATCATCGTATATTAACAGGAAGTTGTCATGGTTGACCTAACTAGTTTTTCCCAGCTCTATGATCTGGGACTCCCTGATGATCTAACAAGGTGACGAGATGAGGACGGAGATCCAAGAGCCTCTCTTCTTGGAAATGAAATCTTACAGACATTTTGATAGTCAAATTTCTGCGCTCTCCTATAGTCCTTAGGATATTTAGAGAACAGATTCTTCATGGAGTTCTGGCAATATAGATCAGGTGAAGGACTCGCCCAGACTCTGTAAGGCTGGCACTTTTGGGCAGGAGAATCTGAGTCTTGTGAAATGGATTACAGCTCTATCCAGTATACCAGCGTTCCACCATCTACTGCTCTGCACCGGCTGTGCACAGGCGCACTTCCCAGTAATAAAACTGAAATGATAAATCAGACCAGTTTTCATGAATATGTGAGCAAGTATGAAAACTGTTGTTTCATGCCTCGTATAGGATGTTATTGAGAAGACCCTGGGAAATACAAGCTTGCAAAAACGTTTAGAGTATGTATTTCTAACAGAAAATACATGGGCAGTAACCTCAAAGTAGCAAGAATTCAATCCTAATAGAACCATTTGCCAGCGTGAAATGAAATTTTGCTTTTTCTTGTTTTTGTGTTCAAGTGCCAAAGAATCTAAGGTCTCAACCGGAGGACAGTTTGTATGGTTTATATTTGTTCTCTTACAAAATTGGAAATGAAAATATCTAACTGCTGGAGTCAGAACAATCACAGTTAAAATGAAGAGCAGTAAGTGATTTAAGATGCTTTTGAGGCTGATTCTCAGAATTTTCTCCACTATATGGACCAGATTTTTTTTAATTCTTTTTATATTTGGATACTTATAAATCATACCAGAGTTTTCCTTTTTTACTTGCTTGCTTTGGTATGTGGTGTGTGGGGGAGTCACTGGGCCATGCACGCCCATCCACAGTCAGACTCAACTCTGTCAGCAGGTAGAAGAGAGTTTATTAAGGTACAGCTACACTTGTTGGGAGATCGACCGGATCTTCCAGGGTTTGATTTCTGCACACCTAGTGGGGTTGCGCGAAATTGATCTATCCGGTTGACAGTCGGCCCCTGCACTCCTTATTCTCACAAAGAGTAAGGGAGGTCAACGGGAGAGTTTCTCCTGTCGACTTTCCTCAGTGAGGACAGCCAGATAAGTCAATCATAGATGCATTGATTCCAGCTATGTGATTGTTGTAGCTGGAATTGTGTATCTACAATCAACTTTAATGTCTAGTACAGACCTGCCCTTAGTCGACAGGGACACATCCTAGAACAGACTGGTTAGCCCAGAAACCAAAAACAGTATCAGACCTGGCCCAGCAGGGCCACACCCCTCCTCTGCCCTTTGTTCTCCATCCCAGGGAAAAGGTGTCACCTGGGTGCACCCTGTTCCCTGGGCTCAGCTTACAAAGGGCTTTGGCCATAGCCTAGGTGCTGTGAGTATGGCAGCTTCCCTAAGAGTCACACCTGAAACTCCCACCCCTTCACCATCTGGGTATTAGTGTAGAGCCCCGGAAACTGAGGTGCACACACACAGGTTTGCTATAGGACAGTCAAAACTCACGTGCAACCTAACAAAGCACCTACAGTCCCAGCTTCATCACAGTTTGTAATAGAGGGGAGAGTTTCTGAGTCTAAACTGTTCCCTGGTGTTCAGTGCACTGTGTCTGATCATCTTGTTCTCTCTGTGGATTTTGTCCTGTTAACATTGCTGAGGGGTGGGGGAAACTGTGTATTACCATTTAATATATGGGCAATAGAGACAGAAACTCACTGGGATTTTCTGAGGGATTTAGGCACCCAGCTCCCATTGAACGTATATAGGCACTGGGTGCCTCACTCCTTTAGAAACCCCAGCCTAAGTGAAACAAGAAGACCACAGCAAAGCCAGGAATGGAACACACATGGGCAGACCCCTACTCAGACATTTTAACCGTAAAGATTATCATGTAATAGAATATCATTATAACCATTGCAGACCTAGTTAATTTCTAGAGTACCCTTCTCCAGGGGCAGAATGCGTGGCAAGCGCTGAACAAAACTAAATCCATGTCCTCAGAAATAAGTCGTTTAAAAATGTCACTGGACAAAAAACAAAACAAAAATAAAACAACCCACAGAGGTGCAATTGGGACTGGAAGAGGGGAATCCAAAATGATCAAATTACACCACCCTAAGCAGAACAGTGTGCAAGTGTGAAAGAGAAGCTCTAAGCAGTCGTCACCCCACAGGGTGGTGTTAATCTAACATTTAACTCATTTCATCATGTTGTTTATTACTCACTCTAATCCTATATCTGTGTCTGTCTGCAGGCCTGAGCCCATTCACAATGAGGTCAATGGCAAGCATCTATCTTGGTAGTTACTTGTGTAGCCAATCCTATTTGGTAAAATTATTTGCATAAATCTCCAGCTCCTGGAATCCTGTGATTATCCAATTATCTCATCATTTGTTTAAAAACAGTGTTAAGCCTGCAGAGTAAAGCTGGAAAACATTATTATTTATCATATTATTGTAGCACCTAGGAGTGCCAGGTGTAGAACAGGACCCCATTGTGCTAGCAGCTGTACAAAAGAGTCTTTGACCTCAGTGCACCCTGAAGGCTCAAAGAGCCAATAACCCTTCCTTTGATTGATTGGTTTTTTTTTTTTGTTTTTTTTTTTTTGTTTTAATGTCCTGGTTTTTGAGGAAATGATTCTTGATTTTTTTGAGCACTGGGCAGTACTGAGTTATGCTGGTGTGAAACTAGAGTAAAGCAGTGAATTTGGCTCAGACTTTACACACATTCAGTGTGGCATTCAGTTTCCTAGTGATGCATTGATTGCATAGAGAAAGTGAAGAGGTAGTTGTAGCTTCAGGTGCAAAAACTGGATATTTTAGCATGGGCAGTAGAGGCTCATGCTTTTGAGATTCCAAGGTCTAAGATTAAATCTCTGACCAATGACCCACCACAAAGCACAGCCTCACACTGAGAAATTCTTCTAAAGTTGTATGCGTGGGGGAGGATTTGACCTGTAATCAAGGAGTACAATAAAGCTTCTCTAATGATAAATGAATTTTTGCGGGCTTCTGTCTACACATTTACTAGTTCTTACACATGGCGGGTAATAAGCAATAATGACAAATAACATAGTGACACTTTAAAAAAACAAAACAAAACAAAAAAACTTGCTATGCTTTTCTACTTCCTTGCAATTTCCTTATTTTCAGTCAGCAACTTCCAAACCCATGATCATATGCCAGCCTCTCAGATAGACTCATCTTTCTGAGACCCGCTTGTAGCTGTGCCCTTCATTTAGTCGTTAGCCTCCTTCTGGGTCATCTTTCGCACACAATCTTTGCAAGACCCTATCAGCATAATGTCTTTCCTTTCTTGTGGCTGGCTGAGGCTCTGTTCCATGTAATAAGATGGCTCAAATTGCATTTGATGGAAGAAGTTGGAAAAAAATCGCATTTTTTGTCACAGAGTACTGGAGCCAGCTCCTTGTACTATTGCTGTGTGATGCAAACACAAAGCCCAACATCTCTCAGTAGGGCACCAGCATCAAACCGTATTGATCCTAGGTAAATGGTCTTCTGAGCTTTCTTCCTAAGATATCCTTTATGGTGATTCATCCTCCCTTTTTAATCTTGACTTGATCTTACCAGTGTTCACTCTAAAACTGGGATGCTCAAAACTGTTGGGTTCAAACTGTTCAAATCTGACTTGCAGAGTATTGTAATCTTTGGTACACATCACTATATCCTCAGCAAATATCCAAGACAACTACAGACAAAAAGGGGATTAAAGCTGATGCTAAAATTTGTTAGAAACGTCTTATCGTAGCCCCATTCAGTTTTGACTGCGATAGTCATTCCATCATGCCTGTGCAGGATAAGACAGCCCTATCCTTCTGCCACACTCCGTTGCAAAGTCCACCAAAGTAGTTCTCTTGGTAAATGATTGCATGTCTTCCAGGTCCACAAAGGCCATATTCAGTTGCCATTTCTTTTCTCTGAACTTCTTCATGAGGACTCATAGTACAAATGTGGCATCAGTTTGTGCTCTTTCCTGGCATGAATCCACTCTAACCTGTCCAAAGGTCAAATATTCCACATGGGCGCTTTTCAATAGTCATCTTTGAAACTTGCTAGGTTGCTTGTTTCTTGAATTGTTCCATCAAAACTTGAGTTATAAGTGATTTGCCTCCTCTAGTCTAGTTTGAAAGGACACCGTTTCTTCTTCTTATCCAGATTCTTCAAAGATGGCTAATACACATTTTCTATCACAAGTGCATGATAGTAGGTGTTTGAATTATCTTCAGCAGAATAAATGCTGACTATTCTGTGTTAGCAAAACCACATGACACACGAGATGAATGATCTGTAGAGGAAAGTCCCAGCATACTCTCATGCAAAACACATACACATTCACTAACATAGATACACATGATTTAAGATGCTAGAAAGGAAGTTTGAACATCTGGTCACTTCATTCTAGTATTTCTTAATTTATAAGGATATGAAAATTTGAACATGGTATTTTAGAAAGTTACCAATCTGATAAGACTCTCCTTCCTCTTGAGTGAACATTGTTCTCCTGAATATGGTATGAAACAATTATTGTATCAGCTGTGCCTGGAGCTCATTAGCAATGTACATTTCTAAGTTGAAAATCTAGTTCACTTATGAAATCAAACTCAGTGCAGGGGTTGCAAACTCTTCACTGCTGCCTAATTCAGAAGGCTGCATGGCTAAGTGCTGTGTCTTCAGGAAAGACACTTCTCCCAAATATTATATATGTACATTTTGAAGAGGGAAAGTGACTTGAATTTAAAAGTTAAAGCCTTTGATCGTGCATAGCCATTCTGCCTCCTTCATGTTGTCTTGATGTTCAATTCTGCCTGTTCTCCTTGAGACTAAAGGGACAGCAATCTGTATAGTGCTAGGACCAGAGTTTACCGTGTTTGCTCTGTTAAAAACTGGAGAAACTTTGCTCTATAGGCAACTTGATCAGACAAGCTGAAGAAAGAAGACCTGGTTCTAGTCTGGAGGAAATGAAGTGCCCACACAGTATTAAAGTATAAATTAGTTAGTGGATCATAGTGACTTGATCAATCAGGGCCAGCAATGCTAATTTACGTTGGTTTTGAGCACAGTGAAGGATGTCCACAAAGGAACCTTTCTTTCCTTATCAGTGAAGTTGTGGGTTCTGCCTTCTGTGGTTAGTGGTCAGGGAGCGTGAGTGTACACAACCGCAGCAACAGCATTCTCAGAACGGTGCCTCCAGGAGTTCAGTGTGGACAGGGCTGATGGAGGCAGAATGTATCAGCATTAAATAGTGCTCTTCATGGATGCTGCAAAAGGATACCGGGCATTCAAGCCCTAGAAAGTGCTCAGTGGGGTGGGGGCCATTGCCATTACCTCTGCCTAGTTAGCTATGGACCAAGGAGCAGTGCTGAGCTTCTTAGCAGTCTCCTCACCCATCTTTGCATTCAGGGGTTGCCAACAGCAGCCTTCTCTCCCCTTTCAGTGGGGGCATGCTGGAGCTGAGAAAGAAGCTCCCTGTCCCTATTCTCCTTTCCACTGCTTCCTCCCACCTCTGCTTAGTTCTTTTGCATTAAACAAACTCTCAAAACAACTTCATAGCTGTGCACCTTATGGAGCCAAGGGAATTATCACACCCAGTTCAAGACCTGTCAGGAGATGTTAGTTCCAGCCTTTTAAAGGAAGAAGCCAAAGTCTCGGCTGCATACCATCCAGGTTTAGCACCAAGCGTAGCCTGGGATGGTTCTGTTCAAACTTCTCACTACAGCTCTGACAAGTGTCCTTGGAGCTGACTTGCAGTTCCTTCCCTCTAGCAGTTCCTGATCAGAGACTCAGGTTATGTATTTGCTAAGTGGAAGGCTGATGCTGTCCAGCTCAATCTTCTGGAGTTCGACTGAGTGTGGCTGATAGGGATATGCTAAAGCAAACTCAGAGGGTGTCTCTGTTGGTGCCAGTACTCCTGCTCCTTGTGAGGAGTAAGGGAAACTGATGCGTGCATCCACTCCCAATGGCTTCTTACAGAGGAGATGGCACAGAAGCTCAAATTAAGGTACATCAACTCTAGCTATGCAGTTAACATAGCTGGAGTTGCATATCTTAATTTAACTCTCCCCTTTAGTGTAGACTAGTGGTTCCCAACCTGGGGTCTGTGGTCCCCTGGGAATCTGTGAGGGCACTAGAGAGTCCATGGAAAAAATAAAAGATTAAATAAAAATGGTCATAGAAAGTAGAATTGGCCTTGGTGGGGGGGTCTGCAAACGGTTTGAAGGGGGTTGATTGGGGGTTAGCACTAGTGAAAGGTTTGGGAACAACTGGTGTAGACCTGGCCTCGCATTGTGCCACGGAGGCGGTAGTCAACAGGAGAGTTCTGCAGGGGAGCAGGGTGAGACACTAAACTCTAACCCAATTTTTGTGGGATGGATGGAGAATACAGAATACATTGAGTGATTACATATTAAAGGGTAAAATAAAAGCACACCTGAATGGATGATTGAAAAGGTCAAGTCAGTGCAGCTAGTTTCCAACCCCTGCATATTTCTTCTGTATCAAATAAAGCGAAACAGAGCCAATGGTTACACTGGAAGTTGGGGTTTCTGGGTGTCGGCTTCTGCTCTGTCCCTGTTCTGGGACAAGGTACAGAATCTTTATGCTGCAGTTTCCCCATTCTGTAAAATGGGGGTAATAAAAACAAGGATAATAGTGTTCGGTTCCACATGGATGTAGTGAGGCTTAATCCACTAATGGCCGTTAACGACTTGGAGCACCTTGGATAGCAGTGCTACTCTATAGTGTTATACAACAGTATTTTAAAAGCTGCCATTTTATGCTGTGTTCGCCAGTGTCTCTTGTAGCTAAACAGAAATCCAACACTTCTCAGGCCAAGCCTGGTGGATCAGTACATGTTGTCTCAGCCAAAATTGTATTATTTTTGATGGCAGAAAGATGTGCTCCTACCCCATCCCTGCCTCCACTACAAGTTTAACCCAAAGTAGAAAAGAGAATTCTGTTACTCAGAATAGTCAATTGGGGAATCCTTAACTCCCACTTAGGGCCTATAGCTGTAGGGTCTATAGACTAATTCTTTCCTTTGAGTTAATTAAAATATGTTTGAATGTGGCAGACATATCAAAATCTCCCTGCTATACAGCAGGAAGGGTGGTGTGTGTGTTTGTGGGTTTTTTGTTTTTGTTTTTTTTCCTCCTCCATCAAGTACAGAGGCTCAGAGCTCTGAAGAATTTTACTACAATGCTGCAAGGTTGTTTACCTTAGCTCCTTCACAAAAGATAATCCAACAAATTACATTAATTATAAACCAATATGTTCTGTTCAATTCCCTCATGAGCCAAACCTGGGTATGAGCATCTGCTCTTATTTTCTGAGCTGGGTTTTGAGGACAAGATTCACAACAATGCTCAATCCATAATTAACAGAAAAATTAAAGATGCAACATCCTTTGCATCCTGCTTTTTGAAACAGTATGTTTAAAAAGATACACGCACTGTCCTGGCACTTTTTAGTCAACATAAAAAAGTAGAATAATACTCTATTGTTACCCCCTGGTGAGTTTTTGTTTGTTTAAAATATTTACATTTGTGTTAGGCATAAAATAAACATGAAAATATTTTCCATAAGAAAAAAAATCCCCATTTCCGAGTGTGCTACATATTTTCTCTTTTCAGTTGAGCTTCCCTCCCCACCCTCCCTTCTGTGATGACCTCTTTTCATAAAATGTGGCATAGTCTGTATTAAGTGTATTGTTTTCTTTTGGGGAAAAAAAGCCCTCTTTGAGACTGTCACTTTTTTTCTTTTTAGAGGGCCATATTTTTCACTTTCATTTCATAACCGGAAACAAAAAGATTATGACGATTTGATCTGGTTACCAAAGAGAGATTCATTAATAAAAATCCCATTAGTGTGATGCTAAGTTCTCTTAGCTGTTTATCACAAACCCATTTATGCAATCATGCTCCATACCCATGCCTAAGAATGAAGGAACAGTGGCCATGTGATCATGGCTAGACTGACTATTGAGGTCTGAGTTCAGTTTGCTCCTGGGCTTCAGACTTCAGACAAGTCATGCAATTTCCAAGGCTTATTTATTTTTCCCATCCTCTGTCTTGCTGATTAGAATGTAAAGTCCTCAGGGCAGGGGCTGTGTGCATGTACACTGCCTTAGCACAATGGGGCTGCTGAGGTCTCTAGACGCAACCGTAATAAGACTAAGACTTGCGTATATACGCCACAAAGCATCGAATCAGCCTTGCAGCTCTCCAGATACAGAACCAAATTCTGTGCTGCTGTAACAGGAATCACAGGGTGCCAATCGATGCCAAATTATACCCAGACAAGGTACTCCACGCAAATAATTCTTTCTTGATGGATTGCTGGTCCTTCATCACGGAGGAGCAGAACTTCCTGTTAAGTCAAAGTCTCCTCTGAGCTTCCACAGCTTCTCTTGTAACAAACAATAGTGTTGATGGCCTAACATAGCAGTTGAGAGCCTGAGGGACCCCTCTTGCACCCATTTTCATGATTTATCTCCAATCTCAAGCCTTGCCTCTGCTAAACAGTGAAGTGTACTCTACTGCTACTGGACTTGACAATTCTAGCCCTATTGGTTGGATCACCAATTGTGTTACAGCTTGTTTAATGTTCTCCACCCACCGCTTCTTAATAACTTGGTAATGGACAATGAAACAGTAAGAATTCGTTAACCAAAAAATCTCCTCACACATTGTTTTTCCATGATGTTGATGGATCTCCATTCCAAACAGCTAAATGTAGTGCCTTGCATGTTGACAAGCATGACTGTCTCTCTGTTACTATTCAACATGCAAGGCACTACATTTAGCTGTTTTTCCATGATGTGTCTTTAGTAGAGAAAGTTGTCATTTTTGAAAGCAATATTACAGGCTATTAAACCTCTTCACACAACTCCTGAGTCTCATTCAGCTGTGGCCATACCCCTTGGAGCTGGTGAGGTTCTATGGGGAAGTGGGTGTGGAGAGCATTCACTTACACACCTACCAGCTTCTCCAACAAATGATGTAGAGAGCCAGTCAAGAGTTAACTTGACTCCCACCACCCTGATTTATTCCCAGAACACATTCCATCCTCTGTGTTGCATTAGAAAGTTCACTTTGGGGGGAAAAAAACTACATAATCATGTAACTGAGGACTGTGTCATGAAGTGTATGCAAAAGGGGGCTAAGATAAGGGTTTTTAATTGACCCTCTCCCCTTAATTTCTATTATGTGGACCATAATGTCCCCCTCAATTATCAGCAGGGTTTGGATGGTTGCATCTACAGTAATCTTATCCTACTTGAGCGAACAGAACAACTAGTAGAGGTTGTAGGCTATGGTCTGTGGGAGCAGGCACTGCAAAGGAATAAGCCAAACATTTTTCTAGTGGGCTTCACGGCTATTTGTTACTAACTGACTGTAGAGACTCAGGATTTCTGGATTCAGTTCCAGGTTCTGGAAGGACATCTGCTTTAATTGTTCTAGAGCCTTCTGTCTCCTCCTCTTCCCCAGCTGCATCTACGTTACAAAGATCTTTCAAAAGACGCCCTTCTGGGAGATCTCTTCTGAAAGAACTTCTTTTGAAAGGGAGCGTCCACACGCAACAGAGTCGATCGCAAGAGTGATCTGCTCTTCTGAACGAGAGAGTCCACACAGCCCCTGTTCTTTTGAAAAAACGGGCCAGGAATTGAAAAAACAGGTGCCACAAGGACCGCTCCTTTGAAAGAAGGGCTCTGCAGTGCATCAACACACATTTTCTTTTGAAAGGGGGTGCTCTTCCTGAAACAGGAGTGGAAGAGCGCTTTCAAAAGGAGCACCACGTTCTTTTGTTTTTACTTCTCAAAGAACGGTGTTTGTGTGTAGACACTCCACAGGATATTTGAAACAGCCCCTTTCTTTCGAAAACTCTTTTGAAAGAACTTGCTCATGTAGGCGCAGCCCTCCTCCCTAAACATGGCTCCTGCCTGCCTTCTTCTCTTCGTGCACAAGCAGTAAACCCTTGATTTAATAGACTAATGGGGGGAAGGTGTGTCTGTTAATGTTGCAAGTCCATTAAATCCCAATCTGCAGGTCTGGAGACACCTTACAAGGTGCACTAGGGAGCTCAGGTGGCCCTGGCAGACTCAGACCCAGTGGTGGCACCTCCAGCCCTGGTGGCTCTGGTGGCAGCTCCAGCAGCTCTGGTGACTCCGCTGGCATTTATTTGGGGGAAGGGGGCTGACAGACAATGCCCATTATTTTTAAAGTCTGTTAAATCAGTCTGTGAATTGAGGGTTTACTGTACATATCCTCACAGAGATCCCTGCAGCTCCATTACACTAGCCTTTGACTTGACTCTTCCTGTGGTACCTTCACCTCATGCCCTTTCCTGCATTTCTCACTTTTCTGTTCCAAGCTGGCTGTTTCCTCCTTTGCCTTCTTGCTGGTGGGGAGCCAGCCGAAGTGAGCACTGAGAGCACAGGAGGCAGTCTCCTGAATGACCGTTATTGTGCTAGAGACCTGGAGCAATGGCAGGGAACAGCTTGTTTCAGCTCCCGTAGCTCAGGGCTCGAGCATGCCCAGGGCAGCCAGAATCTTCCAAAATTTTAGCTTCCCCAAACTCTCGCAAGTCTCTGCTGAGTGCGTGCGCACCGGGAATTAAAAGTAAAAACAATGACTGAGAGGAGGGACTCCAGACCAAAAAGAGGAGGGAGGGAAGGAGGTCTGTGTGGTCCAGAAATGTAGATTCTTTTGGAATTCTACTGCATCTTGAAAGCAATAGCACTGTAAAGAATTTTTATATGATTGCATTTTGGAGTTATTTTCCATTATTGTGATATTTAGATTTCTTTGACATATAGCTGACATAAGCGTTCTTATTGTCTAGGAGTGTGCTTTTTGTCTTAGGAAAAGCAGGAAATGGAATCCCCTGAGTTCTTTGTTTTTTTCTTTTTTTAAATTCTTCATAGTGAAGGCAACATATTAATTACAAAGGAAATCCTTTCTCTGGCATTACTTCTTCCATAAGTAAAGGAAGTGGCATATCTACATGCTAAAGAGCATCATAAAACCGAGTGGCATTGTTTGAATAATTTGTGTGCTTGTTTGCTTACAAAGTGCATCAGGATATTTCTCACCCAGACCAAATCTGATATTTATTTGAGGTCTTGGCCCAGGAGAGAGATCAAGGCCAGAGCATATTGAGTAACAATTAGAACCTCTTCAAATAAAGTTTGTAAAAATATAACCAAGACACTCCTTTTTAGTTTTTTGGTTTTTGTTTCTGTTGTACTGCATTTGGACAAATGTAAAGCTGTGGCCCTATGTCTGAGGGAGGAATTGACTCTAAGTATTAGAGGAGTGATTCTTAACCTAGGGTGCATGATACCCTTTTGTGGGCTGTGACACATGCCAGACTTTTTAGAAGGTAAATCATTGAAAACACAAATTAAGCACAGGCACGTAAGTTCAACTACTTTGTTTCATGAAACGTATGTATTTATTAACATTATACATTTTTTAACAACTACTGTAATATACAAACAAAAAAATTATTTTCAAGTTTTTAAGCTAATTATAATGAAATTCAAGGGTAGGAATGGTGTCCTGGCCTCCGATTGTCAGAGGCTGGAGATGGATGACAGGAGATAAATCTCTTGATCGTTGTCTTCGGTCCACCCACTCTAGGGCTCCTGGCACTGGCACTGTCAGCAGTCTACTGGGCTGGATGGACCTTTGGTCTGACCCAGTAATGGCCATTCTTATGTTCTTATCTCGCTACAAAATACAGCTCTGTTTGAATTCAGTTAGCTGCTAACTCTCTTAGCATGTCAGTGACAGTTTACAACCACAGCAAAACTTTGCAACATCTCTGGGTAGTACTTATGTATTTTTGTATGCCTACTGCACTATTGCTTGTGGAGAGTAATAACATAAAACTATTTTACATATATTTAATGTGCATTTAAATGTATATAGGCCTCCTCATCTCCATTTTTCATTTTTGGTAAGGGGTATGAGAACGT
Organism: Carettochelys insculpta; assembly: GCF_033958435.1. Classification (NCBI taxonomy): domain Eukaryota; kingdom Metazoa; phylum Chordata; order Testudines; family Carettochelyidae; genus Carettochelys; species Carettochelys insculpta. The sequence continues at coordinate 15,022,644 of NC_134144.1, forward strand.
ATTTTGAGAACCAAAGGGGTGCAGGCTGCAGTAAATGTTAAGAACCGCTACATTAGATGATGCCAATGGTAGTGTTATGCAGCCCCTAAGGCAGTCAATGGATGAGGTGCTGCCCTTACTTTCACCCAGTACAGCGCTGTGATTTTGGGGCAGATGGGAGGTGTGTACAGGTATAAATTGGAGCAGAATTGGAATGCTACTCATGTTTATGTGATGGGTGTTTGTATTTTTGAAGTCCTGGCGCGTATCCTGTCTAGACCCTTTATTTTTCTCATATTTCTGACCTCTTGAAAATGCTTGTGACTAGGACTGGGTGGATAACTCAAAGAAATAGGTTTCTCTAACCACAGACCAGGCGTAGCCTCATGTCGGCAGCACTAGGAGGTCTCCACACTGCTCCACAAACATACCCCAACCCTCACCTAGAGACATTTTCAATGTACTTTCAGGGATGAGAGAGTAGCTCACTGTCCGGCTTCAGTGGTGTTTCTGTGGCTGCTATGAACTGAGACAACTGAATGTTTCATTTTAAACAATACTTGTTTTCATTACGTGTTATAGCACCTTTCCCATCTGGCAGTGCAAAGGAGATGGAAAGTTGAACCCAAGCTGGCTATTATACATCTTTTTCATAGGGGAATCTCCAAAATGTGTATAGCCAGCATCTGATGAAGTGAGTCTGTGCTCACGAAAGCTCATGCTCAAAACTTTTCTGTTAGTCTATAAGGTGCCACAGGACCCTTCGTTGCTATAGCTAGCTCTGTGTCCCCTGCCCTGGCTCTCTTGGCAGATGGGTAGGGCTGAAATGCTCTGAAGGTCAGAGAAATCCTTCTGGGTGCTTTAGTTTTAGTGTAAATTAGAGCAGCCCTGAGGCTTCTCTGGATTATTCCCCTGAGACCAGGAGGTGTTCAAAGATAATGGGAACCCTCTTTCATCCTTTCCTGAGATCCTGCATAGAGCAAAGGTCACCTAGCTCTAAATATCTGACTCTTTTTCTAAAGTTGGGCACCCCAAAATGGAGGTCAGTTCTGAAAATGTCCTCATTTCCCATTTCGCACAGAATTGTTTTGCTGCCATCCACACATTTTATTTCTCAAAATCAGGGTGTATGAGGTCAGAGTTGAGCTAGTTGCAGTATATTTTTCAGCAACACTTTCTTCCCCCCTATGTTCGAGAAATCAGCATGCTGTAAATGTGCACTGGCTGGTTTAAAGAGGGGTTTTGTGCATGCATGTGAATACATGTGCCCTCTGCTTTTATTTTTGAAATGAATTTTTCCTCCCTGATTGAGCCTTACTTCCACAAGTCATCATGACACTGGTCAGTGACAGCTGAGTGGAAATTGTGTAGCTTGGTGACAACATAGCAGCAGCATTTCTGCTGTGAGGAGAATTACATTTATACCAGTGAGTTACTTCGTGCTGTTGGTTTTTCCCCAGCAAGACAAGGATACTCAAATTGAATCAAGATACAACAAAGTTTGGTACAAGCAATGAGATTATTTAAGAAAAGATCAGCAGGATGTGCATTTCCTGTTCTTCGTTGCAGATCCTATCAGAATGGCTTCTAATATCATTTGTAAATATTCCTAATTGCATTTTGGCTAGTCCTTTTTAATAATTATTTTTGACTTTCTTATTTGGTTGGTTCTAAAGTTAGTAAAAATTCTCAGCATTTGCTGCTTTTTTTTTTTTTAGGTAAACCTTTGAATGGCAAAGTCAACGTTTCCGTAAAAATCAAGTTCCGTTTTTGAACAGACATATCTGATATGTATGACATTTATATCAAGGCATCCTCCCAGATTTTCTCTTTCCCAACTGCTTCCTGAGAGAGCTCTCTCATTGGCCTAACCTTTCATCCTGCGCTACTTACTTTTGTTTCATGAGCCACTGCTTGCCACTAGACCCTATTCGCTGCACTACAGCTTGTCATCCTGTTGTCAGGTGATGCTAGACAAATCATTGTTCTGAAACCCTGTGCCAACACTCATAGGCATTGGGGCCTGAAGGGACAATCATGATCATGTACTCTGACTTTCCACTTATCGCAGACCACAGCACCTCAACTTCCCTTGCTTTCTTCCCCATCTTTGATAGTTGTCTGATATCTGTCCCTCTAGAGACGCCTTTAACTGCTCACTTCACCTCTATCCCTCTTTATGCACCTGTTTGGGGCCTCCCTATCTTTTCGTTAGAAAAAGACTGATGTTCTGCTTTATAACTGAGTGAAACCTCTCAGCGTGGAGGGTGGAGACAGAGGAGGCTGGGAAGCTTCAGCCAGGACAACCCACAGTAGCCTAGTTGCTCAGAAGCACACTAAAACCCTCACTATGGTCTTCCATTTGCTGTACCAGCACCTCTTTGATTAGAGACATTCGATGTCTGAGTTCTAGTACAGTGGTTCTCAACCAGGGGTATATGCACCCCTGGAGATATGAAGAGGTCTTCCAGAGAGTACATTAACTTGGTGTTTCTCAACCATTTATGAATTAAAAAAACTGGACTTATTTTGGTTTCATCTAATATTTTTATTTATCCTTTTTGCACAAGCATACGTACAATGACAAATTTATTGCCTATAGGCAATTTCTTCCAACCAACCAGCTGTGATCAAGTTGCTTAAACAAATGAGTGGTTAAAAATTGTACGTACTGGGGGCACTTCTATTTTTTTTTTTTTTTTTTTTTTTTTTTTGGAAAGAGTAATTTATTTTAAAAAAATGTTGAGAAACACTGTTATAGGAGGCATGACCCTCAACTACTGGAGAGAGCTCTTCATGACCTCCCTTCAGTCCACTGGATCTGTGAAAGTCATAAGTGCTCTGGGAAGACTTAATGGTAGAAGACAGAACTTTTATGGGAACAGGATTGTGAGGTCATACGATATAGAGCTTACTCCTGCAAGAGACCAGGGTAACTGAGAATCTTACAGGATTCTGAATTCAATGTCAAATCATTTCTCTCGCACTCTTGCTCTCCACTACCTATTAATGTCTATTTCTGCAGGCCAGGAAGGAAAGGAAAAAGTTTGATATTTTTATTACTTAGGAAATGCTCAGACACTACAGCGATAATGGCTGAATATGTATCTTGGTAGCTGTGCAGAAACGGTGGACATTGGAAAAGATATTGGTCTTTGGTTACCTACTTACCCCACAGAAATACTCGCCTGAGGGAGTTGTCTGTTTTTAGGAAACATTAGGAAAGAAAACTGTGGTATTGAGGTCCATTGGTGTGAAGTTTTGTTTTGGAAAAGCTGACCATTACTTAGCTGAATCCAAACCTGCCCATTTTGGCCTTCCACTCCTTGTTAACATAAAGTGAAGACAACAACTTGTAAATTGTAAAATGTATGAGAATAAAAAGGGATGAATATTTAATGAAGTCTCTTGAAAAGTGACTTAATTGCTTTTATATTATTTATAAATGTGGGAAACAATTTATCATGGTTTTACCTCAAAAACAGTCACTGAGAGCCACAGCAGCTGAGCCCCTTGCATCACTTAACTTCTGCGTAGATGCGAAGCTTGTCAGCAGGATGGCAGGAAGACAATAAACCCTCTAGAATTATTTCACCACTGACTCAGGGCTTGTTCATGTGTTTAGTGAGGAATGTGACAATGCTGCCATTGATGTCAGTAGTGCAGAGCGAGGTCTGAAGGGTCAGGTTCTGAAAACAGCTGACAACTTCCTCACTAGAAATTGAAGTTTGGGGCTTTGAGCATCTCACAAGAGTTTTTCAGGACCTCTTGTAGAATTGGTTCCTAAAAAGACTCGTGGACCTCCATGTGCGCTTTGACAGTGCGGCTAGATTCTACATAACTAAAATTTCCCGGGGTCTTCTAAAGCTTTGTTTTTTGCACCCCGCTCCTCTTCCCTGCAATTTCTAGTAAGTTAGCTTTGTGTTCTAGACATGAAATTCTAAGAAATTTTAGGAACCTCTGAGGTTCCTCATTAAAATTGTCCTTTGGATCAAGGACTGATTAAATTTATCTTCTCTTCTGGCTATATTCAAACTAAATATTTGACCCATTCCCTGGCACCCCCAACATACTGTATACCTATCTTAAGACTTTTTGAATGCACATTATCTTGTCTGTTATAGGAAGCCAGCCAACAACTGAGAGATTTACAATAGTGACTTATGAATATGGACTGTTAATGAAACACATCACCCTTTTCGTTTTTACACGCTGTGCAAAAAGTTTATTGCAGTTGTGGTATATGAAACATTATTCAACTTGTTATTTACTTGACACAGAAAAGAGAACCAAAAATTACAAAAAAGCCTTAAATATATGTAATTCTGTGTTAGCTAAATCTCTCAATTGACCTTTATCATATATCATTAGGTAATTCCACAATGATGTATGGCTGACAGCCTCTAAGGTCTTCTTCAGGGTGGGTACTGTAATTTTCAAACTATGTAGTGCTATGCATTGTCAGTGCTAAACAAATAATTATCAGGTTGCCATATTACCCAAAGCTGTATAAAGATGTGAATTATGTGGTCTGAAGCTCCCTAACAGAATAAGCAGAATTTATATCAGCATCTGTAGGAATTACTTTGGTTTAGGGAGGGGAGAATAGCTTGCATTGCACATGTTGCTGCAGAGGCATCCTCTGGAAGTGGACCACAGTTTTATTTTGCTGTTTTTAAGGGAAGAAACAGCATAAGGGCTGTGATGTGACCCATGAGAAAGGGAAAAATTAGGGAAAGAATGTGGCTTTTGAGCTTACAGTCGTGCTACAGTGAAAGCACCAGTGTAGAATAATCGAAAGAATGCTTGTTGGTGCAGCACTAAGCATTCTGGAATTTTCTTGTTTGGAGATACAGCATGCTTTCACCAGCTCAGATTGCAACCGGTGGAGCCAAACATTTATGCCACCCTGCCCATCTCCATTAGATTTGTTAGTATTGCTGGTGACCTAAAACTGCTCTAACTTTTTCTCGGGTACTGAGATTTGGGCTGTCCCTGCAGAGATGCAACCCTAGGGAGATAGGTCCTGAACTCCTCTGCCCCCTTCACCTTCACCCAGCGCCAGCAGATGGAATCTAGCGTTAAAATATTGACACTCAGACAAAATAAAAGATGGCTCAAAAGTTGTCAGAAAACTTCCAAGTAAATTAACAGCTGGGTAATTTTCAATAGACTATTAACGTGTTCTTATCTCTCAGGTAGATGAATGTAACTTTATTTCTGGAAGTGCACTATTCATCAGGAGAAGTAAATTCTTTTCTCGTCATTAATTTTTTTTCCAGAGATTTGCGTGGAAGAATAATATATGACCCACTAGAGAAGAGAATTCAGTCATGAGTGGCAAAAAAATGTGAAATGCTTCCATCGCTGCATCACTAGGTGACCGCTTGAGATCTCAGTAAGAAATGTAGTTCTAGGAAATAATGAAAGATTCAAAGGTCATCCTACCAAAGATTAACTTTTGATAATATATTAAAATTTCTTTATATACCTTTAAAATATAGCAATCATCACTGAATAGGAGGAAATTGAAAACACGTGAAGTAACCTTCAACTCTTTCACATTTGTATGGCACATCATCTCCAAGAGTGACATTTTATGTTACTATGGAAACAAATTTGACTCTACAAAAACCCATTTATTGCTGGGTCAATGAGAAAAGGAATCTGAAATTAAAACAAAGGTCAAAATATTTGACCATCTCACTGATACTATACAATACGTCATATTCCTTCAAAGGTATGAAATACAAAGTGTCATTGTTCAAAAGCAAGCCCTGGCTTGGTCTAGTTGTTTGGAAATTATTTTAACAGGCTGTGGCAATGGTATATAGTTCAAAGAAACATGCTTGAATGTCTGTAGAATTCTTTAAAGTAGTCATAATAGTTTCTTGTTCAACTTTGCATTGATCAATTCATGTGAGTGACAGAAATCTTGGGAACTGGGATTTCATAACTCTAATGACAATTCTGGGTAAAATCTGCACATCTTCTTTTGGAGAAGGTTTAAAAGATGATGGAGGCCAACATTTTGTTTTATTATTCAGATAAAATTCCATTGTTGTTAACTGGAAGTTTGCCTAGGATTCATCCCAGAGAATATATTTTGTGTAAGACCATGAAAACAAAGTATCAGTTTTAAGGTTGTGAAAAATCAATAAAATTAGACAGCCAGTTTGATTTGTTCTTAATGTAGTATTCTTAAGAGACTCAATCTGGTCTAAATCAGGAGAAGTTCCCCTGATGGACCACAGATCATTTTGAAATCCATGGAGTTATTCTAGGTTTACATTGGGCAGAAGTTGGAATTTGGCCCTGAAGTGAGAACTTAGAGCAGGAATATAAAAATGACATTTACTGGCCGTCTAAAGAAACTTAGAAAAAAACCTGTAATTTTATTTGCATACTTTTTGAAACCACCAGTCCCTTTTCAAATTGTACCATGTGTGTCTAGAGAGCACTATCCATGCCTTTCACTAGCAAATTATTGGGATGAGGCTGTTGTATAGGGAAATAGGTGCAATTGTGGCTCTGCCTTATTGAAATGTTTGTTCCAAGATCATGATGGGGAGAAGCTGTCAGCTCATGCCAGTTCCAGAAGCACATTTTATTACTGTGCTGGGATGAATTCTCATTGCTGTTGTGGGGAGACTTGGACTAGTCCTGTGATTGAAAACAGCATTATGGAGATTAACCACTTCTTTTGGATACCTGACCTTACCCAGTGTTTGATAGCAGGTGTAAGGCTAGCAACTGGAGGGTTAATCTGAATAGCTCAGGTTTCATTGCCATTCTTATGGATTCAAAGACCCTTCTCTTTTCCCCTGGTTTTTCTTAGTGAACTCTACTTTGGGACAACTTCTGTTGTCTCTTCCACATGTGTAATTCTTTTGGCTTTGCTGGGGTTTCAGAGGAATAGATGAAATCGGTAGTTAACTCCAGGGGTGTCCCATGTACCAGAAAAATATGAACTTATGAAATTTGCAGCAGGGAATGGAGGACAATCACAGCCAATATGTTGTTTAAAAGACCTAGACATTGAGGAATACATTTTGAGCCAAATTTTTTTGGGTGAGATTCACAAAGAATCGCAGGCATTGCAATGCTCTTGGCCCCTGGAAAGTCTCAGGCACTGTGCTGTGTTGTCCAAAGTTGAGCTTTGCACCTAGGCCCCCTGTGGGATGAATGCAGGCAGGCTACCTTCAGCATGGTCTACAAAGGCAGCAAAGTAGGCAGGGAGTCATCTCAGCTAACCACTAGGCAATTCTGCCAAGAGAGGTGCATTCTAACCTCTGTGAGAATGCAGTCAGGTGCCTGTGTCTGCATAGCCATCTATAAAAAAGAGCCCATCATCTGCAACCAGGTGACTTGTGGGGGGAGAGAGAGATTTAGGCACCTGTCTTGTTCCACACAAAAGAGCCAGAGAAGGAGGTGCCACTCGTGTTACGAATTTTGAAACTAGTGGTTGGAACAATTACCTGGGGTGTGGGAGAGCCAAATTCAATCCCTGCCTCAGTGGACTTGCCCTCAAAACCAGAGGCGTTTCGAGCAGCACAAGGCCTTCTTCAAATGATGGTACCGGGTCCCTCCCTGTCGGTAGAGGACCAGTGCCATAGCATCAAGACTGAGCAGTCAAGGCCTATGGATGTTACACCAGGCCCAGCCCCCGTGCTCACACTGATGCCGACACTGACACCGTATTCAGTGCTGAGTGCTCCAGTGCTGATGGATCAGGGATCAGCTGTGGGTCAGTTTCAGGTGCCCTTTGCTCCAGCACCGGCACAGACATCGGTGTGCTTGATGACAGCGCTAACTCCAGTGGTCCTACAATGGTCATCCGCTTCCGAATCAGTGTTGGAGTCAGACTCATTATACTCGAGCTCCAGGCACAGTGGGAGCTTGAGAAGGTCGTACCATAGCTGTTGCAGGCACCGTAGTCATCTTTTGGATGGTACGGGTTGGCCACCAGCTTTGCAGGTAACACATCAGTGGCCTCTCTGGACCCTGTAGGCATTTCACGAGGCGGAGGGCCAGAGTGTAGGCGTAACTTCAGAGATGCTGGGAGCTCCGCCAGTTCCATACTCAGCACAGTTGACGTTGCTGGGTGCCCCACTGCTGGAGCATCAGCAGGAAGCAGCAGGCGTTAGAGCCACTGGGATTGATCTCACCAGCATCGATGTTGGCACTGTCACAGCGTGACTGGACCTAAGTGGTGCCGGTGCAGTCGGTGATTGTACCTCCAGTGCCAATAGGGCAGGCACCAGCCCCAGCTCAATTACAAGGCCTGGTACCAGCACTGTTGGTACCGCCAGTTGGTGGTTTCTCTGGTCAGCTGGTACCAATGCTGGCTCCACCCTCAGTGCCTCCCAGTTATCCCGTAATTCCTGTGGGGGCAAGTTGACGGAATTTGTCCCTGCTGCCTTTCCCCTCCATATGGAGGTGCAAGGAGTATCATCCTCTTCCTTCACAGATGAGGCAGTGGTGGGCTCATCAGCCTCACTGGTGTTGGAGGAAGGTAGGGCATTTTAACAGCTACTCAGGAGAGTGGCCCAAAACTGGGGGGTTCATATATTGGTTGCCATATAGGTGCCACTCCAGGGGGCGCTGCACTGACCCTATGGCTACTGGCTAGGGCAAAAAGCTTCTGGCAACTGGGCATGCGCCAGCGCACACCCAACTTGGAATGGACATGAGCAATGCATCTCGAAGAACACCAGTTACAGAACAGGTAACCGTCTTTTGCTGGTAATGCCTGCATCTAGTCAGTTGCACAGCAAAATACCAACAAAACAACCAACAATCTCCGGCTTCCTCTTTCTCCTGTAATAAAGTTAGGAACATTTGGGCCTGGCTCAAACAATGAGACATAACTTCAATGCAGAACACCATGTACTACAAGGCACTTGTGCCAAAACTGGATTAGATCAAATGCAATGTGATGACCACGTTCTAAGCCTCTGAGTATGTGCAGGCACACCCATGCTCTGCTAGGTCTGTATCCACATGGCATTTATTTGCCTTCTCCATCCAATGCAGGGTGACAAGCCATTTTCAAATCCAAAACACGGTCTCCTGATTTCCGTAGCATCCATCCAACATTTCAGCTTTTGTGTTTTTATAAATTAAACAAAAAATCAAAGCCATGTTTATTGAAATGCGCCATGTGGTTTATTCAACACATTGTCTTCCAAATAGTGTGCTTTTCTTGCGTGTGGGAGGGTGTTTCATGACAATCAAAGATGCTGCCTTCTGAGAAAGGGGCAGCAGCAACTGTAGCATTTTGTTACTGGACCAAACACTGGGTGATCTCATAATAAAATACTGGATGTTATATAACCCTGAAAACAATTAAATTTTCTTGCAGCCATGGGCAGGGTTGGGAAACACCTTGAGGAAGCGTGTCACCTGCAATCTGCATCATCTGTCCTGGCTATAATAAAATCCATTTTACAAACTTTTTATTTCTGTGGTATTGCTGGGTGAGGGGAGAGGAATTATTTTACATGAGTTGTTGAAAAAAGTTTGAGTTTTTGGGTATATGTTATGTGAGCATCCACCTACCCAGGGAAATGTAACGAGATGCTTGTCACACTCACCTCCTTTCTGGGACAAGTTCTAGGCTTGCTTGTCTCCCAAGCTCATCTTTTAGAACTAAGATCCTGGAGTTGACTCATGCCAGGCAACCACCTCCAAACACACATGAACTTCAATGGGCTCTGCATAAGTGTAGGTGTACTCCTGGGCAGAGACAACTGCAGGATCTTGGCTTTCCATTTGGAGCTCTTTGGGGGCTAAGACGCATCTTCTGGTTGTGTTCGGGGAAGGCCTAGCAGATTGTGAGTGCCATAAAAGAAGAATAAAATGGGAATCATCCTTTCTGATTTAAACTTCTCCCTCACAATGGAAAATGCTGTCAGAACCATGGGGGCCCTTCCTGTGCACAGCCTCCTGCTATCATGGAAGTCCCTCCACAAGGGATCCAGTGGATTGGAATCCATAAGTATGGAGAGCAAATTCCAAAGGTCTGGGGAAAGGAGAAGGGTGATTACCTCAAAGGAAAGACCATGGGCCTTTAAAATAAGGGGAGCCCAAAGATTTGGTGTGAAATCTGTGCAGATCTTGGTCTTTCTTCGTAGATGGACACAGTGTCCTCTGGCCTAAACTTAAAACACAGTTTCTGAGAGATGTTGCCAGTAGAGAGGAGTTTATGCTGGGCCTGCTCCTTGGTCTTCAGCAATGTGACTTTCGTTCCACTTTTTCTAAGTCATGGAGGGCAGCATGGATGTCTTATCCTTCTGTTGATTTTATGAATAACACTTTAGTAAAATGGCCTGAGAGCTTCTTCGCTCCAGATTTTCATCTGGTATAAAGTGAGGGTGATTCTTTTGGTCAACAGAGCTGCAGAGATTCGGCCCCGTACTTTTTGTTAAATTTTCCCACAGTTTTTGGTTATAGAAACAAAAGGATCCTCATTTTAATTTCCCCCTGCTTTGATGTTGTGTACTGTTCTCAGCAGCCTTGTTTGAAGAAACAGTGATCTCTATTTATGTCCTTTCCATTAGGACACTCATCAGTTTTAGCCCTGTTTCAAAGCGTTTCCACCTCTCTTCTAAGTAACAAAAATAAAAGCCTTTTCGTTCCACTAGTACCTTTATATCTAGTAAAACACACTGTAAACATAGTTCCTGCAGATCATTGTTGGAGTAACATATAGTTTGTTGACTGTTTCCGTTTTGAAAAAAGAAAGCGATTGGTGATTTAAATGGAAGGGAGACGTTTTCCAATGTTGGGCATAACTGGAAAATGTGTTTTACTTCCTTCAGTGAAATCGTAAGGTAGGATTTTAGCCAACATCTATAAAAGTGATATTAGTAGCGTTGTAAGAGTCTAATGGTGGGGTGTTTAAACTCCATGTGTAACATAGTAAATTTTACAATCCAGATTTTCAATGTAAAAATGGAAATGAAATACAATGAGCGGCTCCCCCGGGGTAGCAGTGTAAACTGTAGAGCCAATTCTTGCTATATAAAGAGGGGTGCAGGGAAGACGCAGCTTGTCACTTGCTACTGTAATTGGGAAGGATTTCCTAGTTACCTTACTCTGGGTTATTTGTATTTATGAGACATGATAGTTTTGGCACCCAAATATCTGGCACCCGTATATAGGTAGTTAAATAATGCCCCACTGTGTGTCTGTACAAATGTAGAGGCCACATATTTTGCAGCTAAATAAGAACCACACTCTCCTTTTGCGCACCAAAAATTACTTCAATAATACTACAGTCCATATTGGACCCAGTCTACCAATCAAAACCATGTGAATCTGCAATTAGAGGTGCAACCATTAGTCCTGGCTTCACGGGACCAGGATGTCCGATATAAGGAAGAGGCAAGTTGACCCAAGCGTCACCTTTTATAGTCCTAGGAGACTCCACAAACAACAAGTCTCTAACCTCTCCCATCAGAGAGATCAATGTTGTACTAAGCACAGAAGTAAAGTGAGGCTCTATGGTTTTGTCTGGTTATATTGGGAAACTGCTCTGGCTTGGAAACGGGCATAGTGGCTTTACCAGTTATATTGGCAAGTGAGCTCTATTGATGTATGGCAGGGGTGGTGGACAGCTAGTTAGGGACAAAGAGGCATGGATATAGTACAAAGAGACACCTGGGTAGAGCGCAAAAAGCCACATGTTATAAGTTTGTTTGTATCTCTCTACATAGATATAATAGATAAATATATAATACATGGCTCAACGCCCTCCCCCAGAGCCAGGCACCTCCAGCCTTCCTGTTCTAATCTAATCCCCCACCCCTCCCCTAGAGCCAGACACCCTCAGCCCCCACTCCTCCTGCTCTAACCCAGTGCCAACAACTGACCAGAGCTGCTGTCACACACTTCTCCCATCAGGCAGTGGGGCATGTGTGCAAAGCAGTGGATGGCATTCCTGGCACGCGGCTCTGTGGAGGAGCCACATTTAATGGTTCGAAGAGCCATGGGTTGGCCACCCCTGGTATATGGGATATAGCAGGAAGCTTGTATAGTCATTGCAACCTGGTTTGTACTGCTTATACTTTGAATCTAGGATATTAGTTGTACTGAGGAGAACTGCGTGAAGCGGGTGCATTGGGTTTCCTGGCTGTATTAGAAAACTAGTTCTGCTTTGTTTCACATTTATGAAGGAGGAGGTTCTGCCTGGTGTATAATTCTGTCTCTCCAGGCACTTAGTTCAGCCTTGCGATTCTAGTATATGAATAAATTTATGTTTGAGCCCGTACAGAGACAAAGGAGGAACTTAGACTTCTACTATAGGACCACCTTAAACTGTGGTGCTAGGGTGCCCAAACTTGTATCCTTGATGCTATGACCTCAAATCTTTGACATTCCATGTCACCTTGACATAGTTCAACACCTGTGTGCATGCAACATTTAGATTGACAAGGTGTATGACAAGTGTAAGAATGAATTGTGCGGGCATAAATTTGCATGTGCATACGGTTGACTAAGTAGAGCCAAATGTCTTTGATTCTTCCCATTCCTACTTGAATGATTATAAAAAAGTGCTATTTTTGAAGACTTAGCTGTCTATTATACATTAGACAGAAGGTTTTAGGAAATAGTCAATGTGGGATGTACTGGAAGGAAAAAAATCAATCTGTGTATTTGCCTTTTAACTAGTTGGAGACAAATTGGCACACGTTTTTGGCACATTAATGAATTCTGCCTTTTTAATCTCTGCTGTGTGCTTATAATATGAATTCATATCCCGTTCGGGAACTAAAAATCAGTAAGTCACTGAGTTACGTTTCTGGATTTAAGGCATTAGCACCTTGAGATCATAGTCTGTCATAAGGCTTCTGGTTGCTTTGAAGGACAGCAACAAACGACCCCATAAGGTGATTTGTAGCACATAACTGGCACCACACATTTGTGAAGGGAACTCTGAGTGTAACAGACCATCTAGACTCAGCAGTCTCTGCAAACCCATTTCTTCAGCTGGGAACTTCGGGATGATCTTGTAACTGTACTGAAATGCATGCACCCCCTAGTACTGAGGAGACTTTGCAATCTCATGCGTATTGTCTCAGCATATTCCTGGATGGAGTGATCTGTCCTCTTAAAGTTAATCCTTTTGCAGCCATTTCATTTATGTCCTTCTCTTCAGACTTGATACCTTTTTAAAAACTACAAATTCACGCTGAGGATTTTGTTTTATTTTTGGCTTGTTTTCAGATAACTATGTTAAATCTGCTCCTTCTCCATATGTTTTCTTTCAAATAACCAGTGCCCTTCTTTCCCAGGCAGATGTCAGGTACACTATTTTATATCCGACTACAGAAAATATCTCCAACACTGTGCAGAACATAGAATAAATATGACACTTGCACCAAAGACCTTCTGTTTAGGGTAATCTGTGGCTTAAACCACACGGGATGTTCGTTCTCTTGTAAAAGAGGTGCTTGTTTTTCGTCATGGCCTGAATGCATGGGGAGAAGGAAAGGAAGACTTGCAGATGACCCTATTTCCCCCTTGAGCACAGATAGGTGGGAAGATGATGGTGGCAGGAAGAACAATGAAGAAAAGAGGGACTGGAGAGTTTAGAGAAGGGGAAACTGAATAGTTTAGATTTGAATGTTAAATCTGAGTGGTTAGCCTGCCCCCGGTTCCATGAGGGATGCAGTTTGATAGGTAGGACTGGACAGTAGGAGACAAGTTAATAGTTTATATGCAAGTTGCAGAGCTGGTGAAAAATTTCAGCAGACAGTGCAGTTTACTTGAAATGGAAATGGTGCATGGAAATGCAATGTTTGTTTTTTGCTGAGGCAACATTTTTTTAAAGAAAACTTTCATAGGCATTCTGCATTAAAAATAAATTGCGTTCTGTGGTCTCAAAAACGCTTAAGAAATTTTGTAATAGAGTATCCGGTTACATGAGTAACCAATAAGCATCTGTAACCAGATACTCTGTTAGGCTCTGGCTACGCTAGACTAAGGAAGTTGATTGCAGATAAGCAATTCTTGCCATGCCAGTTGTGTAGCTAAAATAGACATATCCACACTTGGCTAACTTGTTCGTCTATACAGTGAAAGGTTGACAGGAGAGTTTTTCTCCCATCAACCTCCATTATTCCTCGCATCTCACAAGAAGTACAGGGGTCGACTGCAACCCCTGAGCAGTCAACGTCATGTGTCCATACTAGACGCGTGAAATAAAACCCCAGAAGATCAGCTCTGGGCAGGTCAATCTCCCTGGGTAGTGAAAACTTAGCCTGACAGTGTCTTAGCCTGACGGCTAGTAACTGGTGGAATTCTCCGGTATTCCACTGGCTCAAATTGAGCACTACTAGAGCTGGTGACGTGACGCAATTGTCGCCTATATTTATTATCATAATTCTATACAATCATTAATACCTTAACTTGTTCAAATGCAGCCCATGCATGAGATTTTAACTCTTCAGAAAGTTTGCCATGTCTGTGTTATTCTGGTATTAAGATCATTTGGGACCCAAAGAGTTTGACTATTAACTTTTTGCAAAGGACCCAGTTGTTAATTATTTATAACAAAACACTTAGTACATTTATTGGTAAAGTCTGAGAAAATGCATTCCGTACTCAGAGTAAGTGCTCTAAGTTGGGGATGATATTCTGTCTTCCCACCACCACACAAATGTTGATACCCTGCTTTAAGTGCTGCAGCCAGCACCTCATTCACAAATTGGCATCCAAAAGACAGACCGAGGTCCTGCCTTGAAGCACTTCCAAACCAAACACAGACTATGCGGTGGGAAGTGAGCCAGAATAGAGCAGGAAGGGGGAAGGAATACCGAAAGGAGTTGAGCACAGCCCCAGGTAGCATTGGAAACTGAGCAGTCATTAGCCAGGAGTCTATTAACATGAGGTCTCAGAGAAATCCGCCTGCCAGAAAAGACAGACAAGCACTTGCTGTGTTTCTCGGGGGCAAGGCATTAATCTAACGGGTAAGAATACAGTGAATATAGAATCAAAACAAAAAGCAGTCAAGTAGCACTTTAAAGACTAGCAAAATAGTTCATTAGGTGAGCTTTAGTGGGACAGACCCACTTCTTCAGACCATAGGGAGTTAGAAGTGTGTTTTCTTATACCCAGGCTGGTGATAAAACAGGCTGGCAGTGGGACTTGTATGCAGGAATTTCTGAGAGGAATGTGTTTGTAAATTTTTTAAAATGTAAAGGTTGTTCAAAATAGTCATGCGATACGTGTGCCTAAGAGACATTAATGAAAAAATTGAGTGGAAACAGTGATTGGTAAAAGCGTTTAGTTATAACACACTAAAAATTACACACTAATAAAAGTTTTATAGAAATTATCTCCTTGGACCTTGCAGTAACACCATAAGAGAAAAACAATGTTTCCTTGTTCCGCTCCCTTTCCTGTTGCTAGCTGGGAAATGTAGTCCCTTTCCTACTCCAGGTCCAACTCTTAGGTAGGGATCTGGCCAATGAACTACACTCCCCACGGTGCTTTGGGTTCCCACCTCATGCCCTGTAGGCTCCCTCTGCACAGTGCAGCAGGGAGGAAAGGAGAAAAATCAGACCTGGGGGATGCGTTCACACCATTCAACCCCTCCACCCCTTTCCCCCTCCCCCACATAGTGACAGAGTCAATACCACCTACATCAGTGAAAGGCTAAAACAGCCAAATAAAACCTCTCATGTCTTTGTCCTATTTCAATGAATACAGAGGTTTTGACAAGTTCTGCATTGGCAATGCTGGAGTCTGAAGTTTTTCCTCCACAAAACAGACATAGTATGAGAGTCAATAGAGTGCACACATCACCAAGTTTACCTGGATGGAGCCACTTCTGGGGTTACATGAGATCATTTAAGCTACCAGGCCAATCCAAACCTTTGTCCCTGTGCTCAGCCTGCCTAAAAAGATATCATGGTATGTAGGGGGTTATTCTTTACATTGAATTGATACTGCTCTTATGGCTCTCAATTAGAAGAACTAACTGGGGAGAAGTTTTAAAGAGAGCTCTGCAAGGTGGATATCTGTCCACTGGAAAAAGGATTGAGGACATGTGACCCATTTCAGAAACACTGATCAACTGGACAGAGGTATTTTTTTCCCAGGACCTCAGCTGGATTCAAACTGGTACTTTAAAGAGGAAAAGCTCTAGGCACCTTTACCAATAACCTGAAGCATATACATCCTCTTTCAAAAGACTAATATATGGGAATTTAATTTAAATACTGGAACAGTGAAGAACTGAAAGCAAAGGAGTGGGCTGGATATTCTACTTTCCCATATAGCTCTGCCAAAGCATTTCCCTTCTGATCCTGACACCAAGGTCTGGAGTCTCTTGAGCAGGCATAGCTATTTAGTATGCGTATTGGTTGTTTTATGCTCTGAGCTGGCAGTAGTGATGAGGTGAAACCACACAACACGTTGATGTCTGAATTTTAAAAGGATGCGAACCTGGGAGCCAAATGTAAAGAGCCATTCTATAAGGTGCAATACACTGTCTTTAATAAGTATGCAAGTTATGTAATAATTTGCATAATGGTGCTACTATGATAATAGACTTTGTCTGTTGTGAGTTATATTGCCATCTAATGGCCAGCCTACAGAGAGAATAAGGCACTTGAGTGAGGCAGTTTCTCTTCAGGTCTCGTGAGACAGACAGGTGCTTTAATGCAGAAAGAACAATGTTCTAGTCTCAATTCCTCAGGTTTACATATAAGTGCCTCTTTGACAAGGCCTCTTTGCTGCACTTAAGTAGCCAGCATGGTATGTTCAGGTTCTGCAACATATAAACTATTTCTAGCCCTCAAGAATGGGATGCTGACCTTCTAAAGGCACAGCACGTTTAATCAAAGCATTATAGTTTTCCTGAGTCCGAAGGCAACCTAAAGCAACGGCTCCGGATGTGATCTAATTCGCATATTAATTGCAAAGCCCATTGGTGACACTTCACATATCAGTATTCAGTGTTTCACCGCTGATCATTTTTATCAGCTAGAACTGGGGAAGGAATAGGAGCAAAGCCCACCAGAGGGAGCAAAGTGGAAGTGGCCCCAGAGAAAACCCCCTAAAACGAGGAAAAGAGAAAAAACGTGAAAGGAGCAGGGAACTCAGGGGGAAAAATAGCAACGGCCCTAAAGCTGAGGAGATTTGTCTGAGCTTACTCAGCAAATGACAATGAGAGTAACTCAAAGTGCTATATCAAAGTTGTCAGCACTGCAGATCACGTGAGGCTATGGATGCCAAAATTGTAATCTGTGCACAGGGGACATCTTAAAAAAGGGGAATTCTGCCCCCTCCATGGCATGAAATTGGCCTCCTTGGCCCAAAGAGCCATGTCCTGGGTTGTTCCACTTGCCCTGTAAACAAGGTCTTCTGCGTTGGTAGAGGATGACGAGTATTCATGAGCATTTCTACCTGTAAAATAGAAAGCCTTCTGGAGTACCTTCAATACCTGCCCTGCAGCTGGTTGGCGGGTCAGTGCTTTGGGTGCTGCGGCCGGCCTCCAGCAGTCCTCTCCATCCTGAAGCCTGTTTGGTAGGGTGCTCTGGGAGCTGGTCAGGATCTGGGAACTGCCCCCTGCCGCCCTGTGGCTTACAGGCTGTCTGTGGCAGGAGCAGGCTCTAGGGGCTGCCCCTATCTCCAGCAGGCCACCCCATGACCTGTAAGCTGTTGAGGGTGGTGAGGCTCTGGAGGCTGTCCCCAGCTTCCAGTGAACGCCTTCGGGCTGGGGAGGGGATCCAGGCTCCATGGGCTCATCCTAGCTTCCAGTGTGCTTCCCCATGGTCTGCAGGCTGTTGAGGGTGGGGAAGTTGACTCCAGGGGTGTGTCCTGAGATCGGCAGGCTTCTGGGGGCTGTCCTCTCTCCAGCTGCACCCTGGTGGTTTGCAGGCTGTCTGGGTCGGGTGAGGTTCTGGGGGTTGCTCCAGAACCACCTCCTGCAGGCTGTCAGGGCCAGTCCCACCTCTAGCGCTCCTCCTGTGGCCTGCAGGCCTTCTGCGGGAGGAGGCAGGCTCTGGGTTTGGTGCGGGGAGCTACATACCTGGTTTTTATGGCAGGCAAGATGGCGGAGCCACAGCCCTGCTAGTCGCTCTCTTGGTGCTGCCACTGCCCCCAGTGGCCACTTTCAGTATCTCTTCTCTGCGACCCTCCCTTTCCATGTTCAGACAAACAGCCCCATTCCCAGCACCTTCCATTTTCCAGGCACAATCAAACCCTGATCTCGGGTCAAGTTAGGGTAAGAGGAAACTACACACCAAATTTGGTGGTCTTTGCTCTTTCAGTTTAGGAGGCATTCTTCAGCAAATGGACTCACAGAAGCACACACACACACCCCTCACTAAATTAGATCTGTATCAATCTGGATTATGGTAGCGCCTAAAACTCCCAGTCTTAGATCAGACTCCTCTTCAGTGAGGAGCCATCCAAACGCAGACCAAATTGATGGTCCCTGTCTCCAAAGACTTTTAACGTGGTTTCAATTGTTTAATTTAAAAAACGGCTGCTACCGCTCCAAAAACTCCACGTACGAAATACATGGATTAAATGAATGTTCGTGGGTTATTTTTCTTCTGATAGAACAGAGTAAAGTGTCAGATTGGGGAAGAACAGCCAAATCTCACTGCCATCCCTGATTAGATGGATTTTATTGCTAACATGGTCAACAGTGAAAGAGCTAACACTGTTGTTATTCCCATGATCTTTTGGCTATTGTGTCAATTCCCCAGTTAAATGAACTGGGACCAGCTCTGATCTCTTTGAATGGCTGTTTCAGTCTTCCATCAGATTAAGACAGGTTTGGCATGACATCCACACTGTGGAGCTTCATAACCAGAAAACCCAGAAATGTCACGCTCCCTGAAAACAGTTGTTTGCCTTCCTTTTATTGGGACCACTTGTATCCATAAAATTTGTACTTGTAATTGGTTTCCCCCTCCAAAAGGAACTGCCAGTACCTGGCTGTGTATTGTGCATTTCTAGCTACCTGATTTACTCCTACAATAAACTGGCTAGAAGTGCAACTACTCAGCTTTATGCCTGCATTTCACCTGTGGGTATAAAATTAAGGGAGAGATTTTATGGGTGGAAATTGCTCCTGTAAGAGGCCCTTTTGTAAACTTTGCCATCAACGTCTGAAGTGGTGAGCTGCTGAGGTCACCATAGTATGGTGGGCTTCTCGTACCAGCCCTACCTACATCATTGAGCCCCTGCATTGCATAAGAAAAGAAAATGATCTTAAGCTAAAAGACCTCTCTTTCCCAATGTCACCCCATTCTCCTAATGAAAATAGGACTGGGAATGTTCATGAAGTAATAGGAGAAAACACTTGTGACAGACTTCACCCTGCCTCCATAAACCTGCATTGGAACACCCATCCAAATGGGTTTATTAATGGAAACACTGACTGAACGTAAACTTCAGTGGTGCTACCATACATCATTATAATAATAGCAGAACACATGAAAAGTTGGAACAAAGCCATGGGTGGGGTGCAACAGTGGTAGGTTTTATGGAATGCCACATGCGCTGGAAAGTTGGTAATAAAAGTCCATAAAAATTATCATCTTCAACTTATTTTTAAAAAAAAAGTCAGAGTAAACAGGGAAATGATGTGACAATATGTTTTATGCTCATTTTATTGAATAGGGGCTTGTATGTGGAACTAGGGTCAATCTTTTAACTGCAGAGGTGTTTTTTCAGTGGGGAGAGGGAGAACTTAAAAAAGAGAACCCACAATCCATTTATATACTTCCTAGAGTGCCTAGCCCTATATAGCTGTGTCTACACGTGCACGCTACTTCGAAGTAGCGGCACTAACTTCGAAATAGCGCCCGTCGTGGCTACACGCGTCGGGCGCTATTTCGAAGTTAACTTCAACGTTAGGCGGCGAGACGTCGAAGTCGCTAACCTCATGAGGGGATCGGAATAGCGCCCTACTTCGACATTCAACGTCGAAGTAGGGACCGTGTAGACGATCCGCGTCCCGCAACGTCGAAATTGCTGGGTCCTCCATGGAGGCCATCAGCTGGGGGGTTGAGAGATGCTCTCTCTCCAGCCCCTGCGGGGCTCTATGGTCACTGTGGGCAGCAGCCCTTAGCCCAGGGCTTCTGGCTGCTTCTGCGGCAGCTGGGGATCCATGCTGCAGGCACAGGGTCTGCAACCAGTTGTCAGCTCTGTGTATCTTGTGTTGTTTAGTGCAACTGTGTCTGGGAGGGGCCCTTTAAGGGAGCGGCTTGCTGTTGAGTCCTCCCTGTGACCCTGTCTGCAGCTGTGCCTGGCACCCTTATTTCGATGTGTGCTACTTTGGCGTGTAGACGTACCCTCGCAGCGCCTATTTCGATGTGGTGCCGCGCAACGTCGAAGTTGAATATCGACGTTGCCAGCCCTGGAGGACGTGTAGACGTTATTCATCGAAATAGCCTATTTCGATGTTGCTACATCGAAATAAGCTATTTCGATGTTGGCTTCACGTGTAGACGTAGCCTATCTGTGTTGGCAAATACTGTATCTCTTTTCATTCAGCAAAATTTTGCTAACGTTTCTTTCCAGCTTCAAATGGTTCTGAGCTTTTATACTTCACATAAATAGCACTGAAATACCACATTTCCCTCTCTTGTAAAGAGTGTGATAAATATGCATGCAGAAGCAAAGGAAAATAAAAATGGGCTTTGATACACTGAAAACTCCCAAGAGTTTGTTGTCAGTGTTTGAACAGGCAGGGTCCTACTCACAGCACTTTGCCTGTTCAGTGGGCAGTGCTGCAAGAGAATGCAAATGGCTCTGGGTGGCTGGGTATGTCAGTGCCCCAAACACAGTTGTTTAGGATAGGTCATTCCAGGGGCTGAACTTTGGTCTGGTGGGAAAATGGAATCGGCCAAATTCCGTTCTTATTTATTCCCACGCACCCCACTGTGATCTGTGAGATTCTGGCTGCTCTAACTTGTTCCATCTGGAATGGGCTCTGAGAGGGGCTAATCCATTAGCTCAGGAGGACCATAGCACAGCATGCTCTGACTATGCCTCCCACCCCTCCCTGGCATGCACCTGGAATACCCGCTGTGCTACAGTAGGGGCAGGAACAGATGGGGTGGTACAGAACCGTCAGCTCTGTCTTCTGTCTCCCACTGATTCAGGTGCTCAAGTGGAAGCTCCAGCTGCCCTGTTGTGACAGCTTCCATTCTTCCTGGGGTTGGGAGGTGGAATGAGGATTTGGCTCTATAGCTTTATTTTATTCTTCTGTATTTTTCTCCATTTCATTTTAATTGTTTTCTGCTCCCTGCAAGAAAAAAGTGAAATCCTCAGCACTGTTGCTTATAGGGAATACTGGCAAGATACGAAATTTTTTTCTTTTCAGGAAATGTAATTTGGTCCCTTGCAGGGCTTTATGGGTGCATGTCGATTCATATTCCATTCCTAGACTCTCTGGCCCTAGAACTGCAAAAAGGCCATTCAGGTTTACCACAAGGACATGATAAAAGCTTACCCCTAATTAAACACAGCCTGCTTCCCCTTTAGGTAATGGAATGCAGACACAAAACTCAGTTCTGTGTGTACCAGGTTGCCTGCTTTACGTACAATAGGCCGCCATCTTCTGTTTTCAGCTGACATAATGCAAATGGAGAGTAATTCAGCTGACCTGGGCACACGCTCTCCTATTTATGCCTCCTTTTTAGCTCCGTTGTGCCAGTCGGTTGTGAACTGTGTGTATACATGCAGAGCTGTATAAAATACGGCTTCTTTCCCTAGCGCCTTTGAAGGGCTGGGGAGGTACCAGGAGCATTGCTGGGAAATGTTGAACAAAGGGCTATGAGTGCGTGCCAAGGGTGGGAAAAGTACATTGGAGTGCTTGTAGAGAGTGGGGTAAAAAAAGAGAGATTGCAGTATGCGTGCATCCTCATTCCTTACATCTACAATGCCATGGACTAACTACAATGCCATGGAAGAAATAAGAGTCACGTGAAGTTATATTTTTAAATAAAAGTGAGGAAGACACAAACCAATGAAATGCAAAGCACAATGGCGGCAATGACCTCTACCTACTTTACCTTGACCAAAAGAAATGTAACATTCCTTCAAGGCAATTATCACTACGACCTCTGCTAGTGAATCTGCACCTCCCATCCTACTAAACACCTCCAAATCTGGCAAGCTGCCTGTCTTCTGATGCATAAATGTAAATAATGTTGAGGTGGCACACATGTACTGCTGCAGTTATGATTAATGGCAGTAGTTAGTCCGGAGCATCCAAATACAGAGGCCCCTGCAGTCTATAAATTGCTATAAAAATTCCCTCATATAATGATAAAGTTCAGCAAGTTGTTTAAATATGCACACATTGCATGGACATCAATAAAGATTACGCGCAGACTGAAGGATTTAAACCTCCATGCCACCTTGATACAGACTTTAGTGAATTGAAAAACATTCCTAAAGAATTCAGATTTGTCTTGACTTGTCTTCTCCCCCAAAAACCCTTCTACCCGCCCCCCCTCACCGAATTGCAACAGAAAAATTAGTTATTTATCCAGGTCAAGAATCCTCTGGGAACATTCTCTTTTGCAAACTACATATGTCATTGGGAAGATTTGCAGAGTTTCTTTCATAGAGTGAAATGCCTTGCCCTGGGCTATCAGCAGGCCACATTACAAAAGCAGATGGTTCCCTGATCTGTTGGAGAGCTGTGTACAGTCCAAAATCTTGTGTCTCTGTCCAACAGAAGTTGGTTCAGTAAACGATATTACCTCATCCACCTTGTGCCTCTAATGTCCTGGGACCAATATGACTACAAGAACTCTGCATACCTTGGTATCATTAAGTATTTAAGAGTTAAATACACCTGTGGGGGAAAAAAACTGAAGTCATTCTCGAATATATTTTCCAGTTGTCAATTTGGACTACACATCTAGTTATGTCCCCTGCTAATTCTGGCCATATAAATATAATAAAAACAAGCAAAAAATGTTAAAGTTGGGACTGGTAGTTATAGAACTCTTACTGTGTCCATAAATGGACAAAGCCCTAAAAGAAATCTAAGGTAAAGATTTGCTATATTATAGGCAGTTAATTGTAACAGAGGTCTTCCAAATGATTCTTTCAAAGTCTTTAGCCTGTAAGTGAATAAGGCAATAAGTCAAATACTCACTTTTTCCTAAATGTTCAAATTCACAACTTTTATTTAGCTCAAAATACTGTTCTAAAGGCATAATGTGCTACCGACAATGCACACAACTATTTAATCTACTGGACTGATGGAATTTGTATTTTTGAAAGTTTGTTTTTTGAAGTTTATCTGTATTTTTTTAAATATAAGCAGACCGCAGATAAGGACAGGTGACAGATTGGCAGTGCTAGAGTGTAAAGCAAAGGCTTTCAAAAATTGCCATATTTAGATCAAGATTTTCTATATCATACAGGGAAAAGTCCTTATTTAGGTGTCTAAGTGGCCTGAATTTTCAAAAAGGTGCTGAACTTCTGTGGTTAGAATGACTTGATTTGGTTTTCAGAACTGCACGTTCTTTCCTGAGAAAATGTAAAGTAGACTCTTGTTTCGTGATGTCTGTCCACACTGCAGTACAAGTCCTGCTGTGGTGAGTCTCACACCATGGGTTAATTGGTTTGGCTTTACGGGACATGAGCTGTTAAGTTAAAATTAGTGTCTGAAGGCTGGGCTCTGAGACCATTCATGGGGTTTCAAAGTCAGGCTTGGCTCTAGCCTCAGTCCAAGTGGATACACAGCAGTTTTCAGACCCGCAGCCTGAGTGAGAGCCTTTTAGTGAATGAGAAAAGGACCTATCTCTAAATGTGCCATTTACTAGGGCTGTTCTTTTAGAGGGAGAAGAAAAGAGATTTGAAATTTAAAACCATTTCATTTTTCCAGTGTGTCGTATGAAACATCTCATGTTCTCCTCCCTCTGCCTGGATTTCCTTCCAAGGCCTCGCAGTGTTGAATAGTCTGTAGCACTGGCTAGCTGGACTTCCACCTCCAGTGCTTCCTGGTGAGGGTGGGCTTTGGGGGAGCACTGGCCACGTGCCCCCCTCAGCTGCCCTATGCACTGAGCCCCACCCCTGTCCTGCTCCTTCTTGCCCTTGCTCCACCCTGCCCGCTTCTTCCTCCAGAAGCACCATGCCACTTCCGGTGGCACAGCCCAAGAGCAGCATGGACTGCTCTAGCTCGGACTGCTCTAGCTCACACTGCTCTTGGTCCGTGCCATTCTGGGGGAGGGGTGAGACCACCCTTGCACGCAGTGAAAGCAGAGAGGCACTGATGGGGTGTGTGTGTGTGTGGTGGGGTGGGGGTGCATGTGACCTCTTGCACACCCCCTGTGTGTTGCTCCTGGCGACCAATCATGTAGCAAATGAAGCTCTTAGAGACTACCTGTGGGGGGGGCAGAGAGAGGACAGCCAGCTTCAACAGTGTGACCAAGCATGTTCAGTACAAGCCAAACTATACAGTACAACCCACATCTGGAGCATTGCGTCCAGTTCTGGGCCCCCCAGTATAGAAAGGATGTGGACACATTGGAGCGGGTTCACCAGAGGGCAACGAAAATTATTAGGGTGCTGGAGCACATGACCTATGAGAAGAGACTGAGGGATCTGGGCTTATTAAGTTTGCAGAAGAGAAGACTGAGGGGTGGTTTGATAGCAGCTTTCAGCTTCCTGAAAGGGGGCTTTAAAGAGGATGGAGGGAGACTGTTCTCAGTAGTGACAGATGGCAGAACAAGGAGCAATGGTCTGAAGTTACAGAGGGAGAGGTGTAGGTTGGATATTAGGAAAAACTATTTCACCAGGAGGGTGGTGAAGCACTGGAATGCGTTATTGAGGGAGGTGATGGAATCTCTATCCCTAGAGGTTTTGAAGTCCTGGCTTGACGTAGTCATGGCTGGGATGATTTAATTGGGGCTGATCTTGTCTTAAGCAGGGAGCTGGACTAGATGACATCCTGAGGTCCCTTCCAGCCCTCGAATTCTATGATTCTACGAAACAGCAAATGTGGGGTGGTAGTGATTCCACATATTCCTCTCCCCCACGGCACTTCTCATTCATAGATCACAATTCTATGCTCCCAGACTCCTGGATGAGAAATCGTAGTACTAATTAATAAGCATTTTAAGTAAAGTATTAATCATTAATAATGCATTGCCATTAGTGTTGACACATATGATAACGTATAATCCAGCAAAATGATTTCCCCCCAAACAGTAGGCTGGCAAGTTGAATGTGGAAAGTGGACCAGAGCCCATGCTTCAGTTTGAGCTGTAATCTCAAAGTGCAGTCTCCACAGCTATTGTTAGAACACATGCAAGTCATTTGACCACAGCTAGGAGGCTTGCTTGCACATTCTGGGTAAATACACCCATGCCGCCCCGGTTCTGCAAGTAGTTCTGTGAATTCAACAGGGCCCTGAAGGTACTGGGCTCAGGGTGTGTGGAACAGGTTTCAAAATCAGGATCTTTGCATTTCTATGAACAGTATCACCTCTCCATTTTGTGTGTTCTCTCTGGTCCGGGACTTCATTTCTCTATGGAATCTTCTGGCACGGCATTGTTCTCCTAGCACTCTAACACCCTTTGTTAGCCTCTGCAACCTCTGTCATGGGCTATTAAACTCTAACAGAGCTTCATTTCAATAAAAGTATGAAAAAGGGACATTCAGAAAAGGCCAAGTTGGGCATGTACAGTCCGTTCTGTGCATGCTCTGTCTACAGGCTGCTGCCAGGGAAAATTAATGCCTCCTGACAAATAGCAAAGAATGGTAGACTTTGAAAATTAATGGTTGTTATATTGGCTAACAGAGATTCCACTGCCCACTCCACAGTCCGCCTCTTTCTCTAAGCAAACAATTAAGATGAACAGCATGACTGGACTTAAACCCTTGTACTCTGGCTGTAGCATAGCTCATCTACAAGTCTCTCCATTTCACTCTGTCTCAGGACAAAACTTCTAGCTGACTCCAGGAGTACCCTAGTTGTTGTCTTTCAGTCTCAGTAGTTTTCTCCACATTGCCTGAGGACCCCTTTTTTTGCATTTTCCTTGTGGGTTTCATGAGAGAGTTTGATGAACTATGCTGGATGATGGCTTTCTGAGAGCGTGGCCTAGCCATCCCCACTTTCTTCTCTCGGTTTGAACATCAACTGGTCCTTGTCCTGCTCTGTTCGAAAGCTCCTCATTTGTGACCAAGTCTTGCCATTTGATGTGAAGGATGTACCTCAGGCAGCTGTTTATGAATGTCTGTAGCTTGTGATTTGAAAACTTTTTAGTAGGCCAGGTCTCACGTGCATACAAGAGCGTACTCTTTGCATTTGTGTTGACGATCTGCGGTTCTGTCTTTGCAGATATTATTTGTAATCTCCATATGGGACAAAGAGTCTTGAATGATGAATAAGGCAGCTTCAAAATAACAAGAGCTAATTTGCAGCAAAGGTAACTTAGTGGGACACACAATCTTTCAATATCTGCATCTAATTCTATGACAACCTCTCCTGCCTTACAGATGTGTGTCAAGTCAAGTGGAGGAGTGGAATTAAGCTGCAGAAGGAGGTGAGGAGAAAACCCAGGTAGTACACTTGTTGGGAATGGTGCCTTCTCAAGAAACTGCCAGAATCTAGCTCACACTTAGCTTGGGAGAATGTGCGAAAATGTTCTCCCCATGTAGTCAACAATGAGCTGGGTCCACCCATGTTGTAGCTTCCCTATTCTAGTCAGCTGTAGTGAACATGTGGCCAAAAGTCATGACTAACACAGATCCACCATGTGCTGAGCTGAACTAAGAATCCAAACCCTTTTAATAAGACCTGGCTGGAGAGTTTACATGAAAATGAAATTTTGACGAATGATGGGGACAAAGAGTTTTTGAATATATTAATGATTTTTTTTCTCCTTTTGTTGCCTGCTCCATTTTGCAGCGCCACCTTGAATCTTTTTCCCTCACTTAGTGTAAAAGATTGTTGAACTGTAAATATAGAGCTTGTGAATATTGCCAGGTTTAGAGCCATGGAACCTGAAGCCCTCTATCAGCTGTAGAAATGAATTAAGGGAAGCAGCTGTGCAGACAAACTTCTACCATCTTGCAAATGTGCCACTGCTATCCTAGAAGGACTGTTTCCAGGGCTGATCATGTAGGTCGGGAGTCATACCCATTCGGTCTTTAGCTCTGCTAAGGCTGCCAGCAGAGTTACAAATTAGGGCCTGTTGTCTTGTTTGTTTCTTGGTGATGTGGGCCCTCATACCAGGATGGGGACTGGACTGAAAAAGACAAGTCATTTCACCAAAGATGCAATATGGAAATCAGATATTCACCATGTAGGGCAGTACACGCCTGGACTGAATTTGATCTAGGATCTTTTTTGGACCATCCAGTCTTTATAACAGAATAATACAATACCTGGTTATTGTATCTTGTTAGGTAATGACTTGACTATTTCATCTGCTTCAGACAAATTACCTGTCTGCAATCTGTACATACTATGGAGAATCTCTTATCTGTATACTTGAGAGAAAAAGGATTAGTCAATCGCAGGAAAAAAATCATAACTTCAGAGTACTATTGTCAATTAATCTTTCCCCAAACAATAGTATCCTACACAATGTGAAGCAGTCATTTGTTGCATCACAAAAACAGCAATATCCAAATACTCTGTGCATTAATGTTCCATTATAAAATATGTGCTATGGAATGCAGTCTGAGGCAATGTATATTCTGCTCCATTAGCCTTGTAGGCATAATTAAAAAAATATCAACACCAATCTTCTCAGCCTAACCACATGAAAATGACACCTCATGTTTCACAACTGAATTAAGTATAGTAAAACAATTGTCCTTGACTGTAGGTGGAAGCTCTGATACGACAGTGCATTGCTTACAATTATTTCCATCATAAAGGTGTTGACTAACAGGATTTTACTTGCATCAGTTCTTAATAGCGTACTCCCGGGAGCAATTTCAAGTGAGAGTCTAAGAAATGGCTTTTTTTCCTTGTGTATATATTGATACTTGCCTTTGCGAGCATCTTACTATGTCTTTGTTTGTGAGATTTCTACCGTCTAGTAGGCTGTAGGAAAATCAAGAGATAAGTGCTTGTCTCTGGAAGCTGGTAGAAAACGGAGCTGTTTTCATGAAAAACTTCAAAATTTTGAAGCTATTTCCACTTCAAAATTTCAGCACTTAAACAATTTTCCCCATGTTTATGTCTTTTAAAATTGGCCATTTTAAAAATCAAACAAGGAGAATATAATAAAAATATAAAATTGTAAACTAGTGACGGCTCTAAGTTCACACCGTGGGTCCTGAACTTCTGGGTAGCAGTAGGCTGAGTGTTCTCTCTCCCCCTCTGAGGAGAAAGTCTAACTGCTCACCTCAGGAGGTCACCATAGCTCTTATTCTAACTCCTTTACCTTAGGGGTAAGTGGTAGTCTGATTTTGCCACTCTCATCATTGGCATATCAGGAGAAAAAGGGAGGGGAAAAATCTCCTAGGCGGTGTCTAAACTGTAGGCTTCTGTCAACAAAACTGTTGACAAAAGTTTCGTCGGCAGAGTGTGTTTTCAGAATGCGGATCTGTCGGAAGAGCTCTGCCTGTTGCAAGCATTCTGTCAACCTCCCTCTACATGTTGTTCCATGAGGAAGAAGGAATGTCTCAACAGAGGGTTTTTTTCCTGACATGTGGCTCCTTGTGGTTGGGCCAAATGTTGGAAAAGTCTCTCCTGACAGAACTGTGCAATTTGCATATCTTTTGCTGACCGGTTCCCGCCAGTGCTAGGCACAGCCCTAGTTTCTAGTGTCATCTCTGGACGTGGAAGCAACAGATTAGATTTCTTAACTAAGGCCAGGGCTACACTAGGAAATTAAATCTATTCTAGCTATGCAATTGCTATAGCTAGAATTGAGTATCTGACATTGGCTTACCTGGGTGTCCTTCCCAAGGAAGGTTGACAGGAGAGTTTCTCCCATCGACCTCCCTCACTCCTCACGAGAGCGAGGACTACAGGGGTCAACTGCCAACCCCGACAGGTCGATTTCATTTGTCTCTAGCAGATGCACAAAATCGAACCCTGGAAGATCGACCGTGAGGGGGGCCCAAAGCATCTCTCTCTGCTCCTTGCCTCTGTACCTGCAGCATTCCCTCCTGGTACCTGACAGCATCTCTACAGTTCCTGCTTTCCTGTGGCACATCATCTTTTAATCACTCCTGGTACACAACTAATCTGACTAAAGAGGGGCTTTTAACCAGTTCTAGCTGGTACTTGAAGAGCTCCAGGTGTCTCAGTCAAACCCAAATGTCTCACCTGATTCTAGGTTCTAGATTGCCTCCAGGTGTCTTAATTAACTTGTCTCCATTCATCACCGAAGAAATCATTTTGTTAGTCTTTAAAGTGCTACAATTCTGCTGCTTTATTTTGTAGGAGTACAGACTAACACGGCTACCTCCCTGTTACTGTGTCCGTTAGTTAATGCTGGCTCTTCGCTGACTCTAGATATCTTAATTAAACTGGGAGTAGACCTGGTTTGGTCACTAGGGCAACAGAGACTTGTCTAACCAGGGGGTAGTATACCTGATTTCAGTTACTTTCTTGTAGCCATCAAGTCACAATGTAGATAATATGAAAAGAGAATGTTGTTCAATGAGAACTTTTCATTCAAAAATTGTTGAGCAGCTCTGTTTGTTTCCTTGAGGATACTTATTAGACCAGGGGTGAGCAAACTTTTCATTCTGGGCCCCACTTTCTGTCCTGAAGTTAGCAGGACCCCCAAAATGTCTAATGGAATCCAAATTGATGGAAATTTTGGTTATGTCCATATGAAAAGAAACCAAAACCCTTTTGGCATGCGTAAAAATGCATATGTAGAATGTAAAACCTTTATTAATCGGTATATAAATATTAATACACACACATAAAACAGTAACATGTTTCAACATTTTTAATGATATGGATGATCCTGAGACTCAGCAGCTGATTGTGCTGTTCCTCTCCCCTTATGAAAATTCATGCCCTCGGGAGGGGGCCTGCCCTTCCCTTTGCACACCCCTGTACATCAGCTGCTTAGGCCTTTGAGACCAAACCTGATTTTTAATTCTGGAAGGCAGATATAATTCAGAGATTGATTCACTGTAAGAGCTTAAGAAAATCACTTGGCTTCTCTGTGCCTTAGTTTCCCTATCTAAGGTCCCTTTAAAATTAGAGATGTATTTGAGTTTCAAAGTTTGGCTAGAGATACCCAAATTCCTGGATTTTCCCAAAGTTCAGACCCAGGGGGTTTATTCAGCACATTTAAGAAATAGAGACCAGATGCAAACTTGGCAATCTGATCCCAACTTTTCCAACATCTGAGAGGTGTTTGGATTTGTGTCTAATTAAAATATTTGCTGTTACATAAGGAATATATGCCTGGAAATGGCAAAAGTTTTGGAACTTTAGACTTAACATTGTTTTAGTGAAGGGATGCTGTCTAGTTTATAAATAAAAGAAATTAAAATTGAGAATCACACGCTTAAGAGATGGAAGTGACCTATCAAATTATCTTTGCAAGGGGTTTTCCTAAGGTACATTGCTAATTTCTTTCCTTCCCTTGTTCAGATTAACAACTTGAAATTTGAATCAGAAAAGCAAAACTTCCTTATTTTTCCATTTTAATGCAGAACTTCTTGCTTTTATTTTTGGGAGGGAAAAGCAGGGATTTTTGTAATTGGTTTTTGGGAAAAATTCCACATGGAAAATTCCATGGTTTCTGAAAAACGGTTTAAAATTTTTCATAGAAAATCTCCTGAAGCCCCCAAGCTCTAAATACCTCTCCCAGCAAGTGGAAGATAGCAATGCAGTGGTTAAATCCATGACAGCTGGGACTGTACTAGCGACAGCAAAGCAACCCTAGTTGCCAATCTTGCAGCCTGCAGGGGAGGATTCCATAGCCAGCCTAGCTGAACTTCCCTTGTGAAGCCCATTTTCTGAGGGTTTGGCACAAAGACTAAGATTTGTCTGAGTCCACGACCTCCATAATTCACCCCACTCTGTACACCACTTAATTTTTTGCACTGATGCATGTCTGAAGCCGGCTTTTTCCAGGTGAAGTATAGTACAAAGCATTTGCTTTATGGAGGACAAGCTAACAGCTATCAATGGCCCTAGAAAAAGAGACGCTAAGGAGAACAGCATCAGGGGGTTGGTGTTCCCTGTATGCTGAGCACTTGGGCGGCCAGCCAGGAGAGATTCAAATGCTGCTCAAATGATTTGCAGAGCACTCATAGTGCTTTCAGCTGCCAGCATGTGTTTCTCTGGTGGTGCACATCTGCACAGACCTTGGTGCACATAACAAAACTTATTCCACACAGATGAAAAAGAAATGAGAGAAAACATTGCATGGGGCCATCAGTGTTTATCGAAATAGTCTTTCATAAATTTCCACCCATCCATGACACTTTTCTTCAGCATGTAAATACTACTCAGAAACTATTGCTTAATTATCAAGCAAAAGGACAAACATGAGAGCATTTGTGTTTCACTGTACAATGTAGCTTGTTTGTAACTGTCAATTACTATTAAAAATGGAAATTTCAGCTCCCTGTCGCCCCTTTAAACCATTGTCATACATTCAGATTAAATTAAATGTTATGGAAAAACTGTCACCGGAAAACAATTATTCTAGGCACAAAGCCAATGGTCTCAAGGTTAAAAAGGTATTTAAAAATACAACAAAAATACGACAAGTGGGTACAAATATTTTGTAGTCAAGCAGAAAAAGCCACACTAAAGATCAATTATTAATTACTAAAGTTTTAGCTTATTATTTATTTAGTTGGCTTACATAAGGGTTGAAAACGGAATAAAAATTAAAGATTCTTATTTCTGGTTCTCAGCACTTTCCTTCCTGTAAAACAAAGCCTTCAGGGCCCTTACATCAGGAAACAGGAAGTAGAAACTAAATTCCATCCTCACTGACACCTGTCAAGTTAATGGATTTGCACAGGTATAATAAGGACGGAATTTTGACCTTTTCCTGTTTCCACTGCTGAAAATATAGTTGAGAATCATATCGATGAAGATGGCTTCAAGTGTTCTGGATCCAGATTTAGATCAAAATTCTCAAAAGTCAAAAATTGTTAGGCCCATAAATCCACATTTAGGTGCCTACATCAGTAGACACTGAGATCAGCAGAAGCTGCTGGTGGTGCACAGTGTTTTAAAAATTAGGTCCTGGTGTAGGTATTTAGCCATAATTCTTCAGTTTGGGGACAGAGTTTTGTCTGTCTGTTACAGAAATGAGGGTCATTTGCAAATTTTGGATGTGGATCCTAGCTCAGTTTCCAAATGCCCTCCAAAATGTAGGTACACTTCTATCAGGCTTATTGTTCTCAAGACAACTTTATTTATTGCTATAACAGTTATCTTAAGCCCTGTGGTGGGATGCATGCCTAAGTTAATGGGAGTAGTATACGCATATCCAAAGACAGAATTTGGCCCGACCCCTGGAATTATAGGTCCTTGATGGATCGTCTCAAACGTGGGAGTAGCGCCAGATGTTTCTGAGTCTGGAATTCAAAAGGCACCAGCAGCACAGCAGTTGTGAAGTTTAATGAAAAACATTTCTTCTCCCTTTCCAAAAAAATTTTATTTCTTTTCTTTTAACGTACGAACTTATGTGATGGTTCAGTGCATCTGTGGACCAGTTAACAAAAGGATTCTACAATCTCCCCACTCCTTTCTACTTCTGAAGCTGTAATGCAGATTGGGGAGCCCAAGAGAAGTGCAATCCCAATAGCTTTGCTAAATGTTCAGTTACACTGTCCATTATTTCAGATAATGTATGAAACCCTAGAAGGCAGAAAAATTCCAGTGCGCTCCCATGCCCCTGAACTTCCTTAGTATGACTGGTATGGGCATGAGTAAGGTCTAGGATGGATCTTGGTAGTGCAACTCAATCCATAAACTCCATACTTACCCCAGGTAGCAATTTACAAGTGAGCTTTGTGCTTCCCTCACTCTGCTCCAGGTGAAGCCCACAGGGCCATTGATTTAGCAAGAGCAAAATGAAGACACCACAGCACACCTTGGAGAATCCCACTGCACAACGTCATAGTATAAACATTAACCCTCCCAGTAGCTTCACAAGGGAGTAACCAAGCGTTCCGAACCCCAGGTGGACACCCTGAGCTGAGACATGAACAGAGTCACCCAGGGCCACATGCTGAGTCTGTGGAAAAGCCAAATTAGAATTTGGGACCACCTTGGCACCCAAGAACAGGGAAGTTTGCTGCTCACATAAGGAGATCTGTAGGATAAGCAGCAACATGTGCTGTGCTAGAAGGCATGAAGGTAAAAGAGCTGTTTGATAGAGTTAATGGACTCAGTTGAACTGCCTGACATGTATTATTTACTGCATTCTGGCACCATAGACTGTCAGCAGCTTGTACACAACGAACAGGAGACAAGGTTCTGTATCTGATTTATTCCATGATCACTAAGAAGGCTTTGTAGCTGATATATTAACAAGGACTGAAATTAAATCTACTGAGCTTTGATAGGCATTGATTAAACAGGTCATCTGTAGTATTGTGCGTAGGCCATTCTGAACACACAGTAGCAAATACGATACGTCTTCCGATTAAAAATCAGTCATCTGGAAGCAACAAAAATAATGACATTTAAACAGCCACCCAATGTAATTCTATGAAGGCCCCATGCAAGCATGGAATAATACCCTATATTGGTCTTGAGCCACAATGAATAATACAATTATTTTTATTTTGCAAGAGGTCACAACAGAAATGTTTGAGATTTAAGTTGCCATAACTATAAATTTAGCAGAAAGTAGGCATTTAATGATAGATTTCATTGCTGTGGTTTAGGTTTTATTTTGAATGTTTGTTTTGTCTTAAAAACACTAATGCTGAAATGTTGTCTCAAATCTTTATTTTCAAATTACTTATTATATTACCATAAATTATAGGGTGCAGGAAAAGCCAGATTTAAAAGGAGGCATATTTTACTTTCTCATCTTTCTATAAATAGCACAACACTTTTATGAAACAAGAATAATAAAAAAGTTCTTTTTATATGACTAAAGTTTCAAGTGCAGAATTAATGGCTTTCCTCCAAGTGGCACAATGGACTGGTCCAAATTTAGGAGCATAATGGTAGAGGTTAACTTTAGGAAGTCCATGTAAAACTGTAATCTAAAATTCTACCACAATTACAATGTTTCTACTCAAATAATAGCTAAGTCTATGGGGCGAGTGCTAGCAAATACCTTGTAAAGATGTTCTTATGGCTTTCATTGTTTTGATGCTTTTGCATTTTCAGCATATGTTATTAGAAACGGCAAAGGACCTGAGTCATGGCCTGGACTGTGGGTTACAATCACATATGAGCCCTTGGGCAGAAGCAAAGGGTGGAGTACTTTGTTGATAGTGGAGAATAAGATATGCCACGTTTACAAGATGACAAGAAAACAAAGTTGTTGGGAAGCTTGTTGAGCATAATGTAGCCAAAATTGAAACTACTAGGGTGTTTTGTGATGGCTGTGGCTGAGGGTACTCACCTGGGTAACCTGAGAAGAAATCCATGGCACTGGTAGGTGTTTTGTAATTCTAAATATTGGGCACATAGTCTCTCTCTGATCCACAAACCCATCCTTTTCTGATGACCAGACAGGGAAATATGCAAGAGTGCTTTCCCCATATGTAGGATTCCTGTAAACACCAATAATCTTCCAGCCCTTCACAATAATGGAGCAGAAGAGAGGCAGGGGAGATAGTGAAGCCTACGTGCATATTCGCCAACCCAAGTCTGTTCTTTTTTGGTTTACCAGCCTGGGCACTATTCCTGTGAAAGGCCTGAGATGATGCACATATCACAGCCAAAAAAGCTACTGGTTTTAACTCATCTTCTAGAAGGCTGGTAGTGAGCACCATATCTAGGGTGTAAAAGATCTTGTCTGAGCAGCATCTCTGACATCTACATTGTACAAATGCTTTCCCTAAAGAAAGTTTTGGTTTATTATTTTAAGTGAAAATTGAAAACACTTTGGCGAAGTCTACACAATGATTTTGAAACAATAGCCATTATTTCGAAATAACTATCCTAGCAACTACACAACACAACCCCTATTTTGAAATAAATTCAAAACGGCATCTCTTATTTAGAAATTGGTAGACTGCATTCTACAAGGAATACCGCCTATTTCAAAATAGGCACTGTTAAGACAAGGAATAGAGCATATTTTGAAATAAGCAATAGTGCGTCCAATGGCTGTATTTTGCAACTGGCTCGATGTATTTCAGAATAGCTAAGTGCTATTTTGAAATGCATTTTTGTATGTAGTGGTGTTATTTCAAACTATTTCCGAATAGCTATTCCAGAATAACTGATTTCAGAATAAGGCTGCTGTGTCAACATACCTGCAGGGGAAGAAAATCTCAGTGGCTGGTTCTGTTTCCTATATAATGAAGGCTCAGTAAATGCTGCTAAGGCAATGCTTTTGTGAGCCCATGTCTCCCAGTTCACAACTATCCTAGACAAACTGTTATCACTGGAGAGTCAGGGGTAATCTCTCCCTGACAAGCTATAGCTGGGTATGGGAATATATACATCAGTGCCATGGAGTGCCCATTCTATGGCTCTAGCTGCAGAGAATCTGCAGGGCATTAACAGTATGGCTTCTAAAAGATGCAGAAGAGATGATCGCTGTACCTTTTCCACCCTTCATTACCACTCCCCTCTCCTGTCGCCCCCCTACCCCGGCTTATGCACATGGGGAAGAAGTGGCCTGAATTTGCCACAAGGAGAAAGGGTGGCCAAGATCCTCATATTTCCTTTCACTACCTCTACACTCTCCTCTAAGGTGAACCAGAACTGCTTTTTCTCCTGGTTGCTACAGCATTGTGTATTCTTCTCATGAGCACGAAGTTGATTGTCTCTTCAGCCACAATGCTCCACTACTCTCTGGCTTCTCCTGGGATGGGACGTGGGTTCCAGGGTGACCGTACTGTGTAGCAATAAAAAGCGTGGTGGGAGGTAAAATTAACTTGAAATTTGGAAAAGTTTTGAGATCAGAGCTTTCATCTAAATGGTCACCCCCGCCCCAAATGCACCCAATGTAGTGTGAATGATTCCATGTAGCTCTGGTGCTTCCAGTCAGGCCTCCCTTCCTTTCATTAGTGTGTTCCATACCCGTATATTCATCTGCACTGCTATTGTTGGAGTGCTGTGAATCACAGTTCTATATTGTACATGGGTCATAGATACCCATGTGTCATCACCCTGTACCCAGCAGAGTAGAAACACAGCAGCTCTGTGCCTTGGCGAGGTCACATACGGATTATGTGGGAGGGAAAGAATTGTCCATTGGTTTCAGATGAGAATTCACCCTATTACGTCTGATGAGACATTTTTTTCTCTGCATCCTTTTCTTATCACCTCCCACAGCCCGGTTAACAGAGCAGTATTTCTATGTCCTCAAGCGTGACTGACTTGCGGGTAATTGGTGAGTGTGTTGTGGAAGATGGGAGCAACTGTTTAGATAAAATCTCTGATCTCCCCCAAAACTTTTTCAAAGTTCAAGTTAATTTCACTCCCCTCTTCTTTTTACTGGTACTTTATACTTCAGTCCCCTGCCAATAGAGAAGTAGTACTGAAATAACGTGGGGCAAGCGGTGTGGTTGTCCATTCATCTTGACCCTTAGTAGGAAGCATTGGAAATAATCTTTAAAAACAAAGCGAAGTCCTGTGGCACCTTATAGACTAACATTTATTTTGGAGCATGAGCTTTCATGGACAAAGACCCGCTTCGTCAGATGCAATTTTTAAAATCCTGCTCTTGTGATCTTTCCTGCCCAGTGCAGCAGTTAAGAGGCTCAGATCTTTCAGACAAGGCAGTGATTGCAGGATTTCTTAGTCATGCAAAGCGATGCCACTGGCTTCCAGTTACGCTTTGCTGGCTAGCCCCAAAGCTCCTGGGAATCGAAGGAGGTCTTGCCTCAGCTTTCTCCCTTAAAAGAGGTGAATAAGCTGCATGTGTGCAGACTAAATGAGAATTAATAAGTCATTTTGACTGATTTCACTAAAGCTTTTGGCCACAAGCATGCAGGCGTTTGCTGACGAAAGTTAGGTGGCCTGTGCTTCAGCCCATATACTGTCATGAAGACAAAGAATCTCTCAGATAGGCATCAATCTGTCTCTCTTTGCAGGGCTGTCTCTTCCTGCCTTTGTCAGTCTAAGGTGCCAATGTCTCTCCCTCTCCCCCTCATTAGATTGGTGTCAGTCATTCCGGTTTTCTCTTTTTATTAATGATTTTGCATAGAGATGTCATTACTGTTCTATACATTTGTATGCAGATGGCACGACTGTGCATTTTAATGGCAAATCTGTTTCTCACATAACGACTGAACTGCAAAAAGACTTTGACAGACTGGTTCCAGGAAAACAAACTGGTTTTCAATGTAGCAAAAACTAAAACAATGCCTTTTGGCTTTCCTAATCATCTGAACTCAAATTGTGATTTTTTTCCTTTGAAGTCAGAAAGCTACAGGAGAACAGTGGACAAACTTTTAAGTCTTGGGAAAGGGCAAGATTCAAGTTTGAGATTTAAAAAATGTTGTTGAGCATGGTGGGCCAAATTAATCCCTAGTCATAATTCAGTGGAGTTACACCAGGATTGAATATGAACTTTAATTGGACACTGGCACTAATAAGCGGATTGGGTGTAGCTCGCATGAAATCAATGGTGTC
This sequence comes from Carettochelys insculpta, assembly GCF_033958435.1. NCBI lineage: Eukaryota > Metazoa > Chordata > Testudines > Carettochelyidae > Carettochelys > Carettochelys insculpta. The sequence goes on from NC_134144.1 coordinate 15,060,343, forward strand.
TTTAAGTTACCCAAGACATCAGCTTCCTTCTTCTCAATGTTCTGTTCATAGTAAACTCCAAGGACTTGATCCTTTGTCTCCTAGGTCATGAAATCATCCTGAATAAGGAGCAGGATTCATAGTTTTTACAAAATGTATTGCGAGCAAAGAATTGCAGTCATGTAAACCATTGCAAAACTGAAAGATTCCAGGTAAGGCCTGAGAGCACAATGAACGCTGGTTTTCCTGGGCGCTACATGTGCCATTTTGATGGTGGGTGCAACAAGGTGGCGGAGAAGGGGGTGATAGGGACTCCTGCTGTTAATAATAAGCATGATTAAGGGAAACATATGAGATGCTCAAAGTCAAGTCTGGGAGCTGCCGTATAGTTCTAAATTCCTAAAATTAGCTCAGATCCCTGAAGAGTGGGGATGAGACTATTGCAATCACCAGACACTAAAGACAGGTGCACACTCACTTGTTGAAAGAGGAGCAGAACCAGCAGTGCCAACAGCCACTGCAGGCCGCGGGGCAAGGTGGGAGGGGAGCCCAGCCCTGAGCTCCATAAGGGACAGGGCCAAGGATAGTCAGCCCTCAGCCCTGCCTGCACCACAGCGCTGGGAACCCCTGCACACTGCCTGATTGTGGCACACAGCTGGAGCCGTGCTGTCACAGTCTGTCAAAGGGGCCAAGGGAAAACTGCCCCCTTAAGCCCACTCTCCCTCACGCAGGCCTGAGAAGGACACAGGCATTCCCATTGCTCTGGGTATTCAGTTAGAACACAGCAACTGTATTGTGCTGTATTGCTGCTCCCAATGAAGTAAAGTCCAATAGAGTTCAGATTCCAGTAACGTGGGGTCTTCTCTCAGTTGCAGCTATGCAGACTGTAAACCTGTGATTTAGTAGTCCAGCACTTCAATGAAATTGCCAATGATGTGGGTGGATGGGAGGATACAAGCACTTGTTGAAAGCATCAGCTCCCCGCCTGTCTTTCCAGGCTAACTATGAGCAGGCATCAGACTTTTAATCACATGGTCATTGACCACAGCTGCATTTTCTATCAACTTCTACAGCATGTGCATAGGCCGATGAACATAAATCAGCAAAGAGCTGTTTCAAGAACAACAGTGTATGTCATTAAAAAAGCATCATTTAGCAGCATTCTTTCATGACAAAGTGTTATGTCATTTTTGTTTCATCATAAATAAAGGGGACATTGGATAAATTCTTGGCACAATGGGGCAGCTGCCAAGCATGAATGTGGTTTGAATTTATCAGAAGTGATTGATGATTATTTTTATGCACCATGTTAAATGGAAAGCATCCTTCTGTGGGGCAAAAGTAACTTTCCTTCTCCATCCCATGTCCTTGCACTAAATCTTGCACAGGTGAAAACCATTGTGCTAATATTGCACATGGCAATTTCTTTTAAGTTTCTGTGCTCTTTTAAGTTTCCGCTCTTTATTTTTCATGGTATATTTATTTTTCAAAATTGAAAAATTGGAACACGATATTGAAATATGTGAAATAAGGTCGAAATGGATCAGAAAAAGCACTTCTAGATAAGTACTGAAAGAGGAGAAGATCTGTATATATAAGAACTTCACTAGGAATATGAGCTTAAATATTGCAGGGACCTCTAATGGTTCACTAGTAGTGTAACTTAGAAAAACCTGCCATAGCTAATTTTTGTAAGCTTTCTGTATTCTGTAAGCTGGCCCACCAATGCTGGAGGCGGGCAGAAGTGGCAGCAAAAGGGGCGGTTGCCCTGGGGCCCAGTGTTTCAAAGGGGTCTGGAGCTCCAGCTGCTGCCATTGCTACTTTGGGAGACGCAGTGGCCTGAGCTCCAGACCCCTGTGAAGTGTTTTTGCAGGGGTCCTCTGCTGGTGTGGGGTGGGAGGTAGCTGACTGTCCTAGGCCCTGCCCTTTCTGCCTTTGGCCCCACCTCTTCTGCGGTTGCAGGGCTGGGTCGCCCTCCTGCCTTGCCCTGGGGCCTGCATTGACTGTCGGCTCTGCTGTCTGCAAGTAACAATAATGTTGCACAATTGTGAGGAACTGACCCAGACTGAGGTGGCTGAAGAGGTGTTTTTGGAACGAACAAATGCATTAAACAAGGCTAAGTCACCAAGATCAGATGATGCTCAGCTGAGAATTCTACAGGAATGAAAATGTGAAATTGCAGAACTACTAAGCATGGTGTACAACCTATCATTGGATCAGATGACTGGAGGATTGCAAGTATGACACCAATTTATAAAACAGGTTCCGAAAGTTATCCTGGTAATGAGAGGCTGGTAAGCCTAACTTCAACAGGAGGCAAACTGAAGAATCTATAGTAAAACACATGTAGATGAACACAGTTCACTGGGAAAGAGTCAATATGTTATTTTTAAAGGGAAATAATTCCTCACCAATCTACTAGAATTCTTTGAGGGATGTCAGTAAATATGTGGACATGCAGACCTGCTGCAATTCTGGGTCCCAGGCCAGAAGAATCTCTGGTCCCCCTGATTCCCTACCATGTCCAGAGCCACAAACCCCATCCCTAGAGAAACCCTGAGTGTTCCCCCCAACTGAAGGACCCTCCCCTAGCCCCGACTGTTTACAGCCCTGTCCCCCACCTTCATTGAGGCCAGTTGCAGCCTCTCCTTCCCTCCTTCTCTGGATCTAACTCAGTGGCTTTTGCTACACAGCCACCCCAGAACCTGCACAGGAAATAACAAAAGGGTTTCTGAAGAGATGCTTTTTCTCAGAGCAGATTGCATCAGGAGGAGGGAGGGCTGATACAGCTAATGCAGGGCTGTGCCCAGGGGGAAGCTGCTCAGGGCTTCTCGAGGCAGGGAGCAGGGAATGTTGCTCTGGCCCAGAACAGGGAGGGTGCAGGTGGAAGCCGTAGAGCCAGGGATAGTCTTCATCAAAGGGGGCTCCACCAGGTGCCCAGGCCTGTGGCCCACCTGGGCAATTTAGAAGGGCCCCATTGCTGCTGCTGCATCAGTGGCCAAGGCCGCTGGGCCTTTAAAACAACCCAGGTCCTGGGCAATTGCCCTGCCCCCATTGGTGGGCTGTGGATAAGGGTGACACAGCTAATGTAGCATAGTTAGATTTTCTGAAGGCAGTCGTGGGACATGAGGCAAGGTGTTGTCATGGGTGAGTGGGTGGTTAGGACAGGTGATGTAGTGTAGGAATAAGAAGCCAGTTTTCAGAATGGAGAGAGGTAAAGAGTATCCCAGGGATCTGTGCGAAGGCTAGTGCTGTTCAACATAGTCTTAAATGACCTGGAAAAGATGGCAAAGTTTACAGCCAATACAAAGTCACTCAAAGTAGTTGAGTCCAAAGCAGATTGGGGAAGAATTGCAAAGGAACCTTACAAAACTGTGTGACTGGACAGCAAAAGGGCAGCTGAACTTTAGTATTGATAAATACAAAGTAATGCCCATCTGGCAAAATAATATTATTTATACATATAACATGATGGGATCTAAATAGGTGATGCCATTAAAGAAAGAGATTTTAGAGTCATTGCAGTCAAAAATGGCTAACAATATTGGAAACCATTTGGAAAGATGAAAGTAAGTGAAAATATCATGTTGCCTCTCTACAGAGCCATAGTACACCCACATCTTGAATGCTGCAGTCAGTCCTGGTCACTCCGTTTCAAATAACGTATATTTAAAAAGGCAAAAATTCACAGAAGAGCAACAAATATGAATGTGAGTTAGAAATAGTTTCCATCTGAGGAGAGAGAAAAGAGGCTGATGACACAGCTTGGAAGAGACATGACTAAGGGGAGATATGGGACAGGTCTTTAGAATGTGAATGGTGTGGAAAATATGCCTAAGGAAGAGCTATTTCCACCTGCACTTAATGGAAGCATCTCACTGTCTGGAGCAACTCATGAGGGAGAATACCAACCCCAGGGCAGATTGTTAAGGAGTAGAGCACAAACCCCAAATTGGTTGGGAGTTCTACTGTCTGATTTTTGGCAACCAAGTAACAAATGTAAATTCTCAGTCACTATACAGCCTTAAGGTGGGCTGCAGACTCTATAAGTAGAATTAATACCTGCAGCATCCTACCATCATCCCATAACGCTAACATCTTGTTTCATTTTATTAGCCCCCAGGTGATGCTGCTGCATGCCAGTCTCTTTAACTCTCTTTAAAGCAAGTGACACCCGCCCCTACAGGCTAGCTTGTCTTTTCTGTACTACCCACCCGAGAGCCTCCACTCCACCATCTTCCATAAAGTAGGCAAAGGGCAGCAAAGCCAGTAGAATCTTAGAAACAATTTTATATGTGACTAACCGTCAGGGGAGAAACTGAAATTAGAGCAGGGCTGCGTTGCTGTAGCGCAGCTGCTGAAGATGCAGCATGCCGACGGGCAAGCACTCTCCTGTTGGCAGTATCACTTCACCTCTGCAAGGGGTGGAAGCTGTGTTAGTGGGAGAACATCTCCCACCAAGTAGCACCAGCGTAGACAGCCCGTAGGTTGCTGTAGCTCATGTCATGCACGGATTGTCTTTTTCATACCTTTGAGCAGTAGGAGTTAGATCAACTTCTGCAGTAATGTAGACCTGCTCCCAGTCATTCTCTTGCCTGGTAATGTGCATCTTCAACATCATCTTCCCTGTCCCATTAAATCTTTCCATCAGACCATTTGTTTCTGGATGAGAGGGTGAGACGTGTGTGTTCCACAACTCAAATAACTTTTTGAAAATGACAGACATGAAATTGGCACCATGGTCTGACATAATTTCTCTGGAAAAACCTGCTCTGCTGGAAATGACAAATAGGACTGAAGCCATATCAGAGCTGTGGCAGCCGGTCACTTAGTGGCTGAAGTCACTCTAAGCTGGGAGTTTGTCTTCTTCCCTTACCAAACTTTCCTTGAGGAAAGTGACTTGGGATGCAGTATCCCTCCAGCCCTTACAATTGGTGCCATGTCCCTTCTCTTGTTGTTTGTGCTGCCCATGACCCCTTAATTCAACCTGTTCATCTGCAGTTTCTGTAGCCTCTTAAACTATGGAGTGGTGGTTTTGGTCACAGATCTCTGTCATTGCCTCCTCTGCAACTACCCATAGCAATGCTCCTGGGATATAAGGGCAAAGAGTTTTTCATAATCGCTTTCTGGTCACTGCCCCATTCTTTATTTTCTCACAACAATGCCGATTGTAAAAGAGAGAGAGCCATGTTAGTCTACGTACTATCAAAAACAAAAAAGCAGTCCAGTAGCACTTTAAAGACTAACAAAATAATTTATTAGGTGGTGAGCTTTCATGGGATAGACCCACTTCTTCAGACCAGACCATCGTCCATTGCCCATTGTGTGGTCCATGCTAAACATGAATGATATTGTGAAACAATTTGAGATTCCTACACGTGTGGATAGGATATTGGATGACCTTAAACCATCCCAGTACCTTTCCTTGAAATTTCTTATAGCAAAGCATCACCCTTCTCCATGTCTCAAAAAAACCTTGTTGGGCTTCCCCACTTATTCTGCTTAGGAGGCTTGGCATCCACAGACTTCAGATGTCTCTCAAGTCCAGAGCTAGCTAATTTTTCATGTCAGGCTCTAGTCAGATGTAGCTATGGGTCAAATTTTCAAAAGCCTCTGAATGACTTTATGTTCCATTTTGAAGAACACCAAAGAGCAAATTTTGAAGAGTCCGTAGGAGGCCAGTATTCCCACTGAAAGCCAACAAACTTAAATTCGTAAATCACTTAATTTAGAAAATTACCTCCCTTACATACAACTTATATCTGTCGCTCTTGTGTATGTGAACACTCACTCACACTTCCTTTCTGATTTCATTAGTAACAACATACTAATAATGTACAGCTTCCTGACAACATTGTGATGGCATCTTTTTAAAGCATTAGATTTATGACAACTGTAAAGGTGGGAGTTAAGGGGAAAACAGCCATTTAAGTTCAGAAGACAGAGAGCAACAGGAAATATTAAGTTGATCCTTGATGTGGACATTATGGAACAGATTATTTGGTGCGACAATAGCTCAATTTAGTAATCTGGAGGAATGTTTGGATTTAAAATACAGTAGGGTCACAACATTTATGAGGGTTCCATTCTGAGAACCCTTGCAAATGTTGAATTTCATGAATATAGCAGCCGCAGGCACTCCCCACCTGGAAGCCGGCTGCCAGGGCTCCTGCTCAGAGCCCCAGTGAGGCAGCAGCTGCTGGCACTCCGAGCCTGGAGCCCCAGTGAGGCGGTGACTGCAGGTGCTCCCCACCCTGGAGCCGGGGGGAAGCAGCCACTTACAAATAATTGAATTCATGAGCCTTAAGTTCGCGAATGTGGGGACCCTACTGTATTATTTTTGGTTCTCCAAGCCCTACCAATCAGAATGATTAGAAACACCATCCCATCCATCTGACTTACAATAATAAATAACATTCACTGAATAGACTTCTCTTTGTGGGGTATTACTGAACACACAATTGTTATCCCAAGTTGGTGTTTTCATCTTTCACACACTTCTTTATGCTGTGGCATGCTATTAAATTCTCCGTCGTCATCAGAGTTACTTTGTTTTGCTGTGACTGGTTACAAATCACATGTTGTTATTTCTGTTCTCTAATTGGTGCTGAACTTAGTTCAATTATCAGGTTTTTAGTAGAAACAGGTGTGGACAGTAAATCTTAAATTCTGTTGCTGCAAGCACTGTAATATACAAGTTTAAACTTTGCTTTTGATGCTTTCTTTCCACTGCTCTGAAAATGGGGAAAAAGGCATCTCTGGTAGCAGTTATTCCTTCTAGTGGCTTCCTTTCCCTGCTTTCCTGTATGTGGATGATCACAAAAAAGCAGCGTGTTTATGCTCACATCCCTCCTGATCTCACAAAGGCCCTGTATATTCTGGTACAGGCAGTTTGGCATTAGGTGTTGCTGGAGGCATGGCCGCAAAGTTGAATAAAAAATGGTTTGCTTGGTGTGGTAATTCCTCTGTTTTTATTGAACCAAGTAAGTCTGATCCTATCACAAAATGTCAGAACAGGATTAAATGGAATGCTGCTACTATTTGCAGTTGCATGTTCTGTATGAATTGGGCTGACATCATAGCTTGCAATACAATGTATTTTCTTTGGAAGAACATCTATATTTAGAAAATCTGCAGTACAGTAAAATCCTGTGTGTGTGTGCATGTGTGTATAGATATATATAGATAGATAGATAGATAGATAGATAGATATAGATATAGGTTTATCCATATTTCTGCTTAGCTGAGCCATCTAATGGCTATCATCCAGGAGATGGTGACTCAAGTGAATATTTTCCTGTTAGACCGTTTAATTAAACTGAGCTGCAAGTAGGTGGACAATATGATGATGCTGAGTTCTGGAGAACAGTCATCCAAAGATCGTGTTCATTCAGAAAGGAGGGGCATCAGGATGTGTGGTGAGGGAAAATTGGCAACCCTCAGAGTCTAGCTGCGTGCATTTGGGCAGAGAGGCATAACAAATACACAATACAGGACTGGAGCTTGTGATGGGTACTTGGATGACAGTGGAGTTATTGGAGAAAGAAAGAAAAGTCAGGAACAAATAAGGAGGCTCTGGTTGCAGAGGTAGGTTTGGGGGTGAGGCAAAAGAACAAAAAAGTGGCCAAGATTAAAACTCTGGCCTCCTTGAAGTCATGGGCAAACGTTTCTGATTTCATTGGGTTAGGAAGCAAGGCAGTTGGCCAGATGTGAGGACAAGAGGAGAAACGCAGAAGGCAGAAATGACAGCTATGGACCCCTGTAGACCGTGAATGACTATATGACGAGAAGCTGGCATGTCTTGCACAGAATCTATAGATCAACCAAAGGTCTTCAGTTTCCCAGCTCGCACCACAGCAACATTCACAGCAGCATTACACACTTCCTCAAAAGGCCAAGAGTGCCAAAGAACTTACAACAAAATTCTTCTTACTCTTCCATTTTCATTTCAACAACAGCAGCAAAAAGTTTTCTAAATTCACCTGCAGGCTCAGTGTTTCTCTACCTCTGTTAACTATCTGCAGTTGGTGCTGTGAAAGTTGCCTTTATGTAGTTCATAGAAGGAGCTAAACTTGGGAAATGTTTCTGCTTTGTTCCTCGCTGAAAAACAATCATGTTGGATCAGGAGAACTATGAATTCCAGAGAGAATAAACTGCATTAAAATTTTAGTGATTTTTGTGACCCTAATGCAGGCAAGTTTGCTATTATTTGCAGAAGCTCCCTGGGATGATAAACATGATATAAAAAATTTAACAAAAAAAAAAAGTTAAAGGAAACATTATGGGTCTGACTTATCCTAGTGAAGCAAGGAAATTTGGGACTCAGTAAGCTCCATCTGTAGCATTGCAGGTGCTGTTCTTCATGAGGTGGATGGTCAGGCCCAATGAAAAAGGTGGGATGAGGAGGCAGTTGCCCCTGGGCCTGATGTTTCAAAGGGGCCCAAAGTAGGTGTGGTGGCAGTCGGTGCTCCGAGCCCCTTTGAAATGACTGTCTGTCAGGGATTGGGGGTGGGAGCATCATCATAATGCAGGTGGCCCTTGTCCCCACCCCTTTCACACTTGGCCCTGTCCTTTTCAAGGTACAGAACTGGGCTCCCTCTCCCACCTTAGCCTGGGGCCTGCAGTGGCTGTCAGTGCCACTGAGAATGCAGAATATCAGGTGATGTAGCATGCCATTAATTTTCCTTTACATAGAAGCAGAACCCAACTCTTTGTTCACATTTGTTTGTCAAACCTTCCATATTTTTTTCTCAGTAGCATGTCGTCTTTCATATTGTAAACTCTATAGTACTTGGTTAGTGGGAGGAGGGAAGAAAGAATCAAGCAAGCCCTTGGTCAGTAGCATGCTAGAATCCAGTGGTGGCTGAGATGTGCCAAGTGTTTCTCATGTACTCTCGATGTCATCCAGGCACAGGGCCACAGGCAGCAAGGTTTCCCCTTCAAGTCCGTCTCGTGGTCAGGAGAAGCTGCTTCAGACATACTGAGAAGACTTCAAGACTTCTTGTTGTTAAGTCTTTTTTCTCACTACTCTCTTTGCTGGTCCCCTCACTCCTTGTGACCCAGTGGGTCAACAGCAAGTATCTCTTGAGGAGAAGCTCTTGGCCTTGAGAAACAGAATGTCTAACCACAGAGGTCAGCCATGGTGTGTGGTAGGTGGAGGTACAAAGACACTTAGGGACAGGACAGATTGAGACAGCGGCTGGGCCATTGTGGGAAGAAAGCTAGTGAAAAAGTAAGCTGGGGTGGGGTGGGGTGCAGGAATGAGGGGATAGATAAAGCAAAGCTGTGTGGTTTTGTTAGCCTCTGTTGGATCAGCTGCTGTATGTACGTTTCTTGTGCTCCGGACCATCTGCAAGGTCAAGCACAGTGAGTTGTGGTAGTGCAGAGGAGCTGCTGTGTTTTGCACAGCTGGGGAATTGCCTTGCATGGAAAGATGAGGGTGACGCAGAATAGGGTAGGTAAAGTCTCCTTCCAGTTTCATGCACCTTTCCGAGCTGTTAGTGTAAAGTAATAACTTTCCCAGGTGGAGGACCTGGGTGGACCCTGCTATACCAAACAATGTACGTTCCAACAGGGGAGAGTACAAACAGTCCTGTACTGCTTGGCAGCTGCAGCAGGGCACCTGGGCAAATTTCAGAAATGCTCTTAACAGGTACACGTGCAGGTGGGGCAAATTACTGGGCCATGGGTGGCTAAGTAGCTCTTTGAGCAATATGTTTGCAGAAGTGAGCCCATGAAGTGAGCAGGCTTTTCTGATTCCGCCTGCCTCCCCCTTGTCAATAACGGTTTTATCAGTGCCCCCATCTGGGGACCTTACAGTGCTTTCACCATTACTCTGCCGATTTAAAAGAAAGCAAACAGAAGGCGGTAGGCCCTTCCCAAGGTAAGTCACAGGCAGAGCTGGGAACCCAGGAGACCTGGCTTCCAGTCCTGTACACTAGCCACAAAGTCCATCTTTTCCTTACTTGGCCCTACAGCACTTCTTTTCTTCTTTCTTCTATTCACTGTCTCTTGTTTCTTCTTGTCTTCACCACAGCTTTTCTACATGTATCCCCTTGTCCTTGCCCCCCCGCCCCCCCCCGGCTTATTTTTTCACTAGCTTTCTTCCCACAATCGCTCAGCTTCTGTCTCAGTCCATCCTATCCCACAGAATTTGGGCTGAGAAGCTATCGTGAATGTCAGCAATGCAGGTCGAGCAGAAGCTACCCACACCGATATGATCCTTAAAGATTCTGGTTCCATTAACTTCAGTCGAAGGGCTGGTTGTCATGCTAGGTCCTCTTCTAGCTGTAAACCCGTTTTAACAATGAAATTGGATAGGAGGCTTTTTAGATGTTGTTTAGATGTCAAATATGGTTCCCACCAAACATCTCCATTTTATCGTTGTGTTTATTACTGAACGCAGCTGACATTATTATAGAAAAAGTTGTAAAATGTCATATGATCTCTGGAAAAAAGTCTTAAAGGAGACAAGTTTGACCTGTTTTACTGCAAAGAGGAACCTGGCGGATGCAAACAATAACAAATTTTATCCATATTCATACAAAAGAGAAACAGAGGTTTCAAAGGCTTTCTGAAAATCCAAGTGCACTGAATCTACTAGATCTCCCTTGTCCACATCTCTGTTGTCCTTCAAAGAACTCTAGCTGGTGATTTCCCCTTACAAAAGCCCTGTTGATTCTTCCCCAACAAATTGTGTTCATCTACGTGTCTGATAATTCTGTTCTTTCCCACGGCGTCAGCCAAATTGCCTAGTACTGAAGTTCGGTTTCCCAGCTGGTAGTTGCCATAATTAGCCCTGGAGAATTTTAAAAAGCTATCAGGACAAATACCTTTCCTCAGATGAACAACTCCCAGTGAAGTCTAAATTAATTTTGTGCACGTCTGCAAGGGAAGAACTTTGCTCTTCATCTGCACTACAAACATAAACTATTTGCTGACAGCAGACTGATGTACCATATAATTGGTGATCACTGCACTTACCTGCATTGTGCATGGTCCATAACCAACTGGTCCAGACAGATGAGCCAAAAGGAAACCCAGCGTTACCTCAGCTGGAAATCATTTAGTGCATTAAAATTATTAAGTCAAATTCTGTACAGGTTGAACCTCTCTAGTCTGGCACCCACAGGAAATGACCAGTGCCAAATGAGAGAATTTGCTGAACCATGGTAGGTCAGTATTATCTAGCAGCATTACCAAAACTTCCACTGCTTACTGGGCTCTTAGAAAACATGTAGGGGCAAGTTAAAGCTAAATAACAGCACAGAACACTAAGAACGAGGACTGGTGGCTGTAAACAAATTTTATGGGACCATGGTGGGGAAGCTGGCCACACCCATGATGAATGGTCATCTGTCTAACTAAATTCATGCCAGACCATGGATGTTGCTGGATGAGAGAGAACTGGACAAGAAAGTTTTAACCCGTAGTTGATATAAATGTGAAGTAACACCAATGACTTTCATAGAATCATAGAATACTAGGACTGGAAGGGACCTTGAGAGGCCATCGAGTCCAGCCTTCTGCCCCAGTGGCAGGACCAAGTACTGTCTAAACCATCCCTGATAGACATCTACCTAACCTGTTCTTAAATATCTCCAGCGATGGAGATTCCACAAACTCCCTTGGCAATTTATTCCAGTGTTTGACCACCCTGACAGTTTGGAACTTTTTATGTCCAACCTAAACCTCCCTTGCTGCAGTTTAAACCCATTGCCTCTTGTTCTATCCTCAGAGGCCAAAAAGAACAAGTTTTCTCCCTCCTCCTTATGACACCCTTTTAGATACCTGAAAACCGCTATCATGTCTCCCCTCAATCTTCTCTTTTCCAAACTAAACAAGCCCAATTCTTTCAGCCTTTCTTCCTAGGTCACGTTCTCTAGACCTTTAATCATTCTTGTCTCCCTTTTCTGGACCCTCTCTAATTTCTCCACATCTTTCTTGAACTGCGTTGGCCAGAACTGGACACAATACTCCAGCTGAGGCCTAACCAGTGCAGAGTAGAGCGGAAGAATGACTTCTCGTGTCTTGTTCGCAACACACCTGTTAATGCATCCCAGAATCATGTTTGCTTTGTTTGCAACAGCATCGCACTGTTGACTCATATTTAGCTTGTGGTCCACTATAACCCCTAGATCCCTTTCTGCTGTAGTCATTCCTAGACAGTCTCTCCCCATTCTGTATGTGTGAAACTGATTGTTCCTTCCCAAGTGGAGCACTTTGCATTTGTCCTTATTAAACTTCATTCTGTTTACCTGAGACCATTTCTCCAATTTATCCAGATCATTTTGAATTATGACCCTATTGTCCAAAGCAGTTGCAACCCCTCCTAGCTTGGTATCATCTGCAAACATAATAAGTGTACTTTCTATGCCAATATCTAAATCGTTGATGAAGATGTTGAACAGAACCGGTCCTAACACAGACCCCCGCGGAACCCCACTTGTTATACTTTTCCAGCAGGATTGAGAACTATTAAGAACTACTCTCTGCGTATGGTTATCCAGCCAGCTATGCATGATACAGATAGTATGGATTTACACGAATGTAATTAAAATTTTTGATTGTAGAAAAACTAACAAACATTTAATCATTTATATCATTTAAAGAAAAAGCAGCCAAACAGTGGTGTAAACTAAAGAAGCTTTTCATTCCCAGGGGAATATTGGGAATTTATAATTCAAAAAGTGATAAACTGTAGACTGAAATATATACCAACATACACATTATATCAAAACAAGATACTACAATTTTGTTGAGCCAACGAACCTAAAATCTATTTAAAAGAAGGGTAAAAAAATTTTCTTTATTTTCTTCTGAGAGGGAGGAAGCAAGCAAGACATGTTGGTGGGTTTTTGTATGCATATCCTAAGAACATAGCTAACAGCTTTCTCAATGAACTGTAATGTTAGCTACACAATTTTAGGAAGGCCAACATGCCTCGTCTTTGGTAATTGAGTACAGCAATCATTTTTACATCTAATCTAGTTAGTGGAAAAGATGAGAAATGCCACAAAAATGGAGATCTCAAATACCAAGTTTTATATTTTATGCAGAAATGTTCTTTGCACAATACAGCTGTACGCCAACCTAAAACATGCAATTTCTCTATCCTATAGGGATTGTATTGTATTTTAGCCTGGACATTTACAGCTTGTATAGTTTTCTAATTAAAGCAATACCAGATGATGTAAAGGGCCAAATTCAGAGATGACGTACGTGGTACTGTATGTTCTAGGTTGGTTTAATCGGAGGGACTTTTTGTTGGTGTCAGATAAATAAGAGGGCCTAGAGAATTTGTAAGATGATGTGAGACAAACCATGTGGGAGGTTACTTTGGCTACATCTACACTAGCCCAAATCTTCGAAATGGCCATGCAAGTGGCCATTTCCAAGATTACTAGTGAGGCACAGAACTACATATTCAGCGCCTCATTAGCATGCCGGCAGCTGTAGCTCTTTGAAATTGCTGCATTTTGCTGCCGCGCGGCTCGTCCAGATGGGGCTCCTTTTCTAAAGGACCCCACCTACTTCAAAATTCCGTTATTCCTATCTGCTGATAGGAATAAGGGAATTTCGAAGTAGGTGGGGTCCTTTCGAAAAGGAGCCCTGTCTGGACGAGCCGCGCGGCAGCGAAACTTGGCAATTTCAAAGAGCTGTGGCCGCCGGTGTGCTAATGAGGTGCTGAATATGTATTTCAGCTCCTCAGTAGTAATTTTTGAAATGGCCATTTGCATGGCCATTTTGAAGATTTGGGCTAGTGTAGACTCAGCCTTTATGATGCACCTTCTTGTTAATTGATTTGCTTGCCCTCTCTTATGGCTGCATGACGTGTAAGATACATATAGAGTTGTTGTAGCCATGTTGGTTCCTGGATGTTAGAGAGACATGGTGGATGAGGTAATATCTTTTATTGGCTTGACTTCTGTCAGCGAGAGAGACAAGTTTTTCCAGCATACACACAGCTCTTCAGAAAATAATTCCAATTGTCAGTGTTAAATACAAGATTTGGACTGATTATTTCACATAGTTCAAGGGATCATACAAAGTGAAGTGGCCCATTGGCACCCTTTTGTCAAAGGGAGGAAAGGAAGGGAAAGGGAAAAAAAAAAAAAAGCAGCTGCTGGTGGTAGCTTTTTAGTGGGTTATGGATTTTTGTAGTCAAACTTAAACCAGGCATCTCTTCCAGTCTATGATTTTTAGCACCTATCAAAGTTACGAATGTAAGCTCCAAGGCTTGTCTTTTAAAAGTTTTGTGTGGGCTCCCTTTGAGGATGAGATCTGATATAAAGTGATGGCTGTCTGAAAATCTTCACCCACATGTGACAGGGTGTTTTTTGTTCTTGTATCATTTTCTGGTGTGAGTTCATTCAAGAGCTTGATGTCCGTTTGGTTTCACTCACAAAGTTGCTACCAAGGCATTTAGTGCACTGGTTGAAAAACAGCACATGTTGTGATAGGCATGTGTAGGATCCATGGACACTGAAAGATGTATTTGGTGTATTGATCATGGCAGAAATGGAGATATGTCTGCAGGTATTTTTCTCCTATTGTTCTGGCAGGATCTGGTGCTGCATTGGGTTGGTGTGTCCTGGTGTCAGGGAGCTTGTTTCTGATGATGAGCTTGGAGAGGCAGGAGGGTTGTTTGAAGGCCAGACAAAGAGATACAGGAAAGATTCCTTTCAAGATGGGATCTTCATCTAGGAGGGGATGTAGTTGTTTGATAGGTACCCTGTGTGGGTTTCTATGTGGGGTGGTTGGTGACAGCAAGAGGTGTATAGTTAGAATGGGAGTTATTTCTGTACTGTTTCAGGTTCCTTTAGACTATTTGGATGGCCTTCACCATGATGGGATCTACTTCTCTGGTGGAGTGCCCTTGTTTGGGGAAGATCTTTTTAAGTGCTTTAAGATGTGCGTTCTGGATTTTCTCCTGGGAGCATCTTCTGTGTCCTGGCTGTAGCCAACAGATTTCTTCTTGTGTTTAGGATGGTTACTGGATCCATGGTGAGCAAGGGCTTTCTGGTACTTAGTTGTCTGTAAGGTTCCGCTGGTGAAACTGACCATCATCTCTGGGAAGCTGATGCTGGTGAGGGAATATTCCAGAAAGAATTTAATAGATGGGCTGTGGTTATTGAAGTTGTGGTGGAAATCTATGAGGGAGCTGGCTGTCTATACAGAGGAGGTAAGTAAACTCCATTACACCCACTTACTGGCATCCCACTCGCATCTCCCAATTCATTATCTAGGAATTTGGTTCTATTTCTGTGGTTACTTACTTTGTAGGCCTGCAGTGAAACTTCTGGAAGGAACTAAACACCGTACCTCTACAGAATGGTCCCATGGCATTGTATTTGGTTCGCTATTCTTTTGGATGACCTCCTTCAGTAGGACCACTGGGCTACGGCCACATAACCACGTGATTTGGAGATAACACCTGTTATTTTGAAATAACTTTGCCGTTGTCTACACTATGCACATGCTATTTTGAACTAAATTTGAGGTAGCAGGTGCATTATTTTGAAATGGTAAACCTCATTGCTGGAGGACTAGCACCTAGTTCAAAATAACTATAAACTATTTTGAAATAAGCGCTATTCCCTGGCCGTGTCTACACTACCCCTGCCTTTTGGAAATAGTGTTTAAATGACACAGATCAGAGCTGGTTAATGAGGCGCTGATATGAATATTCAGCACCTCATTAGCATAATGACAGCTAGTCGCGCTTCAGAAGTGCTGCGTTTGAAAAGCAAACTGGCTATGTAAAGGGTGGTGCTTCAAAATAAACCTCAGGCTTTGAAATTCCCTTATTCCCAGGGAGGGGTAGTATAGACAGCACTATTTCAAAATAGGCTGTATGTGAGCAGACTCTGTATTTCAAAATAGCTAAGTACTATTTCAAAATATGTGTTTGTGTGTAGCAGCCCTATTTCAAAGCAGCTATTTTGGAATAGCTCCTCTGGAAAATCTTTTTTCAAAATAAGGCTGCTATGTAGACGTAGCCTTACTGTTCTCCAGCTGATGTAATTCCAAATGTTTCCTTCCTCCTCCACAACAAAAACCTTCGTTGCTTCCTTGACTCCCCCCTGCGACCGCCCCAAATAAACTACATCTTGCCCAAGAACAAAATGCTCCAGCTCCACTGTCTGTCAAAACTTCCAGCTCCTGTGAGACGTTTGCATTCGTGCCTTGTCAGTACAATAACCCACAGCTCTCTGCAAAGTGAGTATCTGGGAGCTGCATTAAGTATGCACCAACTACATTGTTCATTTTCCTACCTCGTTCGCTATAATCCTCTCTTGTATTTAATTTCCTTGTGGCTGCTACAGAATTTCTATTTCACTAGACACTGTGGGCTCCTGGCTGTGGAGTGTAGGCCCTGTTGGCTGAGGCATATGTGGAGCGTTGCTCTAAGTAGATGAAAAGAAATTATGTATTTTTTAAAAAGTGCATCTGTCTGCGAACTTTTCTGCCAAGCTGCATGTGAATTTAAGCATCAGTTTCCCTTCAAAAATGGGATTATAGTGGGAATGTTGGCAGGGCCCTGTCAACAGACGGACTGGTGGGTGCTGCTGCTACTGTACGTAGCTGTTGTTGACATATTGAATTTTGTGCAATAAAAATAAAACCCTTGGTCAGAAGTGTCGTGAAAGTTTGACTCTGCTCTTTAATTGCTTATCATCCTTGATGACGCTCCTTGACATTTAGGAACCAGTGAATCTGTTTCCCATTTCTTCAGGCTTTCTAAATACACCCTGTTTATATTAAAATGATAGACAAATATACATAAAGCTGGAAAACATGACCGCAAACATTTTCCCTCTTGCAACACAAAAAATAAAATAAAAAAACCCCACAGACACTTATTGTTGCTAAACTTTTGCCCTCGGCTGGTAGAGCCTTCTTTATGTTTTAACAGATCCAGACATCCTTTTCATGTGGTCTTTTGATGTTCTATATTTTAGATCGCCTGTGGCTTGTAAAAAATAAAAATAAAAGGAAAGTGTAGGCTCGCTGCACAAACATATCTCATGGCAGCATTTTTTGAAAGTCAAAAGTGGCATGGTTTTTAAAAAGAGTAGCATTTCCTCTTGTCTTGGGGAGTTGAGTCAAAGGTTATTTATAAAGGAGCTTCTTGCAAATAATTGTGATAGTCTGAATGTGAAAATAGAATAGAAATGAGAAGGAGGGACTACCTTTGTCTGTTTAGACCAGGTGTGTCCAGCTCGCAGGCCGTATGCAGCACTGGACAGCTAGTAATGCGGCCCCACAAGATCGTAAACTTTTAACATTATTATGTGATTTATATACATTAACTATAGTGTATATTTTATATGCGGCCCAAGACAATTCCTCTTCACTCAATGTGGCCCAGGCAAGCCAAAAGGTTGGACACCCATGGTTTAGACTTTAGGCTCTTTGAGGCAACGATGGTCTCTTATGATGTGTTTGTAAGGACCTAGTGTCATGTGGTCCCAAACCTTCATGGGCTTCTAGGTGCCAGTGTGATGTAAATACTATCACTATCTCCTTCCCTTGCACAATCTCTGCTTTTACGGGTTTTCCATTCCTCCACTGTCACAGCACACCCTTCACTATTAGCATATGATGGGTCAAATTCTTCACTTGGATATATCCGACCATATTGCAGACTTCGTGGGTCAGTAGGAACTCTTATAACAAAATTTAAACCCTATGTCTCTCTAGTTGGGCAGAGAGGCAGCCATGTCTTGTTGCTCATTCCCAGGAAGGGGGCTGTGATAGTCCTGATTGTTGACGTGCCGCAGCTCCTCTCTTATACTCTTTACCTCGTTTATTAAGGGCAATAATTTTATTACTCATCTTCCATCATCTTTGTAGGGTCTCACTTCTGACTTTTTTTTTAATGAGTAATTGCTTGCTCCTGATCATTCATGGTAAAGATCTGCCTGGAGCAGTCACACAAGTGACTTCTTGCTGTTCTGTGTCATGTAATTCATTCGAAAAACCACAGGTCTCTCCAGGTGTATTTAGTTTGTGCAAAACAGCAGGGGGTCTGTGAAAGAGGCGAAGGGATCTGCAGTCCAGGAATGGCAAGGTTTATATTTTCATCAAGCATGTGGCCGTGGTGAAGTAAATCTGTTAGTAGTCAGCAAGGGATCAAGTTCTTGACAGATTTAGAGATGGCTGCAGACAATACGGTCTAGTAAGGCAGTTTTGTAGCAGAAAGGGCTTAATAATAAGAACTTGCACTGAGCAGAACAGAACCCCCAAGATTTACTGACTGACTACATCAACTCCCAAATACTTCATCGGGGGCGGGGGTAGGGGGGAGTCTAGCTAGAAAATGTGCAATTCAGTTATATAAAGATGTGAGAGCTGTAAAGACACTCGTCTGAGGAACAGGCTAAGGCCAACACTTTCAGATGTATTTGCTTGACAGGCTCCATGTTTCACTCAGCTTCACGGAAGCTCTACAAAGACAGAGATGTTCATGTGAGCTCAGTTTTGGGATTGTTGATGCTGGTAGCTAAGCAAACGTCCTGAATTCTTACAGGTGCTGAGCACTTGCAGTGGCGATTATTGTCATTCTGGACCTCTGAACATCAGGCTACCGGCCAAGTACCTAAATGCTGGAGGTAGGTTTGTCCATTGGATATACCCATTAAAAGATGGAGGCTCTTTCAGTTGAGCAAGATAAAAAACCACAAATCCCAGAGGACCAATGCGATCCCTTTCCTCCCTGTTGAGTGCTGCTATAAGCACATCTACTAACCTTCTGGGGTTCACCAAGTTAGCTCTTCCTGAGTCTCATTTAACTTAGCCATTTATACAATTAATCCTTTTGCTGTGTGGTTTTCTAAAGAGCATTTTTGTGCAGGTTGGCATGGCTCTTTTGCTAGCGTGGAGTACTGTTTACATGCATTGTTTGGGCCAGGTATTTGCTTTTGAAAGATAATTAACAGTAACATCTATAATGAAAGGAAGGTGTTCATGGAACTGAAGAGGAGTTGAAACAAAAGCCTGTTTCCTATCTTATAAGCAGCCCCATGTTCCATGGCTCCTCTTCCAACCTTTAAGTGTCCATGTGTGTATGCACACACCTGAGTGCACTCCTGACTAACCACTGTTCCTGATGCAATATAGCAGGTCATCTGATGGGGAGATCTTTTGGCCCAGTGTGGTAAGGCACCATACTCACTCTATAGGACCGAGAGCTCAGGAGCCACTTGGTGTGGGTAGCGTAGGACCTTTGGGATCCTGGTCTGTCTCACTCACTGCACAGGTTGGCTGAAGCTCCAGGGGTGCAGTAACACCTTTGCAGGGAAAAGTGCAGACCAGAGTTCCAAAACCAAAATACTCCGTCAATGTATAGATCTATGTCTAATCCTTTCATTTGAATTACAGTCCTACCATGGTCTGTAGGTGAAGCCTCAACCCAATCTCTCCAAATACTAAGAGAAGACTGTGGTTGGACAGATCCACAAGTAGTACAGCTGGGCAAGGGGAAGAACCCTTAGCTGGTGCAGGCTCATGTGGCTGTACTGAAGCCTGTGACAATTGGCCTTTTTATCACTATTCATCACCAGCAGCAGAGGCCTCTGTAGCTCTAGATGAATGAGACAGCTGCCAAGAGGGGCAGATTGGGCCCAGCCACCCCTCCATGATGATAGAGGAGTGGCTGGGCCAAATCTGCCACTCCGGCTCTCTGAAAAGGGGGTTGCACACAGAAGTTTTGTCTGGAGCAGCTTCTGGCTGGGCAGAGGTCTCTAACTGATACAACCATTGCAGCCTGCAGGTCAGACCTAAATCGGTACCTACGCAAATTATATGAGGCATCAGAATACTGTGTGATTTGTCTCACTGCAACTGTTCACTGCATGGGTGCCTCTGGTGTCATGCGTTGCTGCCCAGGTGCCACAGAAGGCAAAGGAAAATGGTTTTACAGGGCTGTGGCTGGGCTGCGCCAGTGGAGCTTCTGCTTGGGTCAGTACATGCAGACAAGAACGTGGGTGGATGTGAAACTCAGCAGGTCCCATGCAGCTTCAACTGTGCAGACGAATTCACCCATGTTAAAATGGAGGTTTTGTGTGTGATGTTACAGTGCTTAGGTCTGTCACCTGCACAGAATCTAAGTTCAGTAGGGTTTGTTTGGTTTTTTTTTAATGTGGTGATGCCCCCATGTGTGACCCTGGCCACAAAGTAAGAGTGCTGTTTGTTTATTAACTCAGCTGAGTTTACTGCTGTGGCTTTTAGGCTAAGTCTAGATCAGAGCAATTTTGTCAACACAAGGTTTTGTCGGACAATATCTTTCGACAAAACTTCTGTCGACAGATCACATCCAGACGGCAGAGCAGATCGCTCTATCGATCCGCTCAGTCGACAGAGAGCGGCCAGACTGCCCAGCCTCTCCCTTGACAAAAGGGTCACCAGAACCACAGCAGACAGGGTCGCAGGTCAGTATTTCCTTCCAGGAGCCCTAACATGACGCACCCTCAGATGTCTGTTCCCTTCCCATGCCGACCTCCATGAGGGACAGCACAACTGCTAGAGCAGGGCTTCAACTCCTTCTGGGCCACACTGATCTTTCCACGAGTCATAGTGCCAGAGTAGCCCCCAGGCTTGTGCTGGCCCTACACAGAGGTGCTTCAGCTCCTGCTGCACCTTCTAACGGCTGCCCTGCTCTTCCTCACAGAGGGCGAGCCTGACACAACCTTCGAGGAGCTCACTGTTGCTGTCAGAGTCACACCTGTGTGCCCCTCCCCCGGTGCACAGGTGGCTCTGGAGACCTTTTATGTCAACAGAAGGCCCCCCAGAACATCCAGACCCACGTTTTGTCGACAGATCTCATAAAGGTTATAGCCAGATGTGGCTCTGACCTTTTGAGTTCTGCTTGAGACCCCAAGTCTTGAGTGTTGGATCCAGGGGCTTGTGCTGGGGACAGCCCTGACTACATCCCCTTTGAAACCATCCATTTTCAGTGAAGGTCATTTGAGAAGGCAGGGGCTATTGAGCTCCATGTGTGGTTGCACACAGACATCCTACATGGAGACTAGCCTTCCTCTGGAATTCAAACTGTGCTTGCCCCATGTCAGTAATGATCTCCTGCTGATTTTAGATATGGTTCATCTGTCATTTGCTTATGCAGCACAGCTTTTTCATATGGCTGGCCCTGGGTTATGTTGGTACCTAAGGGAGGTGACCAATAGGTCTGCCCTCCACTGGTGGTGATGGCTAATTGTGCTATGCTGCCTCCCCCACCAGACTGTTCAACAAATGCATGAGGCCACTTGGCAAGGTCATTTCTAAGCAGAAAGAAAGAGAATCACTAGTGTGGTGGTTGGGAGACCGTTATATATTGGCATCTCCTCCTCAGTGGACGTGATACAGTCTGTGTTCTGAAGGAATCGTTAGAGGATGTCACCCAATGAATATGTCAGTGCAAACTTCTCCTCAACCCTGAGACTGCTGGAGTCTTGCTGTTAGATAAAGGTAGTTCTTTTACAGAGACGCATGTTCCTTGTTTCTGCCTTTTTGGTAGTGGAAAGGACAGTGCAAAGAAAGCAAGCATGGCTGAGAATCTTGGCAACGTTTATGAGCGTGCCCTTTCCATGCAAAGTCATGTGTTAGATGTGGTGCCCAAAGCTTTTTTCGTTGTGGAATTTGCGCAGCCTGTGGTTGTCCATTATCATACCATGGTGACCTCTCAAGAGCAGTTCATGCCTTTCTTACCGCAAGACTTGATTACTATAATTCCCTCTGAGCTGGGCTCACAGTACTGTCTCCGGGGCTTGCAGCATGTTCAGACTGTAGCAACCCATTCGCTCACTCCTCAGAGTGGGCACAAGTATCATTATATAATTATATTTTATGTTCCTGGCCTTGTTTGAAACAACATCATCACTTTCCTCCTTTCTGTTTGTCTGTTTTCTTGTCTGCATATGCTTCGTCCTCTTGCTAAAAAGGACATCCAAAGTTCATAATAAATAACAGTTGAACAGCAGTGTAAAACAACATGGAGAATAAATGTTGATAATCTAGGGCTGAGATGGAAATATTTCATGTAGACTCAGAACAAAAAAGGTCTCTCTACAGTTTTGTACATGGCTCCAATCCCCTGAATCAACAACTAGAGACCATGTGAGCCCCAGATAAATGCTGAAAAAACAACCACACAAAGTGTTTGGAAGTTATCAGACGGAGCTGCTCAGTCAGCTGATAAGATGCCAGTGCAAAGTGTGCTGGCCTGAAAAGATTCTGGGCATAAATACCCCATCAAAGAACAATTCTGGGAAGAGTAATCATGTCAAAGTTGAGTCCTTCAAGCAATATTTGATTACATGCCCCTGCCTGGAATTTCTTGACATTTCAGTGACATTTTTTCACTTTTGTTAGTAATTGTATTATTTCATCATCACTGGCACCTTTTTTGTTGTTCTTGCCTCATAAGTGGGAGTCATGGCAGAGACTCCGACTCCCTGGTTATAGCTGTAACTTGCTTTTCCATATATCCAATTTTGCATCAACCTAAAACCATCCCCCTTTTCCGCTTGAGATGTCTGTGTGGTATTTGTGCCCGATGGAGACACGTTGAAGGAAAATTTCAGGTCCTTTGAGGAAGCATTTTTGGGAAAAGGAATTTCAAATAATGAGATGTTTCAGGTTGTTTTCGAAAAGTCTCTTCAAGACAAGTTAATCTAGAAAGTTTGTATTTGTTTAATTCTTTAAACCCTGGAGATGTACAGGATGATATTTTCAGGAGCATCCAGTGCTGAGCTAACCCTGCTCCCATTGAAGTCCATGGAAGTTTTACTCACTGACATCAGCAGAAGCTGATGGAGGCTGGTGCTGAGTCTTTTTTGTAGCAGAGCTATCCATAGTTCAAAGGAAATTTTGAGCTGAACCCGAGGGCAAAATGCTGGCTTCATTATGGTCATGATGGGCCAGCATGCGCCTTAGAACCAGATGCCCACAAAGGGGTTGATACAGAGCTACTTTTCATGGATGACCTCAGGAAGGGCTAATACATGAAGACACAATCAGGCTTCAAGCCCCCCAGTGCACAGGCCTGGTTGGTGCAGGCTGATCTCAGTGGTATACCTGCCACCTCCAGGGACCACAGCAGAAGTGAATGAGGGCCAGAGCTCCGCTCCTCCCCACCCCCTTGGGGATGGTGTCCATCCGAGGGGATGCAACATTGTACAAGCTGCCAACTTTCACACACAGTAAATAAGCACCCAGCTTTCACACTAAGCCAAAATTGGGCTAACCCTGTTTCAAAATCTGCCCCCGAAGAAGCTGGTCCTAAAAGTTCCCTAACGCTCTGTGACTGCATCTCCCCAGCATGCAGGCTGGGTTCTGGGGCTGTGATGGGCCCACTCTGCAACCATGAACTCTCCCCATCCCCTTGCCCTTGCTTGCTGGGAGCCAATCAAAAAACAGAAACAAAACAAAACAAAGCCATGGGCCAAAACAAGTAACAAGCTGCAAGCCAAGAAGTAGCTGGCACACATTACTCGCAGCCAATTAAACCTGAAATGAGCCCAATTTCCTGGGGAATTTCAGCATTTTTGGGAACCATCTACTTCTCACGTGGTGTGGGGATGGGATGGGAGGTCCTTCCATGCCCTCTTCAGCTCTCCACTCCTTCCTGATTTGCAGGTATCCTGAGAGTCAGCCCCTTTGAATAGCAAGAATATTATAGCTTGCAAACACGCACATCTGGTTTATGAAAAGAGTCTGCAGGTTGCTCTGGGCATGGCAGAAGAGCAGCAGAAAAGGTAGGTGGGAGAGTAGCTACCTTCATTTCCAAAATGTTCTCTATTGTAACACAGAGAAACAGCATGATCTAGCTAAGTAACAGGGGTAGGATGGATAGTCTAGGATGATCAGAGGGTTCCAGGCTGAGACACAGGAAGGCTCTGTCATAAAATCCTGTGTGATCTTGGGTGAATTGCTTAATCTACCATGTGCTGCAGTTCCCCCTTTGTTAATGGGGAATAAAATTCTCTGTTGGTAATGCTGGACTCTGTAGTATACAGCAGGCAGACTAAATGATCATATGGGCCCCTTACACTGTTACCAGCCCCAGTCATTAGAAAGTCATGAGAAAGATCCTCCCAAAAGATGAGACTGAGACTTAAAAAAATATATTTGGGGCTCTTACCACTTGTTGTCTGGCTCTTGTGTTTTCAAGATTTTGTCCCCAGCCATCTACTAAAACTTCTTGTTTTGGTTTATTCATTATGAATGAAAGCTGGTGCGTGAGATTTATTTATTCAGCTTCATTTTAATCAAGCTGGCCTTCTCAGATTATCCCATGACTCCAGCATCTGGAGCTTGAAGTAAAACACATAACACCATGAGACTTGTGATGAAATCACAAGAGCTTGTAAAGCTACTTCAGGCCTTAGTATGTATGTTCAAAATCTTTCACTGCTGAGGCATCACTGCAAGGAGGTTGTGAGGTTGAAAGCAATTACTGATTGTGATGTGTTGATATCCTTTAGCGCCATCTAGCTAACTTTCAGGAGGAACTGGTCAAAAACGATGATTTTTTATTGTGTGAAAAATGTCTTTTCTGTCTGAAAATTTTGAAATTCAAAGGATAGATATTTTTGTTCACCACAGATGTCTTTGCATCTCATCTCTTCTTCCTTTTCATCTTTTCTTCTTTTTTGCTTTCCCCTCTTCCCTCTCTTGCCAGAATTGAGAAGTGTCTGCAAGGACCCAGTCATCCTTTTGCTGGACAACAAGTGTCCAATACCATTAATGTCAAAGTCCTCTTGCAATATAATTTACTTTCCAATTTTCATGGACAGTGGGTGTGTTTATTATAATTATTTCACATGCGTTTTGCCATTTTGAAAAAAAGGAATATGAAAGTAAAAACCTTTTCAGTGCAGGAGGCAAAAGTTCTCTTACGTAATTTTTTATTGTTTCAATGTTCTATTAACTGCTTTAGTGGTATTTTTAAAGTGTTTGTTTAATCCAGCTATTCAACAGTCTCAAGAGTCAAGGCTTCTGCTTTAGTGAGCGTTGATGCTCGGCCGAGCTTCACACTTTATAGGTTTTGGCACAACAGCAAAACAAAAGCTGGGATGTTTGAGGCTGCTGCCCACCCAGAGCAAATATCAATTTTAATCTGTATAATAAGCAGTCGCCATTTAGAATGCCAATAGACAGCTTTTTAAAAACCCTATAATATTGCTTGGTGCTGTGGGACAGGGTAGTGTAGGAGATGTTGAGGTTCAGGAACGGGCCATAAATATGTTTAAGGGTATAGAGCAGCTTCTGTATGAAAGGAGATCATTAAGACTGGGAGTTTTCAGGTGGGGAAAGAGATGGCCAGTGCTTTTTTGGTTAAAAACAAGCAAAAAAAAGCAAAGAGGAGCCAGTACTTAGCTGGATCTCCACCCTCCTCCTACCCCCACCAGGGTTCCCACAGCTGAGGCTGCCACAGAAGCAGAGCTGGTGGGGTCCCCCTGCCACCAAGCTGTGGAACCTGCAGCTGGGGTTGCCAGGGTGCTGGAACTCAGTGCCGGCAAGTACCAGCACAAAACAAGCACTGGAGATGACTAAGGAGGGGATATGATAGCTGTCTATAAAATCATGACTGACGTGGAGAAAGTAAATAAGGAAATATTCCTCACTCTTTATAACACAAGAATAGGGTCACCAAATGAAATTAATAGGCAGCAAGTTTAAAACAAACAAAAAGAAAGTTCCCCCTGCCCCACAACAAACACTTACCTATGGAACATTTTTGCCAGAAGATGATATGAAGACTAAGACAATAATAGGGTTTTTAAAAAAAAAAAAAAAATCCTGCAAAGGAATGTGTCCCTAGCCTCTTGTTTGCCAGAAGCTAGGAATATACGACAGGAGACAGATCACTTGATGATTGTCTATTCTATTCACTCCGTTGGGGCACCTGGTATTGGTCATTGTTGGACAACAGGAAACTCGGCTGGATGGACCTTTGGTCTGACCCAGTCTGGCCTTTCTTATGTTAATGGGATTTGATGAATTTCTCACCATTGGGTCACTGGCTCAAACCCAACTGAGATGATTAATGTGATGACAAATCAGAGGTCTGTATGAATTAGATTGTTGGGCTCAGCCTGCTTCCTATCAGACAGGCATCATTATGCCAATTGGCAGGGTGGTTATTCCCCTCGGCAGGAATCTGGGGCTGGATGGGCCCAGAAGGAAGACTGAGTTACCCCTTGACCCCCAAAGTTGTCATTCAAGGTGCAGCCTGGGTAAGTTTGAATGGTGACGGTTCAGTTCTGTGCTGCTGTTTGGGCATATCTCAATGACCAATGGCAATCTCTCCTTTCTCCTTTTATGTCTGACAAGGTCTCCTTTAAAATCATCATTCTGAGGAAGCTTGGTGCAGGGGAAACTGCCCTTTTAACCTCTTTAATGCTCTGTGCACCAAAGGGACAAATTTGCTTCTTGTAACTCCTGTGTGAATACCCATAATTATCAGTGAGTTTTCAGAAGTAGCGTAACCTGACTTGGGGCGGTGGGGGGTGGGGGGGAGTGAGGGAAGGGGAAGCAGCAAAGTAGTAAAGACCAGCAGCTTCCAACTGCCTTTTTCATTTACCGGCACTCATGCAAATGCCAGTGAAACCTAAATATGCCAAAGTCTACAAAATAAAACGTGATTTGGTAACTTACCTTAAAGATTTTTATTGACTTAAAGGTGCATTTTGTGATCCTGACGTCACCTCGCTGTGGGCGGCTATAAGTATACAGGACAACTCTATAACACAGACTGCCTTTTTTGTGTGTTTATGTAGCGCCCACCACTGAAGGGCCCCGATTCCTGACTGAGGCCCCTAAGCAGTACCGCAACACAGATTTTGTGTGTGTGTGTGTGTGTGTGTGTGTTCTCATATATTTTATGATCCTTGACCAGCATTCCCTCTAACTTTTTTATCCATGAGTGGAATAAATTATGCGCACCAAGGCATGTGCATATGTGTACCACCAATAGAAAAAAATGCTGCTGGCTGCATGTGGGTGGGGGGGGCTGTGGGCACTCTGCTAATCAGCAGGGTAGCTTGTTACCGGTTTCTAGTGTACACAGAGCTCTTCTTCAAGCCACAGAATCAGGTCAATTTCACTGGAATTTTGTTTCAGAAGACATCTTGCTTTGATGTTTTCAGAATGAAACGTTTTGGGTTTTCATCTTGAAATGTGTTTTCGTTTAGGTTTTTTCCCCATAATTTTTACGTGTAGCAAATTTTGGAATTTTCAGGTTTCGCTGTGATTTGGAAGAAAGCCAAACTCCTCAAGCTCACCTTGCTTTGCAAAACAGAATTTCTGTTGCTAGCAAAGCCCTCGTTCTCAGTCACAGTCAGAGACAGGATGCTGGGCAAGCTTTCTGCCCAGGATACTATTGAAAGTATTTCCTATTGGGCTGCAGGTGTTTTTACACTTTCCAATACTGCTGGAATGCCTTAGCCCCAATGTTTCTTAAATTTGTTGAGACCATGGAACACCAAACAATAATATTTTTTTTTACAGAACACCTATGAAAATGTTCTTCAAAAAATGTTTTCAGACCAATAAACAACAAACAGCAGCATATACCCAAAACCAAAATGAAGCAATTTAGTCAGGTATCATGACAGTGAAGAAGTAACATTGTATCTGTTTTTAATAATAGAAAATATAGACCATCAGGGTGCGATAGGGTGCATGGAACGGCAGAATTCCATGGAACAGAGTTTAAGAAACACTGCATTAGAAATGTTACACTCTCATTGTGGAGTGAGCTGCTCCTTTTGCTGTTCAGTTCCGGGTCACCTTTTGCAACTTTTATTTTGGGAGTGGGTTTCAGATTTAATCTGCACTCTCACACCACTGAAATACAGAACTTTTTATTAAAGACAAACAAAATGGTGGTGAGTACCCCTTGTGACTTCTGTTTGCAGAGGTACTTTTTAAAAAGAGAAGAGAGTGATAAGAAACAAAGAGAACTTGTCAGGTGAATCTGCTTGCAAATCTGCTAGGCTGTGTCTACATGTGCTTCTTCCTTCCGAAAGGGGCATGTTAATGAGCGGGTTCGAAAGATGCTAATGAGGCACTGCAATGAATATGCAGCGTCTCATTAGCAGAGTGGCAGCCGCGGTGATTCGAAAGTGCGGCTTTCGAATTGCGCACCGCCCGTGGAGACAGGACCTTCCAAAAGGACCCCTCAGTTTTCGAAAGCCCTTCTTTCTAACACCAGATAGGAAGAAGGGCTTTCGAAAACTGGGGGGGTCCTTTCGGAAGGTCCCATCTCCACTGGCGGCGCGTGATTCGAAAAGCCGCACTTTCGAATGGCTGTGGCCGCCATTATGCTAATGAGGCACTGCATATTCATTGCAGTGCCTCATTAGCATCTTTTGAACCCTCTCATTAACATGCCCCTTTCAAAAGGAAGGGGCACGTGTAGGCACAGGGTTAGAGCCAGATTGTGAAAGAAGATCACATGGTGGAGGAAGAGAGGCTGTTCCCTCCCCACTGCTCTTCTTGCGCACACTGTGCAGAGGCCTCTGGCAGTTGCGCTCAGGAATGTATAAGATTGTCTTTTTCATTGTACCAAACAGGGGTTACGCTAATTCAAGCTAATAGTGCAGCACTTGCCTTGATGGCATTCTGGGCCCAATCCTGCATTGTCTTGTACATGGAGCAGCCGCTTATGCAGGTGGCCTGGTCTACGCTAGGGATCAAAGTCGATCCCAGATGTGCAGTTCTAGCCATGCCATTTGCACAGCTAGAATTGACATACCAGGATCGACCGTCTTCCGTGGTGTAGATCAGGGCTCTTTGGGCTCATACCGACATTCCTTACTCTACGCGTCAGCCTGGAGTACCAGGCTCAACGGCCCAGGCCAGAGAGATAAGCTTTGCTGCATCTTCACACACGTGGCTAAATCAATCCCCAGAAGATTGATTGCTGTATGCTATCTGCACCCTGCCCACCAGCACAGACATACCCTGTGCAAAGGAGGCAGGCTTGCTAACACAGAGGGCAAAGGGCCAATTGCACCAGGGCCTGGAGATTGAAAGGGGCCCAGAACTCCCAGCTGCCACTGCAACTCTGGTTTCAGTGGCAGTGGCCGGAGCCCTGGGCCCCTTTTAATTGCTGCTGGAGCACCGCTCTGCACAGCTCTGAGACCTGGGGAGATGGAGTGCACCATGGTCTGCGTGGTGCTGTGGGCTGACTGTTGCTGTGTCCACCCCTTCTGCACAAAGCCTGGCCCCCTCTGGGGACGTGGAGTCCCCACCCCCTGCGCCTTGCTCTAGGGACCATGGTGGCTGTGAGCCCCCCCGAAAGGGGTATAAAAGGCAGCACCCTCTCTGCCTCTTGCAGGCCATGGCACTGCAGAGTCAGGCCCTTTGCTTGTATATGCAATTCAATAAAAGACCACAAAGTTATTTCCTGAGAACTTTATTAGCGTATTTGACAGATGCTGTGAAAATTTCCAAATCAGCCAACACAGGAAGGGCCACAGCAATTTCACTCAGGCGGAGGGCTGATTTCTTCAGCAATTCCACACAACATATTACATTGTGGAAGTTAAAATTTAACCAGGACGGAGAATTGCCACAGGGACCGTCAGCCATGATTTTCTCTTGATAAGTTAAAAACAGTCCCAGTAAGCTGTGAATCTGGGGGCTTCGTTTGTAACTAGACTTACATGAAAAGAGCACTGACAAATTTTCTGTCTTCTTAAGGCTCTGGACTGGCAATGCAATTGACTGGGTCATGTTCCTCATTATGCCATGAACTATATGATCCTAGGATGTCATGTATTCTCTCTGTGCCACAGTTCCCTGCCTGTACAAAGAAGAGAATATCTAGTTTCTCCCAGCTGATATCAGTCTTGTCTCTTGAGATTTTAAGCTATTCATGGCAGTGACTGTCACTAACTGTATAGTACCGAGTGCAGGACAGCCTCACGCTCAGTCCTTCTGGGACTACAGTGATAGGATCTTTTGTTTTTTTGTTTTTTTTTTCTAAGGTGAATTCTGAAGTTATCTCTGCTTCTTGGGAAGTGGAAACAGGAAAAAGCCAAGAAAACTGGTAAATAAATGTAAGTGAGGATTATAAGGAATTGTCCAGAATACTTCATAAATCATTCCGAAGTCTGCATCCATTTCAAAAATAGTCCCAAAGTTTGGGTGCTTTCTGCCTTCAGGGCTGTTACACCACGTGAGGTTGCAAAAGAGATTCCGCTGAGGTCTCTGTAGAGTCAATGGAGGTGATGAACATGCTGTATGTAGAAATGGTTCAAGTGCATGAGGTGCTTCACAGAGGTTGATGTCTTAGCCTTGTGGGAAGCCCATCTGTAAGAGGCGGGGGAATGAGTGTGCGTGTGTGTGTACACAATA
This sequence comes from Carettochelys insculpta, assembly GCF_033958435.1. Classification (NCBI taxonomy): domain Eukaryota; kingdom Metazoa; phylum Chordata; order Testudines; family Carettochelyidae; genus Carettochelys; species Carettochelys insculpta. Next base: position 15,090,694 of record NC_134144.1, read on the forward strand.
TATAGAAACATATAGATATAAAATCCATCTGTACACTTTCAGTTTAAACTTCAGGCCTCAATCAATCCTCGAGGAGGCCATTTAGAGGTCTTTGGCAAATAAATTAAAAAAAAAAAATCTGTCATGGAGGGTGTTAGTCCTCCCGAGAGGGCAGGGGACGGACTTGACGACCTCTCAAAGTCCCTCTCAGTTCTATGGGATATGTATGTGTGTAAGACCTGCTCTTGTTTATTTCTACATTCACATATGACCTTTCTGACTTTCCACGGCAGAAGCAGCCTGCAAATATCAAATAAGAGATGGTAAAATAGCCAAAACTTACTTTAGAGGTTTTTTTTAAAAAAAAAAAATATTCTGTAGCTCAAGGATAGCTTGCACCTCAGCCACCTTTGGTGTAGAGTAGATAACCTTTCATTTATAGCATGGGTTATCTTGCTTAAATTAGGGACCTTTAATAACATTCATAATTTATCACAAGGCTTATGCGATAATGATGAAAACTGATATAAAATGGGGAATTTATAATGCTGGATTAGTCTTATGAAACAGTATTGTACCTTCATAAAGAGTCCAAAGAGCAATTATTATGTGTGTTTGACTGGCACTGTAAAGTTGTTAGTTCGATCATCATTGACCAATTACTGCTTTATTATATTTTCTTTTTATTTTTATGGTCAGAGAATGGCATTTTTCCCACAACCAGTCCTTGAGCACAAAGACAATAACAATTAAAAGAAATATTTAAAACCTGGCTTTTATCTGCACAAAGGGACCCATCCATCACTATAAAGATCCATTTTGCAGACAGTTGTGTTTCAGTAAGAGAGCCTCAAAACCTTTTTTCACCCTAAAGTAAAAAAGTTTTGATTTTTTTTTCAAACTCTCTTAAGGAAAAAATGGTGTTTTACTGATGTGTTTGAAAATCCCATAGTTCCTAGTGACCTTATGTTTATTTAAACAGTATGTGTTTACAGAGATGTGTGCGTGATAAGGGTGCATATGACACTGATTACAGCCTAGATAAGAATGATTATTGTGGTCATTAGGGAGGCACTTGGGTGGTGTCCAATATTAGCAGCCAGAAGAAATAGAAACATTTAATACTGGGTGAAAAGCTTATTTAACCCAACAAAGGTTGCCCCACAAATGTGGTCTCTTGGTGGATTTAAACCTGAGGTCCTACTTTCGGTAGCTTGGAAATTTATACATGCTTTGTGTCAAACACCTCATGCAGAGCTCCTGAATTAACCGAGCGCTCGCTTACAGCTAAGTGACAGAACTGCGGTTCTGTTCCTCAGCTAGTGTGAATGACATTGACTTTTGTAGCGCGATGGACATCTCTACTCTCCAGAGCTGTAACCACGCAGCTGCATGGCTGGAGCATATCTGGAGAAGACGCACAGTGATGGTTGGGGAGCGCTCTCCCTTCAACAGGATTATTCCACCTCTGTGAGAGAGGGAAGCTGTACTAGTGGGAAAATGTCTCCCACCGACATAGCACTGATGTGGACAATGCAAAACTTGCAGTTCTCATAGGACAGGGCTTTTACACCTCCCCCCCGCACCACGGGACTGAAGTTCTGTTGACTTAGATTGTAGTGTAGACCTTCCCTGGGTTGATTATTTTCCCCAGCTAAGGAGCTGGCCCTCCACATTTTACAGAGCTGTTGATGAGGCATGAAAATATATTTCTAAAATGCAGCACCACATGCGTTGTTTTAAATGGGAAAGTTCCTTCAGTTATTGCCTGCTTATCTATTCCAGGTATGCAGTTCAGCCAAGTCTGTGTAGAGGCTGGATATGTGTGGGAGGAGGGGGTGGTGGTAGTGGTGGTGGTGGAGCTGCCCAGGCTAAGCCATGCCTTTGGGAGGCAGGATGCCTCCAGAGGCACCGGAACAGTGAGAGCTGCACAAGAAGTGCAGCTGTAACTCCCTTTGCTGCTCTGCCACTGGCACTTGCTGGTACGCTGCAGGGCAGTTCTCCTTTTATCCAATGGGCATGATGATGCTTCATTTGTCTGTGTGCATTGGAAGCCCTGTGGGGCAGGGACCATCTGTCGCTGTGCGTGGGTACCGTGCTTAGTACACGGTCATCCTGATCCACTGAGCCCTCCTGCAATACTACTTAAAACAGCCTTACACTGGCCCAGCTCAGACATTTCTTCTCTGCAGCTACTAGCTCTGCCCTGAGTGCTGTCTGGGACTCTCTCCTCACGCTCCCCGAGGCAACCAACCATCTGTTGCCTGCCCCCAGTGGCAGGCAAGAAGAAAGTGCACTCATCCCCACTCTCCTCTTCCACACCTGCACAAGGGATGCATGATGGAAATGGGAGAACTGGCTCCTTAGCCTGGTTTTTAAGGACCCAGTCTGTGCTGCATAATTTCTGTCATGTTTCAGGCAGGTATGACAGAAGTGCTGCAGGTTTTTTGAAAGTCTTGAGGCTTTTTCCAGTCTGTGTGAGGGGGGCTCAGCTCTAGGCATAAGAGTAAGCCCTGGAGGAAAATCTTCTTGCTGCTGTGCTCTGGGAGAACCTAGGTTTGTACTGCTAACAGAGCTGCAGGTAGGTGCGAACGGACTTGCATGCTACATGGTATTGCAGTGGTGGGAGCGGTGGGTTTTTGGAGTCTTGTCTTGTGGGAAATGAACAGGGCAGGGAGTGAAGTAACTTTGTACATTTGAGCCAGTCCAGTAGGGCCTGGATGGTGGGCAGGGCCCAACGTGGCACACTGACAGCAGGGCCCGGCTCGTGGGCGGGGCCCAGGGCAGCATGTTGACAGCAGGGCCCAGCTGGTGGGTGTTGGTTGCTATAATCAATTGGAACGTGGGGTCCTGAAGGCACAGAGTCCAAGGCCACCACCTAGCTTTAAGGCTGGGCCTGTTGTGCACACACACAAAGGCTAGATCCCAGCTGTCATGTATTTCTAGCCTGAGGAGCAATTAAAGCTTAGCCTTGACCTACCTGATCTCCATCACACACTGTGTGGGCAGTAGAAGACAGGGATTCTCAAGGAGTGAGCTGCCCCAGTATGTCCAGTGCTGTAGCCACTATTGCTTGGTTACCTGCTGCACTGGAAGTGGATAGATGTGGGGTCTGGTAAGGAGTTTGCAATTACCATGTGGGGTAGTGCAGCAGCTCAGATAAACAGACCACAATTAATCAAGTGCCAATGGGGACACTCAAACTCATTTTGCCCTGCTGGCATCTCCCTTGGAATATGAGGTTTGACATTACTGGGGTTTGCAGTCTGCTTCAAAGAGCCAGTGAAAAAAGGACCAAAGAAGGAGGTTGGAGGGAAGCAGGAAAAAGTACCAGCCAGAGTAGAGAGCGGACAAACAAGCCAAACAAATGGAAAGGACCAGGTGAGTTGCAGTAGGGGAGGGATGGTGGGAAGGGGGGCAATGAGCAGACCAGTTACCACTACTAAAGAAGAAGAATGTGTCACACAGAGGTTGCTGCATGTTCCTGCCTACCCTGGGGAGGAGTCTCTTTACGCCTCCTGCTGTATATTTAATGGCAGCAGCTTCCCTTTGCAAGAAAAATCTATTTTTAAAGGAACTGCCTTTGGGAAAAATATCTTAAATTACAGGGGGTGCAGGGAGAAGGTGAAATGAGCTGAAGCAGCAAGTCCCAGAGCTCCAACAAATGTGTCCTTCCCCTATTTTGAGAGGTTTAACAACAAGCTGGGGCACTTTATAGAATCTGTGCCTAAACTTTCTCCATTCCCACGGAGGAGTTCTGAGGCCGTTTGAGTCAATGGGCTGCACAGCTGGGGTGGCAGAGGGGAGAGTTAACCCATGCAAGTCTAAGGAACTCACCATGGGTAGCATCATCTGTGCCTCTCTTAATTTGGGACCATACCAGTTCCCTCCCCAGAATGTCATGTTGCAGAGAGGCTTGTGGAACACAATGGTGATGCTGTCTGAAAACAGACCATCTCCTGTGCCATCGGCTCACTGGTCACGGATGATAGTGAAGAGGGGAAATTAATGCCCAGGGGTCAGCAACCATAATAGCAAGAAGAACCATTTTTTTCCAATTTGCAATAATTTAACAGCCACAATACATGAGAATACGAGATGGTCCTTAATAAATAACATCCAACCATACTTTTTATAAACCCCATTTTAAAAGTAGCAGGCACACAAAGATACATGCTTACTGCAGGATGATCACAAACTTTCTACATACTCTGTTTCCTCACACTTTGCATGTGTGTTTGTACCTGTCTTCCTGAGTTTCACTCCTGAACCTTCTCTCTCTCTTGGGGAAGGTAGGGGGAGTTCTCCAATGTTTCAAAATATATCATTTGCTATTGAGATATGAGTTGTTCATTTTTGGGCTTTGAGATGTTCACTGTTTATGGAAAATAATCAAGAGGTTTTTTTTTTTGTTTGTTTGTTTTTTTACTTTTCAATTATAGCGTCGGGAACCACAAGAAGTCCATAAAGAGCCACATGCAGCTCCAGAGCTGCAGGTTGCAAGCCCCTGCTCGTGCCACTAGGCACAAAACAAGCTCTCTCTGTCTTTCTACCTCTCCTTTCCTTTCCTTTCCATGCTGCACTTAATGCTCGAATCCTAAGGATGATCTTAAGACACTGGCCTGGCACTCAGGCAATGTAGGTTCAGTTCCCAGCTCTGCTATAGACGTCCTGTGTGCCCCGAGCAAGTCTTTTTTGGCTCTCAAGTTCCCTCCGTAAAACTGGGGTGATCACACTTCTCTACCTCCAACAGTATTGTGCCTGAACATGTTCAAATGGGATAGTCATATACCATGTTATTAGGGCCCTGTGAGGGTCCAGGTAGTTAAACAATAATATTAAAAGCTTATGTGCCAAAACAGTACAGAGGGCTGCATGAAGAGCCCACCACATCCTAGATAATAAAGTTGGTAAGTTGAGGAGAGAGATCAATATATTTACACTTGATTTCCATTTTTCCAGTGACTTTGATTCTGCTTCTGACAATCTAGAGTCCTCCCCTCTGCCCCTTTACAGTGACTTTATTCACCAGGGTGGTTTTCCTAAGCTCTGCTGGCTTTATTTTCTTAAGTGACTTAATCAAAGGTAATTTGAGTACCCGTTTCTCTATCAATGGCTGTATTTAAAGTGGGCTTATCTGATTTCCATCACCAATTACAGGCTCCCATTTCTTGTTTATGTCCATCTCAAATCTGACAAGGTCCTTGTTTGATTTTGATAGGAAGCCAGATCTTCTTAGAACACTAAGGAGACCATGATGTATATTTTGGGTGTAAAATTATATGAAAAATTCCTTTTTTTTCCCTTCATGTGAAATTGGGAGAGGGCAGAATAGGATGGTCCCTGTCACTTCCCTTGGAAAATACATTATAAAGCTGAGATAGCGTATCTTTCCCTGAGCCAACACGGTGGGAGGGAAATCCTAGTATCCAGGAATATAGCCGTTAGTGGGGCTTGAAGTCAGAGGTTAATGTAACAGGAGTTGGTCTAGCCAGGAAGGTCAGAAAGGGTGGCCTCATGAGCACAGAGCTATGTGATGACTTTTAACTGTTTTTGGCAAGAAACACATCTTTTTGGAAGGCAAGAGACACAGGCAGAGACTCCTGGGGAAGTGGCTGCTATAACTGATGGGCCACATTAGTGAAGTAAGGCAAGAACTTGGCTCAGTGTCATGAAAAATTTATCTCATTTAACTCTGATACTTTTTAACCTAGGTGGGTGTTTCACACGGCTTGGTTACATGTCAGGATGGATATGGGCAGAATTGTGAATTCATATTAAATCATTAAATTTCCCTAAATCAGAATCTCTCCATTGCTTGTATTAAAGCATTGAATGAATTTTGGACAAAGGTATAACCAGTAGTGGACCCATGAAAACACTGGAAAGCAAAATGAAATAATTCCTCTTAGTGTCAGAGGGGTTAAAAGAAGAATCTGCACATCGCACTAACATATCGATTTCTTCTTTTACTGCTTAAATCATCTGGTCCTAGGATGCCTTCAGTTGTATAGAATGGAGGGGAGTGAAGGAGTCAAACATCTTGCCCAGCAAGAGGGCTACAGACTCCCTGCCATGCTCTTTGCTCTCCATGAAACCACCAAAGTCCTCTGTGTATAAACTGGGCAGTCGAAGCTTTGCTGGTTAGGAGGTGGTGTGTGGCACTGGGTGCAGCAACTGCATTTTGTGTAAAAATGCTTAGAAATGTTTGCCTTGCAGCATGAAGTGCCTCTGTGTGACTGTGCTGCCCTGCAGAGAGGGGCATGCTGAGCAGCCAAAGGCAGCGCTGTTTTTTAAGTTGTACTTACTGTGAAGGTAGGATAGAGGGAAGGGCTCTCTGAGCAGCTGCCTCAAGGTACAAGAAGATGAAACCAGAGCTCCCTAAAGATCTTGAGGGAGTTGCAGGATTGCCCATATCACCCCTGCCAATCACCATCACCCCTGCAAGCTGAATCAGTTGAGCTCTGAGCACAGTCAGAGCCTTACACAGACGGTAAACCAAAGCTTCTTGGTCCCTTTTCATTGTGTGGATCACATCCAATTAGTGTACGTGTTGTGGACCACTTCTCTCTTGTCCACAATCCCACCACATCACTGGGGTAGTTATACAGAAGAGGGCTCTCCATCTGAGACAACATAGAACTGAAAAGCCTCCTCATTTAAACAGATGCCTTCTATGTTGTTCCTTGAGCTTGTTAGTGAAATCTGTGTTTACGCTATCCTGAGACAAATTTTCAAATTTCTCTACCACTGAACTGGACCAAAGCAAGTGAGTGTGAAGGAGAAGGACCTTCTGCTGTGCATCACATTTAGTTGAGTTTTTCAGAGGCAACGTAGACTTTCTTTCAATGTAGACTGTTTTGAAGTGAAGAAGAGCAGCCACGGTAGACCAGCGCACCTTTATCTTGATGTAACAGGCTCACAGACCTCACCAAATCTCTATATTCATCACGGTAACAGATGGCAAATTTTTCATTCATATTAATGCCTGTACCTCTTTCTAAAAAGCAAACCTCAGTGGAACTCTTCAGTTCTCCGATACGTGGTGGTTTGTTTTGTTGTTGTGCTATGTAACAAAATGTTAGTTTTTAAAGAGCTACATTACTACTATTTTGTTTTGTTAGCGTACAGACTAAGACGGCTATCTCTCTGTTACTATTCAACATGGTAGGTAGTTTCTCAATGCACAGACCACTTTGCACATAATGGGGTTATCTTTCATGTTTTCTTACATTTCCCCAGTTTAGTTGTTCACTTTCTGTGTGCTACATGTTTTACCTGTTATAGTACTCATACTACATGCAATTCAGTATGTTTTGATGGTGGGTGTGTATGAAATATGTGCTAAGTGGCCATTGGTGCTTTCTTTTTTCCCAGGAGAGGATCTGTATCTAGAGCTGAACTTGCACATCCTACAGCAGAACCATAGGACAGATATTGGAGGGGTTCCTCATTATACCAAGATGCTAAACTTGGCACAATGAGCTTGGTTAAGTTTTGTTACTTTGGGACCTCATAAAACAAACTAATAGCAGAAGGAAGCGCTACACAAATAGCTTAGGAAGCGCTAACTTCCATGCTTTGAGTAATTACATTGGTCTGGACTTAATGCAAAAAACTCTTTAGTACAAACATCACAAAACAAGTGAAATTCTTTATGATATGAGATGTCTTAAATTTTATCCTGGATAAAATCATTTCAAGCAAACTCCTAATGCTTGATTGCTTTGGGGGTAATATTTCAATACGCGAAACATTCCGTTTTAAAATACCTCAAGTTTACAATGATAAATCTATGAAGCACTAAAAATCCTACTCAATCAACTCTGGTTCTTGAAATGGCATCTGCCTTTGAGCTATAAAAATAACAGATGATTTTTTGATAGCTTATCAGTTAACAGACTGCTTAGTTAGGAGAGCACATTTTTATGCTAATCTTAGGGCTTGGGAAGAGAGTGAGAGAATAAAAACACAAAGTATTCTGTTGTTTCTACTTTAAGTTCAGCCTAGCTTTTGGAAAAGCTCTCTGCTCTTCTAGGAATTGCAAGACACACAAGATTTTTAACACTTAGCTGAAAGTAAATCGACTTAACATAAGGTGTAAAGTAGGAATATATTTAGTTTTTAACCATATCTGCTCTGAATAATGCAGAAGATGCATGATGCTAAATGCACACAGGGCTGTCTGTCATGGCTGGTATGTCTCCTCTGAAAGCCTGGTGTTCCAAAGCTAGGCAGGCAGATAGCACTGTTGCTACATGGAAGTTGCAAGAGCTGTTAGCCATCATGACTGCAGGTCAGCATGCATTGGGCAAGAATGCTGGACTGAATTAAATGTGGAGCTGACCTTGGGGAGCCATTCAGCCAGCTTTCTCATCCAGCTGGTCCCTGTTGAGCATACCTAGGTATACCGGAAGAGACTGGCAGTTCTTACAAAAGGTGCTAGCAGGTTGTGGGAGACAGTCCCATAAAAGGCCATGCCCTTTTGGCAATCAGAGACAAGGGCGTGGTAAAAACCTAGGGCTCTTATGGGGCAGGGACCGTATGGTGCCTGGAGTGCAGATGACATTATATAGACTGATGATCCTGGCACTGACATTCTTGCTTGAACCCCAACTTTGCGTGAGACTAGTGAGCTAGTCCCCTGCTTAACTGAGCCCCAACCATTGAGCCAGGGACTCATTTTGTACTCTGGGGTGAATGAACATACCATATTGAGCAAGATAAGGGAACAAAGTCAGGTGTCATTTGCTGGTCCCCAGCCATATACAGGAATGAGGTGCTGAGGCCAGTCCATGAGATTCTGTTTACAGAGCACCTGGGGAGGGATTAAACACTCAACCAAATTGCCACCTGTTTTTATTCATCTAGTATCCATAAAAATGGTAGCAGCAGTTGTGGCTCCTGATGAGGGCATTAGCTGACAGCCCACAGGGCATCTACAAGCTAGTTTTCATTCCACTTCCCCTCATGGCCATACCTTAAGAGGGATAAGAATAGACTTGATGGGACCAGCACATTATAGTCATCCTATATTATGCCACACAGTGCCCTAAGATCATTCTGCTGTGGCCAGTGAATGCAATCATCACAGCTCCTGAAATTATTTTCTCTTTGGGAATCCCTAAAGAAATGCTGACAGTCAGGCTCTAATTCCATGTGCCGGTTGACAAAGTAAGTAAACTTTTTGATCAAACATTAAAAGAAATGCTGCGAAATTTTGGAATGCAGATTCCCAATGTTGGAACAACTGATCACACTTTTGCTAGTCACCAACAAGGAAGTCCTTCAATTCTCCATGGGCTTTTCACTTTCCAAACCTTGTATGGAAGGCAACACCATGGCAGCCTAGACCTGTTGCAGGAGTCCTGGGAAGAACAGGCTTCTCAGTGGTCATAAAGAATTGCATACATTCTGGGCTTATGGAGACAATTTACAGAACTGAGTTTGTTAGCCAGAGAAAACCTTTTGTGGGCTCAGTACAAATATAGGAGTACAAGAATGTCCATGCTGTGACAGGCCAATCATTCATCTAAACCAGTATCCTTTCCTTTGGTATTAGCCAGTGCCAGATGTTTCAGAAAGGATGAACAGAACAGGGCAAACCTTTGAGTGATCCATCTTCTGTCATCCTGTCTCAGCTTCTAGCACTCAAAGGTTTAGGGAAACCCAGAGAAAGGGTGTCTATTCTCGTCTTGGCTAATAGCATTTGATGGTTTTCCATGAACTTATCCAATTATTTTGAATATGCTTATACTTTTTGGACTTCACAATATCCACCGATAATGAGTTCTGCAGGTTGACTGTGCATTATGGGAAAAAGTACTTCCTTGCATTTGTCTAATAATTTCATGGGGTGACCCCCACAATTTGTGTAATTTGGAGAATCAAATAATATTTCTTAGTCACTTTCTCTACAGCATTCATAGTTTTATAGACCTTTATCCCTGAATCAGTCATCTCTTTTCTACTACGATGAACAGTCCCAGTCTTTTTAATCTCTTGGATGTAAGATGTTTCATACCCATTACAATTTCTGGATTGGTGCTACATAATGGCTGGGGTTTGAGATCCAGACAAATTTTGGCCCAAAATGAGTGTTGCTCAGCAGTGAGTTTCACCTAGACCTGGACCCGAAGATAGATCCCTTTCAATTTTAGATCTGAGCCAGAAGCTAAATTGCAGAGGCAGTGTAGGGTGCTTGGATGTGCGGGAACAGAAAATAAGAGATAAAGCCAGGTGCAAGGCTCTTCAGGCACTATTTGTGTCACACATAATAAAACCAGAACTGGTGTGTTGCCTCTTTAAAGGCAACACCAAAAAGTAAAACCAAAGTCTTGAATTATGAATACATACAAGATAGGAAATGGGACTAGATTAATTTCAGCTTGCTCAGCAGTGTTAGGACTTTCTCAGTATTAGGATTTTCCAGCTCATGGGGATCTCCCACTTTCTCCTTGATTCCACCACTCTGCTCCCTTTTGAAGAAGTCTGAGTAGATCTCTCGCAGATGGCCATGCCCTACTGGAGTGTAAGTCCCCACAATGAGGACAGGCAGCTGATGCCCTCTTGTAAAAAAGTGGATGACCCTTTTCTCACTCCCTCATCACAGGTCAGTTTGGATTTGGAGTCCAATGTGAAGTGCTTGAAATGATAAGAGTTTAGACCTGATGTTCCATGTTGTTTCCTACGTCAATATCGTACAAAACGGTTTCCATTCAAAGTTATAGTAAATTTCCTGATGTTCTGCATGTCAGTCTAGTTAATCATAGTTGCACGGCAATGTTACATTGAGTCCTATTCAAAATTTTAGAAACCTTTTTCTGTTTCCACAACAGGGACTCTTAACATAAACTGAAGTTCACGTTACCCTGAAGCCCACCAGAGGACCTTCTTATGGATAAGATTCTAAAGGCATGCAGCTCCTATGTTGAATGAAATATGAAAGAGGTTTAATATAAAGTCATTGTTACAGCATAGTAAAGCCTTAAAAGCATATGTGGATTGAAATTGAAGGTGGAGAGGGATTTTCTGAGCCTTTCTAGCAAGAGAGATGGAAGCCACTCAGATTAAAAGCAGCAATAATACAATGTGCATGTCTGCTAGAAGCAAGTGCTCTTGTAGAAATGAATTCAGGGCTTGCCTTCACTTCCACAAAGATGGACCAAGACAAGGTCAATCTTCTGGAGATCTATTTCATGCACCTGGTAAAGATGCACAAAATTGATATCTCTGGTGTTAGCAGTTGGCTATCATGAGGAGTTAGGGAGGTCAACAGAAAAAGCGCTCCTGTCCACCTCCCTCCATGAAGACAGATTTTACAGTCGATGGCAGATAGGTCGTTTCTAGCTATGCAGTTGCTGTAGCTAGAATCGAGCTATCTGCAGTCAACTTTAAGATCTAGTGTAGACCAAGCCTCAGTATAAGGTGAAGTGGAACAAAGTTCTAATATAAGTTTTATAAAGCCCATTGCAATATGCACATGTAATGACAAAAAATAGGAATAGCAATAGGTATCCCCAGACAGATTAGATTAGGATTGAATTGATAGACTGGCCCAGATTTGACTGAAAGAATTATTGCTAAGAGTTTGTGATCTCTGCATTTCTCATGTGACTTAATTCTGTCAGTTACATATGGCAGGTCAAACGCAGCGTTTGCCAAAAGGTTTACACAAATGCTCACAATCATATGTTTTATTTACACCATGTGGTAGTGTGAAAAATGCCTTAGAAAGTATTTTTTGAAAGTATTGTTTAAAAATGTTTGTTTCTTTAATAGTTAAGGGACTGGCTTCACCCCAGCATGGGAGAACTGCTTGTCAAAGGAGTGGGGCATGGCAGGGGAAGAGAAATTTCAAGGAACTAGTAATTGCTGACTGATTCTTAGCCTTGGTCCTAGGTCTCATATTATTTAGGCCTGGTCTATAAAGTTTTATCAGCAATTTATTGGTGAAGTCTAACCAGTCCGTTGTCTTTGTTTCCTATCCTTGCGGGCGGTATGCTCAACAAGACAGTTTGAACAGAGTCTGATTCAGATGCTGCAACAAAAGCAGAGACTTGGACCTTGTCTATATATCTGTGCATATATATGCACATGTTCACATATCACTAGATCTCATTGGACAATAAATATTTTCTGTGGAAAAATAGGGGGGAATCTTTTCTCAAACACTGTATGTTCTCTTTTTTGACAAAAATGTCACCTTTTTTAGGTTTCAATTATTTTCATTTTTTTAAAAGTAAATAAACTTGTCGGGATTTTTTTGTTTTTTATTGAAATAGAAAAAATTTTGTCAAATTTGCCTTTCCTAACTATCGAGTGCTTTAGTATGCAATCTAAATTACATTATTTCAGTATAGTTTTGTGTGTGTGTTTGAGGATATCATCACAGTGACAATAGGACGGGGAATTTCTTTAAAAAGGAAAAACGTGGGATATCTGGAGGACCTGAAGGAGAATTTAGTCAATGCTATTGCATTTCTTTGCATAAGATTGTTAAAAGAAGAAGGGTAAGACAGAACAAGAAGCAATGGACTTAAATTGCAGCAAGAGAGGTTAAGGTTGGACATGAGGAAAAATGTCCTGTCAAGGTAGTTCAGCAGTAGAGCAAATTGCCTGGGGAGAATGGAATTCCTGCCATTTGAGGTGTTTTTAAAGAGCAGGTTAGACAAACACCTGTCAGTGATGGTCTTGGTTTACTTAAGTCTGCCTTGAGTGCAGGGAACTGGACCAGATGTCCTCTAAAGGTCTCTTCCGTTTCTGCACTTCTGAGATTCTATCTATCATGTAAAGCAATGAGGGATGAGCCACGGTTGGATTGGAATGTTGTAAGACACAATGGACTGAGAGAATAATTGTATCACTATTTCTTTTTTACTTAAATACTCTATGATGGGTGTCATAATGAGAGGGAGCAAGAAGTTACATAGTGGAAGGCAAGGCATGCATGTATCTGAGTAACTGTGTGATCTTATTAGCGTTTCATCCTAGGTTTGTCCTGATATCTCTGTCTTTCACTCAGATCCTGTTGTTCCCTGTATTCCATTAAGCACAGAGAGTAGATCTTTATCCACAGTGCACAGTGTCTATACCAGTGGTTGGCAACCAGCAGCCCATATGCAGCTCTATGTATGATTTGGAAGACATTTTGTTTACTGTTGCCCATGTGCAAGGATGCCAGATTACACTGGTTATGATCAATGTAGTTTTTAATTCCTGCTGGTATTGCTGAAGTGACACTCGTAAACCAAGGGCACATGAAGTGAGGTGTGTGCTGATTTCACACAACATTGACTGTGACAGCCATGTGCTCCCTCTGCATCCAGTCAAAACCCTGTTATGGTTCAATCAACACACCCTTCGAATTTTACGTATGTAAGCGCAGTTGGCAAAACTACCCTGTCCTGGGAGACTGCTTTGGTTACAACAATCTTGTGGCCCACTGAGATGGAAGGCCACTCACACAATCCTTTCACTAGCCTAGGTTGCCCATCGCTGAGCTATACAGAAAGATACAAGATCATTCCAGGTAGAATAAAAATGAATTATCTCATGTTCCACAAATGAATATTTGACTCTTACTGTACGTTGCCATCAAATGCAGGAAGATGTTGTTAGCCACTGTTGTTGTCAGCACGGATCCCCGTTGAAGAATGAACTGAAGAGACAGCAGAAAATTTTCTCTCCTGTTCCTTGTCCTTCCTCTTCTGAATGAGCAGTTAAAAGACCAAGGCAAGCTGTTGTAGAGTTACCACACACACACAAAAACTCCACAAAGAACTCTCAGCTCAGGGTGTGTCCAACGGGTTGGCATGGAGCGACAGCCCCCACATGGAAAAGTTCTGTCACCCCATCTGAGATATCACTTAACCGTGGCAGCTCTCCAGAGGCAGAATGGGTCCCACCTGTTTGCAATGTGTTTAGCTATTAATATTTATGTAGTAGTTCAGGGGAATAAAAAGGATAAAATTCATCAAATTGTATGTCATCTTTGGTGCTTTGAAATAATAATAATAATATTTTAATAATAATAAAAATAATAATAATGTTGATGATGAAATCCTGGCAGCAGGGGGAGGGAGGATTGATTCAGTTTCTTACCTCCTTAAGGAGAAATTCTGCTACCCCCAATGTTCAGTCTGAGAAATAGCTCTCCACAAAGCATGTGGTATTGTAGAGCGCCCCAGCTACCTCCCAATGTCCCAGCTGGGCCCAATCCTGCGAGGCACTGTGTGTGACTGAGAAGGGAGCAGTGGCAGGATGTCATAGGAGTGTGTCAGCAGTGACCATGAGCTCTGACCAGTGAAACTTGAAGAGAATTCTGCAACACGCAGCTAGGAAAGGGAGAAGAATGTGAAATGGCAACAAGAAAATACAACAGGAGGAGAAAGGCAGTGATTCTGTCAGAAGCATCAAGTATATGCATCAAAAGGCCCTTTTTTTTTTTTTTTGACTCTGCTGCAAGCTCTACCAAACTGCACGAGACCTTCAAGTTTCAGTGGCTGATTGGAAATTCAGCAGCAACCTTAAGTACCTTGAAGAGCAGAGGTGTATAATGAATTAAATATTCAGCACAGGAGATCACAGTTCAGTTCCCAGCCTCTGACACTGACTTTTTATGGGCCATTGGGTTAGTCATGCAATTTGTGTTTCAATTGCTCAGCTGCATAATGGGTATAATAGTACCTTCTTTTCTTTTCTTTTTCTTTGGGATTATAGGTTCTTTGAGGTAGGGACCATCTCTCACTGCACCTATAGCATTCACCCTGGCAGGCTGCTGTCTTATCTCTATAATACAAATAATTAATAGTAATGCCATATTAAGTTCCATATTCTGTTGACTTTGTACAATGCCTGATATAACTGGGCTTAGACCTAGGCTGGTGCCTCTAGATAGTAAAGTAAAACATCTGAAGTGAGTCTGTGCTCACGAAAGCTCATATTCAAAACTTTTCTGTTAGTCTATAAGGTGCCACAGGACCCTTCTTTGCTGTTAAAATAAAACAAATAGTCATAAGGTAAGTTGTTTGGTGGCACCATGACAGATGTTTGAACCAATCAGATACTTCTGTGTGAATCAACTTCAGAGGCACAGAACCAAGAATTCAGAACTCATCCTACATTTGAGATCTGAAGATAGGAAATAAACCACACCGGCACAAGACCATAAATACTTTTGTGACTCATCAAAACTATCCAAGAGCCAAACACCTTGTTTTTTTGTATTAATACAATTTTACTGGATTTTATTTTTTCCTAAGTGAAGAGACTCTAACATTCTAATTTAATGTTCTGATTAATGAGCGTAAACAATGCTTTTAGGATACCTTTTACCTGTGTATAATCAAGCTATCTAGCCACCAGTAACTGCAAATGTCATAGATTTCAATGGTCTCTTTGGGACTTTTAATCTGTTTGCTTTTTTAAAGGAGGTGATTTTATTTTTACATTAAGGAAGCATTAACATCATTAAATGGGCTCCCACTTTATGATAACTGCAAATGTCACATTGATCCAGAAAGATAAGAAAATGTGCTCATCTTTGGAACAATATCCAAGGCAAGAGCAGGCAACCCACACTATTTGCATTAAAAAACAAATTGTATAAATGCAGAAGATTGATGTGCCATCTGTTCATGTCCTTCACTTTTCTGGCTCCACTGTGTTGAGATATTTTTATGGAATAGTTACGTTTATTATTTGGAAAATGAGCCACAGGTTAAAAAAGTTTATGATGGGTAATATAAGTTGAAGATACTGGTTCACTGTATTTCAGGTATAAAAGCTGGTATTAAAACTAAACTTCCTGCTATCAAATGAAGTACAATATTCTGGTTTAAATGCTTGGATCCTAGTAAAGGGTTTACCAGCAATCCCAAGAATTTAAGAAATGGATCAAAACTATCAAGAAATCTATTGTAATTCTCAGAAATCAGAACTGAATCTGGGAAAGCACGATGGTTATGAAAGTTATTGGCTTGCTTTTCCACACACAGGTATCTGGGTGGCACTCATGTACACAAACAGTCACACATTACATTTTCAAACAAAACATGCTCATAAGCTTAAGTTATGGCTGTGAATAGATGGTAGTTGCAAAAATGGTCAGAATGCTAGTATTTAAAAATTGAAGCCCAGAGTGAAAATAAAATTGAAACAGTAACTTGAAAAGTATAACTGAAGGAAGTGTGAAATATTATGTTGTATTAATCTCTTTGCTTATTCTTCACTTAATAGTAGTTGATTACCAGAAGCAACCACCTTAAATGTCTCCCCTATATTAATTATAACAGTATTTTTTGTTGTACAGTTGTATTTATTTATTATATTACACTTGTATTTAGAAGCCTAACTGAGGTTGAGGATAATGGAACTGGACCAGTAGTTTCCAACCTGGGAATCGTGGAAATCCTAGGGATCCACGAGGGTATTGCAGGGTGTTCATGAAAAAAAAAATGAAATGAACAAAAACTAAAAATGGTCAGAGAGAGTAAGTTTTAAATAAACTGCAAAGTTATGTCATTATTTTAAAATGAAATATCTTCCATTTTAATTGCTGCCTGAAAATCGATGTTGTGGTTCCCTTTTTTAATGAATTGTATGTAAAGGCTAGAATTGCCTTTGATGGGTTCCGTGAACAGTTTGGGGGTAAAATTGGGGGTCTGAGCTAGTGAAAAGGTTGGAAACACTGAAGTAGAGATTAGAGAGTATAGTAAGAGACAGAGGGTACACCAGAAAATTTTAGAATTTAAATAGACAAGATGGTCAAAGTGTGGGAAAAGAGGAAGTAGTATTAATCCAATCTTCAATATGGGGAACTGAGACACGGAAATCTGTGACCAGGCTGGGCACAGTTAGGAAATATCACATGAGATTTAGAACCAGGAAGAGGTAAAAAGTCAGAGAGGCACAGCAAAGGAGGTCAAGATTGAAAGAATATACTACAAAGCATTGGTGAGGTGCTCAGGTGCTATGGTAGTGGGGTGGGAGGGCAAACACTATTCTCTTAGATACAAGGTGCAATTGATGTGAAAATGGGCATAGGAACAATAATTATCTGTGTATATCTGAGAAACACTCAACTCCATTGGGACAGTCTTCTTTTGGGGAGCACTGTTTGTTGATAAATATAACAATTTACTATTGAGAAGTTATGCTGGTCAAGAAGTCAAGTTAAAAACACATCACATTAGTTTTTATGTATACATATATGCTCATTATCAAATGCTTTAAAATCTTTCTAAATGCAGGACATTGCTCTTGGTATTTCAAATTTTTCTACAGAGGATAGCCATATTCCCTGATTTCGTTTTTGATACTACTTGACAGTTTTGTAAAGTTGCTCCTTTTTTCTGTTTGTCCTAGCCATAGACCTAAGTTAACCTGATTAGCTACAGGCCTGAGTTAATCATAACACACCTATGACTCACATCATATACACACAAAGAAAATATTGCAATATATGATACAATTACATTTGTAATGTCCTGGGAAATTCTCGTTAATCTGTATTAACTCATTTGTGTCTATTGAAAGAATGAGGAGTATACACCTAAAAGTAGAAAGACAAACAATGATTAAAGGTATTCTGCCAATCCTGTAGCAGAATTTTGCAATGCACTTTTATTACAAGAATGTTTTCTAAGATAGTCTTTCTTAAATCCTACAAATGACTTTTTGAAACAGGATGGAAATGACTAATTTAGACCCAGTAATTCTTTTGTATCGGCTTGCAGATCATCAAGAGGTCAAGATTAGTTCATTCTCTGAGGTTGTATGCTGAACTCCTCAGTTCTAATTCTTTGCTTCTTTGCACCTCACCTGGGTGCAAACGTCAGTAGCATTATACAGCTGGTTTGCTTCCCCTTTGCTGTGCATGGATGCAAATGGCTACACAGTGTAGTCAAGGCAGTGGTGAATGAGGGCCTGAACACATTCAGTGCTGGTGATCATCAGTATTCATGGAATCACACACAGTATCTGAAGGACTGTTAACTTAAAACATAATTTGGAAGAGCTTGTAGTAGCACCCGGTGGCCCCAGCTGAAGACCAAGACCCCTTTGTTCTTGGTGCTGTACAGACACAGACACGTTCTCTGCCCTGAAGTGCTTGTAGTCAAATCGGGCAAAGGTAAATGAAGGTCAGGAGGGAAATGGGACGGAAAGATGAAGGGTGACTTGCCCAGGGTGAAAAATCAGGTTGGTGGCTGAGTTTAGAATAGAAACCCCAGGTCAGTCCTCAATCTACTGCCTCTGTATACATGGACAGGGAGAAGATTTTAGGATGATGGCTCAAGGGGCTGTGAGAATGCTCCCAGCCCTTTCTTTATGGTTGGAAAGTTCAGTTAACAAGGGTCAGCCAGCTGTCTTGTCCCACCCATGAGCCTACAATTTCCCTAGAAAAATCCAGATTCATATCTAGTAATAAGAAACATGTAATTTACTGCACTTGTAAAGCCATGATACAGAGAGCTCTTTTATTTTCTAATGACAATTAGCTGAGGTTTTGTCATTGTGTGTCAATTAGCATCATTACTATAATCTAGTATGTGCATTATAGTTAATGATGCAGGTTGAACCTCCCTAGTCTAGCATTATCTCATCAGGCCACATCTGTAATCCGGCATGATTTTAGTTAGCTGAGCAACAAATTATAATGTGTATAGCCAAGTGTCCTAGGGTCCTATTAAGCTTCTTTACAGCCACCAGCCCTGGCTCTCAGTTTTCTGTGCTGTTATTTAGCTCTAATTGCTCCTCGAATGTTTTCTAAGAACCCAGTAAGCACTGTGGTAATGCTGCTAGACAATATTGACCTCCCGTTGGCCAGTAAATTCTCTCATTTGGCACCAGTCAGGTCCAGAAGGTGCTGAACTACAGAGGTTCAACCTGTTATGTCTCAACACTATTTTTTTTTTTTTTTTTACAAAATGTACTTATGACTTAGCTTCTCTGTCTACCTCTCAAGAAGAATAGCTCCAAAGAGTCCATAACTTGTTCAAATATTACACTCCTCACACTCTCTATAATTATGGATCATGTACATAACATATAGTTTTTAAAACCCCAGTGTCAGAGAGAATGGAAGAACCACCCGAAGCTGCAGCGTCATTGGCAGGACATGTTTGAAAGCTGAGGGAAAATAACGCTTGTTTTTATCTGACTGTACATTCACTTATAAAGGTGGTTCCCACAGAGGGGTCCCCTCAGGCATCTGCTGGAAGTTAAATGCAGGGTCACCCCTTTAGCTAGGCCCAGAAAACTCCATCACACTTTTATCCTAGGGAGGATGCCATTTTGAGATTTCTCTCAGTAGCTACCCCAATACAAATACTAAATATTAATGCCACATATTCCTAACTATGATTGTTCCATTAAGCCAGGATTTATGGTACACCCTTGATATGGTTTCTCTGGAGGTTTGGATTACTTATAATCCAAATTGCCTTTGGGGTCCGTGTACTGAAAAGTACTTGAACTTTTCTAATTTTATAAACTCCTAATTTTGAACCAATTTTGTTCTTCCTATGAGCGTTTTGCAGAGTTAAGATTTACCTATGCTAGGAAAATGAAATATAGTTGCCTAAAAGCCAAAATCTACCCTTATTTACTTTAATTTCTATTAAAGGAGCAGAAGCTCCTCCACCCCCACGTTGCTTAAAATGTCTGCAAACAATAAGATGGGAATTTCCAAAACACCTGAGAGGAAGTAACCACCCAACTCATATCAAGTTGAAATGGGATATCAGCATTTGGCTCTTGCATGACCAAAAAGCAAACCAAGAAAAGCACTAGCCACATTCTAGAGGTGCTCTCATAGTACAAGATTATGCAGTTAACAATCATGGATCAAATACAAAATGTGAAGGTTGTGAAAAGACTGTGTGCATCTTATGGTTCAAATGACACTCAAACACTGTCATTGTGATTATCTTCATCTCCTCAGAACTTCTTGGGAAGGGAGGCCTAGCTTGATAACTCACAGCAGAGCCTGGACCAAAGAGAATACCATCTGCAGAAGTAGCCCAATTGTAGGCATGACTCAGCTGGTGGGATATGAATGATACTTAGTATGTTAAGTGCTGTGCGAGAGAAAAACAGAGTGCTCAGTGAATTCAAGCCCCCCAACACTACTCATAGAAAGGAAAAGGGGAAGATACATACCACTGCAAAAACATTTTATTTAAATGCTCTCAGTCATATTGGTAAATGACTTCGAGGCCAGGGAAAGGCTGTTCTACTTAGGGTGTCTTTTATATCTGCTCCCAGAAAAACCACATAACAATTTTACTGCACTTTGTCAGACAAAATAAGTTCCAAAGAGAGTGAGACAAAACTAACAGTCTTGGAACAAGAAAAATCTAGAATTGGTTTATATATTCTTCTGTGGGAAACCTCTTGGGCTGGGCTTTGCTTTTAGTCAGTGCCAGGGTGTGGAAGTATAGCTTTTGATAATGAAAACCATTATCTACACAACACTTAGACCACAACACTCATTCTACTTGTTAACGCAACACGATGAAGACTGCTCCACAGACAAAGGAAGTTAGATGTTCAGCATAATGCTGTGGCATTGCTATGCTGTCTATTCAATGCACAATGTTTGCATATTGCATTTGTCACAGACAAATATGGGGTATCAGATGTAGTGGTATTACTTTAAAATAGAATTGAGAATTCAACTAAATATGCTCAGCTCCAAAATACTTCTAACTTTCCAAGTTAAAATTCCTGCAATCTTAAAAGAGCATGGTGTGATACAGCATTGGTAAAGGAATACAAAATTTCTTAACCCTAGGTAACTAATGCAAATCAAACTCAGCTTTACAGTGTCTTTAAAAAACAAACAGAAATTCATCTTCTTGTAAGAAGTTAGGTCAGCAGCAATTTTCACGCAGTCCAAGGAAAAGACGTTAATCATGATTTTCAATTGCAACTGAACGTAAAGAATGTGCTTTTTTTAAGCCTATTTTATATGTGTACAAAATTTGCATGTGCACATTAATTGGCAGATGCAAATGCAGCCAAACACAGGTCACAGAGAAAATAAATTAATGGATCAGGAAATTAAGCAGCTGATAGATGGGTTTGTAAATTACCTGGCACACTTCAAGCACGATAAAAGAAAAAAGTAGTAATCAATAGGAAAACAAGACCATGAAAATAATAAGAACTTCATATGAATGATCATGAGCTATTCCAAGTCACCATACTAAAGACGGGGGTAATTGAATTTGATAGTAGAATGGGGCTAGAATTTAGGAAGGCAAATGCTGAAGAATTTATTTTGTTTCAGTTAAATAAGATATCTAATAGATAGATAGTGAATTGAGAAAGGTAGTGAGTAAAATTCAATCAAAGGCAGGTTTAACATCCATTAATGTGGAAGAAGGCTAGGTAATCCTAAAAGATGCCATAATTTTGACAAAACAAACTGTAATTTTGTTCTTATAGGTGAAGTAAGATTTTGATTTATAGAGTGACAAAAACATATATTTCTAAGATTTTAAGGGTTTTTAGCCATTTCCACATTACAATGGTTAGAAACAAAGTTCAGAGTGTAATTGTGGCTCTTCTGAAGAGCTAAGGGTTTTTGAACAATGTGAACTGCCTCCATTAGCCTTCAGTGCTGTTGGAATGCCAGCAACACTAGTGCCTCGGCTCCACAGCTCCTTAGCCTCATCTGCACCCCTTCTCCAAGGACCTTTGATCCTGGTGTTTGTTAAAAATGAATGAGCTCCACTGCAGACTGTCTAGCATACTCTGGAACTGGACCCGTTCCAGCTGAACCCTGGAACACAATATGCTTTTTGGCACAGGGACCTCTTATTCCCCCCTGTGTCTGTAAAGGACCTAGCACAATAGGACCCTGGTCCTTGCTTTGGGCCCAAAGGCACTGCCATGATAGAAATAATGTTAAATAGCACTCTGAGAAAATGGTTGCCCATTTTAAAGTCCAAAATCCAAAGAGAGAATGTTGATCTGAAATTTTGGATGAATTTCTTTTCATTTTTTGTGTCTAGAATCAGAGGTGGAGAGTCACTATTAAAAAGTCTAGTCTTAAGAAAAGTCCAGCCCAACTCAAGGAATTTGTCAAGTCAGGATAAGCAGCAAGATTGTAGGATGCTTATCTGAACCTGAACACAAGTCATGTAATGTCCTCCCATTTCTAATGCTGAGCACTCCTGTGCACCTAACGTTGAGGACTTCACCTCCAGCCTCAATATCACTTTCTTTGACTTTAACTCTCAGTGAGAAAAATGCTTGGCTGTTGCAAACTCTCATGCCACCAACTTCAATGGTGGATGTGAGGATCTGGCCCTAAGCGTACATCTGAAAGAGTTGTAGTGTGTGAACCTACCCTCGTTTTTGACTGAAACTGGTACCTATACTGGTACCTGTTATAAAATAACAGTAACTTCTTAGGGAGATGATGTGGGTGAGTAGTGTCTTTTATTGGACCAAGTAAAGATACAGGACTTTTCTCCTCATCTCTCTCACCAACAGAATGTGGTCCAGTGAAAGATATTACCAGATCCACATTGTCTCTAATATCCTGAGACCAACACAGCTATGACACTGCATGGTAACCTCCCAATCCTCTGAAATGGGATTTGGGTTTTTTCACAGGACCTTATGGTGTTAGACACACAAATGTCATTGAAAGTCACCTGACTATTGTGGTAGGCTCTCTCGTCTATCCCATCCTAAGTCACAATGCCTCACTTTGCCCTCTGCAAAGCATGGTGAAGTTAGGGTGACGTCCATTTTTATACTACCCAGTTGCAAAGTCGAGGTTGGACAAAAGTTTATACGAGCCATCACTGTACCAGATCATTTAAAAACATAGCAGCTCGCAAACTTGTTGGTGTTTTTGCCACCTTGTAGGATGAATTAATGCAAGGGTGTGACCACATCTCTCACTACACAAGTGCTGCATAACAAGCCACATGCTGCTCGCACCACAAATAGAAGCTAGAGCAAGGACATTGCTAGGCTGTTTTGCTGAAGCACACCTGTGCTTCCTTACTTATCAGCGAATGCCTTTGTTTGTTTGCTTTCTGCATTTGTTGTTCATGAATGAAGATAGAGGTAAGATCCTCAGCTGCTGTGTCTGTACATAGTCCCATTGTCTTTAATGGGCCCTGGCCTTAAATTCATGTTATCTCCTGATCTCAAAGCATTAATTACTGAAAATGTGTGTTCTTTCCCTGATACCATAATTAAGCTTCTGTCAGTGATTTCACCTCCACAATCCATGCCCTCCATGCCCCTTTAGGGGTCTGCATAATTTGGGGGCAGGGGAGGTTCCTGCAAGCAAAACAGTTTACTCATAAGCTACTGATACTACAACATTATCAGGTTATTGATGGGATAGTGTTTATCTCAGCACTTCTTTATCCTCTACTGTGTTCAACAGAACTACTCACTTGTGTAATGCTATGCACATGGTAAGTGTTTGCAGAATGGGGGCCTTCGTATGCAAAGTTACTGGGCAATAATTTTATGAAGCACCCACAAACCTTGATTGTCTGTTTAATATCTCAGATGTTTCAATTTGCATTTCATTAAAACTTGGCAAAAGGTTATCAACTCAGATCCAAAATTCTCACAAAAATTGTTCTAATATGTAAAGTAAGTTTTGATTTATGGAGTGACAAAAATGTAAATTTCTAAGCATTTCAGATATTTTTTATTGCCAAACTCTAGACTAAAATGGACTTTTAAAAAAAAAAAAAGCAGTGATCTGTTCTACTAAGACTTTGGAAATTGAATTTTTACCCACATTTATAAATAATTTCTTCCTAGCAAATGTATATAATATGTGCCCAGTGATTATATCAAGAAGAATGTCTGTAGTAAGGCTGAAAAGATAGTGGTATTTTTACTGTGACAGAGCTGTCTGTGAAGTACTCTGAAATAAAATTTGTTTAACATTCCCCAAGAAATTGCCCTTGAAATAATCACTGAACACACTGTATTCATTTCAAAGGGCTTATGTTCTATAAAATTTGACAAAGCTTTATTATGTAATAGATACATACTATTTAAAAAGGTGATTGATTCCACAGTAAAAATACCTTTTTGAACATGGAAATAAGAGGATTTTCTCTAATTAACAAATAGAATAGATTTAATATATTATTTTTATGGTTAAAATTTAATGAAATGCATACAGCATATACATAATTAAAAATTAAACAAGGCATGTACAACAGCATCCAATTGTGTACAACTCATTTGAATAGAAGATATTGCACAGTAAGATTAAGGTTTCTCCTTCGTTGTAGGTGTTAACTTTGTACTGAGCTCAACCTAGATGTTAATTACATTAAACATTATTTTTACCTTTACTTAAAGATTTATTTATTTATATGTGGAATAGGAGAAAGCAATTAGTCCTAAGGGAAGTAACAGATGATTTCTAAGGAAGGCCCAAGTGAATTAAAACAGCCCTCTCAAGGGATATTTTAAAAGGAGTACCACCCCAGACAAGTTCTTGAGGAAAGTTACTCAATATTCTAGAATTTAATGTAATAAATTTCCATGACACTACAACTAGATGTTATGGGGGCAGTTAGCCAGAATAAAGTTGGCATAAAGAAATTAAAATCCTGACTGGACAGGAGCTGCCGAGCTGCAAAAATGCAGGTTTGATGATCCTGGGGGTACCAATGAACTGAGTGTCCTTTTATTACCTCCGACCTCTACTAGAGGAGAAACTGGCCTGTGGTGACTGTGGACCAACCCATCAACACCAAGAACCTTTCAGCCACTTACGCATTCTCCTCTGGACTATGCCAGCCCTGTTTTCACCTTGCAGGTTGTCAGTAGGTTGTCAGTGCCTGAGTCCCTTCCTCTGCAGCATGAATCAATTGCAGGTTAAATTAATTCAAATGGCAGATTCTCTGTGACTTAAAGTCTATAAATCAGGATTTGAGAAGTTCAGTAACAAAGGTGCAGGTGGGTAAGGTTCTGTGGCTAGCAACGCTTAGGAGGTCAGACAATTATTATTATGATCCCTTCTGGCTTGAAAGTCTGTAAGTCTGAGAGTGCCTTTCCTCATGCTGTTACACTGAAATAGTCTTTGTGTCTGTCTGTGGTAATGTTCTTTCTTTTCCTCCAAGTGGCTTTAATTATTTACAGCTGTCTATGATGGTTTTCCACTGAAAGTCTTGGGATGGAGCGTGGCTAGATAATTGAGGCTTGTATTATATCACTGGTGATTTAACCCTCTGGTTTGAAAGGGCCATCACCAGTCATATTATCCCTGGTGACTACTTGAAGTCCAGAAAGGAGACTTTCAGTACAGTTATGTTATTCCTTAATTAGTACATGTGCGTACATCTTGTGATTATTATGGGTCTTGAGCAGTTACAAACTTTCTGTGGATACCTTGAATGTTACTCTTTATGGTAAAACATACTACAAGGCCTGTATTTAGTGTAGGGAGTTTGTCAGGTCTGAAATGAGAGTTGCTTGCAAAAAGCAGCAGGACCTTTGTTAAGGACCCTTTGTGTCACAGCAGGCCACCTTGACAACTAAGTAGATGTACCATTATATCACCTATAGTGAGTGGCAGTGTATGTAGACAGAGAAGAAAGAACAAAAAGAAATTCCTTTGACAAACAATAGCACCAGCTATGTAGGCTTTGGGGGAAGTCCTATCCCCATTTGAATTCAATTACAAAATTCCCAAAATACCTGGCCCTGCAGATTTCCGAGACCAGCATCTGATGAAGTGAGTCTGTGCTCACGAAAGCTCATGCTCAAAACTTTTCTGTTAGTCTATAAGGTGCCACAGGACCCTTTGTTGCTGTTAAAATTCCCACTGAGTTCATCTGGGCCAGGACTTCACTCTTGAATTATCTTTTCTTCAAAGAACAAGAATAAACACAACTCTCCTTTGAGGCATACATTCTGTTTTGCTTATTTTATTTCAGTTTTTAACATTTAAACTGACTCAAGCACACATTCTGCAAAGGATTATGCCTGTGCTTTCTTACATGCATTGTGAATAATCCTGTTGAACACAACAATGAAGTCAAGGGCATGTGATAAGTTCTTGGAAGATCAGAGCTTCATATTTAGTTTTATGCAATGAAGTCCCGGTTTACTTGAAAAGAAGATTATGAAAAAATCACTGGGATCACTCAGAGGACATTTGAACCATCTTCATTATCGTTCATAATAATATAGGTTTAATGTCTCTAGTTCAGCACCCTCCAGATGTGGCGGGTGCCGAACAAGAGAATTTGCCCAACCATGGGAGGTCAGTATGGTCCAGTAGTATTACCAACACTTTTCTTTACTGGCCTCTTAGAAGACATTTAGGGATAAAGGAGAACAAAATAACAGCACAGAACACTCAGGCCAGGTATAAACTAGACCTGCAAGTTGATCCTAGATATGCAATTCCAGCTACAATAATTGCATAGCTGGAATTGACTTATCTAGGATCAACTTATCTGGCCGTCCTTACAGAGGAAGGCTGATGGGAGAGTTTCTCCCATCGACCTCCCTTACGCCTCGTGATAATGAGGAGTACAGGGGTTGAACATCAAGCCCTGATATTTCAATTTCACGTGTTCCCACTAGGCATTCTCTGAGAGCCAGAAATAGTGGTCGCAAACGCACTTCATGGGATGCGGGAAACATGACCACACCCGTGATAAGTGGTCATCCAGCTAACTAAAATCATTGCCGGATCATGGATGTTGCTGGATGAGAGATTGCTGGACGAGAGAGGTTCAACCTGTATTACAATTAGCAAAATGTACAAGAGAATCCACAGTGTGACCAATATGTTCAGAAGAGTCCTCTGTCAGGTCAGTTTCCCTCAGGGCCAGCAGCTTGATCTGTGCTGTTATGTATTATTTGCACATAGTGGTGGTGCCAACACAACACAGTGGAACTATGCTGGGCCAGGTGTATGAGTATCCATAGCCAATTTAGGTTTGAAGAAAATCTTTCCCATCAAAATTAGAAAAAGATCCTTTTTCCTTGCTAACATTATTTGTAATTTTGCCTAGGGAAAAAGTATGTGCTGGAAAAAATGTAAATACCTAATTTACACAAACAGAACCCCTAAAATTTAATTTTGAGGTTTTCCTTTCAAATAGCCACAACTAAGATAAGTTTTTCCTATAGTTCTGTGTTGTTTATATACATACAACAGGCAATGTGGGCTCTTATTGTCTATAATCACGTGAATTAAAGTCTGAGTTTTTCCAGTTGCATCATTTAGAGCTTTTTTTTTAACCAAGAGATTTTCTGTTGTGATTTTGATTTTAAATCTTGTTCAATTTTGACATTTCATTCAGTTTAACCATGTATAACCTATCCTACTAAGTACATTATTTTCCCTTCAGATCAATTCAATGTGGATTTGTGCCTTTATGTTGTTACATGGGGAAAATATATATAAAGAGCACACTTTGCAAAAAGTCTTTTAACTAGATCAGCTCATAGTGTAAATTCCAATGGACCAAACCTTGTTGTCTTTACCCACTGGTACAGTTCACCTGCATAAGGCTTGAGAAATTTGATTCAGCTTGATCCCTAACTTATTACTTAAGTCAGTGTCCATTTGTATGTTGTACTTAATACCAACTAGAGCTGTTTACCTGCAGGAGGAAATTTTGACTTTTCAAAACTTTTGTCCATTCCCAAAACAAAAAAAAAGTTGAAATACTAATTCACAAATGTAAAACTTCTATAATGTTTTCAGATCAGAAGGGCTGGAACAGAAAACATGACATTTTGAATTGAAGAATGAATTTTTAGTCCATATGATTTTTATTTGAAATGATTTTTTTCCCTTTTGAGTCTCCCAAGCAGGTAATCAGTTTTTTGAGTCAAAATTAACACTTTCCAATGGAAAATGTCAGGTGTGAAAAACGAGGCTTTCCAATGCAAAAACTAGTCCATCAAAAATGTTGATCTACTCTAATGCAGACACCCTGAAGCACAATGAGCAGAGACACAAATAGAGATGGATGCTTTTATAAGACCCTGGGTAAGCAGGTGCAGAATTTTCTCCATTAGCGAGTTCTTGTTGTTGTTGTTTCTACCCAGATTGTTGCGAGTAACCCCAGCAAGGGTTGTTTGAATCCACTGGTTAGCACATATCAAAACAGGAGGGGAACTCCATTTTTACTGTTGTCATCACAGATGTCAATGTGACATGGCACGGCATCCGTTTGCGGAGACAGTGGAGGAAGAGGCAGAGAAAGGCGACAAGAGGAGTAATAGATTCAAAATGAGTTCTTTTCCCCAAGTACATCTCTGGTGCTGGTATTCTCCACCCCCATTTCTATGAGTCCCATTACTTGGATTTCTTCAGGATGAAGCCGCTTTAAGGGTATATATGTATATTTTGTGTGTGTGTGTGTGTGTGTGAAAGAGAGAGAGAGAGAGAGAGAGAGAGAGATCTAAGTAGTTCTCGTCTGGTAATGTCTGAAATATCAGATGCTTCTTCCTCCACTTTTAAAGATTTTTGACATGAGAAAATTTAAACTGAAAGCAAAATCTGTGTGTTTTGTGGCGCTCACCTGCCTTTCCCTTTAGAAGGGAGAAGGAAAGAGCAGGAACCTGGGGGGAGTCATCTCCTTACTTATCTGACTGAGGAGGAAAGAGGAACAAGTCAAGCTCCGGAAAGGAAGAGAGGGGTGGGAGAGGCTTGAATGAGATCTGTCTCCTTCCCCCGGCAGGTGCTGCTGCTGCTCCACCTACTGGTGTGAAAAACTGGACACTCTGCCTGGTCCTTAATTAAGCCGTTCCTGTTGCACTCTCCGACATGGTGGGTGCTCACTTCATCCTCAGAGAGCTGGGGAGCAGAACTTTCCTGTGAGGCAGAGGAGAGGAAGTTGTGCTGCTCTTCCTCAGAACTTTGAGGACATGTTGAGTTCTGAAGACTTGCTGTTCTAGCTAGCACAAGGAAAGAGAATCCATTTCAAAACTCTGTGTGTGTATGTGTGTGTGTGTTTGTGTGTGTGTGTACCACCAAAAAGATGAAGAATGATCAAACCCACCCACCCATGCGCGCACACACAAATTGCTGCAGTACATCATTGCATGGACCCCAGTCATGCAAGCAATCACTTGCTTACTTTCAAGCATATGAATACTCCTCCTGACTACAACAGGGCTACTCCATTGCTTAAACATGTGAATACATGTGTGAAGAACTGGGGCTGTGATCTGTAAAAGTAAAGTTTAACTTTCCCTGACAAGTACATTGCAAATAGAATGTCTTAAGTATGCAGAGAAAAAAATCAATCTCTGAAAACCTAGTTGTGTTCAACTTTTACCCATATAAAGAGGAATTATTAATAAATCTTTGTTAAACTTGAGCCTTAAAAATTTTAAAATATCTTAAAACTTAAATAAACTAAAAATCTTGCATCTTAGTTATCAATGGGTGAAAACTAGGAACTCAGATAATATTTCAGGGAGATTAGCTTTTAAATCTGATCATATAAACTCATGGCTTCTGCTTTCAGGGGTGAGCTCAAACCAGAAGAGGCCTATTTTTCCATTTGGGTTCAGGCATGGCAGAAATCACTTGCCATCAACCAATCTTGAGATTTTCCTCCAGGTTTACGAAAAAATCTCATAAATGTGGGTAGTGAGGTTTCTTTGCATCTGAACCCGAACCAAACTGTAGTTGAAATTTGAACACAACCCCCAAGCCTTTGCCTAAATCTAATCCAAATCTACATACTACTTCCTTGGTTCACCTCTAATACATTGATAACATGAGTGTGTGGTTAAGATGCAGGATAATTTAATAAACTGGTTGGTTGTAAGAATACCCGTAGTTGTAATAGTCCAAACTGATAATCTATCAGAATGGACATTTCACAATGATTTCACAACATCTTTGTCAACATATAGTATGTAAAGCATTCTGAATTATCATTTGCATTATTTCGTAAACAAAAGAATTATAGTTTTAAGAAAGATTAGTATGCCTTCTCCTATATTTGCGTTAATTATAAGTGCACTGTATCCAAGTACTGATATAACTTTATTGTATAGAAGCCTTCAAGAAAAACAGTGTTTTTGTGAAAGATGATTGCAGTTTCAATAGCAGCTCCCTCTTATTACTTAAAAAACATATATTTAGCCAGATACCATGAACGCTGCATTTAGTTTGTTTGGCAGCACTTTAACCAGCTCTTTTATAATCTTTGTATTTAACATCCCAAATAAGCCATAATTCACTGGACATGCTGAGTAGTGACTCTGCATATCCTATGTTTTAACATAAAAGTATAAAATTACAGAGATTTGATCAATTATTTTCAAAAATGTATATGCACTGAAATGGTGTAGGAAAGAACCACACTGGTCTTATATCTGAAATCAAAAGACCAGGGGGAGGGGAAAGAGCTGAAAAGAAGCAATTCCTGGGGGGCTTTTCTCCTTGCTGCATTGAATGAATTCAAAAGCAAGTGGCTCTGGCAGCATTTCTTAATAACAAACCTGTGGCACTTTGGACTCTTTCATCTATAAATTACAAATGTAAAATAAATGAACTCTACTTTATTGGTTGATTGCTTGAACCCACACGTCTCTTTTTCTAGGACCATGTATGTGGTCCCAGAGCCCCCCCCACTACTGAAATTGATACTCTGTCCACCTACTTCCAGTGTCATCCAAATCAAAGCATGTGTTAAACTGCATCTTACTTTCCATTAAGATCATCTCATCCCTTCAGGCAGAGCTGGGGGTGGGGAGTTATGTAAAAACGTGGGGAATTGACCTTGAGCAAATGTGTTTATTTGCTGCTGTCCCCTTCACAAAGGAGATTATTTTAAAGACACCTTCTTCTTTGAATCCTTTCTAGAGCTGCGTTTTTGTCACTCTTTAACCCAGCTTGGGCCATCCTTTGAATCAAGAATGACACTAATCACAGCTACAGTCGTAGCTCTA
Organism: Carettochelys insculpta; assembly: GCF_033958435.1. NCBI lineage: Eukaryota > Metazoa > Chordata > Testudines > Carettochelyidae > Carettochelys > Carettochelys insculpta. The sequence continues at coordinate 15,121,612 of NC_134144.1, forward strand.
TTGATTGTTCCACACATTCAGTTAACCATGCTGTGATATCTTAGGAAGGAAAACTTCTAATTCCTAGGGCAGGACTTTGGAACACCCAGAACAGTGTTTCCCAAACTCCAAACATTCCCGTACCCCTTTTGGTACTTCAGCCCTTTTGGCCTACCTCCTCTCTCAGAGCCGTCCCAGTGCTTATCTCCAGGTTTTTAGTCATTTATTATTTGCTGCTTACCCCTTGAAATCCTTTTGCATACCACATGTCCAGAAACGCTGACTAGAAAATAGAGCATCCCTTAAAAAACAAAACAAACCCCCCCCCCCCCCCCCGATATGTTATGCAAAAATTCAGAGCATTCTGAGCAGTACTTCTGAGGTGAAATTCTAACCCTACTGAACATGGAAAAATTCTGCTGCAGTGGGGCAAGAATTCCAGCCCTGGAGTTCTTATTCATTCTGTGTAGAAATTGGCTGCTGAGGGTGGACATGAAAAAAGCTAATAGTTTGTCACTTTCATACCAACTTTTTGTGCACATCCCAGAAATGCTGGAAGCAGAAATAAGAGTCTGTTTTTTCACTACAGTTGAATCTTAGAATCATGAGCACCAGAGTTATGAACTATCCAACCAAGCACACACTGAGTTTGGAACCAGCCATACTCAATCAGACATCAGCAGAGGAGGAACATGCCAATTCAGTACAGTACCAGGTTAAACGGAAACTGCTTTCAAAAAAAAAGAGGGGGGGGAGCAGTATTTTTCTTCTGTTTTAAGTCAACATTCAGCTGTAAACTTTTGAAATAACCACCATAACTTGTTGTTCAGAGTTACAAATGTTTCAGAATTATGGACAATCTCCAGTCCAGAGCGTGCATAAGTCTGAGGGTATTCTGTGTTAGTGATATGCTGAACAATAACAGAGAGGCAGAAACTGCACATGCTGTTACCTCATGTATGTCTCTGCATGACCAGAACAAAGATAGAAATGTGCCTTTTCAAACAGAAGTCTACTTGGAGAGAAAATATTGTCAGTTTAAAAAAGAAAAAAAGAAGTATCTGATATTTGGTCCTAGGGGCTTAGCTAATGTTTTCTTCCTTAGACATTTAGATGCTAAAAAACTACTTAACTATATTTTGTTCCTTCATGGGTTATAGTTTTTCATAAAGCATTAAAGGCAGCTAAGCAGTTGAGAAGATATTTTCAAGAGCTCTCAGAACTGGCTTAAGTGTAGGGTTGTCACCCCTCCTGGACTGTCCAGGTGTCTCATGAAATGAGCTTCAGTTTCGTGGTTGCTCAGGAAAGCAGTCTGGGAGATTCTAACAGGCCAAAAGTCTGCACTGTAGGGGTGGTGCACTGGGGCTAAGGCAGGGTCCCTACCTGCCCTAGCTGAGTGCAGCTGCCAGAAGCAACCAGCATGTCTGGCTCCTAAGTGCAGAAGTGGCCAGGGGTTCTCTGTGCGCTGCCCAGTTCTGAGCACAAACGCCACAGCTCCCATTGAAAGGAGGTAATTGGTACCTCACCAGAATCTGCATCCTGAAGCCCTTCCCGCACCCAGCCCTGAGCCCCCTTCCGCACCCAAACTCGCACCCAGAGCTCTCTACACCCAACTCCCTGCCGCAGCCTGGTGAAAATGAGGGAGCAGGGAGGGTACTCGGGGAAGGGGCGGGGCCTCAGGCTAGGGGCGAGACAAGGGTGTTGGAGTTTGTGCAATTAGACATTTGCCCAAGCCTACTTAATTTAGATTCAGGGCGAGTTTGGCTTGAATGGAGACAAAGCAAAGCCAATGCATAGCATATGTGAGGCTTGTCTTTGGTGTAGTACACTTACTGTTGTCTTAGGGCAAACAAAAAGACCTAGCATGAAATCCTGGCTGTACTGAAGTCAATGAAAATTCTGCATTGACTTTACTGGGGTCAGGGCTTCACATTAGTGCAGTGCAATGTATCAGTGCTTGCCCCTTTTCTTCCCAGTTTTTTTATCAAGTAAGAAAATGAACTATTGCAAGTCTGCTTTCCTTCTTTTCCTTTTTCTCCCCCTCTGTTCGCGGCTAATAGTAACAGAGAGAGAGCCGTGTTTTCACAGCTAATGATTCCCATTCATTTTTCGAGTTTTTTAAGGGTGCAAAAACTTCAGTGTGCAATGTTCAGGAAAGACACCACAGAAGTATATCTACCAAAGCCACTTTAGTTGACATAATTCAGGTTTAAACTAAAATAAGTGTTCACAAATAAAACAACCTTTTCACTAAAATGGTTTAAAATCCCACCTTTAGACAAACTGGTAGTAATTTGAGCAGAGAGCAGTGGAGTAAAACAATTGAGTGTCTCCAGTCGTATGACAATTTTTTATCATTCCAAACAACAGCTGAGAATTTCATAGAAAAACACATTTTAATTTGACTTTGGGGGGTGGGGCTTGAAACTATTTGTGAATTTGGCTTGAATTTGGTAAATAATTGAGGCTAAAAATCTTTTTCTTCTAAAAACTAAAAGTCAAAATGGTTTATTTCATGCATTTTGAAATTACACATTTTTACTTTGTTTCAAAATGTTTTATTTTGCCATTTTGAAATAAAGCATTATAAACACCATATGCCAATGGTATTTTTTTTTGAAAATTTTCTTTTATAAAGAGAAGTCTCCCTCCCCATCCAAAAAAGGGTTAAAAATGCCTAAAGTAAAACCAAAACAAAACATTTGCTTTGGGAAGACCAAAGTTTTGCCATCATTTTTGGTTGGTGCGGGGTTTGGGGGGGAGAACAAAAATCTATTTTGTTTCAACTCAAGCTGATTTTGTTTCATTTTTTTGGGCGGGGTGGGGATGGGAGGAGAAGTGAACCAAAATCAATTATTTGCTGAGCTCTGCACCAAACACTGTTCATCACACTGAATGTTCATTGCACTGAATTATTTCTTGTTTATGAACAGAAAGCAGCTCCTGCTTTTTATAGCAATAGGTCTTGAAGCAATGTTTTTTATCAATAAAAAAGCCCACGTTTTGACCGATGAAATGAAAAAGGATGGTTCTTCTGAAAGAAGTTTCTGGGACACTGAGCTATCTTACAAGGCTAGGCCTGTCCCAGTGTATCTGGGACATATGATCACTTACGATGGTAGGCCAAAGCAATACTGACTCTCTCAAGCTATGTGTACACTAGAAAAAGTAAGTCAACTGCAGATACTACATCAATTGCATAGCAAGAATCGATCTAGCTGCACTTGGCTTACTCGGCTGTCCCTATCGAACAAGGTTGATGGGAGAAACTCTTCACTTACCTCCCTTACACCTTGTGTCTTGCAAAAAGTACAGGGATTGACTGTGACTTGTGAGAGGTCAATTTTGTGTGTCCACGAGCGGGTTGATCTTCTGGGCTAGTGTAGACATAGCATCACAATATCACTGGTCAAAGCACTTTTGGATCTGGCATGAAAACAAATTAGAGCAATTAAATTCTGGGAGGAAAGAAGACATTTGTGTGACAGACAGACAGTGCAGTCATGCAGGTTCAGATATGTTAATAACTCTTTTATAGCACCTCCTTCCTGAAGATCCAAATGTGCCTTTATGATAGGAGTGATTTAGCTTCACAACAGCCCTTTGAACTGGGCAGTCATACAAGTTGAACCTCTCACATCAAGCACCCTTGGAACCTGACCAATGCCAGACAAGAGAATTTGCTGGACCATGGGAGGTCAGTGTTGTCTAGCAGCATTACCAACACTTCTACTGCTCACTGGGCTCTTACAAGATGTTTAGGGGTAAATTGCCTCTAAATAACAGCACAGAACAGTGAGAGCCAGGACTATGGCTGTAAAACTTAATGGGACCACAGGAAATTTGGCACACCCATGATAAGGGATTGGTCAGCTAACAGAAATCATACCGGATTACAAATGTTGCTGGATGAGAGAGTTCTGGATTAGAGAGGTTCAACCTGCATCTTCATTTTACAGGTGGAGACTCTGATGCAAAGACAATGTGAATGGTCCGAGGTCACACAGCAAGTCTGATGAGACAGAGCAGTGGAACCTTTGATCGAGTCCCACTGCCATGCTTCAACCAGGCACACACATTCTCTTGTGCGCTAGATAGAAGGCCCCTTGAGGAGGAACAACTGCAGCATCAGCATTGTACGTTGCATTGACCTTCCTGTTGTGGTCATTGTGGATATGCAAAATTGAAGTGGGAGGGGGCTGTTGGAGGGGAGCCCTCCCTGCCCCTCTTTGATAGCATGGTGAAGGATTTCCAATGAAGACTGACTCAGCTGCAACTGAACTTTATCTTGACACCTTAGGTGACAGAAACCTGACTCGAACACCTTACAGCATACGGTGTACACAGCCAAAGGCAACAGGTATGCCAAAGCAAAACGTATGCACGTAAATGTACGCGCTGTTCCTCTCGCTGTGGAGTGACTTTTCCACTGATGGATGTTTGCTACGTTGTTTGGCAAACAGTAGGTTCATGGCTAGTCAGGGACACAGTTATTAAGGACATAAAACACCATCTGGACAATGCTAATAAACATAAAACCTAACCTTCAGAGAGACTGCTGCAGTGACCACATTGTGCCAGACCAGATTACCCTCTGTTTGTGTTTAAAATCTGAGCCCTGGTCTTACCATTTTGGCTGCCCCCAGCCTCATCTATCTGCTTAGAAAATGCAGTTATTCCAATAAGACAACTTAACGTTCCCTCCTTGTCATCTTTCTGGAACACTGTGTTAAAAGGGTTGGTTTCCCAATTAAGTTTCTTTTTCTGTTTCTAAACAGTTGGTGGCTTGTCTTTAAACTTTTATTTAGGATTTCGGCTTGTCAGTATAGATGGCAATTTGTGTGGTGAGAAGGAGAAGAAAAAAGAAAGCCTCAAGCCCACTGAAATATGAAAAACGTACTGGTATGTTTCTGAACTTGTTTTTACAAGAAAATGATGGGATTTTCCACACACACATACACAAAACAAAAACAAAAACAAAAAAAACCCATACCTCTCTGGTGTTACATAATTTACCCAAGCTATTGAAGACTAGATTTTGATCCCCTGATTTACATGAGTGCTCCCTCTGAACTCAATGGGACAGCTTGCAGAGTAAGGGTATGTCTACACAGCAGCCTTATTCCAAAATAAGCTATTTCTAAATAGCTTATTCGAAACAACACTGATACACACAAAAATATATTTTGAAATAGCGCTTAGCTATTTCAAAATACAGTGCAGACATAGGCCACGTCTACGCTGGACCACCCTTCTGAAAGGGGCATGATAAGCAGCCCAGGGGAACATTTAAGTGAGGTGTGGATTTAAATATCTTGAACCTCATTTGCATACTCTCACAAGATCTCACTTCTGGAAGAGCCTTTTCAGGAAGCAAAAGCTGCTGTGTGGATGGGGTTTCTTCTGAAGGAAACCTCCCTTACAGAAGAACTCTTATTCCTCAAACTTCTCATTGTTTTTGTGGATACTGACTAACACAGCTACTCCTCTGATACTCGTAGAATGAGGTTTACCAATTTTGAAATAAGCCAACCACTATTTTGAAATGATTTCAAGATGGTGGTTGCATTGTGTAGATGCTGGAGCTATGTCTACACTACAGCACACTTTCACAAGGCGCTCATCTGGAAGATATTCCCAGAAGAGCACCTTTCAAAAGAGCACATCCAAACATGCACAAAGCGGATCGCTCTTCCACCTCCAGGCTCCCCTCCTCCACCTGGCAGTCCAGGACAATGGAAGGGTCAGGGATCTCCTGACACTCCTGCGATGTGGTTGTGGGAAAAAGGAGGTACAGATGGTCAGTCCTGTGTTACCAGCATGGAGATGAGCCCCCCACCACCACCTGTGGACACCAGCCCCCATCCAGCAGTGGGTGATCCTGGGGTGTTGCACATGCCACGGGGGTCCCCGTCAGTGTGGGGTGGTCTCTGGGAATGGTCCAGCCCCACCCACCTCCTCCCCGTATGTGCAGCTCATGGTGCTGTCCACATTGTGGGTGCCGAGTGTTGCCGGTGGCATGCTTGGAGCCACAGCAGGCTGGGCTGTGTGTGGCCTCGTATCTGCCAGGCGTTGGGGAGGACCACAGGCAGCTGTGGTGGCCCTGCCCCATGAGCACGGTTGTATGCCCTGCCAGATACTTACTGGAGTGTCCCTCACGAAGGTCCAGCGACATCCAGCTGCCCATTGCCCAGCTAGAGGACTGGGATGGCAGGTCTATGATGAGGTCCTCGTCCTCACTGGAGGTCTCAGTGGCCTGCTCTGGCTCCAGGCACATGGCGCAGTCCTTGGCTCCCAGTGCCTGCTCCTCCCCATGGTGTGGTTTGTCTGATGTGGTGTCCAGGATGATGGGCAGTGGGGAGCTGTCCCTGGGCCCTGGGAGGCTGTGGAGCTCCCAGTAGTCGGGTCAGGATGCAGGTCCTGCCCTGGAGTGGCTGGCGGTGTCCTGGGCCTAAGCATAGCCTGCCGTAGCTCCTTCACCTCGCTTCACAGCTGGTCAGGCTTGTGGGCAGGGTGTGCTCGGGCAGTGAGGCTGGTAGTGAGCTGGGGGAAGGTGGCCATGTTATGGCATTTGGTGCCCATCTCCCTCAGGAACTCCTCCTCCTGCCACACTCTGAGTAGGTCCCATAACAGGGATTCCATCCCCAAGGGAGCCTGTCATTTGGGGAGCTACCTGGCCACCTGTGAGCCCGGTGAGGCCTCTGATGGGGGGGCCCTGGGGCTCCTGGGCAGGGGATGGCTGCCAGCCTGTGGTGAGGCCTGGGAGGGCATGTTGGGCCTGACTCATGGTCTGCCTGCAGCCAGCATGCTGTCAGCCTCCTGCCACAGAGTTTCGGGGTCCATGTGGCTTTAAACATGGCTGGATGCAGGGAGCATAGAGCTCTGCTGCAGCTGGCCAGGGTGTCTCTGCGCACCAACTTGCCTGCAGCATGGTGGACTCCTCTTTTGAAAAAGTGGTCTGCAGCTCATCCCCACCTTTGTTTTTCAAAGGATTCTTTTGAAAGGGGCCAGTCTTCCTGAGCTGGGATTGGAGGAGCGCTTTCAGAGGAGGTATCATGTTCTTTCGATTTCCTTTTGAAAGGGCACGCTTTGTGTGTAGATGCTCCAGGTGCTTGGTCGAAAATGCCCCTAGTTTCTGATTTTCCTTTCAAAAGGCCATGCTAGTGTAGATGCAGCTTACGATAATTATTTCAAAATAACAGCTGTAATTTTGAAATAATGGTGCTGTGTAGACCTACCCTAAGCTGCCACTCATAAAAAGTAGGGCAATCAGGATCTAGCCCTAAAGCCATTCAAAATTACACCTGGATGGAAGATTTCATCTGGAATAGTTTTCCACCAGTAAATGCAGATTTGTCGAAATGGAAATGGTTAGGAGAAATATGTCAATTTGGATAAATTCTTTGATGGAAAATTATTGAAATAAATTGTTTTGCCCTTCTTGTTTCTTAACGGTAAGGTAAAATGTTTTGTTTAGAGGTTGCTCAGTATCCTGTTATACTATTAATTTTAATATGTTACATGACTTTTCTATTGTGATGAAGCATTTTGCTGCTATTAAAACTTGCTGACTAATTGTCATTAACTCAGCCAATTAACTTAAAAATGAATTGTGATTACAATTAATCACAGTTTTAATCACACTGTCAAACAATAGAGTACCAACTAAAATTTGTTAAATATTTTGGATGTTTTTCTACATTTTCAAATGTATTTATTTGAATTGCAGAACAGAATACAAAGTATGTATTGCTCACTTTATTACAAATATTTGCACAGTAAAAATAAGCAAAAGAAAGGTAGTTTGAACGTCTCTATTCCAGCACCTTTAGGGCCTGACTGATGCTGAATGAGAGAATTTGCAGAGCCATGGGAGGTCAGCATTGTCTGGCACAGTGGTTCCCAAACTTTTCACCGTCACGCCCGCTTTTTACTTTTTGAGAAACCCTGCCACCCGCACCTCTTCTTCAGCATCATCCACCTGCCTTTGAACAAAAAATCAATTCATAATTTAAAATTTAAAATAAACAGAAAAACTTGGTATAAAATTTCATTTAAAATTAAAAATAAGCACAACCATTTTTTCTTGGCCCAAAATTTTTAATAAAATGTAATATAACATCAGAAATAACAGAAACAAAACAAATGTAATGTGAAGGATGATGTTGCATTTTCTTCATGAGTTGGGAAATCCTAGGTTTGAAAGATGAAAGTGCGCAATGCAAATCATTTTTGACATCCAGTCAATGTCTTTGTTTCATTTTTAATACCTAAATTTGAAAAGCTTTTTTCACCGAGGTGCATTGATGAAAAAGGAAGGATAATAAGTAATGCTTCTTCTCCAACTTTTGCATGTGTTTATATTATGTGTAGTAACTTAAATCAATATATTTGAAAACATAGAAAACCTCCAAAATCTTTAACAAATTTCAATTAGTATTTTATTGTTTAACAGTGAGATTAATCACAGTCATTTTTAATACCTTGATACCCCTACTATTACTGAAACCAAACTTCAGAACTTCTGGGCCTTAGCAAGTGTCAAAATTTGGACTTTTTATTCTGACTTGGACCTTACATTTTATAGTGTTGAAAAATCCCACAGAATTGACATTAATTTTTCTGACTGGGTTGTATTAAACATGTAAATTAAAGCTGTGACAATCTAGAGCTCAGTCCAGTTCTGGTGTGGGGGTTGGAGCCATGTACACCAGAAGTACACGTAGCAGGTGACAGTCCGTGAAGTTGCCAATGGGTTGTGGAGTTGGGACAAGCTTCTCCTCTGATTTCACATCTTCTGTGACCTTGGTGGGCCATGCTTCCTGTACACACAGACTCCTCCTGTAGGAGGCTGCACACATAAACTCCTCAATATCAGTGAAAGGACAGAGCTAGGATTTTAATTCATTTTTGTACTAGGTAGCAACATAGGGACCACACTGAACTCTATGAAAGTTTCTCCTTACTTCAAGGTCTCAGTCCTCCAAACCGGTATGCATGTAACTTATACACAGGACTTGTCACAACTTGCTCAGTCATATTGCTTGTGTGAATAGAAGTTTGGATGTGAAAACTGTTTGTAGGATTGGGTCTATCTCCAGAGAAATGACAGTAAGGTAAAACAGTGTAAGTAAGGCTGCCGACAGAATTGTCAGGCCCCTGAGCAAGGTGGCCGGGGAGGGCTGGTTTGTCACTCCTGGAAGGGGCAGGGCCTGAGATGGAAGGAGCAGGGCTGGGACAGCTAGCCTTCAGCATCAATGGGAATGTGCCATACCCCCTTCCGGCCAATGCTCGTATCCACCAGGAGCGCACTGTGTGGTGCTCCAGTGGCCATTTAAAGGGCCTGGGACTGTGTCTGCCACTGCTGCCTTTTCTATCTCCAGGCCTGGGGCAATTGCCCCTTTTGTCTCCCTCTGCCTCTCTGATTGGGTCTGAATACAGGGAACTTTGGGAGATTATTAAACTTTGCACTCTGGAAGGTCCTATATTTAACCTGTTCTAAGTGTTAACTGAATGATTGTGATATTTCCTGTGTTTCAAGAAGCTGTATTATTTAAGATGTGACTTTTAAAGTCTCTTTCCCCTTGAGATGTTGTGGGACTGTGGAAAGCTAAAGTATCTTTCTTCTTCATGAGCCTGATAATCTGTTGAATGTATAATTTACAAAATGTTCAAATGCGGTAAATCTGTAAGGCATACCCTCATTATTTTAAGTTTTGTTCAGCTTTTGAAAACATGTTTAGTTTCATCTATTTATGCTAGCTTGATTAGAATAAATAGAATTTGATATTTTGTATAATTAATGTAAAAAAAAACAAATAAGAGGACTGAATTACTTAATGACTGGCAATGGTAGTTGCCATTAAAAGGCCAACATCTGCTCACAGATAGCATGCCTTTATTATGCTTATTGCTTATGCTAAATATGGGAGAACTAAATTAATTCTTCATACATTTTCAATGTATTTGTTGTGTTCTTAATTTGATATTAGCTATAGAATAAGTTTTTGTTTCAAAATTTTAAAAGCTGTCCTCCCCCACTCCCTAGAATTCAATAGCAAAGTTTATATGTACTGTCTAGACTTCTTGATTTACTAAATTAATGACTGGTGGTTTGGCACCTGCACACAAGAGTTGCGCAGAAGAAAGAAAGAACAGAAACACAAATGTGTATTGACAACCATTTTGTTAGACTCCGTGGAAACATAGGCTATGTCTACCCTGTAACCAGAGTACAATCTGCCGCTGGGCTAGGTGTATTGGTAATAGCTTTAGTCCGGCTAGGTGACTAAAACAGCTGTAAAGACAAGTGGGCACAGGCTTACAGAATACTAGAGTCAGAAGAAGCCTTGAGAGATCATCAAGTTTGGTCCCCTGTATCCATGGCAAGACCAAGCACTGCGTAGACCACTCCTGAGAGGTGTTTGTCTAAACTGCTCTTAAAATTCTCCAATGATGAAGATTCTATAACCTCCCAAGGCAATTTATTCCAGTGCTTAACTACCCTGACAGTTAGGAAGTTTGTCCTAATGTCCAATCTAAACCTCCTTTGTTGCAGTTTAAAGCCACTGCTTGTTGTCATATCCTCAGAGGTTAAAAAGAATAAGTTTTCTCCCTCCTCCTTGTAACAGACTTTTAGGTACTTGGAAGCTGGTGTCATGTCCCCTCTCAGTTTTTTCTTTTTCCAAGCTAAACAATGCCAAGCCTTTCAGTCTCCCCTCATAGTTCATGTTTTCTAGACCTTAAATCAGTTTTGTTTGTTCTTCTCTGGACTTTATCCAATTTGTCCACATCTATCCTGAAATGTGGTGCCCAGAACTGCACACAGTACTCCAGATGAGGCCTAATTAGTGCAGAGAAGAGCAGAATAATTACTTCTTGTGCTTTGCTTACAACATTCCTGTTGATACATCCAGAATGATGTTTATTTTTTCTTTTTGCAACAGTGCCACACTGTTGACTCATATTTTGCTTATGGTCCACTATGACTCCTAGGTCCCTCTCTGCAGTACTCCTTCCTAGCCAATCATTTCCCATCACGTAAGTGTGAAACTAATTGTTCCTTCCTAAGTGGAGTACTTTGCAGTTGTCTTTATTGACTTTCATCCTGTTTACTTCAGACCATTGCTCCAGTTTGTCCAGATCCTTTTCAATTTTAAGCTTAGTCTCCAAATTTTATAAGAATACTTTCTATGCCATTATCTAAATACTTGATGAAGATATTGAATAGACTTGGTCCCAAAACTGATCCCTGTGGAACCCCACTTATTATGCACTTCCAGCTTGACTGTAAACCTTTGATAAGGGTGGTCTGTGGAAATGGGTATCCAACCAGTTATGTATCCACCTTATTTTAGCTTAATCTGGGTTGTATTTCCCAGATAAGAAGGACATAAAAGACTGTATCAAATTCTTTACTAAATTCTATGTGTATAACAACTACCACTTGCTCTTAATGTCCCATTGAAAAACTGCCAATTGTCTTTGATTGCTTTTCCTCTTAGGCCAGGTCTACACTAGGCAGTATAGTTGATTTCACATACACAATTCTAGCTACAGCAATTGTGTAGACAGAATTGACTAATCTAAAATTGACTTACCTGACTGTCTTCACTGAGGGAGGTCAATGGGAGTGTTTCTCTCATTCATGTTCCTTACTCTTCACAATAGTAAGGAGTATGGGGGTCAACTGCTGACCTCAGAAAGATTGATTTCATGAGTCTCTTTCCCAGAAATGTAGATTTTTTCCTTAGTCTCGCTTGTCATAGGACCTTACCTACCAACTCCCTGAGTTTGCCAAAATCTCCTTTTTTCAAATCCATTGTCTTTATGTTGCTGTTCTCCCTCCTACCATTCCTTAGAATCATGAATGCTATTATTTTATGATCACTTTCATCCAATCAGAGAATTCTAGAGCTTGAAGGGACCTCAGGAGGTCACCTAGTCCATTCGTTGGCACAAAGCAGGATAAACCCAACTAAATCTTCCCAGCCATGATTATGTCAAGCCCAAGCTGCCTTTCATTTCCAAACTGTGAACCAGTTCATCCCTATTTGTTAAAATTAAATCTAGAACAGCCCCCCCACTGCTGGATTTCTCCACCTTCTGGCTACGTCTACACGTGCACGCTACATCGAAATAGCTTATTTCGATGTAGCGACTTTCGATGAATAACGTCTACACGTCCCCCAGGGCTGGCAACGTCGACGTTCAACTTCGACATTGGGCAGCACCACATCGAAATAGGCACTGCGAGGGAACGTCTACATGCCAAAGTAGCACACATTGAAATAAGGGTGCCAGGAACAGCTGCAGACAGGGTCACAGGGTGGACTCAACAGCAAGCCGCTCCCTTGAAGGGCCCCTCCCAGACACAGTTGCACTAAACAACACAAGATCCACAGAGCCAACAACTGGTTGCAGACCCTATGCATGGAGCATGGATCCCCAGCTGCCACAGCAGCAGCCACAAGCCCTGGGCTAAGGGCTCCTGCCCACGGTGACCATAGAGCCCCGCAGGGGCTGGAGAGAGAGCGTCTCTCAACCCCTCAGCTGATGGCCGCCACGGCGGACCCCACTATTTTGATGTTGCGGGACGCGCAATGACTGCACGTGCCCTACTTCGATGTTCAACTTCGAAGTAGGGAGCTATTCCCATCCCCTCATGGGGTTAGCGACTTCGACGTCTCGCCACCTAACGTCAATTTCAACTTCAAAATAGCGCCCAACACATGTAGCCGTGACGGGCACTATTTCAAAGTTGGCGCCGCTACTTCGAAGTAGCGTGCACGTGTAGACGCAGCCTCTGAAATAAAACCAATTGTCTCTAATCCATTCCAGGAACTTAGCTTTGGCCAGTTGCATTATTCTCCCAACGGATATCTGGCAGGTGCATGAACTGTGCAAGAGCTGTTGGTCTCCTGGGATACATACTTGCATGGTACCATGTCTCCATTGCAGTTTTAGCCAGCTAACTAAATTAAAGCTAGCACAGACACACTACTGAATCAAAATATTTTTGACCAAAGATTTTGAGTTTTCTGTTTTTTTTCACTAAAAATACTGTTTTCTATGGAATTTTTAATTTTTTTATAGAAATTTGCCATGGGATGAGGGAGAGAAGCCCTATTTTTCTGACCTGTTCTAAATTGTCTGAAACCCATTCTTCCCCAAGCCATCAGAATTTGGACTTTTTGACCTTCAGGACAGGGTCAGCCAAAGGGTTTGTGCTCTAGACAAACTCTGACTTTGGCACCTCCCACCACAGTGGTAGGAGGTGGCACAAAAGCCCCTGCACAGCTGGCTCTGCTGGGTGAGGAAGGAAGGTGCTCTGTGTGCTGTCATTTCCCTTCTCCTCTGTCTGGGGGAACAGCAGTGCCAGGAAATAGTCACCTGACTATATTTAATTTGCCACTCCCATTGCCCAGTGTTTTGTTGACCCTTAAAGGTTGTCACCCTAGCTGACTGCGGAGTTCACCTCTATGGTCAGGCTAGCCCTGCTTCAGGGTACTCTGGGAGATTTTCCTGGGAAGGGTGGAGGAATGGAAAGATGTCAGCTGGAGTGAATGGAAGCTGCTATGGTGAGGGCTGAGGTAATTTACCTTTTTCTGCATATGGTGATTTTTCTTTAGCACTCTTCATTTGGATAAATGTTTTAAGATTCAAGAGGCAAGAGCTGTAGCGTAAATAGAGCCTTATGACACTGATTACAATGGGAGTTTGGGTGCAAAAAACGTGAAAATGACCCTCAACTAATTTTAATTATTTCAGTTTCATGTTCTGAGCAATTTACTTTTCACCTGGGAAAATCCTTCTCCACTGGAAGTAATGAACAGGGTGTGGAGTTTTCTTTTTTCCCCAATCCAATCTTTCTCTAATAAGCCCTTAAATCTCAGAGTGGGACTTTACTGTTGCAAAATGCATTTGCAGTAATGGATTTGTTGGCATCTTGTGGAGCAGAGGGACTGCATGAAGTTGCCATTGTGCAGACTGATCTGTTTTCTTTCATTTCCAGTTTCCTAGCTGTCCTTTAATCATGGACCATGGAAGTTCTACCTTTGTAGAGTAGAGATAAATTTTTGCAAACTGTCATTTTTTCCTTACTTCTAGACAAACTCGAAAGACATTGTAGGCCACTGAATTTAAACTTCTCTTTGGAAGTTTTTTTTTTTTTTAAATTTATGAAAGCATTATTTTCATTTAAAGTGCATTCTAGAATTCTGGCATTATACTGAAGGGAAATTTGGGATTATTTCCCTGTCTCTTAATTATCTCTGCACCTCTTCATGAGGCAGTGAAAACTTTTCTGTCATGTTTTACAGCAGAAAATTGGTCTTTCCAGTATACTATGCTTAAAGTAGTGTCTGCTTTCCATGGAAAATTTGGATGTTTTCTCATTAAAAAAAAGCTGAACACCTTTCTAATTCAGAACTCTCATCTGGAAACATCCATACTCCAGCATCATTTTAGTTAGGCAGATGACCATTTATCATAGGTGTGGCCAAGTTTCCCATAATCCCATAAAGTTTGTTTCCAGCCACCAGTCCTGGCTCTCAGTGTTCTGTGCTGTAATTGAGCTGTAATTTACTCCCAAATGACTTCTAAGAGCCCAGTAAGCAGTGGAAGGGTCGGTAATACTGCTAGACAATATTGACTTCCCATGGTCTGTCAAATTCTCTCATTCAGCACCGGTCAGTTCCTGAGGGTACCAGATGAGAGAGGTTCAATCTGTCAGTGTAAAAGAAAGCCAAACACTTGACAGTACGACCATACAGAGGGTGTGACCACACTGTCATCAGAGGCACATGGCAGCACGTGTAAGCACATGCAAGCTGGCTGTGATCTAGCTACTGTGGGCACCAGAAGCAGTGAAGCCAATGGAAACAGAGCCCTCCACTGGGGCTAGCCACCTTAGTGCAAGTGTGCCAGGAAGCTGGGCTATGCACTTCGGTGATGATCCTGTGCTGCAAGCTGTAATGCTATGGCGCTGCTGCTATTGGTTTGTGGATTTAGCTAGACTGAAGCATAGAGGCACCTGAGCCGGCGTGCCGCAAGCACACCTCTGGCTGCAGTGTAGACATGCCCACCGTTATAGCACCTTTCCTCACTTGCAATAACTATCATTCTTATGTATCAGAGGGGTGGCCGTGTTAGTCTGGATCTGTAACAGCAATGAAGGGTCCTGTGGCACCTTATAGACTAACAGAAAAGTTTTGAGCATGAGCTTTCGTGGGCACAGACTCACTTCATCAGATGCTGGTCCAGCATCCTGCGTGGGTTGTGGCAGCTGGCCAGGGGTTTTCCAGTATCTCATGCATGGGGCCAGATAGCATCAGGAAAGAGCAATGGGAAGGAGCAAAGTGTTGTTCAATCTCTGGGACCACCTCCCCCACACCTGGCCACTCAACTTAGTCCCTCTAACTCCCCTGTGCCCCAGTGTTCCCCTCTCAAGTTCCCACCTTCTTCTCCTCTGGGAGTTCCCTCTCATTCACTGATTCCAGAGGACTTCTGTGTTCTTCCAAAGTCTTAGAGAATAGTGAAGAAATAGGCAAGATGTTTCCCAGATTAAAGGAGCTGGCTTGTCTAGCCTGTTCTCTTCCACCTCTCTATCATTCTAGTCCATGTAGCCAAAGACTTCAAAATAGGTCTCTCAGCTATGAAAAATGTCCTATGCCAAGTGTACGAAGGGCCATCTATTTGTGTCAACTATGGAGTTCTGCTATGTCATTCCTGAGAACACATGGGCTGAAAAAAACAGTAGGACACTGAAGAAAATTTAAAATAGAGGTAACTTTTGATTAAGTAGCAAATAAACCTCATTAACGGACCAGTTACCAAATTTTGAGGGGAAAAGAAAAACAAACAAAACCCTCTTCTCCTGCCCTGTTTCCAATACAGTAATTCGTAAGCAGATCAGAAATCCCATCAGACTTTTGTGGCTTACACTAGAAGGCTCAAAAATAAGATGTTAAATGAGAGCCTAGGCTCTACCTCCATGACACAATAGGTGGGAGAGCTTTTTAAGCCTCCATGGGAGAGATGTGGTTCATCCTACATCGGCAAGATGGCATTTCATTAGATATCAATAGCTGTTCATAAAACTCAGTTAAATTCTATTGTATTTTTGAATGGTTGAGACTTGCACAGTGACAAGGCCAGTGTTGTAATTTATACTAATGTTTACATAGAGCAGTTATTTTTCTTGCGCAGTGCTTATTACACGCATAATGTGTGGAACAAACACACCAGTTACCTTCCAACACAAGGTAAATGTTCTGTGAGACAAAGGGAAACAGAGTGAGTGACATCATATCTGTATTAATTTACTCTCCTGGAGTGATTTTTCTTCTTGCTTAGAGAAATTGCTTCCATCTTAGTTGCCAAGTTCATGCTTGCTTCAGCAAGTGTATTGTGCAATACAATAGTAGATTTGGACAGTTTTTCCTATTAGTGTCATTTCTGTAGAATAAAGAAAAGAAGTGTTAGGGGCTATGACTCACGAATCAGATTCGTGTCTTCAGTTCACACAAATGAATTATTTATTGGAAGTGTAATTTTTATACATTTTGCCCCCTTTTTCTTTTGGCTTGAGGAAAAGTAAAGTTTGTGGGATGCAAAGATTTCATGATGCTTCCCATTTTCAAACAATTTACTATTACCAGGAAAAATCTCAGACAGAAACCATGTTTAAAGACTCCACTTCACTCCATTGTTAAAGACCTGAGAATTTGTGTCCTGCAACATAGAGAATTTAACAACAGATTAGAGCGAGAGATTTCTGAGATAGAGTACATAATCAAATTAGACACATTAACACGTAGTATGAACAGAGACAGCAACTACTTCCCTTCCTTTGATGCTCTTAATTATCTCAGACAGGGCAATTAACATCCCCCCACCTCTCACTCCCTTCCTTCTATCTTATTTGATTTGTCAGTTTCTATTGCAATTTTTTAAAATTTTTGGTCCTCTGTACTTATAAATGTCAGTCTGTATTGGAAATGAAATTGATCTGAAGAAGTGGGCCTATCCCATGAAAGCTCATCACTGAATAAATCATTTTGTTCGTCTTTAAAGTGCTACATTTCTGCTGTTTTGTTTTATTGGAGTACAGACTACCACAGCTACCTCCCTGTTACTACTGATCTTGTTAGTGGAAGATATAGCAGGCTGGTATATTATAAAAGATTATGGAATTAAAATCACAGAAGACCATACAGTGTAATTTTCATTGTTCCCCCCAAATTTTTAAAAGACCCGTGCTGTTACCAGCCAATTTAGTATCAGCTATTGTTTAACACATCCGGTTTGGTTGCTCCATTTAAATATTACTGTTGTACTGCTATGCCACTATGCCCTGATATAATTGGTACAAGTCTGAGAGAGAAAATATGAAATTTTGGATTGATCTCCACTGAACACAGCAGCAACACAATGCAATCGAATATAATAGGGCCATTGTTTAGTAAGTCTAATCTCAGCTAAATTCAGACTCATCGGATTGAGAAAGTATGTCAGTCTCATTTGCTGTGTGTCCTTCAACATTTGGTTGATCTGGGTAATATATATATGTAGGATGATTAATCTGACAATAATGTAGATTGTCTGATATCAAGCAGAACAAACACACTGAGGATTTTATGACGTTCAAGATGCCAAAAACAAAAGGTTCACAGAGATTTTGAACGTTAGAATTTCTTAACATTGAGCTTGTTTTAAAAATTTCTTTAATAAATTGGCTTCTGTATTGAACTGGGGGAAAAAGGCTATCATTTTCATTTTTATTTCCTTCATGCTAATTATGGAATAGTATGGTAAAACCTTTAAGGATGGGCAAATGTTGGGCTGAACTCTGAGTAAAGATGTATGAGAGAGGGCAGAATTTGATCTGTAGTAGGTAAACAATTTGGTCTTTAAAATATTAATAAATCGTGAAAGAAAAGGGTTTACTGTCTCGCTTTCTCAAATACTGGACCCGATACTGCTCCACCATTCATGTACCCTCTTTGAAATCAGTGGTATCGAATGATTGCTACTCAGAATAGAATTTGAACATAGGATGCTTTTCTGCTCAGGAATGACCGTATGATGAAAATTATTACTGTATTTTGTCCTCCTCAGTCTGCAGCACAGAAAGTTGCATGGCTAATCTGGATAATCTACTCTGTTGGTACTTTACCTGTGTAAATCACAAAGCCTATTACTGTGTACGTGCAGCAGCAAATTTTAGAAATTTACTCACATGGTTACTTTTATGTCTCTGAGAGTCCCAGAGTACCTAATGTCCTGTTTACCTTCCGGGATAATACTGAGGGTCACAACCTCAGCTGGTATAATCTGGCCTAGACCCTTTCAAGTTTCTAGAGCGGTGGCAGTTTACATCAGCTAAAGAGATCTGACCTTTTACGTGTAGGCCCCTATCCTGCTAACTGCTCCTCAAGGTGAGCTGGACATCCGACCCCTCTCAGGGAAATCACTGATATCACTGCTGAAGAACTTAAAACAACAGGACCTTATTGGTGAGCCATTCCACTTTATTACAATGTGTAAAACACCTCAGCAAAAATCACAGGCCTTTTTATTTCACCTTTTTTCTCTACCTTCCTCTGCGTAAGGGATTTGGCTTAGTAGCAGACTAAATAGTTTCAGCTGGGATAAAGGACATGAGTTTGGTACTGAAAGGTTTGTAGGTCAAAATGGAAACTTGCCTGTCTTAGAGGATGTGTGTAGAACAGGCATGGATGAAGTTCACACCTTAAGTTGTTGGAAGAACGATTCAGAAAAGGAAAGGATACAATGGGAGCTGTAACATATGGACACATAGTTGCAGTAACCCCCAGTCACAGCAGTGCAGTCCTGTATTTGGGCGCAGAGATGAAAATTTTCTCTGATGCAAAATCCTCCCCAGATTCATTCAGAACTTGTCTACGTGGCCCTGCAGTGCAGACTATGGGTTGTGAATTGCAGGGTGAGCTAAAGGGTTGCACTGTAAACGCCCTGTGTAGCCCCTGCAGGCATGAACCAGAAGGTGCTGAGTTCTTGGTAATAAAGTGCTGCCACATTAATGTAAACTTACATTCTTTGGTGCTACCAGGATGTTCACAGGGCAGTTACGATGCTGCACTCACACCTGCACTTCAAGTCTCATTCCCATTGACCCACTGTGAAGCTGTGTAGCGAAGCCCTTGATCTTTAGAAAAATAGGCGCAACATTGGCTATTTGGAAATGTTGCACGCGATCCTCTCCTGGCGTAAATCACCAAAACTCCACTAAAGCTGCAGCAGCAATGGTGATTTGCATCACCTTTGGATTCTGCCTTTTTCATTTTTTTTAAATTTTTTTAAGCAGTGTTAGTTTTGTACCTTTCTGTGTGACACTGAAAATATTTAATTAGCTGGCTGTTAGTGAGGGACCCAAATGGTCAAACTGTATTTATGAGCATTACTGTTATTCTGGAGATGGGAGGGAAAAGAAATGAATATCAGGCAACAGCTGGAATTTAATTTAATAAATGAACCTAGTGGATGGAGCACTGACTAATTAAATGAATTACTGGCTTTTCATCACTGTGCTCATGATTCACATTCAGTCCTGATCAGGTAAAGAGAAAATCCTTCTGACTAAATAACTGTAAGGGGTCCTAAAGGAAACTTATGTAGTGGTTGGTCAGTTCTGTTTCTGGATTGTCACATGAAGATTATACCTTCCAAGCTGTGTTGTCCATTCAAAAAGTAATATTACTAGTAAAATAATGTAGAACTGCAGTATTATGATAGCACAGTATTGACTGGATGGTTATGCATACAATCTCATTACTATTATAAACAAGATTTTGACAGAATTCTGTCAGAAATGGAGTGGAAAATGGAGAATTCTACAAAAGAATTTTACGACAAGATTACAGAGGGAGGCATCTGAATTGGAATTCATTTAAAAGTTTAACACTTTAAGCTTGGCCTGAATAGAGATCCTAGCTGGCTAATGCATTACAAGAGCAATTTCCCCACCTTTTGATATTCACAGGAATGAGACACATGCATCTTAATTTGTCTCATTAATTGGTCTTACTAGTAACAGATACCTTCCTTTCCCTTCGCCCCCTCGCTGTTTACTCTTATATAAACCCTGCATGCTATTTTTCTAATCCATTCAAGTCAGTTTTACCCACGAAAGCTCATGACCTAATTAGTTAGTCTCTAAGTGCCACAGGACTGCTTGTTGTTTGTGGAGCTACAGACTAACACAACTACCCTTCTGAGACTAGGTGGTTCACATCCCTTTTATCCACTTGCCCTCCCTGGGAAAGTATGCATTTGATTATGTTTTGTAAGGCACAGTGCTTACTTTTGACACTATTTCCACTGAAATCATGAGAGTCTGAAACCTTCACCAGAGTGCAATAAGTCTTATGGAGTTAAAGCCCAAAACCAAAGCTCTTATTTCCGGTTTTTAAGCACCTATGGCATGCTTGGTGATGTGTAAGGTGCAAACATGAAGACAATCCCTACCTCAACAAATTCACAATAGAGAACTGAAAAACAAGGAGTGAAATCCCATTGAAGTCAAAGGGCCCAGGGTTTCATCCAAGAGATACTAAGATGTATTGAGGAACCCAACTGAAGATGTCACTTCAGTTGTTTTCCATCTCTTTAATCTTGTACAGTTTCACTTGTCTGTTCTCTGGGAGGAAGTGGGACAGGGGCACGGGAATTGAAAGGATGTTCTGTGCAAAGAAGAATACACGTAGCCCTAGATGGATGAAGGCAATGTAGGGCTATTGATGCTGGCTTCATTACCGTTGATGCAAATGGAGAGAGGAACCAAATCTAAGTTGTGCAAGGCCTTACAGACAAAGGTATGAAGTGTAATCTTGATGCATGGCGATGCCCAAAGAGGGTAAGTGTACGATGAGCGATGATTTTGGCTGCTCCATTTTAGATGAACTCCAGTCCAAAAATAGTCTGCCAGCTCTGTGTATGCTCAGTTGTCCTGATTCTCCACACTTTTTCCCAATGTGGAGACATTCATACTCATGTAAAATGGGTGCAAAATACTGCTGTTTTCATCTAACAGTTTACATTTGCTTTGCAATGCTGTGAAGGACTACACAAGGGGCAGGGCACTGGATCAGCTCTGCTTCAAGCAGCTGACAAGCTCCAGCACCAATATAAAGGGAACATGTTATTTCTACAAATCCAACCAGAAAACAGTATGCTCCCACACACAACAAAATACAGTGAACTCAGCTAAGTGTCCAGTTCAGAGTATCTTCCTTTGTCATATTTTAACCCACACATTTCACACTTATCACTTTCACTGACAGCCTCCATAAATAAGCCCCCACACCTCCAACATGTACAGTAACACAATACACCAGACACGTCAAACATAAAGCCCGTAGGCTAGATCCAACCCCCGTGGCATATTCAAAATATAAATCTTCCTCTTTTTAAGTAAATTGCTACAACCCATCCTTGTAAAGCAAACCTGCCCAAATGATTCAAGTAGAGCCAATGCGGCGTAACACAGTCAGCCTGAAGCAGAGCATGAGAGGGTGTGAAGTTTCTGATTTTCCATTAATCTGAAGCATAATAACATCTGAACTCAGATACTAACCACATTGTTGCTTATCTTCAGGGTGGACTGGGGAAGGAGTTGGGTGTGAAGCTCTTGGATGGGAGATGGGGAGTCACTGCAGGGATAGAATGGCAGATGGGAACAAGGCTAAGACCCACAAAGGGTCTTCACCAGTGAGCAGAGAAACCCCCACCCCAGAGAGAAAGTGCCCAGGATGGATGTGTGAAGTGGGGTGGAGGCACTGGGATGGAAGATGGCACAAGGAGCTAAAAGGGAGGGACACAGGAGACAGCTGAAGGAAAGGATTAAAGAGGGCCAGACAAATATTATCTTAGTACTAATTACAGTATTTCTGATTATCATATGTCTTTAATTAGTCCTGCATTCTGAGTGGGCAGTACACCTTCACTGATCCTTCACTTACTTTCCACACTTCCTTATACTGATCCCCGAGTCACTAATGGAAAATACAAGAAGAAGAGTGCCCCCCAAAGCTGGCTAGTTGTCTGGTTAGCTATTTGTTTTGCCAGAAATTTCAGAAAAGTTGTTTCTTAATATCTTGTCATGATTTTAATTTTTGAAATCAAGACATTGGAATAATTTTTGGAGGAGAAAATCATTTCCAGCACAGCCTCCCCCCCCCCCCCCCAAAAAAAAAAAAAAAAAGGGTTTGGTAGAAAATTATCTATGACCTCTGCAAAATAGTATCCTACAATGCCCCACAGTGTTCTGCTCTGGCCACTTCCATCCCTGCTGCTCTCCGGATGCACAGGAATTAGGTAACAGGAAGTCTGTGAATTTGATTTTGGCACAGGGAAGCCTGTGGCTGTGGGGTCATGCTTGTATGAGAGCCTGAGAAATGTCTTTCTTTCTTTGCTGTCAGCACTGTGACTGCATCTACCCATTACAAATAGCCCCAACACAGAGTTCATGGTTCTCTCTCTACCTCTGCAAGCTGAGCACTTGGATTTTTTTTCCCAGCACTGGTGCCAGCCCCGCCCCACCACACCACATGGCAGCCAAGCTATTGTGGGGGGCGAGGGGGGGTAGGTTGTGCATGAAAGAGAGGCGGAGAAACTTCTTTTCTGCTGTTTATGTTTGTGCTGCCCCACCCCCACTTCCCCCCCAGGCGCCATGCAATCGGGGTCTTTCCTGCACCCAGCCACCTCATGTGGGTAGCCCTCAACGCAATAAAAGGACATGCCTGCTGTTCAGTGCAGACCATGCTGCCAGGCAGCACCATATCCTGGCTTGTGCATCATGAGGCCTCCAAGGGCACATGGTGAGGCCTTTCAGAGGCTAGCTGCTGCTGGTGGGAAGTCTCCCCCAGCAGCTAAGATTTTTGGACCTTGCTGCTGCCAGGGGGGCTGCTTCAACTGGCCGCTCTACCCCCAGTAAAATATTTTTGGGGGCTTGCTGCCGCCTGAGGGAACAATTCAACTTCCTCTTCAGCCACAGACCCCACATACCCCCCACCAAAAAACATTTTCACGGGCTTTCAGCCACCATGTGGACCATTTCAATGGGCTCTGCAGCCATAGTCCCTACACTCCACCTCCACACAAAAAGATTTTCAAGGAACTATTTCAACTGGCCCATCATCCTCCGATCTACCCAATGCTCCCTCATGGGATGAGGGGCTTAGTCAGTGTCAACCTCCCCACCTGAGCACCACCGCTTGTTGGAATTTGACGAGCCCCATCCCCTGTGTTAGACACTCTCTGTAGTGTAGTGGGAAGTCCAAAATCTTTTTCCTAACCTTTTCTATCATCTTTCTTGAAGGCTCGGTCCCCTTCACACAGGGGACACAGTTGAGAAGACAAAGACACAGACACCTTGCTGAACTGTAAGCCCATTCCAGAAACCTGCTACTTTTTGTAAAATCTTTGACATTTCAGTTCTGAGTTATCGAGATTTCAGCCCATCCCATTTTGGAAGCCCATCATTTTTTCCCTAAGTCCCTTAATACAGGGAAGAGTGAGTGGAGGGGCAGTTGAGAAGACACGGACTGCTGGGTGATCCCAGGGCACAGAAGCTGTGTAATGGACTGCGAAGCCAAAAAACCTGCGTCAAAAAATCTCTTTTTTCTAAACCTTTACTATCTTAGTCTTTCTTCAAGGTTTGCATTTTTCCTGTATTATTTTCAGGGATCATGTTTCTATAATCAAGGTAGGGGGCCAGTGGCTGGAGGGCCAATTGAGAAGACTCAGGCGCCTGCTGCTTTTCATAAAATCCTTGGTAATTCAGTTATAAAAAGCAACTCAGTTATAGAAGCAAGAGATTTCAGTTAATTTGGCGATCTTTATGGATGACCCACTTTTTCCATCTTTCCTTCTTGAAAAATGGCCATTTGCTATCCACAGGAGGGCAGTGAGGGTAATACAATGTGGGAGGATGACATTACATACCCAGAACCACTTGCAGGGCATTTTTTTTTTCATGCTGCATTGGAGAAAATACCTAGAATGCTTTGGAGCTGTGGCAACCATGGGATAGGTTCCCACAATGCAATGCTGCAAGAGTCAATGTTTAGTGATTGAGTATGGCAGCAATAAGTTGACTTTGTGGGGAATATGTGGGGAGGTGAGGATACTCAAATATGAATTTATAATACCCAGTATTACAAAATCAATTTTAATAAATTTGAATTTATCTTGTGCAGAAGTAGCCTCAGATCAAGTGGGAACTAGACACTTCTCCTTAAATGAACAGCATTAGCTTCTGTTGGCCAAGGTCCTTAATGATCATATTATGTGATGGCAGTGGGATTTTGCCTAGAAAGATACATGTGGAAACCGTGGAGATCTATTTCGTTCGTGCGCAGTCTCAAAGCTGGCTAAAAGACTCATTTCCACCAGTTTTCTTTTTTATGTGCAAAATTGTTCCTGCTGTGTGATGTGCTCTGAATTTATTACTCAGTAGCAAGGGAGTTGGGCTGTGTTCCATCAACTATCTTGAGGGCTTTTATGGCATTTACATGTTTGCTTCTTTTTATAGCTGCGCATTCCCATGCCTGGCCATTTAGGGCACATGCATCCCTCTCAGCTTTAAACCAAGAGAAACCTATTGGGGTGGGGGGAGGATACTGAAGTTTATTACATCAGTGTGAGAAGACAACCACAATGCATGCAGTTCACTCCTGGCTGGTTTTCATTTAGAAGACAGGAGCACTTAGTCTTCTCATGTTCAGGTCTTTCCTTGGAGACTATCTTACAGGGATGCATCTTTTTTTCCAGCATGATGCTTAACTCACTTCCCATTTTAAGATTCAGTTTATTTCTTTAGGGAGACTTTAGTGTACATGTATAGGATGGGCCCTAGTCACCAGAGTTACAAAAACCAAAATAACTTTATTTTTGACCCTTGCAAATGTCTGATATTCCCATTTATTTTGGATTTCCTCCACTTTACAGCATGATGCTCTATCTGAGCATACTGTCCTCATAGCTATTCAGTCCAGATGTGAGTCATCTAATATGTATCCTGGACTGCTGTGCTTAGCAGTGTATCAGAAAAGCAGCTGAAGCCATTAAATCAGGACCATGCACATTCCAGTATTCTCCCTCGCTTACTGAAGTTAAGAGTTCCAGATTGCGATACCTCCGGTTCTGTCACTTTGAATTTCTGGGAAATGTTAAGCCCGTGAAAAAACTTGCTGTGCTTGTGACATGAAGGAGGGCAATAGGGCCACCCGAGATGTGATCACAGAGGTGAGCTGGAGGTTCTAATGTGCTGTCTTGCATACGTACATGATAAGTAATAGTAGTAGTAAGCCTCTTCCACTCCTACATCTTGCCTCACAGGCCACTGATGACTGTTCACCATCATCCCCTGTCTTGGGCGATCTTTTCCAGTTCTGAGCAGGGGTAGCCTGTCTTTTTAGTATCTGCCTTCAGGTCTCTATGCCAGGTGTTTCGTGGACACCCTCTTTTCCTTTTTCCTTGTGGGTTCCAACTTGAGGCTTGGCTTGTGATGATGATAGTCGGTTTTCAGAGGGAACGTCCATCCACTAAATGCGTGTGTGAGAAGTGATCTTATATCAGCTATTGTTGCTGTTCCGGCAGCTCACATGACATGGGCACTAGAACTTTGGAGAGGGAGATTTTAATGCCTCAGCCTTCCTCTACGCGGACATTAGCCCCAATTCTCACAGCACTTACTGTACCCTTTGACATTGCATGGGCTTCAGTGGAGCGATTCCCTGACGTGTACTGGTGTGAGTGAGGGGAGACCAGTGTTTGTGTGCCGGATGAATCGTATGATCAGAGTTGGCACTGAGTCATTCTGATTGAGACCCCTCCCGACACACCTTCCTCGTCTTCCCTCCCATTATTCTGGTCTAGAGTTAACTAGTGCAAAAGGGTTCTTCTCAGTACTAGATCAATGCTGATGAATTTAGGTTTTAAAGTCAAGATAGAATTTGGGCTGAATCCACTAAAGTCCTTCCTAGAAGATAGAAATAGGAATTGCTGCTTAACAGGTATGTGTCACATGGTGATTCATTCAGTGCAACAAGTGGGAGCGGGTCATCCACTATAAAACAACAAGCAAGTCAATAGCTTGACCTTGCTCCTATTGAAGGCTATGGCAAAGCCCCGCTGATGTCAGTGGGCACAGAAGTAGGCCTTAAGAGGAAAGAAGACAAATACAGCCACTGTTTATAGTCCTGAAGTGTAAATGAAACTTATGTCAGCAGGGAAATGAGCAGCTTTTAACACACATGCAGGTAGAATAGCCCCTCTGTTTCTCAAACAAATCAAGGGGAATTTGTTGACCGTTCAGACCTATGGGTTTATTGTCTGGGAAGTCAATAAAAAGGATTAATGTTTCAGGTGAGCAGTAAAACTTGATTTCTGTGTTCAGCAATTAAATTAATATTTTAAGGAACAAGAGATGTCAGAAACTGTGGATCTCACACAAAAACATTGGTTGAAGGTCTGTGAAAAGGTTCGAGAATAACAAGATGTCTTGTGGCACCTTATAGTCTAACAAATATTTTGGAGCGTAAGCTTTCATGGGCAAAGACCCGCTTCATCAGAAGCATGAGTTGGGGGGCGGTTTCAGAGGGGTATTTAAAGAGTGGGGTCCCAGTAAAAGGAAGGGCCAGAGCTGACAAGGTCTATTCAGCAAGGTGGAAATGGCCCAGTATCAACAGCACTTATCAGAAAAGGAAAATACAAGTCAGATCAGATGGGGGCATAGCAACGAAGGGGTCCTGTGGCACCTTATAGACTAAAGGAAAAGTTTTGAGCATGAGCTTTCGTAAGCACAGACTCACTTCATCAGATGCTGGTCATGGAAATCTGCAGGGCCAGGTATGTGAGCCTTTGTCAGAGTGTAATGGGGAGATATTAGCACCCAGAGCAGTGAAACTGCCTTTGTAAGCTGCGAGCCACTCCCAGTCTCTATATAATCCATGGTTAATGGAGTCAAATTTGCAAATAAATTGCAGCTCAGAGATTTCTCTCTCCATTTGATTTTTGAATTTTTTTTTGTTTCAGGACTGTCACCCTTAAATCTGCCACTGAGTGTCCAGGGAGATTGAAGTGTTCCCCTACAGGCTTCTGTATGTTACCGTTTCTGATGTCTGATTTATGACCATTTATTCCTTTATGGAGAAACTGTCCAGTCTGGCCAATGTAAATTGCATTGTGGCATTGCTGGGACATGATGGCATATATTATATCAGTATATGTGCAGGTAAAGGAGCCGCTGATGGTATAGTTGGTGTTAGGTCCTGTGATGATGTCACTGGTGTAGATATGTGAGCAGAGTTGGCAGCGAGGACTGTTGCAGGGGCTGGTTCCAGGCCTAGAGTCACTGCTTTGTGATTTGTAGTGGCTGGTGAGGATTTGTTTAAGGTTGGCAGGCTGTCTATAGGCGAGGATGGGCCTGCCTCCCAAGGTCTGTGAGGGTGAAAGATCATTGTTCAGGATGGGTTGCAGATCACTGATGATGCGCTGGAGAGGCCTTAGGTGGGGGCTGTATGTGATGTGAAAAGGTTGGTTGGTTGTTTTTTAACTCATACCTGGAAATAATTTAATCCACATGAAGTAAGATAAGATGTGGGTTTTCCCCCCATTGTCATGTAAAGAAAAAAATATTTTGTACTTTTTGAGGGACAAAAAGGAAAAGGTTTCTTCATTAGAAGTTCTCTTTAGTGATTAAGCATAAGTGTGTTGCTGTATTAATCCTCAAGGTCTATTTTGTGTTAAACCTCCAGGCCTATTTTAAGTAATGTTCTGTTGTTGATTAAAGGTATTGTTGGCAATTGATGTGTGCCAGTTACGTGCACACACGATAATACTGAGATTTCATCAAGAACTGCCTCAGCATGGGTATTTTCATTGTTTCTAGACCCAGCTGCATTGAAGGAAACATGTAACCAACATCATCTCTTCCCAGTAGAGAAACCTGACCTGTCCCTGGAAATTTTAGGCTTTGTCTGTGCTAGGCAAGTAAGTTGATTGCAAATACGCAATTCTAGATGTGGAAATTGTGGAGCTAGAATCAACTTATCTGCAATTGACTAACTTGCCCATCTACACAGAAAGAAGTCAGTGGGAGAAACTCTCCCATTGACCTTCCTTATGCTTGCAGTATTGAGGAATAGAGAAGTTGACTGCTGCACCCAGATAGTTCTGTTTTGCACCTCTCTACCAGGCACATGAAATCAAATTACAGAAGATTAACCCTGACCTGGTCAATCTTCCCCATAGTGTAGACAACACTCTCAGACCAACCAGACTGATGAGACCAGGTAGTCCAGTTTTTACAGCACTCAGATAAACTTCAGGTTAGGTTTCTGTTTTGGGTGAAGTTCTTATTTTATCTGACCTAATTCACTCATTTCAAAGGGTAAATGTAAACCAAGCTGCTGGAATATTCCCTGTAGAAATTGAAAGTGTTTATATAAATATAAGAGCTTGAGTGAGAAAACTTCCAGGGCAGAGTCCTCTGGAATTCTCACTGATATTGTCACATTCTGGCATGAGCCAACTTTTTTGAGTTAAGCAAGTGGTGTTGAAATCATTAGGAACAGTGCTTGAGGACTGTGAGTACCAGAATTAGACACTGGTATAGATCCCCTGGGACCTCCTTTTTAAACATGGCTCAGTGTTTGGTTGTAAGGCCAAAAGGGAATAGTGAGATGAGGTAGTCTGATTTTCTACAGGCCATATAACTTCACCCCACTGTGATTCTTACAGTGGTAGTGAGCACCATCCAGTCCCAGTAAGTACTGCTAATAAATGGGGTGAGTAACCCCCTTCGCATTGAATAAAAACCCATACGAATCTTCCACCCAAACCAAACGTGATGTGTATCTGAAGATCCAAACAGTCCATTGTGCCCTCGAAGCTGAGCTCTTGGAGATATTCAAATGCCACCCCGCTGCTTAGCAGAGCATGCACAGTCAGCAGCATGTGTTTCTAATGCTTGTGCACTTCCACACATGCCTCAGTGCACAGAACATTTATTCTGCATGTGGATGGAAAAAATTAGAGGGCTCATTGCATACAGCCATGTCCAGTTATACCCCAGACCTCCACAGAAAGGAAGAAAGTAGCACAATGTATGGGCCTGCCATAAGAAGTGTCATGGCAGGTGTCTCTTATCTTCACTGTAGAAGAAACTTGAGTTTTGGAAGAGTACGACATATTTAGACCTACACGTGCTGTTACAGAAGAAATAGTTGGGTATGGAATGGTACTAATCTGGGAAAAGGAAGAAGGGTTAGTCAACCAGATGGGAGTTTCCACATAAGATTCTTGATACAAGCAGGCTGTGTAGGCAAGTTTACATTCTATTAGATGCAGAGGTAGAAATAGTACCCCAAAAGTTACTTGAGTAAAAGTACAGCTACTTTAGAGGGAACATGTAATTACTCAAAGGTCATGTGTCTGCCTGGGAAACTACTTCAGTAGAAGGGGGAGAGCCTTAATTGTGCTCAAGTATCCATGGGTTTCCATAGGGTGCTGCTATTTACTACTGGATGCTTGAGTACGATTAAGGCATGATTATTTTTTTATTGTTACTCAGGTAGTTTCTACCTCTGATTAGTGGAAAGCATATTTCTTCAACCCTCCTGTAGAACTAGACACTACAAACAAGGAACACCAAGGCCCAAACAAATGAACTTGTCTCAATTGAATTGAAATATCAGCTTGATATTTTTTCCCTAGCTATTAACGAACATCTGCACCCTGAAACACTCTGACAGTGTGGAGCTTTTATTTTAAAATGATTTTGTGTTTTCTGTTGTGAAGACACAGTGTAAACTGTGAGAGAAAATTATCCACACCAGTAAAGTTGAGAATATCTGCCATCACAGCCTGTTCATTGTAGTGAAGTAGCTTCCTCTTCTCCACTGAAGCAAACACAAACTAATCTTTCCTTTCCAGGCCCTTAATGTCCTATGCTCACTCTGCCTTTTCTGTCAATGTGAACACCTAAGCCAGGTGCTGACTCCTGCATCCACTGTGCTAGCGGTGTTAGCCTTGACGGGTGCTTGCTGAATATTCAAACAAGAACTCTTCAGCGTTTTCCCAGACTGCCCCTATATGTGGTAACATCTACAAAGCCACCTCATTGTCCTCCTTTGAATTCTTTCTTAAAACTCTCCCTTCTGTGGTGATGCTGACAAAATGAAAGCAAAGCAACCATAACAACAGCAAAATACAACTCCTCAACAACGGCTGAAGAGCTAGGGGGCTCTGAAA
The DNA here is from genome assembly GCF_033958435.1 of Carettochelys insculpta. Taxonomy (NCBI): domain Eukaryota; kingdom Metazoa; phylum Chordata; order Testudines; family Carettochelyidae; genus Carettochelys; species Carettochelys insculpta. The sequence continues at coordinate 15,151,888 of NC_134144.1, forward strand.
GCAGCTTTTTGTGCTGAGCAGTATTGTCTCATTGTTGTCTTGTGATCCCTGCCATTTATCTGGTCTTCCAGTCTGTAGTCTTGAGTCATATACTTGGATTGTAAGTTCCTTGGGGCAGGAACTTTATTGTGGGTTTGTGTAGCACCTAACACAATGGGCCATGGTCTGTGATTGGGTTTGCTCAGTACTGCCTTAGTACAAATCATTCATAACAAAATTCCCACCATCTTAATGCTAAAATAATTAAACACAGGAGCTTTTGTCCTTGTTTTTAAAAATCTGGAAATTAAGTTCATTGAGGCAACTCTAGGTCTATACTGTTGAAACCACAAAAGTCAGAAAATGCATCAGTGAAGGTTTTGAAAGCAACATTAACGTCATGACATTGCACATATGCAGCATACTCCATAAGTTCTGATTTAGTGAGTCACCCCAATTTTTTTTTTAAATTTGACAACTGTCGGAACGATGACCACTCTGGTCATTTGCAAATTAATAATGACAGCAAAGCTAATGCTCTGATAAAGCCCAGTTCCCTGTTAGATCAGTTAAAAGAAAAGCCTTCAGGGCCTTTTGTACATAGCTAATACACTCTGAATCCATCCAGTAGACGACAGTATTGCAAATACACAAGCTAGTTGAGTTCTCTGAGGTGTTCCTGCCCTGTAGAAGTGATGCCAAACAGCAACAAAAAAGACAGACCCCACTGATATCAGTCAGCGATGGGAACTGCCTGTCCAGGACGGGATCCCGTACTGTACTTGGGGACTGATCATCTGCGTCCGTTTGTCCTCAGGGTCCATTCCTCATTCAGTGACAGATTGTCATGTATGACTATCCCATCTCTCCTTTTCACTGGATTTAGGCCATGTTTTTCCTCCTCACTTTTGGATGAGACACCATTTATAATTCCTGAATGTTCAAGGCAACGTCTTTCTCAGACAGTCCTGTGGTTTACACAGCAGTGAATTATCACCTGTTTGTATGGCAGCAGTGTGCAAGGGTTCGAGACCTGTATTAGGGACTCATTGCACCAGGTGCTGTAAGGATGGCACAGAAGGCTCTTTTAGATCTTTGTATTGAAGTACAGTTTACAAGGTGGCATTGGAGTGCTTTGAGAGAAGTCCCCATTAGCTGGATATTGGGTGTGATACTGAACATCAAGGCTACGTCTACACGTGCAGCCAACATCGAAATAGCTTATTTCAATGTTGCGACATCGAAATAGTCTATTTCGATGAATAACGTCTACACGTCCTCCAGGGCCGGCAACGTCGATGTTCAACTTCGACGTTGCTCAGCCCAACATCGAAATAGGCGCAGCGAGGGAACGTCTACACGTCAAAGTAGCACACATCGAAATAGGGATGCCAGGCACAGCTGCAGACAGGGTCACAGGGTGGACTCAACAGCAAGCCGCTCCCTTAAAGGGCCCCTCCCAGACACAGTTGCACTAAACAACACAAGATACACAGAGCTGACAACTGGTTGCAGACCCTGTGCCTGCAGCATAGATCCCCAGCTGCCGCAGAAGCAGCCAGAAGCCCTGGGCTAAGGGCTGCTGCCCACGGTGACCATAGAGCCCCGCAGGGGCTGGAGAGAGAGCGTCTCTCAACCCCCCAGCTGATGGCCGCCATGGAGGACCCAGCAATTTCGACGTTGCGGGACGCGGATCGTCTACACTGTCCCTACTTCGACGTTGAACGTCGAAGTAGGGCACTATTCCTATCTCCTCATGAGGTTAGCGACTTCGACGTCTCGCCGCCTAACGTCGAAGTTAACTTCGAAATAGCGCCCGACGCGTGTAGCCGCGACGGGCGCTATTTCGAAGTTGGTGCCGCTACTTCGAAGTAGCGTGCACGTGTAGACGCAGCTCAAGAGTGATATCATATAAAGATATACTTTGCATCCTCCAGGTCATGCTTTCTCAAGCAAAAAATGAAACATCATGATTCAAATGAACCGTTTCAGTGCCTTGGATGGAATGAGTTGCAAGGGAGTTATAGTATCGCTTTTCTCAAGTCTCTGGGTCTCAAATGGTTGGGTGAAATGAAAAAAGAAAATTTTAGTTGCTCAACTGTCAAGCTAAATCCAGTCAAAAACTTAGAGCCTATATTCAGCAGAATACAGAATCATACTTGAACCTCTTCTGAAGAGTTTGCTCTGGCTGATTCTCTGAGCTGTTGAGGCTTCATGGAGTTCTTTGGCTTTGTTTTTAACAGAATAACAACAAAAAAACCCAGGAACTAGAATCAAGGAACTTCAGCACTTGTTACCCCCAACCTTAAAATTGCTTTGATAATTTGGAACCTCTTTATTTTCACAGAGCCGGAAATGGGTTGGACGTTACTAACACCTCACTTTCTCAAATGACTCTAAACACGTGTTTGTTTTCTTGTCCATGGTGGCAGATCAACCACGTTCAGCCTCACTTCAACTGCATCCCACCACTAACAGGTCATTTTCCCACACTAGAAAAGTCCCTAGCATGTGATGGCTGATCAGTATGTTCTGTCTGAGCAAACAGCTTCCATGTGCCACGCTAAATGCTGGGGTTTTTCATGTATCCACCTACCACATCACTACTGCTGGAACTCCCTTTGTTGTTCTGGCTCAGGAAGTGCGGCCAGGTGGCTGGTTTTTGATTGGCAAGTCCAACCCAAAAGGGCACCCAACAGTGAGTGTCTGGTCACATCTATTGACTGGACATCTGAAATCCAGTTACCGTGGGTGGAGGAGCTGGGGAGGCACTGCACCATCACCTGTGTTGTGCTCCTAGCCCCAGCTCTGCAGACGAGTTTCTCCAGAATGGGATGAGATGAAGCAGAGATGGCAACAACAGAGAGAAACTAACTGAGGGTAAAGAGAAACAAACGGGAGCTCAGGGAATAGGAGGAGAATGAGCGGAAACTTAGGGAGGGGGCAGTGAGGTAGGGGAGGTTCCCGCACTCCTGTTGGAGTGTCCAGTTTTTAAATAGTGTGAAGTAGGCAACTCCAGGCTCATTTCTAGCCTGTAGCATGTCACAGTATGAAGTTCGGCCCAGATTTTCTAAGGTGCCTAAATACCTTTCAGGATCTGGACCTTAAACTATGAAGGCCTGATCCTTGCTGCAGGACGATGGATTAAATGAGCTTCTGACGTCCTTTTCCTGCCTTATGTTTCTATGAAGGCCTCTTGCTGATTTCCATAGGCTTTGAATCAGACTCTGAATGTCGTACATGGTTTATTTTTGGTGTCTACTACGTGTGGTGCACAGATTGCATATGTTCCAAGGCTCCAGACTTTGCCCTGCACATGCGTTCCAAGATAATTGAGGTACTTGATGCTTTTATTTAAAAAATATGGTTCCTTGTGAAATATTCCTGCAGTGTATCTTCCGTCCAAGTTCAGAAGAATTTGCTACCAATTAATACAGCTTCAAACTTTTGTGTACATTTCTAGGTTATCTTTTTATTTTAGGAAAACCTTTAAACATTTCTTGGAAAGATGTAAAACTTCTTCTGTGACAATGCGACAAAACTACTGTGCCCTTTCCTCATGTCTATTTAAAAATTAGGCTACAGTTTGTTAGAGAAAAAAAAACATGATAGGCACATTTGATGTGGGGAAAATACAGTCCACATTTTGAAGTTTACAAAAACAAAAGCTGGCAAATTATAAATTAGGATAATTATTCAAAGAAGTAATAAAATATCCGACTTTTATGGCACCATTGAAGAGAGCATTAAAAAGCATCTGTGAGCTTGAGGTTTGGGAAGATGGGCCTTGTAAGATTTGCTGGGTTCAATATTAATGCAGAAAATATGACATCTAAAAGGCACAGAAATGAGCAAATAGGGCTTGTTATGGTAAGTACTAAGGCCTGCTGTGAGGTGCTGAGTGCCTTCAACACTACTGGTTTCCAGGGAACCTGAGGGGGCTCAGCCTAACTGGGGAGTACTTTGTGCCTGACAGGAGTGAGCCATAAAGAATATCCTGTGAATACTTCAAATGACAGCAACCAAAATTATTTCAATCACAACGTAGATGACACTCACCTCTAGTACAGATCTTGTGGGCCCTCCAACCCTGCCCAGGGGTCCAGTGAGGCAAGCAGGCAGGCAAGAATACCTCCTCACGCACAACTAATCTCCATACCAACCTCTGGAGGCACTATGTGGAAGGTTACCGTGGAAGCCAGGCCAGAGAAGGGGGTGGGGCAAGGATTTCCATTTATGCAGATTATTGGCCCTTGCAGCATGCTATAATACTTGTATTTTTAAGTCTTGTATTTGAATAATTGAGGTCTTGTAGGAGCTTGTGTCCTTATTCATCATTGTAGTCTTGTGTGCACTGGGGGAATGAACTTGTGTTTGGGATCATAAATTGAGCATTTGTGTTGCTGTTTGCCACGGTAATGATGGTGCCACTGCTTGTGGGTTGGAGTTGAAAGCTCCTTGAATTCAGTGTCAGGTTAGCAAGCAACTTAGACGATGTCTACGCTCTGAGATAATATTAATTTTAAGTCATTTATTCTGATTTTACCAAGTGCCTATCTTCACCGTAAATTCCATTAGCTCATTTTATGGTGCACTAAAATTGACATACTATCGATATAATATCATAGTAACTTGACGGGTGTCGCGTTCAGTTTGAATTTAAAATTCTGAATGAAGGGTTGTGAGGAAGCGCTGTGTCTTTAAATTGAGTCCAATAGCCTCCAGAGATGTCCCATATGTGCCCCACAATGCCCCACTGTTCTCCAATTTGCCGCCTTCCACCTCCACTGCTCTCAGGTGTGGAGGAATTAGGCATCAGGAAGATCCTTTCAATTCAGGACCTGGAAGCCTATGGCTATAGGGTCATGAGAGACTGAAAAATCTTTTCTTTCTTTGCTATTAGTGTGGCTGTGGGATCTGTGGTTCTGTGCATCTAACTCTGCTAGCTGTCTTTTTTTTTTTTTATCTGCTTGGTGCCAGCTGCTGTACCCCCATACTAAGTGGCAGCTACACTGTGGGTGGGGGTCATGCTTAGATGAGAAACTTCTTTTCAGCTGTTTACATGTTGTCCTACCCCCCGCGTCCCCTACCTTCCCTCCCCAAGAGGTTCCCTGCATTCTGGAACTTTCCCTTGCCTGCATCACATGGTAGCTAGTCTGTAGGTGGGGGTTGTGCTTGGTCGAGAAACTTCTTTTCAGCCACTTACATTTTGTTCTGACCTCCACAACCCCTCGCTTTCTTTCCTCCCGAGGGGCCAGGCAATCTGGAACTTTCCTGTGCCCGCATCACGTGGCTTGACCCCAAACCAATAAAAGGATGTGCTGCATACAGTGGCAGGCAGCTTGCGTGTGGTGAGGATCCTGTAGCTGGCCACGGAAAGTTACCCTCAATGGCTAGGATATTGGGGGTCTGGCTGCTATTTGTGGATCTTTTAGCCATCCAGGAATTTTTTTACCCATGCTGCACCAGTGAAAACAGCCAGAATGTTACAGGGCTCAGGGAACTGTGGGATAGGTTCCCACAATACACTGCGGCAGCAGTCAATTTCAGCAACATTTGTGTGGCAGCAATAAGTTGATTTTGAGGGGGCCATGTGGGAAGGTAAGGATGCTCAAAATCAAATTGATAAAAGCCAGCATTAATAAATCGATTTCAATAACATCAATTTTTGCTCATAGTGTAGATGCAGCCTTTATCTCCTAAGTCACTAAAGACCCTTCCTAGCTTTGCCTGTGTTCTCTCTGGAATATTGAGATCTTGCATTTGTTGGTCTAAAAAAAAATGAAAACTATTTTCAAACAGCCTAGGCTCAGTCACAAGTTTCTGAGTAACAATATTTACCATCCAGCTATAGTTTAAGTATTGCTCAACCTCCTTTACATAGGAGGTGTCTCTCCCATCGTGAGGTGCAGCCAGAATTTCTTTCCCAGTACACGTCTGTCTCCTCCTCCCTACCTCACAATGCAGGAGCACTCAGAAATTGTGTTGGTGGTATGGTGGTTACTTTTTACCCCTCTTCCTTTGCAGAACTTTTTCCCATCTTCTTCTGTTCAGTTGCCTTCCATCATGGCCACTGACTGACTGGATCACCCCAGCGATGGTTGTAACCCAGCAAGCTACCCGAGTGGTACCCACTTGTTCGTACTGCAGCAGTTTGGGGGATTTCTTGGTTTTCTTACACAATTATTTTTAATACATTTTCCTAGCAAAAAGATTGGTAATCCTGAAAGGTCTCCTACTGGTTTTAACTCCTTAGCATCTTTAGTTACTGTGATGATAAATGTCTGAGGGTGCACAAGGGGTGACTGCTATCCAGGATTTACTCTCAGGCAGATCATCAATGGGCAGCAAAAGCGCATGGCAAAGATCAGCACCCATGTGGGCCCAAGGCACTGGAAAAGCATTGTAAGAAGTCTGGAACTTGTGGATTTTTATGGCTTTTGTCCATTCCTGTCACTTAATGTGGTGGGGAGGGATTCACTTATTGCATTTCCCAGGACAGAATAAATATTCCTTGGCTTTATGACCATCATCTTTGACAAAGGATTCAAGAAGCTGCAGCTGCCTGTGTGTGTCTCCCCTCCCCCGGCTTTATTACAATGCCTGTTGTTCTGAAATACTCAGTTCAGCTATAAACAATCTACTCGATCAACAACATGCTTTTGCACTTTTTGAAATGGTGCTTTGAGGCAGATAAATGAAAATAAGTATGGCAGCCTGCCAGTAAAAATTCTGCAAACTGTATCATCCCAGGGCCAATGACTAAGACAGTGCATTATTTTATTTAGTGTAGAACCAGAAAATCCATTTCTGCCTATACAATAGCTGTTTATTTTCTCTTTGTTTGGTGTTTGTTCTAATTTCTTCTGACACTTTTCTCTAGCAATGGTTCACAAGCTGTTCAGATTGGCGTTTAAAGAGCCCTCACATCCAGCGCTTCTTTCTGGTTTTAGAAGTCTAGTGTCCCCTTCAATGCCATGTAATATCAAGACGATAGGAAGCTAATTTGCTGAAGTCTCAGACACCAGAAAAGTGCTATTGTATCTTAAAGTAGGGTGTTGGTGCTCTGGATTAAAGGAAAAGTGCATATGTCAATCAAGGTGTATGAGAAAGTACATGACCTGAATGTTTTCAATCATGGGAGAAATTGATTTACCTTGTTTTTATATAGATATGCTTTCTAGTCACTGGCATCAGGGAAGTTTGAAGTTAGTTATCTGAATTTCACATTGCCACCCATGCTAACTAAAAAACCAAAAGTAAAAAATGAGAAGATTTTCCTGTTCGGGCTCATTGAATGCAAGCTAGTCCTGCTGGTTTCTAAAAACTTTGCTGTCTGCTCTAATAATTTTGCAATTAACCTCCCCAAATCTCTTCCCTGCTCTGACATCATTGACCAGAGCTGGTTGAAAAATGCATTTTGTTACAATTTTTTCAATACTTTCCATTCCTTTGGTTTTAAAATGAATTATGTTTTGTTTGTAAATATTCAGTTTGGAAAATTTTCATATTTTTAATTTTGACTGTTTTGGGTTTTCCCTTTTTCTAACCTTTTTCCCTTTTATCCCACTTTCTTTCCACCCCACTCCTTTTTCTTCTTACATTTTGCCACCAAAAAGGGGGGATAGAACAAGGAAGAAGGAAACCCCAGTATAAAAAGAAGCAAAACAAAAAGGAAATCCCAAACTTTTTAATTTTCCAGTTTTATTGTAAACGAATGATTAAAAACAAAAAACATAATTTTTGAACAATAAAAGTTCCTTCATGAATTTCAAACTAGTTCTATTTACCATCTACATAACTACTTTTCAGAATTCCCCATTTTCCTTTAAGTAAAAAGACTCTTTCCCACAATGGCATGTAAGCAGAATTTCCTTCCCAGGACACATCTGTCTCAGTCCATCCCACCCCACAGCCCAAACACATCCAGAAATTTTTGTTCGTGTGGTGATATTGTGATTACCCCTCTTCCTTTGTAGAACTTTTTTTTTTTCAATTTTCCTCCTTGCCAAAAAAACAAACAAACCAAACCGCAGGACTGGAAGGGAAGTCATCTAGTCCCCTGTACTCACGGCAGGACTCAGTATTATATAGCTCCTTCTTGACAGATGATTGTCTAACTTGAATTTGATGGCAGTTTCACAACTTCTCTAGACAGTTTATTCCAGGGCTTAACCACTCCTGACAGAGAGTTTTTCCTAATATCCAACCTAAGTCTCCCTTGCTTCAGTGTAAGTCTATTGCTCCTTGTCCTATACTTAGAGGTTAGGAACAATTCTTTTCCCTCCTTCTTGTAACATCTTTTTATGTAATTGAAAATGGTTTATCACACCACTTCTCGTTCTCTTTTCCAGAATAAACCCACCCATTTTTTTTTCAGTCGTCCCATATAGATCATGTCATCTTGACCATTTTTGTCTCTCCTCTCTGCACTTTCTTCAATTTGTCTTTCCTGAAACATGGCACCCAGAGCTGGACAGAATACCCCAGCTGAGACCTAATCAGTGTGGAGTTGAGTGGAAAAATTATTTCATACTCTCCTATTAATGCATTCCATATTGCAACAGCGTTACACAATCTATTCATTTTCAGAGATGGAAAAAGTACCCAAAAGTTACTTGAGTAAAAGTGCAGCTGCTTTTACTTGTCAATGCTTGAGTACAATCTAGATGTGACATGTGTATGCGTGTGCACTTGTGCATGTGTGTACTTTCACTCGAGGAGTTTTCCAGAGGGACATCAGTAACCTGTACTTAAGTAATCCACCACCAACCCCCAGCAGCTGCACTTTTACTCAAGTAACTTTTGGGGTACTTTCCCACCTCTGTTCATTTTCAGTTTGTGAGCCACTGTGATCCCTCCAGATCCCTTTCCACAATACTCCTTCCTAGGCAATTATTTCCCATTTTGTATGTGTGTAACTAATTATTCCTTCCTAAGTGGGCCACTTTGCATTCATCCTTGTGGAACTTCATTCCATTTACTTCAGAGCATTTCTACAGTTTGTCCAGATCATTTTCTATTATAATCCTGTCCTCCAAAGCACTTGCAGCCTATCCCAGGTTGGTATCATCTGTAAACTTTGTCAGTGTGCTCTCTATGCCATTATCTAAATCCTTGATGAAGATATTAAACAGACACGGTCCCAGAACTGCTTCCTCTGGGACTCCACTTGTGATTTTTCAGCATGACTGTGAATCATTGATGACTCCTCTCTGGGAATAGTTTTACAACCAGTTTTGCACCCAACTTACAGTTGTGTATAAGGTTGCATTTCCCTTGTTCATTTATGAGAAAGTCGTGTGAGACGGTATCAAAAGCTATACTAAAGTCAGACTGTACCACATCTACCACTTCCCTTTATCCACAAGGCTAGTTACTCTTCCAGAAAAGCTACAGGGTTGATTTGCTGTGATTTGTTCTGGAAAAATTCACGCTGACTGTTACTTATCACCATATTACCATCTAGATGTTTGCATATTGGCTGCTTAATTATTTAGTCTGTTACATTTCCAGGCACAGAAGTTAAGCTGACCAGTCTGTAATTATCCAGGTTCTCCTTATTTCCCTTTTCATAGATTGGCACTATATTTGCACTTTCCTAGTCCTCTGGAACCTCCTGTAGTCTGTGACTTTTCAGAGATAACAGCTTATGGTTCAAGTATCTCCTCAGCCTCCAGTCCTACCTCATTTTTACTGGCAATCAGTATGTTAGAAGTCCCATCACCATCAAACTTCTTGGTGTAAATCGAAACAAAGAAGTAACGAGGTACCTCTGCTATTTCCACATTTTCTGTTATGCTACCTCTGCTCTTTTTCCCTGTCCTTGGTCTTCCTCTTGCTTCTAGTGTATTTGTTTAATATTTTCTTGTTACTTTTTATGTCTCTAGCTAGTTTGATCTTGTTCTATGCCTCGTCCTTTCTAATTTTTTCCTTATATTCTTGTGTTATTTGTATATATTCCTCTTTTCTAATTACTCAGTTTCCATTTTTTGTAGAACTCTTTTTTGACTTTTAGATCATTTAAGATCTCCAGGTTAAGCCACGGTGGTCTCTTGCCTATTTCCAATCTTTGTTTGCAGTGGAATACTTTGCTCTTGTGTCCTTGATAAAGTGTCTTTGGAAAAAAACAGCAACCTGCCAACTGTTTTCAACTGTTTTTCCCCTTACATGTACTTCCCATGTGATTTTGCTCACAATCTCCCAGAGTTTTCTAATATCTGCCTTCTTGAAATCCATTGTCCTTATTTTGTTGTTCTCCTTCCTGTCTTTCCTTAGAGTCATGGGCTATGTCTACACAGCAAAGTTATTTCAAAATAACAGCCATTATTTTGAAATAATGGCTTGGCTATGTCTACACTGGCCAAAAAATTCGAAATGGCCATGCAAATGGCCATTTCAAAGTTTACTAATGAAGCACTGAGATACATATTAAGCGCTTCACTAGCATGCAGGTGGTCGCGGCACTTCAAAATTGACACGGCTCGCCGCCGCGCAGCTCATCCAGACGGGGCTCCTTTTCGAAAGGACCCCACCTACTTCGAAGTCCCCTTATTCCCATCTGCTCATAGGAATAAGGGGACTTCAAAGTAGGCGGGGTCCTTTCGAAAAGGAGCCCCGTCTGGACAAGCCGTGCGGTGGCGAGCCGTGTCAATTTTGAAGTGCCGTGGCCGCCCGCATGCTAATGAAGCACTGAATATGTATTTCAGCGCTTCATTAGTAAACTTCGAAATGGCCATTTGCATGGCCATTTCAAAGATTTTGGCTAGTGTAGACACGGCCCTAGAGTCTACACAACACAATCACTATTTCAAAATAATTTTGAAATAGTGCTTGGCTTATTTCAAAATAGGTAAACCTCATTCCACAATGAATAGCACCTATTTTGAAATAGGGGTTTTTAAGACAGGGAATAGAGCATATTTCAAAATAAATCATACCCAATGGCTCTGTTTTGAAATAGGCTCTATTGTGTGTTGAAACTGTATTTTGAAATCTCTGAGTGCTATTTTGAAATGCATTTTGTGTGTAGCAGTGTTATTTATAAATAGTCTATTCAGGAATAATTCATACGAAACAGCTTATTCTGAAATAATGCGGCTGTGCAGACCTACCTATGAACTCTATCATTTCATGATCGCTTTCACCCAAGCCCCTTTCAAATTCTCAGCCACTTCCTCCCTGTTTGTCAAAATCAAATGTAAACTAGCTCCCACCAGCAGTAACAGATGCCTGGGTAGTTGGAGTCCCCCATCACCACCTAGTCCTGTGCTTTGGATGATTTTGTAAGTTGCTAAGGAAAACCCTCATCCAACTCTTCTTGGGTAGGTTAGCATAGGCACTACCTCTGTGGGTGCTCTGGGACTGGAGCACCCATACAGAAAAATCGGTGCCTACTGAGCACATGCCACCAGCCCCCCATCGGTGGCTCGTAATTCCCCCGGTGCCTCCCATTTACCAGCTGGCCCCGCAGATCAATGCCCCTCCCACACCTCCTGTCAGGTGTCATCAGCTGTTTCATGGCATTTGCAAGCTCTGGGGAAGCGGGAGGAGCAAGAAAGTGGTGTGCTCAGGGGTTGGGGTGGAACTGGGAAGGAAGACATGGAGTGGGGGTGAGGCCTGGGAAGAAGAGGTGGAATGGGGGCAAGACCTGAGGCAGAGCTGGGAGTTGAGCACCCCCCAACATTTCAGAAAGTTGGTGTCCTTGTGTATTATACAACCTAGTGTGACAACACCCTTGTGTTTTACTCATTTTATACTTAGAAACTTTCAGAAAGTCTGTATTCTGTTTCCATCCCAACCTCAATCCAAGTGCATATATGTTTTTACTATATAAGTCAATACCTCCTCTGGTTTTTTTCCTCTGCCTGTCCTTTCTTGGCCAGCTGTACACTTCTGTGTCAATATCCCAGTCATGCATATTATCCTACTAAGTCAGTCATAGTTCTGTTTATTTACTGGCATTTCGAGTTTTTCCTGCTTATTCCCCATACTTCCCATATTAGCGTAGGGACATCACAGGCAGTTCTCCCAGTGAGATCTGAAGAAGTGGGTCTGTCCCATGAAAGCTCATCATCTAATAAATTATTTTGTTAGTCTCCAAAGGGCTACATGACTGCTGTTTTGTTTTGTTAGAATACAGACTAACAGACTAACATGGCTACCTCTCTGTTACAATTCTCCCAGCTGATTTTATTCCCCCACCCCAGTTCTGTCTTATGTCTCCTTTATCCTTATTATCAAAGCCCATGCTCCCCCCATATTCTGACCTTTCTCCCAGGATATGACTTGTGGGCTTTGGTCACCTGCCCCTGTTGAATCTAGTTTAAAGCCCTCCTCACTAGCATAGCCAGCCTGTGTCCAAATATGCTTTTCCCCTTCCTTGATATGTGGACCCCATTTCTCCCTAGAAGCCCTTCTTCCTGTATCAGCAACTTGTGATCAGGGAATCCTAGTGACGCCATCTTAGCAGCCAAGCCTTCACCTCCAGGTTGCCTCCATATCACTTCTACTGATTTATCTGGTTGTTAGTTCAGAGGGTGCTAATGCTGACTTTTTAAAGCACCATGTTGTTGGTCCTCTGTAATGTCCAGGTAGTAGACTAGGTTGTCAAAAACAGCAGTAGCCTTGTTGCCAAGGCCTCTTGCTGCTGTGCAGGGCCCTACCAAATTCATGGTCCATTTTGCTCAATTTCACAGTCATGAGATCTTAAAACTCATACGTTTCGTGATTTCAGTTATTTAAATCAGACATTTCATGGTGTAACTGTAGGGCTTCTGACCCAAAAAAGGAGTTATTATGAGGACAGGTTGAGGCATTGCTAACCTCTGTACTGCCGGTGGTGGCAGTGATACCTTCAGGGTGGGGCAGCTGGAGAGTGGTTGATGGCTGGCTGCGATCCAAGTGCCAAAGTCAGAACCACCGCCAGCAGCACCCACAGTTATTGCCACCCTCCTGCGCAGCTGCCTGCAGAGCTGGACCCTCTGTCAGCAGTCACCCAGCTCTGAAAGCTGCATAGACGTAAAGGTGGCCATACCGCAATCCCCCTAAAATAGGCTTGTGAACCCTCTCCCTTTTCTCTGCCCCTCCCATCCCCAGATCTCCCTTTTGGGCCAGGACTGCCAATTTGAGAAATGCTGGTCTCCCCCGTGAAATCTGTCTAATATAGGCTGAAGCACAAGAAGTCCAGATTTCACTGTCCTGAATGAGTTTTTGGTAGGGTCCTACTGATATATAGGTCCGAGGGGCCAAAGTCATCCTTTAGAACCCCTGCAATCTGGTCCCTTCCGGAGCCAGAATGCTTCCCAAGGGAGCATGGTTTCAAAAGAGAGAAATAGCCGTTAAGACGTATGCGACAGTGAGGGTATGTGTAAAGCAAAGCAAAAGCCAATCCGTGACACTGTAAGATCATCAAAAGGACCCAGCCAAATAACTTCTACTAGCAAGACATCCCCCTCCCCCACGCTCTGCAACTGTCCTTCCCAAATCTTGCAGGTGAGCTGCTAATTAAAAATAACCCTCTGCTCCCCAGGAGGGGTGCGCCAACATTCAGTCAGTATAAAGACCTGAGCCCAGCTGAATAAAGCAATCCACAGGCCTATTGTTGGAATCAGAGCCAGGAAAGTGATGCTGCATGTAGGATTCAGAGATGAACGTAGCGATGGGAAACCTTCAAATGGCTTGGAGTCAGAGGTTCATTTAAAGTCACTGCTTAGCCAAACCTCATCCAAATGATGCAAGGCTTTTCCTTGCACGTTGCTGTGTTGGAGAGGCCCATGAATACGGGCTCCAATAAAATGATCCATTATCTATCTATCTATCTATCTATCTATCTATCTATCTATCACAGTTACTATGGCTGTCAATTAAAGCACATTAATGCCTCTGATTAACACAGAATGGATTTAATGCATTAAATAAAAGAAAGCATTAATCGCAGGTGTTAACTGTTAATTGACAGCCCTAGAATAACGTAATTACTGGCCCTGTGCTTTCAAGATGAGTGTGGGAGAACCCCAATAGCCCCTGTGGCTGGGAGCTGGCTGGGGCACAGAGCCCCTCTGGCAGCTCCAGAGCAGTGGGGACCCCAGCTGAGGCCAGAGGAGCCCCTGCAGCCCCACAGTTAATGGCAATTAGTTTTTTAATTGTTGGACTGACTTAGTACTTACACATGCCCTGTTCTTGTAGTATCTGAGCAGCTTAAGATTTTTAATATGTTTATCCTCACAACACCACTAGGAGAGAGGGCACGGCTACTATACCCAACTTTACAGCTGGGGAACTGAGGTAGAGATGCTAAGTTACTTGCCCAGGGCTCGCACAGGAAATCAGAGGCACAGAAGGAACATGAGCCCAGGTTTCCTTTGTCCCAGCATAGCTCCCAAACTATTGCCTAAGAAGTACAACAGATGCTTCCAATGCAAAAAAAAAAAAAAAAAAATTACGTGAAAGCAGTGTGCCTTGGCATGGAGCTTTGGCATTTCTGCTTCTAGTCCCAGTCAAACACAGAGGCGCAGGGAAGTGAGAAATAATCGGGGAAATAAGTTTGATAACCTTTTTGAACCAAAAGGGTGAGTTCTGAAGGCTCTCTCAGAATATACTTTATGAGAAAGCAAAATGACATATAAAAATGGTATACCTGATACTTTAGGTAACAATAACAGTATGAGGCCAGTGGAGGGAAGCAACATCCGGGGTATTGTCTATACAGCAAAATTATTTTGGAATAACAGCAGCTGTTTCGAAATAACTTTGCGAGCATCCACACAAGGCAACTGCTATTTTTCAAAATAATTTCAAACCAGTGGACCACTTGTTTTGAAATTGGTAAATCCCATTGTGCAAGGAATAGCACCTATTTTGAAATAGGGCTGTGTAGGCAGAGAATAGGGACGATTTCAAAATAAGCCATAGTGCATCAAATGGCTCAATTTCAAAACTGGCTCTATTGTGTCTGGAGGTTCTGTTTCGAAATAGTGCACGGCTATTTCGAAACACATTGTGGGCTCGTCTACATTAGTTCCCTCCTTCGAAGGGGGCATGTAAACAAGCCTGACGGGAGAATAGCAATGAGGTGCTGCACTGCATATGCAGCACCTCATTAGCATAATTCCTGCTACACGAACTTTGAAGTTGCTAACTTCAGAGCAGTGACAAGAAGCATAGCTGCAGGCACTTCGAAGTACCCATGAAACTTCAAAGTTCCCTTACTCCCAAAACATTTGAAGGGGGGGCTTGTATAGATGAGCCCCTTGTGTGTAGCAGCATTATTTTGAAATAAGTTGTTCTGGAAATAATCCTGCTGTGTGGACATAGCCTGGGTGAGCTGAGGGAAGAGTGGGAGAGCAAGAAGTGTCACTGGAGGCTATAGCAAGGGACATGAAACACCCCCTCAGACCAGCTGCATGCTTTGGAGTCATCCTTAGTAGCACCACTCTGATCACCATGCTGTCAGAAACTGGAGGGATGCTGGGGGACAAGAGCTAGGGAAGAGCAATATGGCCTTGCATAGAGCCAGGTAGGTCCCTGAGAATCCATTATGTTGTGGCCAAATACCAGCGCCCATTAGTGAGGGGCTGGACCAGTTTCCCATCCCAAGATGAAACAGAAGAAGGGGAATCATCATCATGCTCTTTGGGGAGATAACCTCTCCTAACACCCCCTTTCATGGGTAGAGCATGTGTTCCACCATCCTTATGTGGGCAACTCTGACTTTGAAGTCAGCTGGAGCTAAGATGGGGTGGGTCCCAAGGCTGGAAATCCCCACGTAGTGAGAAAAGAAAATAGCCATGCATTTTCACCTGAGTACATCAGAGTTTCGTGCAGGCTTCATGCTGTTGACAAGCCCTGTGCTAGCCAAAGGAGAGTACTTTGTGGCTGTGAGAAGTTATTCATGAATGCTGTTAACGTGTAAAAATTTTGAATATTAAACAAGGCAGAATAAAGGTATGAAATTATGAGGGAGGTTTGTGCAGAGTGAAGTTGTGGAATGCTGGATTCTCGTCCACACAGGTGCCCTTTCTTGTTGCTTTTCCTTTCTCCTTTCTACATATTAGGATGGATGTGTTTGCCCCAATGTGGAATGTCCTGCCCTAAGACCATGGGCCTGCAAAGTGCATTGATTTCTGGGAGGAATCTCTAGGGTGGCAGGAGGTTCAGATCTCCTGGGAAAGTGCTGCCATTTAACTTGCTGGTGATTATACACGGGGATATCCCAAGGGTACTGTCAGCCTCAGGATGTACAACAAATAGCGGTAAATGTCCTGTCACTGACTAAACCCTGCTGACCTTACTCAGCTGAGTGATTCTGCTGGTGGAATGGCTCTCTTCAATCTGCTAGGACAAGTAGTTGGCCATATGTATTTATCTAACACTGCAGCTGCTAGTCTCTCCATTGGCACTGATGCTTGTTAAAGAAATGAGCCAAGGGTCAATTAAAGGCTTTGAGGAAGAGACACTTCAAAATGATCTGGACAAACTTGAGAAATGGTCTGAGGTAAACAGGGTGACATCTAATAAGGACAAATGCAAAGTGCTCCACTTAGGAAGGAACAATCAGCTTCATTCATACAGAATGGGAAACAACTGTCTAGGAAGGAGTACTACAGGGAGGGATTAAGGGGTCATAGTGGACCACAAGCTAAATATCAGTTAACAGTGTGATGCTGTTGCAAAAAAAAGCAAACAAGATTCTGGGATACATTTACAGGAGTGTTGTGAGCAAGACATGAGAAGTCATTCTTCTGCTCTACTCAGTGCTGATTAGGCTTCAGTTGGAGTATTGTGTCCAGCTCTGGGCACCACATTTCAAGAAAGATATGGAGAAATTGGAGAAAGTCCAAAGAAGAGCGACAAGAATGATTAAAGGTCTAGAGAACATGAGCTATGAGGGAAGACTGAAAGAACTGGGCTTGTTTAGTTTAGTTTAGAAAAGAGAAGACTGAGAGGGAGTGTGATAGTGGGTTTCAAGTACCTCAAAGAGGGTTACGAAGAGGAGGGAGGAAAATTGTTCTCCTTGGCCTCTGAGAATAGCATAAGGAGCAATGGGCTTAAACTGCAGCAAGGGAGGTTTAGATTAGACATTAGGAAAAACTTCTAACTGTCAGGTTGATTAAACACTGGAATAAATTGACTAGTGAGGTTGTGGAATCTCCATCACTGGATATTTTTAAGAGCAGTTTAGATAGATACCTATCGGGAATGGTTTAGACTGTGCTTGGTCCTGCTGAGAGGAGAGGGAGATGGACTTGATGACCTCCTGGGGTCCCTTCCAGTTCTAGTGTTCTATGATTCTATGAAGAAGATTCCCTCAGAAAAGCAATTAAGAAAGCATCAGGTCAAGCCCTCTCCTTAGGCTGTAAGAAGAACTGACCTAACAAACATAGATGGAGAGTGGGGTTTGCCAATCAGTGAGCATATTAAGTCTGCTGGAAATAAGTAACATGTGGGCCGCGTCTACACGTGCACGCTGCTTCAAAGTAGCGGCGCCAACTTCGAAATAGCACCCGTCACAGCTACACATGTTGGGCGCTATTTCGAAGTTGAAATCGACATTAGGCGGCGAGACGTCAAAGTCACTAACCCCACGAGGGGATGGGAATAGCGCCCTACTTCAAAGTTGAACGTCGAAGTAGGGCACGTGTAGCCGATCCGCGTCCCGCAACATCGAAATAGCGGGGTCCGCCATGGCGGCCATCAGCTGAGGGGTTGAGAGATGCTCTCTCTCCAGCCCCTGCGGGGCTCTATGGTCACCATGTGCAGCAGCCCTTAGCCCAGGGCTTTTGGCTGCTGCTGCGGCAGCTGGGGATCCATGCTGCATGCACAGGGTCTGCAACCAGTTGTCGGCTCTGTGGATCTTGTGTTGTTTAGTGCAACTGTATCTGGGAGGGGCCCTTTAAGTGAGCAGCTTGCTGTTGAGTCCGCCCTGTGACCCTGTCTGCAACTGTTCCTGGCACCCTTATTTCGATGTGTGGTACTTTGGCGTGTAGACGTTCCCTCGCAGCGCCTATTTCGATGTGGTGCTGCCCAACGTCGAAGCTGAACATCAACGTTGCCAGCCCTGAAGGACATGTAGACGTTATTCATTGAAATAGCCTATTTTGATGTCACTACTTCGAAATAAGCTATTTCGATGTAGCATGCACGTGTAGACGTAGCCGTGGAGAGGTAAGAGACAGATGCTGGATGTTGATGGAAAACATGTTTGGCCTGATACACTGGAGAAATTGTTCAAAAACAGTTCACCCACGTGGGCGGAGGGATAGCTCAATGGTTTGAGCCTGGGCCTCCTAAACCCCAGGGTTGTGAGCTCAATCCTTGAGGAGGCCATTTAGGGACTGGGGCAAATAGATGTTAGGGATGGTGCTTGGCCCTGCTAAGAGGGCAGGAGACTGGGCTAGATGACCTTACAAGGGACATGTATCTCCAATTATAATTTTAAAAAATGTGATCTCTTTAATAGTGCCAGGGTAGTCAAAAAGACCTAAGATTTGTTGAGAAAGTGCTGGTTGTACCAGAAATAGCTGCCAGCTTAAGTGACAAGAGGCAGTTTCCCCAAATTTTCAACAATTCTTATCACCGAGGTGGGGTGTGGGGAAGTTCCCCCACCCAATTGTTTATATCCGCTCCATGGTCTCGGCTCAGCCCACTGGTGCTGTGCAAAATTCCACATTGAAACCCCCAAAGCTGCTGATCTCTTCACTATTCCTGAACTCACACTAAGGGTTCACTCCTTGCCTCAGAGACTCACAAAGATTTGGGTGGGCTGAGGTTCCCATTTTAAGAACATAAGAACATAAGAATGGCCATACTGGGTCAGACCAAAGGTCCATCCAGCCCAGTATCCCATCTGCTGACGGTGGCCAATGCCAGGTGCCCCAGAGAAGGAGAACAGAAGACAATGATCAAGTGATTTATCTCCTGCCATCCATCTCCTGCCCTTGTTCTGAAGGCTAGGGCACCATACTTTATCCCTGGCTAATAGCCATTTATGGACCTAACCTGCAAAAATTTATCAAGCTCTTTTTTAAACCCTAATAGAGTCCTGGCCTTCACAGCCTCCTCGGGCAAGGAGTTCCACAGGTTGACTGTGCACTGTGTGAAGAAAAATTTCCTTTTATTAGTTTTGAACCTACTACCCATCAATTTCATTTGGTGTCCCCTAGTTCTTGTATTATGGGAAAAGGTAAATAATTTTTCTATATTCACTTTCTCCACACCATTCATGATTTTATATACCTCTATCATATCGCCCCTCAATCGCCTCTTTTCCAAACTGAAAAGTCCCAGTCTCTCTAGCCTCTCCCCATATGGGACCCGTTCCAAACCCCTAATCATCTTAGTCGCCCTTTTCTGAACCTTTTCTAATGCCAATATATCTTTTTTGAGGTGAGGAGACCACATCTGCACGCACTACTCAAGATGTGGGTGTACCATAGTTTTATATAGGGGAAGTATGATATCTTTTGTCTTATTATCGATCCCTTTTTTAATAATTCCTAACATCCTATTTGCTTTACTAACTGCCGCTGCACACTGCGTGGATGTCTTCAGAGAACTATCCACTATAACTCCAAGATCCCTTTCCTGATCTGTCGTAGCTAAATTTGACCCCATCATGTAGTACGTGTAATTTGGGTTATTTTTTCCAACATGCATTACCTTACACTTACCCACATTAAATTTCATTTGCCATTTTGCTGCCCAATCACTCAGTTTGCTGAGATCTTTTTGTAGTTCTTCACAATCCCTTTTGGTTTTGACTGTCCTGAACAACTTGGTGTCATCTGCAAACTTTGCCACCTCACTGCTTACCTCATTTTCTAGATCATTGATGAACAAGCTGAACAGGATCGGTCCCAGGACTGACCCCTGGGGAACACCACTAGTTACCCTCCTCCATTGTGAAAATTTACCATTTATTCCAACCCTTTGTTTTCTGTCTTTTAACCAATTCCCGATCCATGAAAGGATCTTTCCTCCTATCCCGTGACTGCCTAATTTACATAAAAGCCTTTGGTGTGGGACCGTGTCAAAGGCTTTCTGGAAATCTAGGTATATTATGTCCACTTGGTGCCCCTTGTCCGCATGTTTATTAACCCCTTCAAAGAATTCTAATAGATTAGTTAGACACGACTTTCCTCTGCAGAAACCATGCTGACTTTTGCCCAACAATTCGTGCTCTTCTACATGCCTTGCAATTTTATTCTTTACTAGTGTTTCTACTAATTTGCCTGGTACTGATGTTAAACTTATCGGTCTATAATTGCCAGGGTCTCCTCTAGAGCCTTTTTTAAATATTGGCGTTATATTGGCCGTCTTCCAGTCATTTGGTACCAAAGTGGATTTAAAGGATAGGTTACAAACCACTGTTAATAACTCCGCAATTTCACATTTGAGTTCTTTCAGAACCCTTGGTTGAATACCGTCTGGTCCTGGAGACTTGTTACTATTCAGCTTATCAATTAACTCCAAAACCTCCTCTAATGTCACTTCAATCTGAGAGAGTTCCTCAGATTTGTCACCTAAAAAGGCTGGCTCAGATTTAGGAACCTCTGTAACATCCTCAGCCGTGAAGACTGAAGCAAAGAAATCATTTAATCGCTCCGCAATCGCACTGTCTTCCTTGATCGCTCCTTTTATATCTTTATCGTCCAAGGGCCCCACTGCTTTTTTAGCGGGCTTCCTGCTTCTAATGTATTTAAAAAACATTTTACTATTGTTTTTTGAATTTTGGACTTCCTTCTCATAGGGTCTCTTTCCTCCCAACAGGCCTCTTGTCTTTTGCTAGAGGCTGACAGCAGAAAGGGAAGACTTTTTGGACTACAACCCTTTCCTCAGGGAATAACTTCTTCGAAGGAAGGAAGGGACCCCTCCTACCATCATCTGCCTTGTGGCAACAAGGGGAGTATTGCAGGGGAATGAACAACATGGAGCTGGCTGAGGTGTATCAGGCTCTGGAACAAAAGTAACAGCAGCAGTTCTCCATACACCCTTTTGAAGAGGGGAGAGAAGGTGGGCTGGCAAGCAGCCCACCCCATGATGTTATTTCCAGCCAGCTCATTTTACTGGGCCTCGTCAAAGTCTTAAACTAAAAGGAACAAGCAAGCCAGCTAATCCCGTACCTCGCCACAGAGCTGGCGGTAGGGAGATTAATAGCCAGCCACTCCCTGCAAAATAAATTAGAAGCAGATGGGAGTTAGATCACTGCCATCTTCCTCGCAAGCAGCCAACAGGAAGCGAGGGGAGAGCACTCTAACCTGTCGTGAGGAAGGAAGAACTGAGGGAGTGACCGGTGAGTTTCAGGTTTTAAGCCCTCTAAGAGCTCCATGGGTACATATCTAACTTGCCCTGGCACTAGTGGGAACTGCAAGCAATTACAGTGGGGCAGTATCTCCAAAGCATGGTGCAAATCTGTAGAGGAGCTCGGGAAAATGACCGAGCAGGGAAAAAAAAAAGGTTAACTAGCAAAATGTTAATTAAAACTCTTCCGATTGTGAAGTGGAACTGGAAATGTTCAAAAATGCAGTGCGCCAAAGTGCAGCACTGCAGCTGAATTAATCATGAACGATTGCAGGAATTTTTAATTTTTGTGTGCATGAGAAATACACTCAGCAGTTTCGACAGTCAGAGTGGGGTAACACCGCTGCATGACACAATGAGAAGTAGTTTTTCCCAATGGCTTTTGTGAGGGAGCTAAGCAGATGGGCTCAGGTGTTTCCAAGTGCACAATATTCACGTGCTCCTCCAGTGCTGACCCTGCTGTTTTGCAAAAGTCGGCTTCAGTCTGGAAACGAGCTACTGTGGTGACCCGGGATATTCATCACAGGGAAACACGGCCAGATTACCACAAGTTTCCATTGCTCCCTGTCAATTGTGCTGCATAGTCACCACTGAGCATATTGCAAATGCTCTGAAGAATTACCAATTGCCCCGCACGTCTCTGCTCTTTCTGGCTCAACACTGTTAAAGGTGCTGTGGACCTAACAGGCCAGGAGTAAAACCTGGCCGGTATCACTGCTTCAAGGAAAACTGAGGGGAGAATCTTAAAGCAAGGGTGTAAATGAGGGCAGACTTTGGCTCTGCAATGCAACTTAATTAATGAATATGAGGCATAAACCAGGATAAAATCTAGCTCCCTCTCTGCAAGGCTAGTAGATAAAAGGTAGTAAAAACGTATTTTTTGTCGTTAACCTGCATCTGTTGGCTGAGAAGATATCTGACTTGTGGACACTTTTCAGAACAGATTCACACACTAATGCTGATTGCTTTTTGCTATCATCAAGCTGTCCAGTCACGTTGCTTCTGTCCTGGTGGTAGCTGGCCACCTTTAACTGTTAGCAACTGCATTGGTGATGGAGGCCTTGAACACAGTAGCTGCTAGTTATCAGTCTGCTCTCTGGGTACTCTTCATTATTTACTAAGCACTGATGTGTAGATGTATGCATGAAAATGCCATGCCACCCAAAGTGATTGCTTTCATGGAGTTGTCAGTGCTGTGGATAACTGTGTGTTTGTCTCTCTGGGTACCGATAAATAATGATACCTGCCCAGCTGAGGTGATACAGATACACCTGGTGGGACACGTCTGGGTGATATAAGGAAAGACATAGACCTTTGCTAAAGACTCAGGCCAAGCCTTTAGGGGGTCAAGATGAGCTTGCATGACGCCCCCCGCCCCCAAATTATTTTTTATTTAGAGGGCATCTCGCACACCATGTTGGGTGGTGGGTATCAAAGGCAGGAGAAGGAATTGCCTTCCCAAACTGCCAGTCTGGCTCCGCCCACACTCTGTCCCCAGAACGTCTCTGCTTTAGCATGGGTCCCAGGCTGTCCCCAGTCATCAGCTCTGCTGAGGCTAGGGACACTGGGGCAGTGTGCCCTGCCTTAGCTCCAAAGCAGGGAACTGGAGACACCAGTCCACCCCATGCTCTGGGTCTGGGGAGGCTGGGACAGTTTGAGTTTCCTACAGGTATCATTTTTTTCTATACAGAACTGATCATGTGCAACCAATATAGTTAAAACAGGAGCATGCTAGCTCGTGGTACACATCACTGGTGGTTCAGTACCTCACTTTCCTCAAAATGAGCCTGAAGAAAAGTCAAGACTGTTCAACACAAGTTGTAGTTAGGAAGGATTCGTGTAAGTCAGATAGCAATATCAGTGATATGTGGTGTGCAGACACCTTAGGACAATGCCTGGAGAGCTGCACTGGTGAAGCTGAAATGCTCTGTGCCTCATTAAAATATTGACAATTGCAGAATCATCTGCTTTATACTCTTCAACCAGCTGCATAATTCTTTTACAAATTAACCCAAAAAATGGTGGACATATTACTTTGAACATCACATTGGTTGGAATGTGTTCCTCATCCTGAGTGAAGAAGAGTTTGGCACTATCCTCCAACTTCACACTGATTTCAGCATGAAGGTAACTAGCTCCCTGCTCACAAGCTGAGGATGGTATTGCAAGGTAGGACTCAGACACGTTATTCCAATGTTTCTTAAACTATGTTCCGTGGAACACTGGTGTTCTGCAAACAACTCACAGCTGTGCTGCTGGTGTTTGGAAAAATAATTCAAAGTTTTACAATATATAACCATTTTACAATGATAACGGTTATGGAAAATACTGAAACCTAATTTTATTTCTACGTCTCACACGAGAAGTATTAATCTGGCAACACAGTAAGGTTGACTAATATTGTGGTAGTCTCCCCTCTCCTCTTAGCTTTGTCTCCTATCTATATGGTGGCACAGCAACTAGAAATGACATGTGGCATGTGTATATATTTTCTGTTATTCAAACCAGATAAAATGTTACTATTTCATTGCTATGATACCTGATTAATTTATGTCATTTTGCTTTTGCTGTATTTGGGTTTTTTAAAGAAAATTTTCATAGGTGTTCTGCATAAATTATTTTTTGGTGTTCTGTGGTCTCAAAAAGTTTAAGAAATGCTGTCATTTATTCTTGCTGTGGAAGGATCCCTGGCCTAAGCTTGTGTAACTAGACCCTCAATTTCAAAACCTCTCCATTTGCCCATTCATAATACAGAAAATGGTCTGTTTCAGGTAGCCTCCTGTCTCCCCATTTTCTCACTTTGAAACATAAAGGCTACGTCTACACTTGCCCCCTCTTTTCCTAGTTGATTTTTGGAAGAAGGGGCTTTCGAAGTCCAGGGGCTCCTTTTGAAAGGACCCTATCTACACGGGCAGCATGCGTTCTGAAAATGGCACTTTCGAATCATGGGTGGCTGCCATTATGCTAATGAGGCACTGCATACTCATGGTAGCACCTCATTAGCATCTTCCGAACTCCCTCATTACCATGCCCATTCCAAAAGGAGGGGGCTAGTGTAGATGTTGCTAGAATAACTTGCCTGGTTACCTCAGCTGTTTCATTAGTTCGTTCATTCAGTGATTCTCTCTAATTTGCTAGGCTAATCAGCAATCGGGGCTACTTAACCAAGTCAGCTGAGGAAATACCAAAGGGCCAGATCACATGCCTAGAGACCATTGTGTGGTGGTGCACTTCTCCACATGCAGTTCTGAGGAGCCAGAGATCATCAAGGCCCAGTAGTACCATAGCCTGGCCCTTTTCCTTAGGCCGTGGGCCTCTGATGTTAGCTGGGAGTGGTTGACAAAGGAGTCTGCACACCAGCTGCATATGCCCTGTTGTGTTTTCCTCAAATTAGGGAACCTCAGGTGGCTGGATTCACCGGTTTTACGGTTTCTTTGCACTAGGCTGTGGTAGGGCCTACTGTTTGGTCTGTGTATGTTTGTGTAATTCTCATGTTCTTTCTCTCTGTGCCAGATTCTGTGAAAGACACAACAACCTTGGGAAGACTAAAATGCTCGGTAGACTTGGAAGGTGGCATACCCTAGTCAACAGTGACCCCATTATTTACACATGGATCCTGGTATCCCTTATGATAGCCTCTGGTCTCTGCCATTACTTCATTTCCAGTTGGTTTCCCTCATGCATCCTCCTTTGATTGAACTATCTGCATTCAGGTAGGAAAACGCCACACAGGTTCATATGATAGCTATAAAAAATCACTACTTTGCTGCAACCCAGCTAGTTTAAATATGGGGCCAGATCCAGAACTGCTGTAATTTGACCTAGCTTTGGTGAGGTCCAAGGAGGTATGTTGTTTTAAACTAGCTGGCCCCACCACATCGGGAAATCTCACAATGATGGATAGACACATTTTTTTTGTCCAACAAAAACCAGGGGTTCATGTTTCTCATGTTTTTTGAATATCTTATAAAAGTATGGTAAGATCTGTTCGGCCATTTAAAATGGATAATCTTAAGGTATTATTAAGGATTGAAATAGGCCTATCTTGTATGTTTTAATTACCCCTTTACAGGCTGTTCAATGTTATCAAAAGGTGATTTTAGATGTATGTAATAAACATGCTCCATTGGGGAAAATTAGCATACTTGGTGAGAGTCACCATCCTTCTGCCACCTCCAATTTATTGTGCTCTAGGAGAACTAATTAAGCTGGATGTACTTATAACTCTAGAGCATCAGCTTTCCTTTCTGATCTATTGGTCAGTTAAGAGATTGGCATGTTTGTTCAAAAATCTAAGGCTGTTTTTTTTTTATTAAAATACTAGCCTACAAGAAATTAGTCAGTCCTACAGCCAAGTAAGCCCATGCTTAGCCTTGCTTTCCTGAGTAGTTCTATTGACTTCAGAGTAAGCTAACACACATTCAGGAGTTTTTAAAGGTTCAGGGTCTAAGATTTCTATTATCTTAAGCATAAATGAATTAAGTAATTTAACATTCTTCCTCTGCCAAGCTGTGGATTGGCCTTTACTGAGGAGCTCCATAACTTCATTCTCACTCACAGCTCATTCTCTGCTTTTCCCTCCTGCCTCTCATTGCATCATCTCTGAAGTTTGTTGGTAAGCTCTGTCAGGTGTTAATAATGATTCAAGCCACCAGGCAGTGATGATTTTTCTTCTGCTAAAGGCTGGGAAAATGATATTTTTGTTTTTGATTCTCTGCTCAGCTCTAGAACACTATCATGAGATTTGTGCAACAATAGAATTGCCATAGATGAGGGAAAACTGGTGGGCTATCTTTTTTTTTTTCAATGTCTTGCACCTATTCTGGGGCTCTTGCCATTGTCCCCCAATGATGATGCTAAAACTGATTGTTGCAACCATAATAACAATTATTAAATTATTTCCTTTTAAGATCTGCATAAGTTAGCTCTGGCCTGACATGGGGCTTATCTCATAGTTGATGGGAGGTCTGAGTGCTCACTGCACAAGGAATGCAGAATGGAAATAATAAACCACAATAGGAAGTAGGCACCTAAAGGTCTTAGAGAAGCTGGGCATAACATCCACCCAGCTGTGCAAATCCAGAAACCTCCATGGTGGAAATTACAGCTCCACTTCCCCCACTTCCTTCTTTTCCCAGCCATCCTTTCTTCAAATGGTAGGATGGTTTACGCAATGCTTCACAGTTAGTGCTCCAGAAACTGGATGTTCTACTACATGATGCTAGAACTAATAATAAGATAGCTACTTTCAGGAAGACGACTCCTATCGACTTTCAATTGAAACATTAGTTTGGACACCGTGCTTTGGATTATTACTGAAATGTTATTGTTAGAAAACTCATTGGAAGTTCATTGGAAGGATGGAGTTTAGCTGGCTGTCTCTGCTGGTATTTTGGTTCTCTTTCCTATTTACTAGGCTTGAAGATGTGAACCTCCCAATTTTCAGGGAATTCAGATCCTGGGTTTTATGTAAGTCCATGTCTGTCAATTGGGCCTTGATTCAGCAAGGTACATGAGCACATGCAGAACTTGCAACTGTGTGAATACTCTTGTTGATATCAGTGGGACTATTCGCATACTTAAAGATATATGTATTCTTAAATACGCTCTGGATCAGAGTCTAAGGTCCCAATTCAGAAAATGTTTTAATAGGCTTAACTTTGAGCACATAAATAACCCCACTGGCTTCAATGGGATTACCTGCATTATTAGTACGGAGCACGTGCACAAGTGTTTTCAGGATGAATATCTTACACATCGGAGTGTAAGAATCAACTGGAAAATTTCACAGGACCATTGACCCCTTTACAATGGGATTTAGTATGTGTACTGCAAGTAGTAGATAAATAAATAGAGGTAATGCATCTAATAGCCAAAGTGATGAGTGAATGTTGAATGCTGAAGCTGTAAATACTGACCTCAACCCATGTGAGCATGCCCTTATGTAATTATATGTCTTACCTTGACTTAAACCCTTGTATTCTGTGTGGAGTACAGGTCATCTACAAGTCTCCTCCACTTCACTCTGTCTATGGACAAAACTTCTCACTGACCCCAGGAGCATCCCAGTTGTCCTTCAGTCTCAGTAGACCTTCTCCACATTGTCCAAAGTCTTCCTCTTTTGTGTTTTCCTTGGAGGTTCCATGAGAGAGCTTGACGGACTATGCTGGAGGATGGTTTTCAGAGACTGTGGCCTAGCCATCCCCACTTTCTTCTCTTGATTTGAACATCAACTGGTTCTTGTCCTGCTCTGTTCCAAAGCTTCTCGTTTGTGACCAAGTCTTGCTGTTTGATGTGACGGATGTACCTCAGGCATCTGTTTATGAATGTCTGTAGCTTGTGATTTGAAGACTTTTTAGTATGCCAGGGCTTGTATCCATACAAATCAAACACATTGCAAGATTGGGACCTACCATAAGAAATGTGCTTTCTAAATCTGGTAGATACAAGGCAAGAAAAACAAAAGTCTGAATCTATCACCCCTCATCAGGTGACAATCCCACTGAAGTCAATGAAACCTCTCTCTTTAGCTAAATTCCTAAAGGCCTCATATTTAATTCAGTATCAAGACAAAAAGCAGTCAAGAAGTACTTTAAAGACTAGGAAAATAGTTTATTAGGTGAGCTTTCGTGGGACAGACCCACTTCTTCAGACCATAGCCAGACCAGAACAGACTCAATATTTAAGGCACAGAGAACCAAAAACAGTAAGCAAGGAGGACAAATCAGAAAAAGATAATCAAGGTGAGCAAATCAGAGAGTGGAGGGGTGGCAGGGGAGGTCGAGAATTAGATTAAGCCAAGTATGCAGATGAGCCCCTATAGCAACTCAGAAAGTTCCCATCCCAGTTTAAACCATGCGTTAATGTGCCGAATTTGAATATAAAAGCCAGCTCGGCTGTTTCTCTTTGAAGAATGGCGCAAAAGTTCTTTTTCAGTATCACACACCTTTAGGTCATTAATAGAATGCCCCATTCCATTAAAATGTTGACTAACTGGTTTGTGGATCTGGAGTGTTTTGATGTCTGTTTTGTGCCCATTAACCCTTTGTCTAAGGGAGTTAGAAGTCTGTCCAATATACAAAGCACCTGGGCATTGTTGACACATGATGGCATATATGATGTTAGTAGAGGAGCATGAGAAAGTGCCCGTGATTTTGTGAGTAACCTGGTTAGGTCCAGTGATGGTATTTCCAGAGAAGATATGTGGACAAAGCTGGCAGCGGGCTTTGTTGATTCAATATATGTTGCTTGCATTACAACAGTCTGCTTCCCCTGACACTTCTGCAGAATAGCTGTCACATGTTGTGCTTCTTCCCCTTTTACATACTAGTGAATTCATACCTCTAGGAGTGCTCAGGTTATCATTAAACAGAGATGTTCTTTCTATAAAACCAGGTAAAAGAAGCTGTTTTTCAAAAAATAGATAAATCAGGTACTCAAGGTCCATAATTTATAAAGGCCACGCCTGCTCTTATTCAGCTTTAACCGAAACCCTGAAATTAAGCTCTTTGCGAGTGGTAGTGACATACTCATTGATTTATACTTTGTTCTGAAAGCATATCAGCAAATGGGCTTAGACTGTAATAGCCATTTATTGCTCCCACAATGAGGTTAAACAGCTGTTGCTTTTAACTGCATGGTGCAAAACATATAGAACTATTTGCAAGTGATATTAATCCAAAGTGACCTGATACAACACGACAGTAAGAGGGCTTCCGAAAAAGGGCAAATACTTGCTCTTTGCAGCACCTCCTGCTGCCTGTGTATTACAACTGAGTTATTTTATCCAGGTGTTATCCATCACCAAACTGAATTCTAATTCAGAAAAGCAGTCACCCCCAAGCCTGCAGTGAATGGTGTGTTTTCCCTATTTTCAATGAGTGCCAGTTGAATTTCAGGAATCTGAATGAAAAAGGTGAGTGAAGTCAAAACAATTATTCACCACACTTGACAAGCTCACAAAGAAATGAAGCACATATATCACGTGGGCTGTCAAAGAATTATCCTATGTAAGAAGGCTATTTCAGGACTTAGTTTCCATTGTGGAACTATGTCCTGCATGATGATGGGTAATTTTTTAAGATGATATAACAATTTTGGCAAAGAGTTTCAAAAGCCCTTGGGGGCTTTCATTTCTGGGAGCCCACTGTAAGCCGGCCTGAGTTTCAAACAGCGCTGAGCATCTGGATAGCCCAGTTTAAGCTGCCTCAAAGGAGGCACTCAGCCCTGCTAGCGACTTTTGAAAATCTTGGCCTGTTGAAGAGGTATTGTGAAGAACAGCATATGGTGCGCTGGTGCATAAAGCTGCACTGCAGTAGCCAGCCACGGGCTGACTAGTCACGTGAATCCTACTCCCGCTTACTAAAAGTTCCCAAACATGATCTGGCTGTCTCCCGTTGTGAAGCGGTGTGCTTCTAGCACATGATAACAAGGCCCTGTCCCCAGCAGTGGTGTGCTGCCCCTCTCACCTCCATGTGAGCCAAGCTAGCAGCATGTCTGCCACTCTGCTTTAGCCCCAGGTTCTCTGGGTGAGCAGCAGCATCCTGTTCCCACCCCGCTCTAGGAACAGGGTGTGCTGGTCCTACACAGCAGCAGTTGCCCACTGGGCCTGTTGCCACTGCCCAGCAGGGGGAGGGTGCGGCGCAGAGACCCTCATCCTGCGAGTGCCTGCAGGATATGCATGCAGAGCATCAATGTTAGTACATATGGCTCTGTGCTGTCTTGCTTTATAGGACAGTGTATCTCGATGACCAGTGGATGGGCTGGTATTGATCGCTAAAATCTCCCTGGCACAATTTAAGAAGGCAGCAAGCCAGCCCCTGGTGTCAAAAAGAACGGCCCATATGTCGATGCAGCCATAACGTTGCCACCAAACAGCTCTTAATGATTTGAATCAGCTCCAGGAAGTAAGTTCTCTTAGCTGACTGAATCTTCTGCCAGTTGGGAAACACTATTTGCTACCCCTTATTATATGAGTAGTAAGCATGGTTATAGACACAATTATATTTAGAGCCCTAATTTTACAAATGTCTTTAAAAGTATGTGGAGTAGATGGGGCTTAGATGCTCTGTGCAAAAATACCTTATTCTGGCATCATGGGGGCAGATTTCATTCTAAGATGAGCTTAAAACTTGGACGTCAGTTATTAAGGACTGTCTCGTATTCACATGCATTGCAGCTCTTGAAATATTGATTTTTGTAACCGAATTTGAAAAAATGGCCCTTCTCATTATTTTAGTTGCAGACCCCTGGGCTAAAGGATCTCCCGGAAATCATGTATTCATTCTCTCAAAGTGGCTTATTTCATTTCCGCCTTAAATGTAAAAACAAAAGTATTTTATCAGCAGTGAAGAAACTTTAAACGCACGTCCGTCTGTACGGCCTGATTCTCTTCTCTGACTGTTGAAATCCCAGCGACTAAAATACAGCTCACGATCTGCCCCGTAAGGTGGTAAGCACTGTGCTCCTGATCCACATGGCTCTTACGTGCTTACATTTAAGCACATAAACGTGGACATTGGCTTAAGAGAGACTCTTCCCAGGCTTCACAGGGACCAGAGCACTCAGCATCAAACCATTACTCCTGATCTGCATCAGTTTTTGCAAAAAGAATCAAGCCCATCATAATTAAATGTCTTTATGGGTAGAATACTTCTTGCCTTATCATACAAATCTTCTAGAGCATAAATGGGTGTGGTTTGGCTTTGCCACTCTACTTCAATTTTAAAAGTAATAGCTAGCCAAATCAAGCCAGATTCACACTTCCATTGAAATCAATAATATCATTGCCTACTAGCTCCATACACAAAGGCACTGTGCACAAGAATTAGCCTGCAGTATTTACCATAATTTCTTTTTCAGGTTCAATCTCCCAGGTCTGGCACTCTTGGGACCTCACTGGTCCTGAAGAAGGGACCAGGGGAAGTGAATTCTGGCCTCGCCCTGCCCAGCTCAGATCCCAGCTCCACTCCTGGCCCCAGCTGCCAGCTCCCCATGCCAGCACCACTTCCAGCATGAGCCAGCCTGCTCTCCATACTTGGGCTACCTACCCCGCTGGTCCCACTCAGCTGGCCCCACTCAGGATCACAACCCAGCTGGGCTCCCAGTCACCAACTCCACTGGGGCTGCCAGCCCTCTGCTGCTGGCCTGCTTGGACTCCTGACTGCATTGGCCCAGGAACATCCTGCTGGACCGTGGATGTTGCCAGACCAGAAAGTCTAGGTTTTATAGGCTCAACCTGTAGTTGCCTATCCATATCCCTGAGCCAGATCCAAAGGCCACTGAAGACAATGGTTAGCTGAGCTACATAGCATTACATCAGCTGAGCATCTAGCCTAGGTACACCGCTTGAATCATTCATTGGCATTTTTAGAGGACAAAATGGCTTTAAATCCTAGAATGTAATATTTTTTATTTTTCAAAGCTGCCCAGTGATAAAACATTTGTTTGTTGTGCTAAGATCCTTGTTTATGAGTAGAGTGATGATTTTAGGGTTTTTTTTTTTCCCCCGCACAAATGAAAGCTGTTAGTTTATTGTGTAATCTGTTGGGATGGCTCACAACTGATAAAAATGTTCTTACCAAAACCAGAACCCACAGAAAGAAATAATTTTAATTCTCATGCCAAATTGTCTGCTGCTCTCCCTCCTACTAACTAAACTCTTTTTATAAAGGCACTGTTTACACACATTTAATCAGTGGTGTCACTGGGGCACAGCAAAACCAGCAATGTGACCTACTGAGATTCAGCACCAGATTGCAATTTACAATCGAGGAAGCAAGAGTCACTGAAGTGCATAGCTCCTGCCCCAATTACTAATTAATCAGACCCAAAGAGGTCTCCATAAAAGGCATAGTGCTCAGCTGTGAGTCCATAAATTCAAAAGGCACCTCTCCTCTTTTAAGTAGGAAAGATGACCTATGAAGATATACATACTGCAGTTAAGAGCCAGTCCCTAAAGAAAACATTCCTGCCAACACCAGTTTTCTCCCCTTTTATTCTGTCTTTAAGTCAGACTGCAGTTAAGTCCCACCATTGCTATAAAATCATATGTTCTTTGGTTGAAATCAAGTGGCTGTTTTGTTTTCCTGAGATTGTGTGCACATACGTTTTTCCCCTCAGCTTGCTTGTTTCTGTTTACAGCCATCAGTCCTGGTTCTCAGTGTTCTGTGCTGTTATTTAGCTGTAATTTACCCCTAAATGTCTTATAAGCAGTGGAAGTGTTGTGCTAGAAAATATTGACCTCCCACCACCCCGCAAATTCTCTCATCGGGCACCTGTCAGGTCCTGGGGGTGCAGGACAAGAGAGGTTTAATCTCTACAGGATTAAGTTACAGGCTCTGGGCCTGAATAAGCAAATTCCCTTTAATATTTGCAATCAGTTCATGCAGTACTTTCCCCTGTATTGCAGAATGCCACGATTAGCCAAATCCTATTAGCTTTGCATTTTCAGGTCCAATATTTCCATTGGGATCCTTTTCTGCAAATCAGAATTTGGCCCCAAGTGCAAAAGGACTCTAGAACATAAAACCGTTTAACACAGTACCAGAAGCTCAACTTCCCATCAGGCAGAGAGCTGTACCATTTTGGCATGGAGAAGACAAGTCTTGGATGCCAGAATCAGGGATGGACATTTATTGTTAAGGTCTTGAAAGGTAAAAGCTAGCTTTTCTTCAATTTTCAGCCTGTTCCAAAAGTGCATGTAGAAAGCCAAATTCAGCATGGGTGTGAGCAGATGCAGCATCGCTGGTTTCAGTAGAGCAGCATCCACATATGCCAGAAGTTAACTTAGCCCTGGCTCTTCGCATGCCAGAAATGTGACATGTGGCATCCCAGCCTCACTCCCACACAGGCTGCCAAAAAATGTGATGATGTGAAACGGACAAATCAAACCCTAATCAAGACACACAGATGAGATTTACGGCAGAATTTTCTCTAGTTGTCCCATATGGTAAGACCAAATTTAAATGTTCAGAAAATTCTGATTGTGTTAATTCTTCTTGACGGTGATAGAAAAGTAGCCAAGTAAGATCTGATCCTGCAGCCTTTGCTCAGGTTATTGCTCATGTGACCGATCCCACTGAAACCAACAGCGCATATCGCATGAGTAAAAGTTGCATAATATGGCTCTTATTTTTCAACCAAAGGGAGGTTTGCTTCTGGATGGCCCAGGAATAAATAAACTTTGGGTCA
Source organism: Carettochelys insculpta (assembly GCF_033958435.1). Taxonomy (NCBI): domain Eukaryota; kingdom Metazoa; phylum Chordata; order Testudines; family Carettochelyidae; genus Carettochelys; species Carettochelys insculpta. The sequence goes on from NC_134144.1 coordinate 15,185,359, forward strand.
AGTGTGGTTTCTCTGACAAGTGGTGCCAGTTTCCGTAAGGGCCAGCCTGCCATTTCATATTAGTCAGAAGAGTGAATGTGGCCTTAATTATAGAAAAATTCTGTGAGTGAAAATGGTGCTCTTGTGACTTTTATTTCTTTCAAGATTTTTGAGCTTGCACTCCAGGGTTCCATCTCAGGCCCCCAGAAAATACAACCTTGCTCCCATCTGGCTGCTCCATCCCAGAGACTCAGTCTACAACCTCCAACAATCTCCAAGCTCCATTCCATGCACTTTGGGTCTGATCCGAAGCCTACTGAACTAATTTGAAAGATTTCCATTTGTTCAGCAGGCTTTGAATCAGAATTTAACAGAAGCCACGTACATACAACGGAAGAGACAAACCCATAGCTTTACTCATAGATGATGTATTTTTATTCCCATCTTTCTTTGTTGTTTTAGCCAAACCATTAGTGTATTCTGAAAGATTTATTTTAAATAGTTCAAGTCAAAAGGAATAATTATGTGGTTAATATGTATTCATAAGGAAATAATGAAATATGAATTAGATCATGCAGTGTTCCATTTTATTTTATTTTATTTTTGGTTTGTTTCTATTAAGTTCATTATCTTGTTATTTTATGGTCAGACTGATCCCGTTTTGTGCATATCTTCAAAAAAATCAGAATCCCATAATTTATTAATATAAACATAATATATGCCCTGAGATGAAATCCAAATATATCATTGGAAGAGGAAACCACACTGTATCATTAAACTAGGTTAATTCCATGTAAACAGCGTATTTCTATTTTGGAAGCATTACATCTTTATTTTAGGAGGTGATTATATGGATTTATTTTTGAGTGCTATAAATAATAGAGTAAGATCAAACTGGTGGTATTTTTCTAGTTACTCTGTCAAATGCATGACTGTTAGATTACCTGGGGGGGAAGTAAAAACCCTTGCACTCTTCTCACCCCTCAGCAATATAACAGGAAGCAGAGCTGCACATCTGTAAATAAATGCATCATTAGATTCTCATCAATTTGTCAGCTTCACTTGATGTATGGCTAAAATAGTCCCACAAGGATAATGAAGGAAATGTTTGCTTCCAAGTACACATACACCGCAGACCAGAGGAAATAATGTTTCAGTGAAGATTTTTGCAGATGCTGGATATATCTTTTTCCAACAGGCCACAATGAAGAACTCTTTTAAGTGTGTTGCTACCAGTATATTCATTAGTTGAGGAGCTCTGGACATTTTAAAAGAACATAGTAAAGCAACAAATGGTGCACTTCAGCAGTAACAGGTTGTCATTAGAGTAGCATCTGCTCTCATCAGAGTTAATTATTCAGTTGCTTTGTTTTCCAGGTAGGTGTCTAGTAGAATTTAGCAGAATCTTAATTAAAACACATTTTCAAACTCCTTGGATGCTCATCTCATCTAAAGAAATCAAGACAATTTCCACCATAAACATCAAGCTTCAGTTGAGCCATCAAATGAAAGAAGGAACTCAAGCAATGTAAGTTTTAAATGTTAACCATTAGCATGCTAAGGGCATGCAAATAACTGTCAAATTCTGCCTTGGTAAACTACCCTGTGTACTGTCAGTATCACAGTCACCAGTTTTGGCACATAATCAAGTAATGAGTGGTAATAATGCATAATAATTTTCACTTTTTAGTATTAAAATCTGAGCTGTGAAGCTACAGCATGTATGTGTATGTGTGTGTGTGCGCGTGTGCGCGCACTTAGGAGAATGCATACATCCATGGCTCCACCCTAGTGTAAAGAAATAACTCCTTTGCTCTATCCTGCTGTCTTATAGAGGTTCTTGAAAAGTGTGAACTGACCTATTTGAAATGATTTTGTGTCATAAAGCTGTCATTTCATAACTTCGTCATTCACTGCTTGTTCCTCTTGGTCGGCACTGAAGAGTTTTTAGTGTTGTTCTTTAAGGTACGTTTTCTTCTGGAAATTTAAAGCAAAGGGATGTCTGAGGCCTTTGGATGCAAAAAAAGAGTAAATGGGTTTGATATAGTTATGGGTGACATGCTGCCAATATACAGGTTGAACCTCTCTAGTCCAACACTCTCAGGACCTGACCATTGCCAAACCAGAGAACTGGCCAAACTGAGGGAGGTCAATATGTCTAGCAGCATTACCAGCACTTACACTGCTTACTGGGCTCTTAGAAGACATATAATGGTGAATTAAAGCTAATAAGAGCATAGAACACTGACAGCCAGGACTGGTGGCTCTAAACAAAATTTATGAGACCACAGGAAACTTGGCCACATGCATGATAAGTGGGCAGCTGGCTAACTAAAATCATGCCAGACCACAGATTTTGGTGGACCAGAGAATGCTGACCTAGAGAGGTCCGTCCGGTAGTACCAGTGGACCATCCATACAAGTTTTCTCCAGTAGGATGTGGTGAACTCAGTGTACTAGGGTGCATGAGGTTGCTGAGAGATAGGGAGGATGTGGGGGAATCTACTGATAGTCTTTCTACTTAATTAATGCTTCCATATTTATTTCATAATTATAATCAATGAGGGAAGCAACTCTGCATGCTAAACAATGTTAGATGAAAATGCTGCTGTAGACCTCTTCTGTAGACAAAGCTTTGCAGTGTAGACACAGCTTATGTGTGCAGAGAGGCCACATCTACATTGCCGCTCCCCTTCAAAAGGGGCATGCAAACGCAGCCTACTGAAAATGCAAATAAGGTGCTGATTTGCATATTCAGTGCTTCATTTGAATGATGGCAGCCACTCACCATTCTGGAAGTACCATTTTCAAAATACAAAGCAGCCATGTAAATGGGGTTCCTTCTAAGGGAAGCCCCCCTTTCAAAAGTACCCTTCTCATTTGTATGTGCCTTTGATGATCTTACTATCTCCTAACAAATCCAGCTGCTTCCAATTAAGGCAGACTGACTTCAAACAGCTGCTATAGAAAATAAAATTTGGCCTGCCAGACAAATGTTGTCCAGCCTAAGAGTCACCAGACCTTTCCCTACCCCGGAAACTGTATTGCTTTAAGGTGCTGGGCTTGTAACCTTTCTCCCTGGTAGTCTGAGAGATATTGGAACTTACATCCACAACATTTTGATTCATAGAAAAGCCACTGCCAGTAATTTTTAGAAACTGGGTTTATGGTTTTAGGATAGTCTTGGGTTTACAGATTTAAACCAGACTACGTAAAAATAATACCATTGAAAATTAAAGTTCTTTCAAATATAGATAAAAGTTTCTTTAGAAATGTTCTGAAAATGTTGGAGCATTAGTACCTGACGGCACAGAATGGTATAAGTTTTTGTTAGCACATACTTGGAATTATCTGCATAAGTCATGCATGGTTTCATCATTCATGAGTAATGCATAATCCCCAACTCACACTATTAGAACATTTAACAGCACCATCTCGTATTTTTTCCTTTCGTTCTCTGACTAATATATGATAGATAAAGCAGACAGATGGATGGATAAAGCTGTGGGATGAGAAACGTGTCATTTTCAGGAGTTACAGTGCCCACATTACCAAAGGGTGGCTTGTAGTACTGTCACTTTAAAACTGTGGGATCCTGCATCAAGGGAACTGAGAAATCCCACCGTAGCAGATGGCAGCTGCCATTTTGAATTTAGTCTGTCTTCATTGTTGTGGATGCTTTTAAAGCTTCATTGTGCATAGACAAAAGTTATAGTTAAGGATTCCTTGGTGCTTAGATGTGCTAGTGGTTGGGAATAGAAGTCTTTTAAATCTTTCAGAAAGGTTGCCAGGATGTGTTCCCCTGAGAGAATTAAAAATGGAGTTTGGAATTTTGTAAACCTCTCTGGGCTTCTGGGCTTTGTCATGTGGGAATGTGGCATTTTGAAAGTATTGCCCCAGTAGTCATTTTGCTTCAGTCATTAGTGGTCTTACTGTAAGGAGTAAAAATAGAAAAGCTGTACCTGACTTCTTCTTTAGAGGTGTGTTTTATTTATTTGATAAAAGTGAGATATTCTCTTTTCTTTGTCCTAAAGAGTGACTGCAGTTTAACAGAGCTAAAAGTTTTACAAGATCAGCATAAGTGTGCATAAAGTTAGGGTGGCATGTTGGGATTAAATTTAGGCTGTAAAGAGTTGGTAACAGCTGGCAAATGAGTTCAAGCTTACAGGGTGATGCTGTTGAACCAGATCCTCAGCTGATGTATGCTGATGGATGTCTGTCTATTGACGTCAATAGAACTCTTACAATTTATACACGCTGAGAACCTTGCTCACCATGTGTATATATGGAAAATATGCATATTTCCAGTTTGCTATATAATATAGATAGAAAAATAACATGTATGCTATAAAGAAATCAGACATGGTCAAATAGTCATTGAACAGTCTGCAAAATATGTATGTATACTTAAACTCTATATGTATATTGTGTGTATTTATGCATTTAAGTGCAAAACTCAGTGCAGCCCTTGACTATGGAGACACAACCAATGACTTCAGTATAAGATCCCTGCCAATGCCACCCTGGTTGATGTATGGGAATTGAATTAGGCACCTGCTGATCCAAAACCCTGCGTTGCCACCTCTTGAGCTAAATAGCCAGTCTCTTTTGCAGTTGTTGAAGTGGCACATGTGGTCCCAGAGAGAGCTGCTACTTCTCTGAGCACAAGAGGAGTAAGAATATCTCTTAGAGCTGCAACGCTCAACAAAAATGTGGGTGAAAACTTCAGACTGGCTTGGACTTTGAACCAGCTTTATTCCTCATGTCACTGAAGTTTCACTTTTGAAAGTAATGCAGTGATGTTCCCTTTTCATATTCGCTCTGGTCAAAGTCACTCCAGAAAACAAAAACAATGGAGCCTTACTCCACAGATGCCTGACTCCTTCACCCACAATCATCATGCCCTTAAAGTCTAGACAGGTTCAAACCAAAAATGTCTTTGTCTTGCAAAAATAATTCTATATCTATATCTATATCTATATCTATATCTATATCTATATCTATATCATGAAATCCAGATGTGTTTTGCTCCTGAAATTTTGGTGCTTGCCTGACCCCAAAGTGTGCTTTAAGTCAGTAATCGCTTCAGCTGTCAAGGGTGCACTAGCTCCAGTAACTCCAGTAGTAGCTGCAGCTTATGAAATAGAGGCTGGAGTAAAACCTTCGTTGTGACATTTTGTTGTGTGGGAAAGCTTTTGGAAGACTCTGTGATAAGACAATATGGAAAGCAGGCTATCTTAGCCATGTGCTGTGCTGACTTGGAACACCTCCTGCTTGGAGAAGATCCACTGGCATGTGCTGGAAGGCTTGAACTGTCAATTTAGCATTTTATTTTAAATGTGTTCTCTATGCAGATAACATAGTTATTTTGAGACTTTGCCTTCTGGGTTGATACTAGATAGAAAAACCATCATGCATCAGCATAGGTGTTCAAGAGCTCAAGGGAGTTGTATGTGGAGCCAATTAACAAAAGCAAAGGCCATATTTACTTTAAAAACCTCTTTGGGGGTGTGAAATACCATTAGAGGCTCCACTCTGGAGGCAACTAAGAGGTATAAATATGAATCCCATCTACTTTTTGAACTAGGTTATTTAGCAAACTGTCAGGAATCACACCAACCAAAACCAGTCAATTGCCATTCTGGGGTCATGGCAGAGCAATGAGGCACACTGAGTAAGGTGCAGCACGTAGCTATGTTAACCCAGGAATGCACAAGTAACCCAGCTGTAACTCTGTCACAATTGGAACTTATTCTCCTTTTGCCTCAGATGGGGAATAAATCTGTAGCATCCCTGTCCCCCTGCTGCAGTTATCTGGCCAGGGTGCAGGGAGCCAGACTCAGGCTATGTCTATGTAGCCGTGTTATCTCGGAATAAGCTATTCCAGAAGAGATCTTCCAGAATCGCTTATTTCGAAATAGTGCATCTACGCACAAAATGCACATAGAAATAGCACTTGGTTATTTTGAAATAGATTGTCCACGCAGGCTGTGTCTACTCTTAGAAAAAACTTCACAATGGCCATGCTAACGGCCACATCAAAAAATACTAACGAGGCGCTGAATTGAATATTCATCTCCTCGTTGGCATTAGGGTGCTTCCAGTCACGGTGCTTCGAAAGCACCGCTTTTGAATGTGCATGGCTACACATGGGCCCTTTTCGAAAGGACCTCACATGTTTCAAAATACCATAATTCCTCTCACCTGAGGGGAGTAAGGGGATTTTGAAATGTGTGGCGTCCTTGTGAAAAGGACCCCCGTGTGGCCGCGCTGAGCTACTCATGTTCAAAAGCGTCACTTTCTAAGCGCCACGGCTGGAAGCATCCTAATGCTAATGAGGCGCTGAATTGAATATTCAACACCTCATTAGTATTCTTCGATATGGCCATTAGCATGGCCATTGTGAAGTTTTGTCTTAGTGTAGACACAGCCGCTCAGTAGAGCCTATTTCCAATGACAGCCCCTGGGAGCACTATGGCTTATTTTGAAATAGTTCCTCTGCTGTTTTACACAGCCTCTGTTCCAAAATATCCTATTTCAGAATAGAGGCTATTCCTCACAGAAAGAGGTTCACAGAATTAAAAATAAGCTGTTGTTTTGAAATAGCAGTTTTGCTGTGTAGACACACACACAAAGTTATTTTGGAATAGCGGCCATTATTTTGAAATAACTTTGCTGTGTAGACACTCCCTCAAAGCCCCACCCACTCCCCTCAGACCTGCAGACAAAGGGGTATTGTGTCTGCAGTCGCCCTGCCCTGTCACCCCCAAAGATGGGTCGTCTATATAGTGACATGAGGCACTCACTGCCTGTGCAGTTACAGCATCTGTTACCCTATGAGGTGGCACTGTTTCTACTGCCCAAAGGCCTTAGTTGTATTCATACGGCACTGAGCACAAAAGCTCCAGACGCTGTTCCACGCAGTTTGCAATCTAAGGCTATGTCTGCACTAGCTCAATTTGTCAACAGAAGTTTCTGTTGGAAGAGATTTTCTGACAAAACTTCTATTGATAGATTGGGGCCAGACCGCCAAGCAGATCACAAGAGTGATCCACTCTGTCAACAGAGAGCAACCAGGCTGCCCGGACACTCTCTCGACAAAACGGCAAACTAGAAGCACAGCAGGGAGGACTGCCCAGTGTCCCAGAAGCTCTGTCTGTCAACAGAGGGGCCCCCAGAACATCCAGACTGGCTTTCTGTTGTCAGAATCTGTCGACAGAGGCATTCTGCCTCCTGTGGGAGTGGCAGAACACTGTCGACAGAAATGCTGCATTCTGTCGATTTACTGTCAACTAGATGCCTTGGGAAAGTGGATCCATGGGTTGTGTCGACCAAACTCTCTAGTGTAGCCCTAGCCTAAGATAAAAAGCAACTCCCTGATGAGAGAGAGGGATGCAATCAAAACACACAAGGATTATTATGTACATTATTTAATTTATGCACACTGATTTTATTTAAACACTATGAGTAGCTAGAAATGGCAGTCAGCTACATTCCTCTGTCCTTGATTAGCTGGGTATTGATCTGTAAGGCCTCAGTGCAGAAAAGGGTTCTGAGGAAAAATCTGAAAGGGGATAGGGTAGCAGTCTTTGTGAGGCCATTCCACACGTGGGACGACGTGGAAGAAAGCAGAGAGATGACTGCAGGGGAAGTGACTGAGTGGTCGGGCAAGCTAGCATCATAGCTGAAGAGGATGAAGCTGAGTGTAGTGTAGGTAAGAGACAAGCAGAGAAGAGGATTAAATTTCCATGCATCAAGTTAAGCCCTTGGCTAACCCAGACCCTTCAGCATATGCAGAACTGTTCACAGAGCTTATGTTACCCTCTTGCCAGAATGAGGGCAAGGGGCAGGGGTTTGGCTGCTTCCTGAACCGGAAGGCAATGGAAGACTTTCTACAACCCTTTGTCCTTCCATTTTGCACTAGCAAAAGTGGATCCAAAAACAGCCCTTAATTTGCAGGGACATTTTTTTTCTTATCGAAAGACCATTTATTAATGTGCTGCTGACACCTGCCTCTCCTCTCACCTGGTGCATCAGGGATGATGGCAAGTAGTCTGCAATCTTTCCACAAGGAAAGCATTCATGACTTTTCACAACAAAAAAGCAGTGAAGTAGCACTTTAAAGACTAACAAAATAATTTATTAGGTGAGCTTTCATGGGACAGACCCACTTCTTCAGACCATAGCCAGACCAGAACAGACTCAATATTTAAGGCACAGAGAACCAAAAACAGTAATCAAAGTTGACAAATCAGAAAAAAAGTATCAGGGTGAGCAAATCAGAGAGCAGGGGGTGGGGTGTGGGGGTGTCAAGAATTAGATTAAGCCAAGTATGCAAAAGAGCCCCTATAGTGTCTCAGAAAATGTGTATCCAGGTTCAAACCACGTGTTAATGTGTCGAATTTGAATATGAAAGAGAGTTCAACAGTCTCTCTTTCCAAAGCAGTGTGAAAATTCTTCTTCAATAAAATGCAGACTCTTAAGTCATTAACAGAATGGCCCACTCCATTAAAATGTAGGCTAACTGGTTTGTGGATCAGGAGTGTTTTGATGTCTGTTTTTTGCCCATTAACTCTTTGTCTGAGAGAGTTTGAAGTCTGTCCAATATACAAAGCATCTGGGCATTGCTGGCGCATGATGGCATATATGATGTTAGTTGAGGACCATGAGAATGTGCCCGTGATTCTGTGACTAACCTGGTTAGGTCCAGTGATGGTATCGCCAGAATAGATACATGGGCAAAGCTGGCAGTGGGCTTTGTTGCAAGGAAAAGTCCCAGGACTGGTGTTCCTGCGGTATAGACTGTGGCTGTTGGTGACAATCCTCATAAGGTTGGCAGGTTGTCTGTAGGAGAGAACAGGCATGTCACCTAGGGCCTTCTGGAGTGTGGCATCCTGATTAAGGATAGGTTGTAGGTCTTTAATGATGCGTTGCAGTGGTTTGAGTTGGGAGCTGTAGGTAATGACTTTTCACAGGAGCCTGGCTGGACTGACTGTGAATCAACGGACTGGAGGTTTAGACTATACTGATCCTAAAAAGACTATAAGGGCACAACCTGGCCTATACACTAGTTGTTCTCCCCACTCTGCTGCCAAAAGGCAGGATACATCATAAAGGGGTTTGCTGATCCATAGCACTGGTGCAACTTCCTCAGCTTTCAAGGTACTCAGCATCCCTCAGCTTGCCTGTTTGTTTTAGCTTGCATTCATTGTCCTGTGTTTGTTAGCCAGAGGTCAAAGTTTGTAACTTTTCCATTGTGCAACTGAGACCAGGGGCCGCAGAATCAAAATAAAAGCTTGAACCCAGGGGGTGGGGGGCATTTGATTATGTGACAGAAAAATAAAAGTGTCTGCCTGTCTTCAGTATGCCAGATTTCAGCTGCTCATGTTTTGTTCATGCCTCTCTAAAGACAAAGCTGTTCTCCTGCTGGGAGATCCAGCACAGTCAGATCAGAATCTGAGTACTAAGGTGAGATTGCGACTTTCTTCTGCATGGCTATGTCAGCACTACAGCAATCTTTCGAAACAAGCCTCCTGGAAGATCTCTTCTGAAAGAACCTCTTTCTAAAAATCACGTCCACACATAAAAAAGTATCGGAGGGGTAGCCGTGTTAGTCTGGATCTGCGAAATCAATGAGGGGTCCTGTGGCACCTTACAGACTAACAGAAACGTATGAGCATAAGCTTTCGTGGGCAAAGACCTGCATCTGACCAAGCTTATGCTCATATGTTTATGTTAGTCTATAAGGTGCCACAGGACCCCCTTGTTGCTTTTGCACATAAAAAAAGTGGATCAGAAGAGTGATCTGCTCTTTTGAAAGAGAGAGTCCGCACAGCCCAGGCTCTTTCTAAAGAATGGGTCAGGCATCGAAAAATCAGGCAGCATGAGGACGGCTCTTCCAAAATAAAGGGCCTACAGAGCATCTACATGTTTTCTTTCGAAATAAGGCGCTCTTCCTGAAACGGGAGCGGAAGAGCACTTTCAAAAGGAGCGCCACGTTCTTTCAATTTACTTCTGAAAGAAGGCTTTTTGTGTGGATCAGAGGGGTAGCCAAGTTAGTCTGTATCTTCAAAAACAGCAAGAAGTCCCCTGGCACCTTACAGACTAACAGATATTTACAGAGCATCTACACACAAAAACAACAAGAAGTCCTGTGGCACCTTATAGACTAACACATATTTTGGAGCATGCACTCATCTGGTGCAGGAGGTCTTTGCCCACGAAAGCTTATGCTCCAAATTATCTGTTAGCCTATAAGATGCCACAGGACTTCTTGTTGTTTTTGTGTGTAGATGCTCTGCTGGATCTTTCGAAGGAGCCTCTTCTTTCAAAAAATGTTTCGAAAGAACTTGCTAGTGTAGATACGGCCCATGTGACTGCTTACTATTGGGTAACAGCCAAATGTGCCAATGGGCTTGCTCTGTACTAGTTGCACAGGGCTAGGTAGGCTGTTGCTTTGGGCATAACTCCTAGCAAAGGGTGTTCTGTCCCTTCGGACACTGGCTTACCTCTGAGTTACCTTTCCTCTCCTGCCTGCTGTGGCAGGAGCACCAGCAACTTCCAGCACCTTCAGTGCTGTCTCAGAATTGCTGACCCAAGTGCCATAGCAATGGTTGCTTCTTCTTCCCTGATAAAGTGAAGGAATAGCAGAGACATTCTGCAAACACTCCTGTGCACCTGAACAAGTGTGTAAGACTTATTGGCATGGCCAACATCCCCGTGCTCTTCCAAGTTGCAAAGCAGACTTTGCTCACCTCCCCACTAGCTTTAGTGAGCTGTATCTGCTGCTTTCTTTTGAACTTATGCGTTACTTTTGCATGAGAAAATATAACTCCTAAGGCTGAGCAGCCTGAGAAAGGACATATGAGGTTGGGTATGGAAGACATCCAATGCCAGACATACTTGGGGGTGGGCAAAATCTTCCCGATCCTGGGAGCTGCTTTCCTTTGCAATATTTCCCCAAGTAGGATTGAGGCTCTTTACTGTGCTGGGTGAGGGTTGGTTTGTTTGTTTGTCAAATCAAACTTGAACGCTGTTTCTTAAGCCTCTACCTCACACGATCACTTCATGCCATCCCTCACTCACTTGAAGAAGGCTTTTTCTGGCAGGCCCTCAATCTACAAGATACTAAGATACTGCAGACAGCCAGAAATTAATAGGCTAACTGCCATAAAGAAAACAGGCAACATCTTACTCCTTATTTCAGCAGTATCAACAGACATATTATCAATTACATATCAACAAGCACAATTATTTTTAACCCAGCCATAAATAATCCATTAGGCCAAATACGGCAGTCCCTTGCACAGCAAAGAAGTCCAAAAATACAGGAGGAACACCAAGTCGCTATATTATTTGGGAGGGAAAATTGAAAATGTCTCAGGCAAGGTTAGCGCCTGTGTGGGGCAGCTCACCCCAAGGAAATGTGTGCGGCGGGGTGTGGAGGGAATTCCTGCAGGAATGACACAGCAGTGGCCAATGGGTTTGTGATCAACATATATCGAGTTGGGCAAGATACAGCCTGTGGGCCAGCTACAGCTTACCCAACACTGGGATCCAGCTTTTGGGCTGCATCTGGCTTGAATACTCTTTATATCCTGCTGCTGGGGTTGCAGTGGAGCCCGGAGCCACAAGTCCTTTAAATAGCTGCAGGGGTGCCAGGCAGCATGGTACTGGTGGGTCCGGGAGCTCTTTAAATAGCACCCATTTAAAGGACTCCGGTCTAGCCTCTGCCGCTACTGCGCTTCCTGACCACTGCCAGCAGTGGGACATAAATGGGACGTGGGGCCGGTGTACAGGCAGCATAGATGGTGAGTAATTTCATTAATAATAAATGTGCCACCCTGACAGCTGTCCAGATTTCATGGAGTGCCCCCCTCTGCCCTCAAAAATTATTGCCCACTCCTGGTGTAGATTCCCCGCACCGTAGCTCTGTGTAGGCAGACTATGCTGTGACCACCGCTAGACTGTTCCAAGTGGTATGTGTCCTGCCTCTGTCTCCACACATCACACATTCCCCCAGGATTATTCTTGGACTTTGCTCGACAGCTTAAAATTTCAACATACTTCATCATACTTCATCCATAATGAAAGAGCTCAAATGCTCAAAACACAAGGATGGCGTCAGTACTGTGTACCACCGCCAATAATCCTGAAGGAACTGAAACACATGGCAGGGAGGTATTCTGAGGAGGTGCGAGAGCTTGCAACTGTAGAAAGTGGGGCAGGGTCAAATCACGCCATCAGCTCCACCTGCTCATTGGCTTGTGGACACTGGGATTTCACAGGGGTGAGAAGAGAATTGTTTGACTGTGGGGGTGCTACAGGTATCACTGAGAATCCTGTGAGAGAACAAATGATGTTGCGTGAACCAGACCAGATGGATGTTTCAGTTTCAAGTTAGTGCTTTTTCTTATAGGTGTGAATTTATCAACAAACAAAAAGCCCCAAACACTCGCTTTGGCTTGTAATCCAAGCAAATATGATACGGAGTTAGTGCCACAGGGTAATCTCGGTAGCACTCCACTGTGGCAGTCTCCACTGACAGCTACTATAAGAAGAACAAGGCACCATTTCATATGGAGTCCACAGATTCTTTGGTATTAACAACCTGAGGCCACCTGCTGTATTTTTGCTGCTGCTAGTTATCTTTGCAAGACTCTAGTACTTCATGAAACTTTGATAACTGTTAATGGCTATTTGCATTGCCAGGGAACCAAGTGACCCCACCCAAGAGGAAGGTTCTACCATAGCAGGCATTCTATAAGTACATCAGGACAATGTAAGGCTCCCACCCTGCATTTCCATCTGTGTATGGTGACAAATGCATCCACAACAAGCCCCACCTGATGTCAGATCTTTCTGCGTATATCTCAATGCAGAACGAGGACGTTCTGACTAGACAGACGAAAGAGCTGGTGAGAGGAGATATTATCCCCATTTTACAGAGGTGGGAAGCAAAGCCCAGAATGATTAAGTGACCAGGCCAAGCATGTGGCAAAACCAAGGACTGAACAGAGATCTCCTGAATCCCCACTGAGTGCTTTAATCCCAAAGCAATCCTCCCTCTAAACAATTTGGATCAATGTTTTGCAGTACAGGTTATGACTGAAAATAAGATGAAGTGGCATTTTCTGCACACATTTATATATGGAGTGGCCAGATAACAAGTGTGAAATATTGAGGCACTTTATTTGCTGGGAGGAATGGTGAGGGGCATATTTATGTATATTAGACAAAGACCCAAATATCAAGATTGTTCTGATACTACTGGGATGGCTGGTCTCTTTAGTTATGTATTCCAGTGACAAAATTTCCTTTCTCCCACGTGTGCTATAGATTTATTGCATTCCCAGTATATGATAATCAAATGCATGTATAAAAACAAAGGGAAGGTTAGCAAAGTCAAAACAAAATGAGAAACACAGCTAGGCTGGTGAGAGAGAACCCTGAGACCTGAGGCTTTTGCACTTATAGCTTAGAGGGGAAGTGAGCATCATCACTTACTGACTGAAAAGAAATATCTCTTGGCTGTGTAGGTTGCCAGCCGCCAGTTACACTTCCTCCTCTCCAGACAAAAGGCAGTGGCTGGCAAAGGCAAAAAGGAAATGAAGAATAAAACATAATGGGAGACAGAAATAATATAACACAGATTGAAAAATCTCTGCTCTATTTATTTATTGAGCCACAAAGAACTAAAACCTACAGCATGTTCCGATAAAGAGCCTGGTGTCAAGCCCACAAAGGCAAAGGAATTCTAAGCTAGGGCTGAAATTCTGTCCTTATTAGAACCCATTGTACCAAGGCATTGCAGCATGTTATGGAAGTGCTGCTTATATTCCATAGTGAAAACCTGCCCTGGCTTGCACTTAAAGCAGTAATTTAACCAGTTTGTTACATATGAAGACTACGGCAAATCCTACCCAGATTTGCTGCTCTTCCTCTTTGGGCAAAATGTATTTTTTCTGAGAATTTGCAAATGAATCCACTCACAAGGTTGCGTTAAATGTCTATACAAAGCGCTAAACCTCTTAAAAATTCCATTTAAAAATTAATCTTATTCTCCAATTATCTTCTGAATGGACCAACACAGACACTTCAAAATAACTATATATATACAAAACTCACCACACTCTCAATTCAAAATATATAAATATATAGGATTAATAGTTACTCTTAATTGCCACCCCTGTTCATAGCAGAAAGTATCTCTTTCACTAGGACATGACACAAAGAACTGTCTTCTTCCCAGTTTGCTACCATCTCCAATTTGCTTCAGTCTATTGCTAACTGAAGCTGGAGAGTAGCAGAAGCCTGAGCCCTTCAGGTTATAAGGGACGGAGTGGGATCAAAGGGGCTGTGTTTCAAGCAGATGTAGAATTGGGAGGAGTAGGTCTGAAGACATATTGAAGTGTGAGAGGAGCAGAGCAAGGGTATCAGTCTGGGCCTGGATTGAGAGAGAGACAGAGATATCTCTACAGTCTGAGGCAGAGAATAGAAGGGGAGCGGTCAGGCCAGGAGTGGAGGAGATGGAAGTGTGGAGATGTTAATGTGATGTTGGGAAGGCAGAATGTGGAAGTGGAGGACAAGTACCACAAGACAACAATGTGGCAGGTGTGGGGGGATCTTGCAGCAGCCAGTGAAGGAGGCAGTGAGAGGAGACTGACCAACAGGCCACTTCTTCTGGAGGCCTGCAATATGAGCCAGGGAAGAGAAGACCATACAAAGAGGTGCTTGGAAGCTGCTGCTGCTGCTGCGAGTGGGCTTGTTACGGTCAGAACTGGTGATGGCTGCAATCACAGACCACGGCAACCCGTGAGTGCTGGTGCAAGAGCACCATCGGTTCTGTTACGTTCACAGATGGAACCAAGGAGAGATCTTGCACCACATGACCAGACGGCTATCTGCATGTCCTCAGCAAATGCTGGGAAACTTACTAATAAATGCAGCCCTTATATTACCCAGTTTGTTTGCTGGGTAAGTCAAACTGCATGTTGAACAAGCCCCAGAATTCTGATTCTCAATCCCCAGCTCTAGCCACCATCCACAACAATCAACATATTGTGGGTTGGAAAGAATGGCTCACACAAGTGTTTGGTCATGTGACATAGAACCTTTCACTTGTAGGTCACTGGTCTAAATCCAGCCCAGGGTGGTGCTGAAGGAAAGTAGCTGCAATTTGGTGGCTGGTGGGTGATACACACAGTATTTTTGGTTATCTCCCCAATGAACACGTGTTTGCTAATAGAAGTCTGATCAGGGAGAGGCTAATGACTGAGTAGATCGAGCGATTGAAATATACATCTCACTCTTAGAGATGGCTCTTTCCATGTCAGGTTGAGATACATTGGTGATGCTCTTATGTGATTGAAAAGAGGACTTCAGCCTTCATGCCGGGTAGCCTCTGATGCCTCTCAGAAGCCCCTGTACTCCTCAGGGCTGTCACACTTCTCATAAGTATACACTTTCCTTTCCTAAGGAGGAAAAAAAAAATCAGCCAGCATTTCCTGACATATTGTGTTTCACTAATGCAAAGACCAATATCTATCATTCCAGTGTACCAAATAGTGTAGTACAGACCCACTTACTGGAACTCGGAGTTTCCCAGTGTTCTCAGCAGTTCATTTTCCTTCAGTCTGAAAACTGTACACACATACCCCACCAGAAACAGCTTAACACAAGTGTGCCTTGCTTACTCCCCATCTGCAACTACTGATAGGCATCAGTGATAAGATAAAGTGCCATTACCCTATACTCCAGTCTCCTATTTTCATTGGGAAAGTGGTTAGAGTCTCTGGGGAAACAGATGCTCAAGTACCCCATTCACAGCAGGCACCCTCAGGCCTAAATATGTAATCTATTTGCGAGTAAGCAAAAGATGCACTGACTATTACTGACAAGGATGAAATATGGCAGGGGCCTCTTTTACCACAACATGTTGTGGTTTTTTTGCACTTACTTCACTAACTGGTTAGATGGGTAAATTAAGAAGAGATGACTGGATGAAACCTTTCTGTAGTTCACTATTCCAGGAACTATAGCCTTTCTGAGATGGCTAGCGACTGTGGCAGACTTCTTAGACTGGGTAATGGATATATCTAGAGTGGTGACCAATGGAGATTTTTGGAGGTTCCGAACACCAGTAGTGTGGCAGCCTTGCCTTCTCCTCCCCGTGTTGTTGTTCAGCAGACACCTTTGACTGTTGCGGCTAACCTCAGTGCGTTCAGTCTCTGGCCTTACTGGAGCTTTCTGTACTGCGTCTCGCTGCTTTTCATTTATAGCCAGGAGAAAATGTGTTCCTGAGTCCTAGTAATTGTCTTCACTCCCTTCAACAGGGTTCCCTCTAAATTTGTACACCCATGGGCTGAATAAATTTTTGCATGCACCGAGGCATGTGCAAATGTGCACCACCAATAGAAACATACACTCCTGTTTGTGGGTGGTTGTGGGCACGCTGCTAATCATCTGGGTGAGTCCTGGATCTCTCCTGGGGGGCCACCCAGGAGCTCAGCTTACAGGAAACACTGTCCCCCAAATAGGATAATGATGATGTCTTTCTTCCTTGTTACCCATTGCAGTGGATAGAGAAGAATTAGGCTAGATAAAATAACATACTAGGTAAAATACCGATATGGCAATACAGATGTCAGCCGTGCACTCCAGGTTCTCTTGTGTGCCTTTCAGGTTGGCACAGTTTGGAGAAGCAATGATACAATGTTCATGAATGCAGGATGCATTTTAGCAAGTGCCATTTGCTAGTAAGCAAAAGAGGTAGTACATGTTATTGTACATCAACGATAACTTTTACTACAACGTTTTGCCTTTTTTGAAAATCTCAGAACAATGCTCATGTGACCAGCACATGAGCAATCAGTCATTTGAGAAGGTGGCCATGAGATAGCCAAAAAAAGCAGGGATGCTGTAAATAGCTCAGCTATGTGGGGGTGGGATAGCTCAATGGTTTGCACATGGGCCTGCTAAACCCAGGGTTGTGAGCTCAGTCCTTGAGCGGACCATTTAGGAATATGGAGCAAGCAGATTGTTTTTTTTAAAAAAATCTGACAGGGATGGTGATAGGTCCTGCTGTAAGTACAGGACGCTGGATTTAATCACCTCTGAAGGTCCCTGCCAGCTCTATGAGGTAGGTGTATCTCCCTATATTACAGCAATACATTTAGGGCAGAGCTACACTATGGGGCAATGTCAACCTAAGGTATGCAACTCCAGCTGCGTGAATAACTTAGCTGGACTTGATGTACTTAGGTCAAGTTTCCATGAAGTCTTTATTGCACTTTCCCATTGACTCCTCTTACGCCTCTCATTCCGGTGGAGTAGTGGAGTCAATGAGAGAGCAATCAATTTAGTGGGTCTTTACTAGGAGATGCACCACCATAGCTTCCATCTCCTGGAAAGTATAGACCTGCCCTTGGTGGGGGAAGCTCTGAGACTTGTGAAATCTTTGCCCAGGACCGCCCCCCAGTGGAGAGCAAAAATGCATGATGGGATGGTACAGTTTGAGAGGTCGTGCCATAGTACAGGCAAGGAGAGGCAGAGAAGAAGAAAAGAGAGGCAAAAACTGCCCTGAAACCCTCCAACAGCTACCAACACCTGCCCCTTTTTTGATAAGACCTGCGGCTCCAAAATGGGGCTGGTCAGCCATCAGCAGACTCACAAATAGGAAAGTGACATGAAGACATCCAATTTGTTATCTAGTGGCCACTGACAGAGCAAGAGACAGTGAACTCTGATCTCCATCTGTTCAACCTCTCCAAGTTAACCTTTGGCATCTAGTAAAATAAATCTAAGTATTTTCTGAGGAACTATAGGAGCCAGATATTTTTTTAAATGTGCAAATGGCACCCAGCGCCACCCAGTGATGTACTTCTAGGCTTTCTTTTCTCTGAGACTGTTGCCACACTTGGCCGAAAGTTTGAAATGGCCATGCTAATGGCCATTTTGAAGATTAATAATGAGGCGCTGAATATTCAATATTCAATTCAGTGCCTCATTAGCATTAGCACACTTCTGGCTGTGGCGCTTCGAAAGCGCCACTTTTGAATGTGCGCAGCTACACGGGGTTCCTTTTCAAAAGGACCCCACACATGTCGCAATCCCCTTATTCCTGTCCACTGATAGGAATAAGGGGATTTTGAAATGTGCGGGGTCCTTTCAAAAAGGACCCCCAAGTAGCCACGCTGAGCCACGCATGTTCGAAAGCAGTGCTTTCGAAGCGCCACGGCTGGAAGCGTCCTAATGCTAATGAGGTGCTGAATACTCAATTCAGCGCCTCATTAGTAATCTTCAAAATGGCCATTTCTATGGCCATTTTGAAGTTTTGGCCAAGTGTGGCCACAGCCTGACTGCGTCTCTCCTTGAGGCAACAAGAAGCGGGCCTTTAGTCACTGTGTGTGAATATATGTTTGAATATATGTTTACTATAGTAGCCCCAGAAGTGTTTTTCAACAACTTGTCTGCCTGTGTTGCTAACATAACATTGTCCGCATTCACCAAGTGACCAGCATGAGCAGAATCACAAATGTTTCTCTTTACAATGAAACGTAAGCAGAGAAGGTCTAAATGGCGAGCTGGGCTCCAATGTATACATTTGTCACAGATCTAATGTAAAGTCAGCACAGGCTCTTTGATGTTACATAAACATGTCATTTTGAACTGACTCGGTTTGGCTGGCATTTCGTCAGTGAATGCACAACAAACAGCTCCAATTAGGCTTCATCACTGTTCAAGATTTACCTCTTTAAAATGCCCATCCATTACCAGCAGGGTGGCTTGCAATGTTTAGTCTCTGGTAGAGATGGTATTCAAGGACCCAAAGCCCTGAGGCAAATTCTCTCTCCTTCTCTGTTTAAGCCACTAGTTCAATTACTGTGTGGTTACAATGAATTCCTTTTGAATTTTGTATTCAAACATGTATAATATTTAGACAGTCTCATAAAGATGCATTGGAATTCTCAATTAGAAAGAGACACATTGGAAACACGGTGATTTCCTGTTTAAGGAAGCAGGGGGAGGAACGGGTTTAATCAAGTACTATTTTATTTGCCCAATTTTTACTCACATACAGAGCTCCTTGCAAAATCTTACTCACTCAAGTAAACTTTACTCACGTACGTACTCCAGAGAAAGTCAAGGGCTTGCATGAGTAAGGGGATTAGATGTTTTTTTTTTGGGGGGGGGGGGTGGAATTTCCAGCAGCACAGAAAGCAGGTATGTGCCCCACTCCCACTCAGAGTCAATTGGCTTTGGATACCTACCTCTCCTGTATTCCTCTGAACGTTGCCTTTCAAGACTAGTGCAGCAAAGCACAAATCTTCAGTCCTCCCTCATTTTTCAAAGCACTTAAGCAGATGTTTATCTTTAAAGTCAAGAAGAGTTAAGCCTGTGCATGAGTGTTGTGCTGAACAGAATCCCAGAGACAAATGACATTTGGTTTATAATAATATACTGCAAATAATTTTTTAAAAAATATTCAAATCTTCACTTCCATTCTACAAAAATACAGCTCTTTAGCTAAGTGGATGGAGAGGTTAGATGAATTATATTGCATGTAGGAAGCTTCATGTTGCTCTGGATCCTAATAATGTGTAGTTTGAAATAGTACTGTAGCGCTTACAGCAAGTAATGCATGCATTCTCTTTCCTTCTCTGCTAGTAGTTAAAAAGTAATGAGTCCTTTTATGCTTTCTTTATATAATAAGCTCCAGCCAGAAAACTGGATGTTTCTAGTCAATAAAATAAAAAGAAAATCCCAATATTAAATGAAGAAAGATGAAATGGAGTAAGGCTTTGGTTGTTGTGGTTAACAGGCAGTAAGGAAAGCCAGTGTTTATTTTTTCTGCTAAGTTAAAGAACATTAAGCTGTAAATTTCTAACTCAGTTTTATTTTTTGTCTTTGAGCTCAGTTCATGAAAATTTGCTTTCCATTGTCTGGTGTCTTGTTCAGTTGTTTTTAAAGCACTAGTCTGGTTACAGATTCCAGGCATGCTCTTGCTAAAAATTCATCTTCTTTGGGAGGTGGGTCCTTCATGGACTACACCATATGTGTTATACTGCAATACTCAAGAATGTGGTGGGTTGTTTTTTTGTTTTGCTTTTCTTTTTCTTTTTAGTTTTTTGTTTTAAGAAGAATAGAAACTGAAGATCCAATGCTGCCGTCTCCAGCTAGGCAAAACAAATAGGGCTTTGATTTCATGTTTGGGCCCAGGAGATGGGTATCAGGAGAGCAATAATCCAAAGGAGAAAACAAACACTGAATACCTGAAGGTAGCAGTAAACAAAACCAGTGCTTTTCTTGTGTCGGTACTTGCTAGTGCTAAATACTGGCACCTCGGCAGTCCCAGACATGGGATTGGCTAGAGGCAGGGAGCTGGCTGAGTAGTGGGCTTCTTTTTTTTTTTTTTTAATAAAGAAAAGGCACCGGATAATATTATTCATAAAGAGATATCCAAAAGCTGAACTGCAAGAAAGATTTGACCACTTTCTGTTCACCTGTCAGAAAACATTTGTAAGACCGTGTTTGGTTTATATGAATGTTTAGAAAGTGCTGAATAAAGGCATTCATCAGCAAATTAACCTATTCCCTCTCAAAGTGATCACTTTAGGTCAGCTGAATAAAAACCATGCCAGACGGTTGGGCTGACAAAACACCGTTGGAATAGTGAATTCTGAATCTGAGACAGTGATAGGCATGGTATCTAATATTGCAATAGTAATACACATAGTAGTAATTGGGGGTTTCATGATTCTAAGGGAATGAAAGAGTTAGAGCGGCAGAATAAGCAACATGAAACCCCCAAAACAGAATTTAACAAACTCGGGAAACTCTCAGTTACAGTCCTATGGAAAGAAAATCTGACCCAAGAAGAACTACAGGAGAGCTGACAATGTGAAGGGAAAGTTGGTAGACTAGTAAGAGGCCCATGTGACTTCATCAGGAGTTCTTTAATTATCTGAAAATCCAAAAGGAATCCTACAAAAAAAAAATCAAAACTTAGGCGAATTGCTAAGGATGTGTACAAAAGACTAGCACAAGTGTGTAGGGACAAAATCAGAAAGGTTAGACATAAAGGCTACGTCTACACGTGCTCCAAACTTCGAAATGGCCATGCAAATGGCCATTTCGAAGTTTACTAATGAAGCGCTGAAATGCATATTCAGCGCTTCATTAGCACGCGGGCGGCAGCCACGCTTCGAAATTGACGCTCCTTGCCGCCGCGCGGCGCGTCCAGATGGGGCTCCTTTTCGAAAGGACGCCGCCTACTTCGAAGTCCCCTTATTCCCATGAGCTCATTGGAATAAGGGGACTTCGAAGTAGGCGACGTCCTTTCGAAAAGGAGCCCCGTCTGGACGCGCCGCGCGGCGGCAAGGAGCGTCAATTTCGAAGCGTGGCTGCCGCCCGCGTGCTAATGAAGCGCTGAATATGCATTTCAGTGCTTCATTAGTAAACTTCGAAATGGCCATTTGCATGGCCATTTCGAAGTTTGGGGCACGTGTAGACACGGCAAAAATGAGTTATTGCTTTTATAGGCAGTAAAGAGAGATTCTATGTGCATGTTACAGGCAAAACAAAGACAAAGGAGTGTGTAGATCCTCAGTTTATCAGGGAAGAAGTGCTACAAATGAGAGCAAGAAGACTGTTTAATACTAAATTTGTTTCAGCCTTCAGTGAAAAGGTTAATGCTGGCCAGATACTTAATACTATTAATAGAAACAGAAAGGGGAAAAGACTGCCTAAAATAGGGGAAAAGCAAGTTAAAGACTATTTTAATATATTAGATCGTTCAAGTTGACAGGCCCTGATAAAATTCATTCTGGGGGCGTCTACGTGAGCCAGTTCTTCTGAAAAAGTTTTCAAAAGAAGGGGGCTCTTTCAAAAGATACCACAGCACATCTACATATAAAAAGCATTCTTTCCAAAGTAAATCAGAAGAACACAGCACTCCTTTTGACAACACTCTTCCATTCCCATTTCAGGAAGAATGCCTTCTTTCGAAAGCAAATGTGTGTAGACACTCTGCAGGGCCCTTCTTTCAAAAAAGCAGTCCTCATGGCACCTGATATTGCAGTCCCGGGCCCATTCTTTCGAAAGAGCAGGGGCTGTGTGGATGCTCTCTTTCGAAAGAGCAGATCACTCTTTTGATCTGCTTTTTTGTGCATGGACGCACTCTTTCAAAAGAGGTTCTTTTGGAAGAGATCTTTTGGAAGGGCTTCTTTCAAACGATCTCCATAGTGCAGACATAACCTCTGTGAAGTAACTGAAGCAATCTTGAACCGTTAGTAATTATCCCTGAGAACCCATGGAGGGCAGGTCAAGTCCCAGAGGATCTGAGAAAGAAAAAGAAAGAGGATTGGGGGAATTACAGACCAATCAGACTAACTTTGAAACCTGGAAGGCCACTGGAACAAATTATTACACAATTCAATTTGTAAATATAGAGTTATAAGGAACATCCAGCAGAGATTTTTCAAGAGCAAATTATTATAAACCTACCTAACTTCCTTATTTTACATAGTTGCTGGCTTAGTGGATGGGGGAAGCTATTGATGTGACGTATCATGACTATAACAGTCCAACATGATATGCTCATAAGCTAACTTGGGAGAGGTTTTCTATATGTTGGCTGCAGAAAGAACAGGACACTGATTACTCTCTACAAGCTGTCCCTGCACAAGACCAAATATTATTCACAGTCATTTGACTTGTGGTATTTAACACAAACTAGGTCTGAATAACTATGACAAATTTGCAAAGAGAATAGGCAAAAGTGACAAACACAGTTCATTGGTTAGCTAACCTGAGCTATTAGTAATTATATTTGAGAACCTGTGGAGGGCAGGTGATTACTGATTAAAAACAAAAACAGAAAAAGCCACCCAGGGCTGTTTTCGAGCCCCATTGTTCATAGTGTTCACCTCTAGTGTATGGTGAACAGCTGCAGACAGAGAGCGCTATCACATATAAACCTTAATTTAAAACGGTGACTGTCCATTGGTATCCCTAGTTTATTAGTGTTATTGATGACTTTATAACTCCCCTAAATTTGTTTGCATTTAAAAATTCCTGTAACATGGGAGTGTGGAACTATAATTCTACATGAGAAAAGAGGTTTGGCAATCTAAACCCCACTGAAGTCAATAGGAGTCCTTCCATTAACTTCAGTCTGGTCTGGCTCTGGCTCTGGCTCTGGCTCTGGCTCTGGGTGACTAAAGGTTATAGGTCACAGGGGATTCAGTAATGGAAACCTTATTCTTAAGTCTCTTCTAAGTCTTAGTTTGGCAGAAAAATTTTGCAGCACTTCTGGTTACATCCAGGTCTGATCTGTAGCTCAGTGGGATGTGCAGCAACCCCTTGATCTTCTTTCTTACACCCCATAGTACATAAAATACTCAGTACAAGTTTTCTACCTGACAAATGATTGCTCCTATAGGATCTGAGGCTAATACTCTGACTCACATTGAGTCCTTCAGCAGCTGAATTGATGTCAGTTGGGCTACTTGAGGAATCAGACAGTACTCAGATGGCGATAACCAATGTGAATCCTGACTATAATTCTGGTTCTGTAACTAATTCTGATTCCATAACAATAATAGCTTATTATTATTTGTTTGAATTAAGGTAGCTCCAAGAGATTGCCATGGAGTGTTAGTCATTGTACATACTCCTAGTTGTAGTTTTAGTCCAAGGACACTTGCAATCTAGACTAATGGTCAGACAGGTAGCAAATGGGCCCTCATGCAAAACTAGGGATCTGAGCATTTAAAGCTTTTGTGATCCTAAAAGATTTCACAGCATTTTAGATAAAATGCAAGGTGATTTTAAGGCTCCAGTTCTCCTTACACCATTGGGTGGCAGACAATGCTTTGAGACATCATGCCTTTTCACAGCATTATGCAGTAATCAGAGATGACAACTTGCCCTATGAATAAAAAAGTGAGATAAGTAAAGGATCTCAAAGCTTTTTGATGTCATTGGACATCAACTGATAATGTAGTGCAGTACTTGCCTCAATTAGGCACACAACTTAATCTTACTTCATTATGTCAAGAGTAATCTGGGTGTCTGGTGTAGAATAACATATACCGTACATGACAACAATCTAACAATAAAGATTGAGGTTTTAGTAACTTAACAGATACAGCACTGGCCCTTTGTTACCAGGGAATATGGGTTAAATCCATCTTATTTAAAATATGTCTGGTTAACGTAAGTTACTCAGACTGAAGTCTGTAAATAGAGAGTCTGATAATTTATTATGAGCACTTATGCTCAAGTAGCCCAGGAGTCCTAGGAGTAAGCGGTTAGTGAAAACTAAATTGGCCCTGATCTCTTAGAAGGTGGTCTTATCCAGCAGAACTCAGATAAGTTGATTTTCATCTCTTGAAAATGCTTGTATAAATAGCCAGTATGGGGGGAAAAAACATAATAGCCATAACCAATAATGGATTACTCCCTTAAAAACATCCATTTTTCAATACAATGATATTCAGTCAGTGTAAACGACCAGCACTAAATCCCAGCAATGCAAGCTGATCGTACGCAAGTGCCTTGACCAATCATACCCAAGCTTAGCTCTGAACTGAAAATCAGGTCAACCATCTAGAAATCGCAGGACTTGTAAGGCCTCTGAAGGAATCCCTCATCTCTACATTAAGAAGGTGGCATAGTTTAGTGAATTTATCTTAGTGTAACTTAGAGTTTTCCCCTTCATTTCAATGAATTTTTATGTAGGTTCTCAAATTAAAAGTGTCATCTGAGGAGTCTTTCTTTTTCTTTTCCTAAGTTGTTATATTTAACAGAGCATGTGGCTACAGCGTAATTCACTCACCCAAGAACCCTGATTTTTTGCAAATATGCTATCTGCTAGTGTTGTCAATGCTCAGGAGAGAGCATGCCACAAAAGCTTCTAGTTTCTTCAAACCAAAGCAGTTCAAGCTGAACCTCTCTAATATGGCACCCTCAGGACCTGACCAGTACTGAACAAGAGAATTTGCCAAACCACTGGAGGTCAATATTGTCTAGTAGCATTACCAACACGTCCACTGCTCACTTGGCTCTGAGAAGACATTTAGGGGGTAAATTAGAGCTAAATAACAGCACTGAACATTGAGAGTCAGGACTGATGGCTGGAAACAAACTTTATGGGATTACAGGAAACTTGGCTACACCCACGAAAAGTGGTTGTCTAGCTAACTAAAATCATGCCGGACTGCGGATGTTGTTGGATGGGAGAGTGCCGGACTAGAGAGGTTCAACCTGTGGTGAGACTTACAATACCACTGATAGAAAAACAAGCATGTGGTTAACACCAGCTGCTCTGGTTATGAGGAGGCACATGTTCCTTAAACTAGAGGGGCTGTTAGGGGACCCTAGGTACATCATAACGTAGGCCCACCCCCAGTTCGATGTCAGTATGTCAGTGGAAAATTAGGCTCAACAAGCATGGATGCATGCTGTTATAAGTCACAGTCATTGATCAGTACCATCCCATGATCTTCTCATACAACAGCATAAATGGTTCACCTTTGAACACCACCCACTTCTATCCAAGCTACATGTCCATTTTATTGGTATACAACCAAACTGGGGGTATCCTGCCAAAAGTATTGATTTCCATCCAAAGGCATCAGACTGACTTAGGCAGGGGTGTCAGGGGCAGGAGGTGGTCGTGGAAATCTCCATTATGTTGGAAGGACTCTTTGTTTTGCAACATGCAGCTCTTGGGATCATATGGCTCTCTGGTTTGTTTGTTTGTTTGTTTGTTTGTTTTTTCTTTGGTTTACTGTCACAAATGTTTTAATTATCCTGTGGCTTGCCATTTTAGTTATGCATTGTCTGTGTTTCATTTTGACTTGGGGCAGCTGTTGAGTCCTCCAGATTTAGAGCTCAAATCTGCTCATCGTTACACAAGAGTACATTGCTGGCTTCGAAAATCAGCAGCCATGTCAGGGCTGATGTGTTCTAGGATGGATAGTCTAAAATCAGTGTGCACACTCACTTCGCAAGACAGGACTGAGCCTTAATGCTTATTTGTAGTGTCTTTGAAGAAGCTTGGCAAGGCACTGAATAGAGTGATCTCATTGAGGAAGCCAATCTTGTGAAAACCAACATTCAAAAATTGATCCAGGCTCCAAAATCACACAGCTGACCTTAAACAAACAAACACACACACACAAAAGCTTTCTATTTGCTTATTTGTTTCTGAGCATTTATGCTCACTTCACACATGTAAGGCTTTTTTCCCCAACCAAGGGACAAGTAATTTACTAACTACTTTTAAAGAAGTTGAGACTTCCAAGAAATCACTTGACTCTAGCAGCTGGGGCTTAAAGAAAAGATACCCACCAAAATATTGTGAAACTTTCAATAAATTTCAGTCAGAGTTGGCAACATCTGGATAGTTGTCTGTTGCTGACTGCTAAATATAATATGAATTATTGTCCCAGTTCACCAAGACATTTAAATGTGTGTTTAAATCCAAGGATGTACTCAGAGTTAAATATAGGTATTAATGCTTTGTTGAACAGATACTGATTCTGAATTAGGATCTGTAGGGGTGCCCCAAGAGATGGTAACCCTATATAATGTGGCTTTCATCTATGCTTTTCCTTCCTGAAAAAATCTACAAAATTCAGAGGAAAAGAGAGAAGCAAAGATTCAACTGATATCACTCCTAAGTGCTGTAGACATTTGTAAAACATACAGCTGTTTCTCTTTTTAATTTGGAGCAATACATCCCTCACAAACAGGGGGGTTGGTTGTTCCTTCAAATAAAAGCCCATGGCTCAAAGGCAAAATATTCTAAAGACAATGTACAATAAGAGTTTTTTTAAAAATCCATGTAAAAAGCTGTTTTATGAAATTAAGCTGGAAATATCATAAGTGGAATATGACCACAAAGTAAATAGGAACCTTTTACAAAGACAGTAAACATGTGTTATTTATTTTCCTGGTAAATAGAAGTGGCAGATTCAATCAGCAAGATACGTCAGATATATGACCATGTTAATCACATAAAAAGTTCATAAGTTTTGTTAATGGTGCATTTAACAGCGTTTGCAGTTTAATATTAAGGGAAGTGACTATCTTGTTTTTATCAATAAACTAGAAATAAGATGGAAACACTTCTGTTAATGTGGGAAGTAGCACAAAGTGTGAGAACAAGACAGTTCCTGTTTTGTTACCTTTTGCACTTTTTTTAAGTGGATGGAAATAAATACAACCAGTTGCCTGAGAAATATTTAAAAACTATCAAATGGTTCCAATGCGCATACTGTACCACGATGTAAAAAGAGCTGCTCCCACGCTTGCCTTTTCCAAAGGGCTGTGGACACGCCAAGCAAACCTGGTTTTATAAATCTCCGTCTCTACTTAAATGCCCTTTAACTAAGCTTTAAAAGCACGTTCAGAACCACAAGTGTCAGATGTGAATTGTGACAAAGCGATGGTTATAAATGGCTAGCTGAGATTTAATACCTGCAAAGTGATCAGTTCTTCCGGGTTTATAGCATAACTGCGGGAGGACTATCAGGGAAAATGACATAGGCAATAGCTCTGGGCTTGAGCTTTGTCTGAATGATAGCACCAAGAAAAGGAATGTTTGTTCATCTTCCCCTACGTTCTGACTGCGGTATAGCGCAACTTAAAACTTGCCACATGGTCACTGCACGCCATGCACCAGATAAAAGGCAAGCTCCCACCAAGCAGATGTGCGGATTATATACAGTTAGTGATGTATATACTTCATGGCTAAATCACTTTCCTCCTTGCCCTCCAGAACTCCCCAGCACCTTGCCCTTACCTTCCTTAGCATGCGTGTGTGTGGTCTGGGAGACGGAGGATTCTAATTGTTTGGGGATCAGGTTAATTTTCACCTGCATGGAACTCTGAGGAGGGAGGGTTCTGTCTGAGGGAAATGGGGCAGGGTATAGAAGCAAAAATAAATACAGGGTGAACTAACTGTATGACTTGTTGTGGAGAGTATCACGTGGTATTAAAGTGCCATCCAGGGCATAGGTATTTTAATAACACAGACATACGTTTCTGGGGGAAAAGCCACGGTGGGTTGGGGCACCTTGCAGTGTAGCCCAGGCTGGTTAGAACCAAGGGGTGGCTGCCTGGCTGGCTGCAGCCCACACATAGCTGGGAGTGACTTATGCAGGGTCAGCAACCTTTCCGAGATAGAGTGCTGAAATTTAACCTTTTGACCTCTGTGTACAGTCTGAGTGCTGGTGATACCTTCACTACTAGTCCTACTTACAATGGCTTCCATTAATAAATAAATCAAGATGCAGACCTGTGCCATTTCCATGGTGGTTGGTAGCGTTAGCCGGGCTTTCCTTAATCCACAGGCTCTGGGCAAGCTCCTGGCTGCATTGGGAAGGAAGGACAGGGCTGAGTTTCTGCCTCACATGCTGAGGAAAATCAACTCGCATTCCCCTCTTGGCACCCGGGCCAGGGGGTTGCTGACCCCTGTGCCACAGGTTGCTTTTGAACAGTTCAAACTGGAGCCTGTAGCAACTGTAAAGGGTACTGCAAGATAGAGGGCCGGGGTGACAGAGCTACTCAGTGGTCTGGGTTGTACACTGGAATACCACAGGGGGCAATGTCACTTACTGGGAGCCTTAAATGTGGTGTGTCTCACCCTCATTTACCTTTGAATAGTAACAAATAGTAACATTTACCTTTATTCCTCCCTGGGAGTGGGGCGTGCTCTAATTTCAGTGGCTGTGAACCCAGAACAGGTAGCGTTGGGCCAGGATTCCAGCGCTGAGCTATTGACTCACTACTTAACTTTGGAGCAGTAATTAATCCGCTGTCTGCCTCAGTCCAGCTGCAGCACTGGGTAGAATTTCACACACAAAAGCATCTGGTCCTCCCTGTGTTCCTGCTTTAGTGTGATTTGGCATGTATACACACACATCTGTACTGCAATGGGACTGCGTGTAGACACACGAAGGTAAATGTGTGGAGAGAGAGTGGATGGCTTGGAAAGCTGGTACTCGGTTAGAATACAAAGCCTTCCAGTTCTGTCACTTGTCTGGTTCCAGCAGCACTCTGGAGTGGCTGAAGGAAATTATCTCCTGAAGCCAGTTCAGTAATAGGTACAAAAATAAGTTAGGTGTTTCTAGTAAGCGCCACGTCATAAAGCCCATCCTGATAATTACCACCATAACTGTGCTGACAGTCTTAGTAGAAAGGTCAAGGACCCCATGCACAGACTGAATTAGAGATAATACAATTTACCCTCTTATTTACACAGGTGGTCTTTGTAGCACAGTCAGGCATGTCAGGGGAAAGCAACACCTCTGCTTGTAAACAGCACTTTGGTTGTTTTGCTGTCAGTCAGCCACACCCCAGAGTTATTTATTTCACCCCTGTAATTCTTAACAGAGCTAAAATACATCATGTGAATGGTGTGTGTGTGTTTACTGAAACTCCCTCATCTGGCACACTCTCATCCAGTAGCATCCCTCATGTGGCAGGACAATGGATGTCGCTGGACCAGAGAGCAGCTGCAGGACCACAGATGGGGAATCCCGGCAACCTCACAGCTGGGAGCCAGCTGGGGTGCAGAGACTCACCAGCAGCCCCAGCCACAGGGGCCCCTGCTGGAGTGGGAGGGAGGGAACCAGGCAGTCCCACTGGGGAGCCCTGGAGAAGTGGCGTGACCTACCTTCATCCAGCAAATCCCCTCACCTGGGACCATTCAGATCCTGAAGGTGTCGGATGCAGGAGGTACAACCTCTGTGTGTGTGTGTGTGTGTGTGTGTGTGTGTGTGTACACGCATACTTTTTATACCTAAACAGATTGAGGGAGGTACAACCTGTGCGAGCACACACACACACACACACACGCACGCACACACACACAAACTTTTTATACCTAAACAGATCGACTTCCTTCAAAGGAACATATGAAACCTAGCAAAACATCTGTCAGGAGTAAAAATACTTTCTATAATTAGAATTTGATAAACCTCAGAATAATGACAAAGATTGTACCAATGTGCATAAAGAATAAAACTTGAACAGTCTGAAATCATGCAAGTGTCTTTATGGTATGAAACTGTGGGTTATCAAAGGTGCAGTGGGGTGGGAGGCAGGAATTCCCAGAAGAAAGCAAAGAACGGAGAGGGATAGTGGTACCAAATAAAACTTTGTTGGTGGTTTGGTTCTAAACTGATGGCAAGATAGCATCCTCATGGAATGAGTGAAAGAATATTTTTATTACCTCTCCAGGAAAGAATAATATTTCCTTAACCAGGGCAAATACCATTTCTTGTGTCCATTTGGTCACTTGTCAAGGGAACATGTTGTATAGGATCCTTCAAGTGTTCAGACTCTAAAAACAGAATAGAAAGAATTTTAATGTGTTAAATTCCTAGTTGCATGGTATCTTTCACTGCACACATAGGGCAAAGTAGAGACCTAAACCTTTAAGATACATATATGATACACCTGTTATTGATGTTCTAAATCAGTACAACTCAGTGTCATCATTTTTGCTTGCAGACTTTTAAAACCCATTTCCAAATAACACAGGCATAATTATGGAAAGTGTTAATTTTTTAGAATAATTAAATTCATTTTTTTCTGTCATATGCTGCTGATATATAATTACAGTAGAGAGAGGATTACTGTTAAAAAGTATTATGCAGAATTGTAGCCATATTGGTCCCAGGATATGAAAGACAAGGTACGTGAGGAAACATCTTTTATTGGATGTCACCTACCTTTTCTGTCTCATAACAAATATGGGTATGTCTTCATTAGGCAAAAGATCCACCAGGTCAATGTCGATATTCCGGGGTTTGATTTCATGCCTCTAGGAGGGACATGTGAAATCAAACTATCGGGGGTCAACAGTTGACTCCTCTACTCCTCAATATCATGAGGAGTAAGGGGGGGTCGACTGGAGAGTTTCTCCCATCAACCTCCCTCTGTGAGGATGGCCAGGTAAGTCAATTGAAGTTGCACAATTGCTGTAGCTGGAATTGCGTATCTACAGTCGGCTTTAAGTTCTAGTGTAGACCTGGCCTATGACAGCAGCCTCTCAACTAAGTTACTTGAAGTAGTTGCTGTTAAGTGCTCAACATCATTTTATGATCTTCTTTATTCTGCTTGTCACATACTGGCTGTGTCTACACTAGCCCAAATACATATTCAGCACTTCATTAGCATGCGGGCGGCCACAGCACTTTGAAATTGACGCGCCTCGCCGCCGTGCGGCTCGTCCCGACAGGGCTCCTTTTCTAAAGGACCCCGCCTGCTTCGAAGTCCCCTTATTCCCATCTGCTCATAGGCATAAGGGGACTTCGAGTAGGCGGGGTCCTTTCAAAAAGGAGCGAGCCGTGTCAATTTCAAAGTGCCGCAGCTGCCCACATGCTAATGAAGCGCTGAATATGTATTTCAGTGCTTCATTAGTAAACTTCGAAATGGCCATTTGCATGGCCATTTCGAAGTTTTGGGCTAGTGTAGACATGGCCACTGTGAGCAAGATCTTCAAATGGTATAAATCATTGTAGCTTTAATAACTGGGACAGATTATTTATTATTTTCAGATATTATTTTATTAGCAGATTTACTGGTTTTTCTGAGGTACTTACTTCAATTAAGAATTTTTTAAAGAAAAGGAAAATGTACATGCTTTCTTAATTATAATATTGTTCAAAATTATACACTTATTTTTATGAAGTTAATTTTTATCTGGGCATTCTTAAAAGGGGATTGTTAAAATTTGGCTGTTTAATTTCTTTTTAGTAAATTTTAAAAGAGGAATGCCATCAAGCATTTTTTTCATCCCTATAAACTCTTATTATTCGCTAAGTTTTAACAAAAAAGGAGTATACCGTAAACCCCCTATTTATGCTATTTTGACTTGAGCATTATTTGAATTAATGCAAGCCCAGATCCTGAGTGGTGGGGAGACAGGAACCAGGTCATCTGTTTCCCAGCTCCCGCAACTTGCACAAAATTCGACTTAAGTGTAGTTGCCTGGGAATGCAACCTATGTGAAAGTCGGAGGTTTACTGTAGTTAGTTTGGTTTCCAGTAACATTTTCTTCTAGTTTTCAAATCTTAAGCATTGGTTTAGCTGTGCCAAAATAGAGCAGTACTCCAGAATTCTCCGCTTTTCTCTTTTTCATAAGGTTTATTGAGAAGCATTCCTATTCCAGATTCATCATAATTTTCTGACCGATCTTGGTTCACTTTCTTTCAACATTTGCTCACTTGTGTCAATTTTAAGGAATGTACTTGATGTGCTGTTTCTATCTCTTTTTTGTTTCATGTTATAAGCAACAATCCCATTCCAGGCACATCCCAGTTTTCTGGCATAACCAAACCCTTATTTTGCTTTAAGTTATGATAAGAGGAAGCTGTATACTGAACTTTGTGGTCCTAGTTCTCACCATTTAGGAGGAGCTCTTGATCAAACAGATGCAATCTCTAAACTATACAGTAGATTACATAAAGATGGTATTCTATCAATACACAAAGAGAAAGTCACTGTCCCAAAGAGTTGACAGTCTGAAGTATGAAGTAGCTGGATACAAAACACAAACCAGAAGAATAGAAGGTCGGATTGGGATGTTATGAGCAGCAAAATAAACAGTGATTATAACTCACTAGCTGCCTAAGTACTGAAGCTTATGGCATGTGTGCTAAGGAAGCATTTGAAGGGGGACATTAACACTCATTAACAGGAGTGTTATGAGGATGACACAAGAAGTCATTCTTCTGCTCTAGCTGGAGCTGATTAGGCCTCAGTTGGAGTATTGTTTCCAGCTTTGGGCACCACTTTTGAAGAGGGATGTGAAGAAATTGGAGAAGGTCCATAGAAGAGCAACAAGAATGATCAAAGGTCTAGAGAACATGAGCTATGAGGAAAGACTGAAAAAAATTGGGCTTGTTTAGTTTAGAAAAGAGAAGACTGAGGGGGATATTACAGTGGTTTACACATACCTGAAAGAGTGTTACGAGGAGGAGGGAGAAAAAATGTTGCTCTTGGCCTATGAGGATAAGACAAGAAGTAATGGGCTTAAACTGCAGCAAGCAAGATTTAGGTTGGACGTTAGGAAAAACTTCCTGTCAGGGTTGTTAAACACTGAAATAAATTACCTAATTAGGTCATGGAATCTACATCACTGAAGATATTTAAGAGCAGGTTAGATAGGCATCTATCAGAAATGGTCTAGATGGTACTTGGTCCTGCCATGAGGGCAGAGGACTGAACTCGATGACATCTTGAGGTCCCTTCCAGTTCTAGTGTTCTATGATTTTATGATTCTAATGTGATGGCTTTGTGGAGTTTCTTCCATGCGTGCCCATTTATGCCAACTGAAAAATCTGGCCCTATGTGCTCATGATTGGCCTCTGATCTAGTTTGCTTTGAAAAAACTTGAACCTTGAAAAGAGTTTGTGGCCAAATACAGAATGTAACTACAATTGATATGGGAGAAATTAGCAAAAAATAGCATGTGATCCTGTCATCATATTAGGCCCACTCTGAGAACCTACACATAACAGTTCTTTAGGCATTACAGTAGAAGACGGATAAGGAACAGGAGAGGCAGTTATAGGTTTCTTTGGTGACGGCACAGGCCTGAGACACACCTAGGGACTGCAGCATTGGGGAAGTATACCCATAACAAAGGTTTATGCCTCACCTGTAAATTCCTGCCCACTTCTGAGAAGCTTGAGCCGCTATAGCACAGGGACAGCTGTTGAGCCTCTTCATAGTCAAAATAAGAGCACTAGCTAGCTTCAGTGAAGGTCGGAAGAAATGGATGCAGGCACAAATAGGGGCATTTCACAGGATTCACTCACCAGAGCGCAACGAAAAGTGCTTTCAGAAGGAGGTGCAGGAATCTTTACCTTGGGTTGCTGTTGAAAGAAACAGCATGCTGGAGCAGATGGTGATTAAGCATGGAAGTGGTGCTGTAGCAAAGGGATGACATCACCTGACTCCTCAGATAGCTGATGTTCCTCCATTTCTCCAGTAACCATGATTCCTGAATTGGTGACATTGAGTATGACCACTTATACTCTTCAGTGCTGAAGTGTCCAGGTATGTTTGGGCTCCCTCAAAACAATTCCAAAGAAACATAATATAATTTTCACGTGAGACGCTCGCAGATCTCCTAAGAAGTTGTTACTTGCGCTACACAAATATGTGCAGCTGTCAGCTGAGTACCATGATTTTTGAAAGCTTGGTAATTTATTGGGAGTAATGCAAGTAAGATGGAACTTAGACCAAGAAGGCAAGAAACTGTTTAATAACTCCAGCTTCACTGTGGATTTTGAAAAGAAGTGTAAGCATTTATTTATTCAGTTGTTGCATTTAGGACTCTTGAAAAAAGATCATCCAATGGGATGAACAGGAGAAAGTTCCTCTCTCCCCAATGAGAATCTTTATAGAAGAGGTGTGTTTTTATCTGCCATTTCATTTAATTTGCCACACTTTATTGCAGCTGGCTTGGGATCAGCGTAACAAAGAGAGGGTGACAAGCAGAAGTGATTAGGAGATACAATTCATGAAAGTCTAGCCAGCCCCACCCCAACTCCCACCATTTCAGACAAAAAGTTGACCTGGTCAGTAAGGAAACATCTGCAGTCCCAATGCTGATGCTTAAGACTGTGCTGTTCACTCTGACAAGTGATTTTGTCCCCAGTCAGAGGTCTTATAATAAAGTTAGCTTGATGGCTCCAGGCAGGGATTCTGTCCCTCTATCTAATTGTACAGTACACGGAGCCTCACTTAGGCCTCTGGGTCCTATAGTAGTATAAATACCTAAGAATAAAAAATATCTGAATCTGGCCTATCCCCTTTAGAGATAGTCCCAGGCAGCAGATGAGCAAATCAAAGTGTAATGGGCGTGGTTTTAAAAATATTACAAAAACAAGCAGTTCTGTAGCACCTTAAAGACTAAACATTTTATTTTTAAGTAATGAACTTTCATGGGTAAGACTCTTACCCATGAAAGCTCATTACCTCATAAAAAATGGTTAGTCTTTAAAGTGCTACAGGACTGCTTGCTTTTTGTGGAGCTACAGACTAACACGGATACCCCGCCTGAGACATGAAAAATATTAGTCCGCTGAAGTATTTTCACTTTCCTGCACTATTAACTTCCTCGGCACAAAGTTTTTGTGAGCATGGTAGTCCAGTAAACCTTGTTGAAGCTGATCCTGTTTAAAATGTTGTTTCCTTGGGTGCAACGAGAATATAGTAATAATGATCTCATGCAGCAGATGATATGGCCTCTTCTGCAGACCTCGATGTTTTATAGAAAAGAATGTTTCCACGAGAGAACAAACAATATTAATTTAAGGTGAAAATATGATGTCCTAAGTTCCCCCTAAGCTGTGCCATCATGTGGCTAAGCAGCTTCCCATTAAACCCCACGTGGGAGCTCAGGACTGCAGTGAGGAGAGAGATCTCTCTCCAAACCCTGAGTCTCCTAGGGACGGGACCTTGGACCCCTCCTGCACGCCGAGTCCTAGTGCCTCATGTGTGGAGCAGCTGGGGAGCTCCCCTGTGAGGCGACAGCCCCATTCCTAGTGCCCTGTGGCATGGGGCACATGGGAGCCTCAGCCAGGGAGTGCCCTCCAACCCCCACAGAATGGCAGCCCCCACAGGGCAGCCAATGCTGGAGCCAGGGAGCATCCCAGCAGCATTCCTGGAGCCCAGTGGTATGGGGCAGCCGGGGAACCCCCTCCCCTCCTGCAGGACGACTGCCCCTGCAACTGGGGCACTGGCACTGGGGCTTCTGCCCCCCAGGAGAGATCCCTCGCTTTGGGGGCTCCCAAGCTGCAGAGGCGGCTGCCCTGAGGGAGCCCGTCCTACAGTGGGTATTGGGCTACCTCCCTGCAATGGTCTCCCCAGCTGCAGGGGCAGCTGCCCCATGGAGGAGCTGCCCAACACTGCTGCGGTACCAGATCCCCTTTAAAATCTTTGCGGCAGGGACAAAACCCACTACCCTACTCCCCACTATACCCTGCCTTACCTCTGTGGCAGGGCCCTGGCTCCCTCTCTGCTGTTGCCTGTACCGGCTGGTCAGTACCTGCTGCACGGGCTGTCCAGCACGCTCCCGACTGATTTTACCAGCAGGGGCAGCTGTGCTGAGTTGGGGAACGGGCAGCTCAGCCGGGGGAGTGACTATATGGGACAATTCTCAGCTACAGTGTGGGACTCTGCTGGTGAAAACAGGATGGATGGTTACTCTACACGTGGGGAGGCAGAGAAGGCAACTTGCCCTAAGCAACACAGGATTATCATGTACTCAATGCCATGCAGATAGTGGAGCCAACAGCCTCTGCAGGCCCCTGGGCAACATAGGAGAGGGCCCCATCTCTGTGCTCCCTGAAGGGGTGGGGCAAAAGTAAAGGGGGTGTGGCCCAGGGCAGCCACCATCAGCATGGCCCAGAGCCCCGCCTCCTCCAGCTCTTAGCACTGCTTGGAGATCATGGCCCAGCACTCTGGTGGTGGTTCCAAGGGCCTGGGGCTCTGGCTACTGCTGCAGAAGCAGCAGCAGCTGAAGGTCCAGGCCCCTCTGAATGACTGTGCTCTGGGGGGAATTTCCCACTTTCTGCCCCCCACCCCATTCCCCACGGCAGGCCTGCATGTAAAAGGGACAGGACTCCAATCCATAAATCCAGCTGCCAGGCTTGTGATTCCTCTGTGAAGCAATTCGTGCATCCCCAGGTGGTGTGGTGTTAAACTTTTCCAGTTCTGAACACTTCCGGCTTAAGAAAAGTCCTAAAGCCTGGAGCAGCAGGGAAATCTGAAAGTCTGCGACAATGCTTGTAAACCAAACTCGGGTAACTTGAAACCTGAAAAGAATAAAGCTTTTGAAGGTGAAAGTTTAAGTGAGCCCTGCTGATTTTCCAGAACTTTATAGAGTCATCAACAAACAAATAAAAATTGTTTACTCACCAAAAGAGATATGTGAGCTTTATTGTTATACAGCCCCTTAACGGCTAGGATCAGCCCTTGGTGACAACTGCAGGTTTAACTGATTCTGTCAGTGATAAGCGAAGGGAGGGAGGTTAGGGGAGACTTTATGCAGTAGCTTAGTTAGTAAAGAAATGTTTGTGGCCTTTCGTATAAGAAAAACAAGTTTGACCTTGGAGATTCTTGGCATAGACAGGTTACTGAGTCTTCATGAATTCTTCATTCACTGAATGCTGATTGCTAGGAAGGAACAGAATTTTGATACACTTATGAAAATGCTACAAGTTTTGGTCAGAGCTGGCACTACGAATCAGTCCTGCTTCAGTATATAGAAGAATCAGGAAGGAGCAAGTCTGACAAATGTATGTGTAATGCCAACAGACCCAGGTTGCTGGCACCAGGTATTGAACCTGCAGTCATCAAGGTTAAAGTTCTGTGGTCTACTGCATGAGCTAAAGGCTAGCTGGCTCTCAGCCTAGACTGTAGAGCAGAAACTTCACTCACCCTAGTATGAGATCTGGGTACTACAAGCTTCCTGGGGCTGAGGAAGCACAGCCTGAGCTTCTGAGACCTTCCAGCAGTTCTTCCTAGCCAATACATTAGATAGCTGGCCTGAAGCTCATGTGGTAGAGCACAGCGCCTTAGCCTCTATGATTGTAGGTTCAATCCCTGGTGCTAGCAACCTGGGTCTGTTGGTGTTACACATGCAATTGCCCTGTGGTCTCTAATGAGAGTGGCATGATAGAGGCTTAACAGGTAGCCTGGCAAGAAGTGGCAAACAGGAGGTGGGTGTGGAATTTCCAGGGTGGTGATAGTAGCTTTCTGCCTGCTTTTGTATGTAAGAGGGAAAGGGGCAAGTGTGTGTGGAGGCCATTGCTGCCTTCTGTGAAGAAGAGGAGCTGCTCAGAAGCTGAGGTTGCCATCTTCTCTGCCATAAAGGTGGTAGCCTAGAAGGACTGGCAAGAGGAATGGTCCTTCAGTGGGGTCAAAGTGACTGGCAAATGCAAGACATTGGCTGGATGAGATGATGATGTAGCAACCAGCCCTGAGGCAGGAGACTGTCCCAGGCATTGAACTGGGAACACACCTTGACTGTAAAAGGCCTTAGTCGTGCTCTGCTTTGCTCCAGTGGAGGAGTAATCTGCTACACCTCTCCTCAGCAGTGGCCTAGCTATGCTCCAGTCCCATCCCAGGGAGGGGAGCCTAGGCTCTGCTCATTTCCTGCTCATCACCTGCATTGGGACCTTCCCCATAACTAGGTAGTGTGCCTTGTACCTCCTCTCTTCTGGGGTAGCTCACAGCCTGGATCTAAAAAGCCTTGCTGTCAAAGAGTTCACTTGGCCCCATCTTACCTCCAGCAGAAAGCCCTTCTGCCTGCCTCAGGATAATTCTCTCGCTCTTTTCATAACCCCTCTGGTCTTCAGCCAACATTGCCTTTCTCAGAAAAACTGGTTACAAGGTGCAAAGCACTTTGAGAGCTACCTAGAAGTGCTTCAGGTTGTCTGCTGATTTTTTTTTATGGTTGTGGTGTCCTAAGCTTGAACCAAAAGCCTCTGGGGAAAGGAGCAGCACCTAAGCCACCTCAAGTATGAAAAACTCTAATTTAAACACGCTTCTGTCCTGTTTAGTAGGAAAACACAAGCTTATGCTAAATTCCAAACTGGTGTAATGAAAGAATAGTTGAAATCCTCCTGTGAAAGCACAGTCATATTTAAACCTATTTTTTTCCTGTGAACTTTTGCATGACCTTTAGAAAAAGAGAGAATAAAACTATCAAATTGTCTTGATTTTCTGAAAATGTTAAATTATTTTCCTTTCCTATCAGCTGGTATTTGTCATGTCTCACTCACTGACTTTGGGCACTGGTAAATTTCTGGCTGTTATTTAGGCAGAAAGAGCAGAAAGCTGACCTTCAAAATTACATGCTTTTAAATGGCTGAGGAAGAAAAAACAAAACAGTAGACTAAAAAGGCCCTAATACGGAGGTTTATTTTCTGCATATCTGGACTTTGTCTCTTTCCAGAAATAAACAAGCTCTTAACTCAGAAGTCTCTGAGGACAAAAACATAACACACAAGGGAGAGATGGTTGTATTCCTTTTCTTAGTCAGTCAGCAGAATGGTAACTGTTATCAGTGAACTACAATGATATTACTTTG
Source organism: Carettochelys insculpta (assembly GCF_033958435.1). Taxonomy (NCBI): domain Eukaryota; kingdom Metazoa; phylum Chordata; order Testudines; family Carettochelyidae; genus Carettochelys; species Carettochelys insculpta. The sequence goes on from NC_134144.1 coordinate 15,224,465, forward strand.
CGAGAGTTGGCAAACATATGCATGTATTAAATCAAACATTTGCTATTAGAAATATTGTAGGCCATTATCTAAATACAATAGTTCAGAATCTTAGCTGTACCTAAAGAGAGCTCACCGCAGTTAAGAAGCTGCTTTTGTACTGCCTTGATCTTTGAGCCAGCAAATGGACCAGCCCCAGCGCAAATCAGAGAAGCCTTTAGGTGTCTTTAACCTGTGCTGTCTGAACAGGGCCACTATAGCAAAAAGGTATCGGGAGGAATAAGAACACTGCAGCCACTCAGCCTCAAGCAAACGTAGTAAGACGGACAATGTGGTGCATTTAAACATAACTAGTTTCTTTGTCATGAAGGCTGAAGATTCCTCTTTGAAAAGCCATTCTAACTATACTTGGTCCTGCCTCACTGCAGGGATGAGGGTGGGAGGTTAGGCTATGACTTCTTGAGCTTCCTTCTAGGCCTATGTTTCTCTGATTCTGCTTTATTAGTTGCTTAATTATAGCATGCCCTCTAGTTTGATAAGTAAACTCTTGATTCATTGTGGCCCATACTATAAATCAAATGTAGGTTTTAGGTCTCAGCACATTTATCTTGACTCTTGAAAAGCTGTAGCTTTCAAGAGACAAAAGTGAATTATTGTAAGAGGTCATCTTGTTAATGAAGATAAATGCCATATGAGACTCAAGCTACCATGTGTTTCATGTATGCAGTTTCAAATTCTTCTGTACCTCTCTGAGGCTTCTTCTTTTTAATCCAGTTAATTTTATTTTGAAATGAAGTAAATATGCTGAGGTGCACTAACTGCTGAGCATTACAATACCATCAGTTTAACTCCTGTGTACTGAAATGCTTTTGTCTAAATTTGCTTGTTGGGTCTAGTAAGTGGGTTCTGGGTGGTACTGGTGGCCTGTGACATACAGGAGGTCAGAGCAGCTGATCTGGTGATCTCTGCTGGCCTTAAACTAAGACTTCAACTCCTCATTGAGCTAACATTTGCTTCAGACACTCTTACGTGCATAAAGAAAATCTTTTCTTATACCTCTTTTTACTGTTTACTCACCATCTATTATGTATCCAATGATGGAGTAACTATAACACTATAACACTCTCATCACTAAAACATAGTAATTCAATTGTTTCCAGTATTAAAATATTAAAATTATTTTTTAAAAAAATACAGTTTTTTCATGGTAGATGTTTCAAAATTATGTTTATGTTCAAACTTTCTCATTGAAATTTTTTGTTTATTAAAATTGAAACCATTAAACTGAAAAACATTTGAGTCTCAGAAACTGTTTTGCCTAAAAAGAAACATTAAATAAACCACTTCAGTACTGGGAGAAAAAAAATCACCTTTCAAAAACCAAACCTCAGAAACTGGTACTGAAACTGAACAAATATCAGGGCATGTCTTTGGTATATCTTCAGGGGGAAAAAACTTAAACCTTGACTATTTTTCATTAAAATGTTTACTCATTGAAAACCCACTTTCATTAGCCAAAAAATAAGTTTCAATGGAAAAGATGTCAACCAGCACTAAAAATAGTTTACCTTTCCCTTCAGGATATGCTGCTGTTGTTATGTTTGCAGCTCACACAGTTCACAGTGATGGCTTTTATCATGGCTGACCTGCGGTGTGCAGTGGTGGATGAAGGATGGTTAAATCATTAGACCTTTAGCTTGGTTCTTGAGATGAGGGTTCAATTCTCTGCTGCCCCATACACTTTCCTTGTCACCTTGAGCAAGGTACTTACATGTGCTCCTGTTTCCCATCTGCAAAATGGAGTTAGTAGCACTTGCTGGTCTCAGAGGGGTGATGGGAATAAATAGATAAAGTTGCTTCAGGATTTAAGACCAACTCTAAATAATGAAAGAAAACAATTTATTATGGGCGGGTTATTCCATATTGTCTCCTGCAGGGTACATGCACATTCACCTAAAGCAGTCGGTAACAGTATGGAAACTCATACATTACTATACAAATGTGGTTTTCCAGGTGCATGCAACTCTCAGAAGGCTGCAGATGCTGGTTGTGCAGCAGACCAGTCTTCTCACAAGCTCCTTTCTTCCCCTCCCTCCACCTAGAAGAATTCTATATGGGGAGAATTATGGAACTTTCAGGTAGGTGAAAGTTCTTCCGATCTCACATGGGTGACAATTGTATGTGTAGGCTCATTCCTATTCTTCTACTGGGCCTGCCCAACCTACCAAGTTAACTGTTCCTCTGTGATTAAAAAGGGCTGTCTGCTTACCCTTATCTAATTCTTCCCTTCTCTCTTGCTTGAGTCTTCCTCTTGTTGACTGCTGGTTTGAGGGAGCCCCTGACGTAAAGGAACATATTCCTTTCTTATTAATCACTGGTGTTTGCAGGACAGATGAAATCATGATGTGGGGGGGTTATGACCCTTTCTTCATCTCCTGGCTGAAACTTGTTCAAGTTATCCATGAAAGAACTTGCATCCACTGAATGGGGCTGGAACTCCAACCTCGCCCAGGCACAGACTGCTGAAATTGCTATTATGCTGCTAGTTCTGAGGTCCAAACAGGATGAAGCCCCCACAAAGAGCAGGACACATGCACAATGAGGAAGTTGAATTTAGGCTTGGCAAGATCCATTTCCTCACATTGAGGATGATCACCTATCAAATTATGATTTTGTGATCAAATTCATTATTCTGTCAGAGGAATAGAAACTCTAGAGGGAATAGTGCTTTACTGCTTTTCATGTTTGTATTGTTTTCAAAGGCCAAATTAATTTGGGGAAAATAGGTTTGAAAAAAATTGGCTGTGACCTTGGTTTAAAGCCACATTAAACCTCAGAATTAATCTTTATGGGTGTGTTAAAAATTCCTGAAAATAGGGTTTTATTATGATGTGATGTAATCCTAATCAGAGCAGCAGAAATCACTAGATGGTGCTGTTTGACCCATAGTTATCCAACTTTTCTTGCTTCGTGTATGAGCAAATGGTCTGTCATGGGAAGAAAACCTATGCGTTTCTAGTTCAGTTATGCTAGGCTCTGGAGGATGAAGGTGTATAAACACCAGGAAGTTTGCACGCTGCCAGGCTCTGTGATTAGAGTCAAGTTTCCAGGCAAAGTTTCTCCTGGGGAACTACACATTTGTGTTTAGGTATTGCCCACAGGTTGTTTGACTATCAATATTGGAGGACTGGTGTACATGTCCACCTAAAATAAGTTTCTCTTAGAAAATAGACAGCATTATCAACCTTGCACGTTCAAAAGTTACAAGTCAGGCTCCCAAGAATTATTGCATTGTTTTAAAAAGTGAGTTTTTAGACATTTAAAAATGATGTCTCTTTACATTATCTTTTGGTTACTGAGCCTCTTGGGTGCACTTGCTTTACATTCTCACTGTTTTCTCTGCAACCAGGAGAACTAAAACTTTTAAAAGAAAACTGAGATTCTCATGTAATTTCTTGATTCCAGGAACTGAAGATTTAAGAGACACAGACAAAATCATGAGATTCGTGGTATGAGCATGAGAATTGATAATGCTGTTTGTCCAGTGACTCCACACTGTTAATTTCTCCACCACTCAGGAGACAACCTGCAAGACCTGAGCATGTGTTACTGTTCATAGAATAATCATAACCTTTCTATCCAGAGCAATTTGAACATACAGGAGCTCATGCAAGTGTTTCATAAGGAATGCCTACTTTGCGTTCAGGCCTTACAAAGAGTTTGTGTGGCCCAAGGCAGCATGTTGAAAGTGGGACCTAGCCGGTGGGAGCACAGGGCCCTGAAGGCATGAGGCCAAGGCAATTCGTTGCTCACTTTGCCCTTAGATCACGCCTGCTTGTGTCCCATGCCTTCATCCATTAGAGATGCAATGCCCCCACAGCCTAATAATGCCCCACCCACTTGCCCAAAGTTCATAGCGTTAATAGAACCTCTAACTTGTTTCTTATTTGACATTACCTGTGCTGCCTGAGGACTGCAGCGCTGACAGAGATACATAATTTGGGTGTCCTTTTTGACTGAAATCTTCAGTAAGGTAGTCAAGCTTGTGGGGATCCTTAGGTTTGGCAGGCACTATTGGGCATTATTTCTAACAGAAGACTGCTTCCGTCCATGGGAGATTAAATGTATATTTGTAGGGTTTTTTTTATTTTAAATCTGTGGACTCAGATGGCTCCTGTGGTCAGCTCAGTCCTGTAGCGGAGCACCTATATATGCAGCTCTGTAGCACCAGAAAAACTAACAGATGTATTTATTAGCTTTATTAGCTTTTGTGGGAAAGACCCATTCCTCAGATTTGAATCATCTTACCCATGAAAGCTCATTACCTAATAAATGTATTAGTCTGTCAGGTGCTACAGAAGTGCTTGCTTTTTGTGAAGCTACAAACTAATACGTCTACCCCTCCGCAACTATTTGCCACCTATATATGTGTATTCAACACATATAGAAATGAATATATGGTATTGCATTCTAAATAAGTGGAGTCATAGTCAAGGAGAACTTCTTAGTAGAGACCTTTTGAATTGTAAAGGGCTCAGTGAAATAAGAACTTTATTGCATAATTGCAAACAAATAGAAAAATGCATTTTCTACAACCACCTAATAAAACTGTATTATTACTTCCTGTGAACAGGAAATCCTTAACTCTGGGATACCATCTACTCTTCAGTGAGACTAAGCTAATAAACAAGTAGATAATTAACAAAGGCAAAGCAGAATCTCACTACCCGTGACGCCATATTACAAACCCGTCTGGTTTTAATATTTGCCATGTATACATGAAATAATTTATTGCTCTTTCAAAGCAGTTTCAACTGTTAAACATTTATTGGTTTGCTGAAGGAAATAGGAAAAAATTCTTTCATGTGAACATTAGTTCTTAATTTTAACATTTCCTTATTTTCTAAAATGGGATTTGATGTGGCAATAAACTTTAGGAACATTTCTAAGTGGAAAAATATTGTTAACAGGTGAAGGTTTTCTTAAGCGATTTCTAAACTGTCAGCTAAAAGGATATTGTAATTAAGCATCTAAAATGACATTGCATTTGTGTAATGGAGGATTTAACCTCTCTTGTCTATTTCAGCTATGGAGAAACTATGGCTATGGAGAAACAAGCAAACTTGGAAAATGATATTCTGCTTATCCACATTTTGTTAGAGACCAAACTTTAAGAATTTTGCATGTACAAATACACTTGTTTATAATATGTGCATACAAGGACTATACACGGGAAAGACTAATCCAGCGGTGACATGCAATGATGCTTTCCAGTGTTTATCTGGTCAGTTGTTCCTAGAATATTACTGCATATTCAGTCAAGGAAAGCCTCATCCACACAAGCAAAAATACCTATGACCACGAGAGTGTCAGCTGAACCAGTGCTGAACGTGATTTTAACTGCAAGTAGAGCTGAAGATAAAAGGTTCAGCGCCATTCCAGAAACTATTGTTTAAATATAGTTTGTCCTTGTCTACGTTTTTCTGTGCTGAGCTCCTGTTTGTGTGTGCCCATTGTCAGCTGCGGATCATTTTCATCAGGTAGAAAATGTAGCTGTGCATGCAAATTATGCACATGTATTTTGTCTGCACAATTCATGCTCATGAGATTCTGAAAATTGACTCTCGGTATATCTGAACTATGTTTAGGGATTTTTGTGGCAAAGACATATTACTTGACAGCATTTGTACATCCAAGATGATATACAGCAGTGTCATCAAAATACAAACATTTTATTTTTCTTTTCAGAAATCCATGGATAATGCCAAGTCATAGTGCACCTTTGGTTTATTTTGGAAGAGAAAACAGATGGAGGGACAACCAGTATTACATGAAATATTATCACACAAACTAAGCAACCTGCATAACTCTGCCCTTACCACCCTTATTTGCACAACATGTTCCAGTCACCATAATCTCTTAGGTTATGACATGTAAATATCAAATGCCATCACTGCTACTGTTTGCATATAGTACATTGCTTACTGTAAGCATAATTATTATAACCCATATCTACATAGATCTCCTTTTACAAGACCAGATCCTAAATATATAAGGGGAATTCACTGATGTATAAAGACTCTTGGTATGAGGAATATGAACAGTAGTTTGTTTTAATTTTATACCCTACTTTTGAAATGAAGCAAGAACTCAGTTCTAACACAATATGAAAGAAGCATTGACTAGAAGAAAAACCATTTGATTCTGAAATAATTTCTATGCAGCTCTTGCAGTTAGAACTGTGACTGGGGGTCTGTCTAGATTACGAAGAAGATTGACCCAGTCAGGGTCAATCTTCTGGAGTTTGAGTTCATGTGCCTGGTAGAGACATTCAAAATCAAACTATCTGGGGTTGGCGGTTGACCACTGTGCTCCTCAACATTGCAAGGAGTAAGGGAGATTAAATGGGAGAATTTGTCCCATTGACCTCCCTCTGTGAAGATGGCCAGGTAAGTCAACTGCAGATTAAGTTGGTTCTAGCTATGCAATTGCCATATCTACAATCAATTTACCTGCCTAATGTAAACCAGTCCTGGGACAATGTGTTTAGCATTGGCAGTTTACACACACTGTTCAAAGTTGTACTCGGTGCTAAAGACCAGCACTGTCTAAAGCTCAAACCTCCATTCCTTTCACACCCCACACTCCCACTAAGATAATATGTGTAGCATATGTTTGCTGTCTTTGTTTCTTGTGCTGATATGTTCAGAAAGTTTTCATTTAATGGAGCCATAGAAAAGTAATTGCATAGCTTTCTTCCCTTATTTTGTTATTCCCTAACACTTTCTCTCCCTCTTTCTCTCTGTATATATGGAGACATAGAGAACACCAAAAAGCCGCTATTTTAATAGAAAATCTAGTAGTTTATTTGCAGTACATTTAATCTCCTGCATTTTTTCTCATCCCAGTGTTCAGTATTATTAATTGGAATTAAAAAGTAGTAAGACTGAAATAAGAATTTGTAATTTGTTTGTGTTTGTAATTAAATTCTCTTTCCCATGGTTAGAGTAAATTTGATGTCAATTTACAGTGAAGTCTCCTTTTTTCAGCAATTAGCTTTCCACGGAAGAGGTTGTAATGGGAAACATTTGCTACGTTAAAAAGAATATGGTAAACCATGAACACCTACAATTTATGGGGCCTCTCTTCTCAGTATTGATGTAGCAGAGTTAATTTTGTAGACAGGTTCTCTTTGACATTTTTATTGCCCTAACTCCCCAGCCCGGAGCAAGCCAATGACCAGTGTCTTAAGGCTCTCATAGATTCACAGAGCCATCTCCTAAGTTTTGCTATAGAAGCCAGGATGCAGGAAGCTATCACAGTATCTCTTGGTGAACTCCAAAACCCAGTTTCCCCGATAGCAGACTACTACTGTGATCAGTGGGTACAATTTTGCACAGAGCCATTTGAATTCCAAATGGCAGCTTTTGTTTGATAATATTTGCATCCTTTGTCCATTTTTATATTGGTGGTTCCCCTACAGTGGTGAAAATTTCCCATCCCCCAGCAACCCAGGGAAAAGAAAGTGGTGGGTCTAGGCATGGCGGAACAGTTTGTGCTGTCGTATAGTAGCTTAATGTCTCTGCTCCTGCTTCATCTACATTACAAAGAGAGATATTAGTTTCCTTAGACTAAAAACATTGATAAGGAACGTATGCTGACTGAAAGTGGGCACAAGGCCGGTTGTTATGCTACTCTGCAGTGCCGTGATACCAGATTACTTACTCGTGGCTTGGCATAGAAAGCTGTCCTATTGAGGAGGTTGGAAAAAAGCAAGTCTTCCCTAAAACCTCCTGAGAACTAAAGAGTACCCATCTGAGAGCTTAATGGAGACGTGCAAGGAGGATTGGCGCTCCATCCCCAGACAATTTCTGAGAGGTCATGACTGTGTAGGTACAGCTCCCACCTCAGATCACACTCAATTGCTTTAACCCACTTGTACCATGATTAAAAATAAGACCTCACCAGAGATGGCCTCTCTGCCATCAGGGTCCAGGTGTGAAATGTCCTAGGAGAAGGGGGTGCGATCCAATATTCCAAAAAGCTCCCAGTTGTCAGTGAGATCAGCTACTCCATTTGCCGGAGGACCATTGTCCTCCACCTCCTCTTCCTCATCCACCGTGTCTTCCTTGCTGTTGTCACCGTGTTCCTAAGAAATCTCTTTGGCGATATCCAAGACTTTCAGGGGACGCTGGTCAGGTCCCTCCCTAGAATCCATGCACCTGCTCATAGAAGTGGCATGTTTGTGATGATGATCCAGAACATCCTTTTCCTCCCTTTGTTTTATGGTATGACATCCTGAGGTCCTTTATTTTCATGTGGCACTGCTGGGCATCACTGGTGTATCCTTTTTCTTCAGAAATCTTGGAGTATATGTCTGCATTTCTTTTGCTGCTTTTTTAATTTTCCCAGCACAGATTCATTCCCCCGCATAGCAATGAGGTCCTGGGTCTCCCACGCTCTCAAGCTCATCTTTGACCCTGAAAATTCATGGTCAGATGTACTGCTGAGGTTTGCTGCCTGTCCCGCTCACCATGCTGGCCAAATAGGAAATTAAAATTTTCCCCAGGCCATTTTTCTGCACAGCTGGAGAGCAGCGGAGCTGAAATTGGTGAATAGATTGGCTACATTTGGGCACTGCAGGGCACATCCAGGAAGCCAAGAATGTCGAATTTTACATCACTCTATCTGCACTACCCTAAGGTCAACCATGCAAGTCGAATTTGACATTACTCCTCTTAAGAAGCAGAAGTACAAAAGTTGACCTTAGAAGCCCTTAAAATCGACAGAGTGGACACTCGAGTGTGGACTGATTCCTTAGAAATTTGACCTAATTTCTTAATGAAGATATTTAAGAGCAGTTAGATGGACATCTATCAGTGATGGTCTAGAAGGTACTTGGTTCTGCCATGAGGGCGAGGGACTGGATGACCATTCTAGTGTTTTACGATTCTGTGTGTAAAATACCTCGAAGCCTGGGTAGTGAGATTCTGAGCTCCATCGTGGTCAGCTCATGTGTGTGTAAGAGAAAGATGGGAAGCCGAAATGAGCTTCCTATACCTAGGGTGACCACATTGCCCTCTGACAATTATGGGACACAAGCCTCTGGGGATGGGGCGGCTGCTGGTCCATGTCAGGGCTCTTCAGCAATGGGTGCAGCTGTCCCACAATGCGGCACTAGGGATGGCAGCTCTGCAGTCTCTGGATGGGGGATGGGTTGGAGGATGGGGGCTCCACAACCTCCCGGCAGGGTGGGCACCAGGAAATGGAGGTCTCCCCATGGCAGAGTTCACTGGCAGTGGGGACTGTCTCTGTGGGGGGTGGGCAGGGAATGGGGGAGCCACCCAATGGAGGAGCTCCCTGGCAGCAGGAGCTGATGCCTCAAGACAGCAGGTGCCAAGAAACAGGAGACCCACAAAATATGGGACAATTAGCCCATTTTCTTTAAAAAATTGGGACACCTGTGAAACAGCGTAAATAAGGGACTGTCCTGGGATGGATGATCACCCTACCTGTACCCTATTGTTGCCTCATGTCTTGCCTTGACACTCTGGGGTCCTTGCGCTCCCCTGAGAGCAAGTAGTACTCAAGAGATGAGGTTGGGGGCCAAGTTCCATCCAATCCCAGAATGGTACACCATGTGCTGCCCCCAGCTCATCGAGGCATTATGCTTCACATTCACCCCATATTCTGCGGGGAGGTTAAGTGAGCATGCAACACCCCTTGTTTCCGTACATTTGGGTCATATTGGGTCACCCACATGAACATAGAAAGCTTCCTGCCTATAGCAACCCTAAGTGCATGTGCAAATTACCACTACCGTCCTATATAGCTGTTGAAATTGTAGTATTCTGAGCAATAGATTCATGCTGCATTGGCTAGCCATGTCCTTAAACAATAGAATAGCCCAGACAAGAGATGAGATGTAGGTAAGAAGAACCTGCCCCAAACCTTTAAAACAAGGCTAATGCATTAGAATTTGATGCAGGGCCTATGGAAATAATGGAAGAGCAACGCAATCAGAATGGGGAAAGGGGAAGATGTGATTGGCCACAATCTGGAGTGTGAAGAAGGACGTGGCAGCAGTGTAGGCAGAAGTTTGCCAATTCATAGGCAAAGGTTCTGGCAGTAGGAATGTAGAAGAAGAGGCAGAGGAAGAGCAGTGGGGTTTGTGTGACAGCTTGGTGTGCAGGGTCAAGGAAGGAGAAGAGAGTAATTGCAGGGAAGAATTACAAATCATATTGGAGGGAGGTTTTTAAAAAGGAAAGATGAGAGGTTTGATTTTTCTCACCTGCTTTGTGAGCTAGTTGTAGATCAGATGGGAGATGCTACCTGTAAGACTACCTGTTCGATGTGGAGCTCTCCTGGATGCTCAGCCAATATATGGTGGTTGAAACAAAGAGCAGAGATGAGCTCATATAAAATCCGAGAATATAGAGAAGAAATGGGAGAGTGCTTGGAGAAGGAAAAACATGTAAGCAGAGTCTCAAGAAGCCAGAAAGGGGCAAAGTTGAAAAGGATTTGTTGAATGTGGCAAACAAATAGGGGAGAATAAGGATGGAGAAGATGTCCTTGGATTTAGCCAGGAGGAGTCTCACTGATGAGTGGAATTGAGTAGCAGAGATAGCAACCAGGTGGAAAGGATCAAGGAGCCAGCCAGCCATGAGGAAGTCATGGCAACTAGATTGAAGAATGTGCTCAAGTAGGTCTTAAGTGACTGGGACAAGGAAGGTGAATTTTGAATTAATTATTTCTCATCCTGTTTTACAAACTGTTTTCTCACTCCACCTCCAGAAACCCAACATTCTTTGAAAAGAAGCTTCTGCTCTGTCACTGACATTTTTTTAAGGTAGATAACGCCTATTCCTAGCTTGTTGGCGGTAGAAGTCACTACACCTTGCAGATCTTGAGGACAGAAATTTACTAAGCATTTTGGAGACATCTCAGCATATGTGACAATGGGAGATAAGCAAGGCAAGACTATCTAGACTAGTATACATACATACTTAAACTCTTGTACTCTGGGTGGAACATAGGTTGTCTACAAGTCTCCTTCACTTCATTCTGTCTCAGGAGAAAACTTCTAGCAGTCCCCTGGAGTACCCTAGTTGTTGTCCTTCAATCGCGGTAGATCTTTTCCACATTGTACCAGGTCTTCCTCTTTTGCATTTTCCTTGTGGGTTTCACTTGAGAGTTTGACAGACTGTGCTGGATGTTGATGTTTTTGAGAGTGTAGCCTAGCCATCCCCACTTTCGTCTCTTAATTGGAATGTCAAGCGGATCTTGTCCTGCTCTGTTCCAAAGCTCCTCGTTTGTGATGGAGTCTTGCTATTTGCTGTGAAGGATGTACCTCAGGTATCTGTTTATGAATGTCTGTAGCTTGTGATTTGAAGAGTTTTTAGTATGCCGGAGTCTTGCATCCATAAAAGCTCACACTCTTCACATTTGCGTTGAAGAGCTGCAGTTTCATCTTCACAGATATTATTTGTAAACTACGTATGGGACGAAGAGTCTTGAATGCAGCTGTTTTTTTTCCCTATTCTGGCATTGATATCCTTGTCTCTTCCTCCATCTCTGCCCATAATATTTGTATGCATATATGTCAGTGTGAAAGGAGAGTGATCTTGTGTATGCTCCTGACAAGAGGCATCCTATCTTGACAGGCCTGTGGCATACCTTCCTATCAGCATTATGCCTCTCCTCTGTTTGCCACTGAGAAAAAGAGAAAAGAGGAAGAAAATGTGTTTCGCTCTCACCTTTCTGTTCGGTTTGTTTTGCAAATATCCCTCGTCTACAATTCCCAGCATGTGCTGGAATGGGTGGAGCATCTGCAAAGATTTTGTTTCTGAGCACTGCAATCAGTGCAGCTGCTAGCTCCTCTCAGGCTGAAGTCCGCTGTCAGCCAGCACACATTTGATGGCCTGAGGTCTTCCCCCTGCAGCAAGTTTCCTGTGAATTAAGTCATTTAATGGGTCATTTGGCATATTTAAGTCTATAGAATCACGAGTTAGCATCAGAAAAGTCATATGACTGAACGGCTCGACTCTGACTTAACTCATAAAAGACAACTCTGCTTGGTTTGAATACCTACTTTAACATGCACAGTAAGCATAAAGGCTGATTCTTCTCTCACTGAGAATCATTTTACACCACTCTAACCTCACTGATCTCACCAGGCGAAGCGAGAAGAGAATCAACCTCATATATTTCATCAGTTTGACTGTTCACAAAAGTGAAAATACATTTAATAATCGCTTTCTGTGACAGGGCTGTTAAAGAGCCAGAGAAAAATTGTACATGGTAGCTGAGTATCAACAGCCTGAGAGAGTATTTTCTACTCCTTCTTTTCTGTTAAGAGGGCATCTCTTCTCTCGGGAGCAGCGCTGTATTTGTACAAGACTAATCATGTCACACATACAGAAGAATCAAAAGAAAAAAGCACTTTGCTATTAGTAACGTGATGTGTAGGAACAACAGCCGTGAAAGGGCCAGGTCCTCAGAGAGCTGCATTAAGACAGACACTGTGGGCCAAATACCACCTGAATATTTTACATCAGAGCACTCAGTGGTATGTTGGTCACTCTTTAAAGATGGGTAGTAACCCTGGGTCTGACTTTCCTTCATCTTACATTAGTGAAAGTCCACCTACTTCAGTGGACTGATTCTGGTGTGAATGGAGCATTAAGTTTAATGGTACCAGCTCCAAAGAGCTTAGCATTTTAAACCCTTCAACTGACTTCAGAACTGAGACCATGAAAGATGATCTTGTGGTCATGTTCCAGTAGATAAAGGGTCACCTAATATATTGCCCATCATGTGGGAAATCAAAGGGCAATTTCTCCATGTTATCTCCTTGGCCATGGTATTGAAGCATGCTTCTTCTCCAGCAGACAGCTCAAGCACTGCAGCACGTGAATTACTGGTGAATGCTGATCTTTAATGACACTGGCTATACAGAACAACAAGAAGTCTTGTGGCACCTTTTAGACTAACAGATATTTTGGAGCATAAGCTTTCGTGGGCAAAGACCTGCTTCAGATGCGTGAGTGGGGGGGGTGGTTTCAGAGGGGTATTTAAAGAGTGGGGTCCCAGTAAGAGGGAGGGCCAGAGCTGACAAGGTCTATTTAGCAAGGTGGAAATGGCCCAGTATCAACAGCACTTATCAAAAGAGGAAAAAACAAGTCAGATCAGACAAGGGGATGTGAGCCTTTGTCAGAGTCTAATGGGGAGATATTAGCACCCAGAGCAGAGAAACTGCCTTTGTCAGCTGTGAGCCACTCCCAGCCTGTTTCATCCATGGTTAATGGAGTCACATTTGCAAATAAATTGCAGCTCAGAGATTTCTCTCTCCATTTGATTTTTGAAAAAATTTTGTTTCAGGACTGTCACCCTTAAATCTGCCACTGAGTGTCCAGGGAGATTGAAGTGTTCCCCCACAGGCTTCTGTACATTACCGCTCCTGATGTCTGATTTATGTCCATGTAGTGGGTCAGTATGGCCTCCTGCAGACCCGGAGGCCGGGGAAGCTATGCAGAGGCCCTGGTGGGCGGGGCCGGAGTCAGGAGACCAGAGGCCTGCCCCTCAGAGGGCGGGGCCAAGAGCTAGAAGAGCCAAAGGCGGGACTCGGGAGCCATTCAGTGCTGGGCCTCCGGGCAGGGAGGACGTGCCTGCACGAGCTCCCCGGGGCCAAAGGGAGAGGGCCTGCGGCCGCCCGGCCAGGCCAGAGGAGCAGGCCCCCAGAGGCTCCACGCAACCCCGGGTCCGTATGCCCCAAGGAGACTACCCGGACTTCCCGGACCTACCAGGACCTTCCCGCCGGTGGAGACCCCCTGCCGTGGAAAAGGCCCCGGGAGCAGGCTGCCCCAGAGCCCCGGCGGATCCCTACAACACTCAGACCCAGGACCACCCTGCATCTCCTGTATTGCCACCGCCTGACTACCCTAACGACATGGTCATGGATGATTGGCCGGAGCCCCCACAGGTGGATGACCCAGAGGAGACCGACCTAGGAGGACCCCTCGACCAGATGGACTGGGACCTGCCGCCAACAGAGGGTGAGGTAGGAAGTGGCCCGGGGAACGTCGCTCACGAACCAATGGCAGCGTGTTGCGGTCTGGATCCCCACTGCCGGGGTTGCACGTGAGCGACCCCCAGGGCCCCGGGCCGGGTCGCAGTGGAGTGGAAGGGCCTGCGACCCCCTACCCGCCTCCCTGACCGGGCCAGCCCCCGCTGAGCCTGTCTGTAGACCCTTGTGTTGCTGCCCCGCCCCAAACTGAGGGCTGGGCCGGTGTTTATCCTTGTGTTGCTGCCCCGCCCCAAACTGAGGGCTGGGCTGGTGCTTAACTCTTGTGAACTGCTGCCCCGCCCCAAACTGAGGGCTGGGCCGGTGGTTACCCTTGTGGTGCTGCCCCGCCCTGGACTGAGGGCTGGGCCCAGAACTGTATAACTCTTGTGAACTGCTGCCCCGCCCTGGACTGAGGGCTGGGGCCTGTACGGGGGTAGCGGTGAGCCGCTGACTGCCCGAACTGAGTGCGGGCTGGTGCCCTAACCCCCCTCTTTTGTTGCCGCCCGCCCTAGACCAAGGGGCTGGGCGTCACGGGACGTGTTACAGTCCATTTATTCTTTTATGGAGAGACTGTCCAGTATGGCCAATGTAAATTGCATTGGGGCATTGCTGGGACATGATGGCATATATTATATTAGTATATGTGCAGCTAAAGGAGCCCCTGATGGTATAGTTGGTGTTAGGTCCTGTGATGATGTCACTGGTGCAGATATGTGAGCAGAGTTGGCAGTGAGGACTGTTGCAGGGGCTGGTTCCAGGCCTAGAGTCACTGGTTTGTGATTTGTGTTTTTTCCTCTTTTGATAAGTGCTGTTGATACTGGGCCATTTCCACCTTGCTGAATAGAGCTTGTCAGCTCTGGCCCTCCCTCTTACTGGGTCCCCAATTTTTAAATACCCCTCTGAACCACAACCCCCACTCATGCATCGGACGAAGCAGGTCTTTGCCCACAAAAGCTTATGCTCCAAAATATCTGTTAGTCTATAAGGTGCCACAAGACTTCTTGTTGTTCTTGAAGCTACAAACTAACACGGCTCCCTCTCTGACACTGGCTATAGAGGCTGAACCTCTCTAATCCAGAACTCTCTCCTCCAGTGACATCCATAATCCTGCATGATTTTAGTTAGTTGGATGAGCGGTTTTCATAGGTGTGGCCAAGTTGCCCATGAACACATAAAGTTTATTTACAGCCACCAGTCCTGGCTCTCAGTGTTCTGTGATGTTATTTAGCTTTAAGGTGTTGGTAATGCTGCTAGACAATATGGACCTTCTGTGGTCTGGCAAATTCTCTTGTTCAGCACCAGTCAGGTTCTGAGGGTGCTGGTCAGAGAGGTTCAACCTGTACTTAGAAAAAAGAAATGAGTAGGAGCAAACTGCCAAGCTTGAATCCTCCAGACTGCTGATTTGAAAAAAAAAAAAACGGGCCTATTGATGACCTAGGTAGGTAGCAACATTACCTGCTACTTGCTGACTACCAAGCCAGGTTCGGACAGAAGAATTCATCCCCCGCTCCCCATTGACAACCCCGTTTGTGTCCATCTTATTTGGTTGTTTCAAGTGTGGTGATATTGCAACTGTTTTGGAACAGAACCTCATAGTTAGGCACTCGGTATCAATTTTGACTTTAAGAAAACTTGTCTCTTTAAAAGGCCCCAGCGTGTGCAGGATCCACATGTTTAATATAATTTTTGACAAAAAAATCAGTAACCCAACAAGAGACACAATGCATCCATAAAATGGCAAAAAGCCATGCAAGAAGACTAAACAAAAATATAATTTTAAAACTTTAAAACAAAGGCCAAAAAAGATTAGAAGGGGATTGGGAAGTGAGGGCATAGGTAGGGGGAAAAACAGAATGAAAAACAGACTCAAAATTATAGAACATGTGAAAATTAAAGACCATCCATAATACATCTTATATGACAGATCATTCAAAACCTAGTGCTAACAGTGTGCATGTGATAGATTATTGAATTGTTTTTTAAATACATGAACAGTGTAACACATTATGGCCTTAGGGTAGAAAGGAGAACAACTACTATGCAAATTCTTATTTCTTCTGCAGAGTGCCACGACAGTACCTGTTTTACAACTTGAAAAGTCATTCATCTATGCCTAAGCTAGAATGACATTACATATTTTCTTTGATTTATTAGTAAACTACTAAGTACTAACATTAAGCTTTTAGGAAAAAGATTAACAGTGTTGTGCTGTGGTAACCTGTCATCTTAAGTTAAGTAAAAGCTGTTGAAAATGCTCACTCTTTGTAAAGGAACATGCAAAATTCTTTGCTTAATGGATGTGGAAATGACATTAAATCCCTTTTGCATGAGGACATTAAAAACATGTTATTTGGGGAGTTGGTTTTTCGGTTTTGTATTTTTGTTTTGAGAACAAAGCAGGAAGTTTTTATTGTTCTTTCTGATTTTTCCTCCTCTCTTTTGCAATAATAGCTAACAATGCAATACACTGATCCCCAGCCTGCAACCAGCGTGAATTGTTAGAGCATCACTGGAGTCAAGCTGCCCATTGGAATGGATGAAACTGCACTGATTTGTTGAGGTTCTGGTGCTTTGCTTTTTACATGACATGCATATTCTTTGTCAGATACTGCAAAGCCAGGGTATGTTTTGAAAATGAAGGCAGAGTCATAAATCTGATAGCATCTCTTCCAGCGGGCATCGCTGACAATATACGCTATCTATGCTGGCATATTTATATTTATATTAATGTGCTATTTGTTATGCTTTAAAACAGGAAATACTGCAAATGCCACAATAAATACGAGTGTAAAGCCCCAGTCACACCAGGCCCATTCAAAGACCCGTGAACATTAATGAAGTCCTTAGAAGCACAGAGGGTCTCCTGCACAAAGGAGGTGGCAGGATCAGGGCTGCAGCATTCCTTTAGTAAGGATGTGCTGTGTGTTCTTCTT
This sequence comes from Carettochelys insculpta, assembly GCF_033958435.1. NCBI lineage: Eukaryota > Metazoa > Chordata > Testudines > Carettochelyidae > Carettochelys > Carettochelys insculpta. Next base: position 15,241,442 of record NC_134144.1, read on the forward strand.
ACCAGTCCCCAAAGCGAATTCCATAAATAGGTTTCACCCACTTTATTGTTCCATTAAAAACTGGACAATTCTGTGTTTGTCTGGATCAGTGGCACTCAACTTTTCCAGACTATTGTGCACCTTTCAGGAGGTTTTCTGCCAAGTATCACCACACTTAAAAACTACTTGTTTACAAAGCCAGGCATAATAATAGAAAGGTGTCACTTCACACTATTACTGAAAAATTGCCTACTTCCTCATTTTATCCTGTAGTTATAAAATAAATCAATTGCACTATAAATATTGTATTTACATTACGTGTATAGATAGTATATAGAGCAGCATTAACAAGTCATTGTATGGAATTTCAGTTTGCAATGACTTTCCTACTACTTCTTATGTAGTGTGTCATGAAGCTAGGCAAATATCTAGATTAGGGTTACTATATTTGGTCTTTCAAAAAAGAGGACACTCCTGAGTGGAAATGTATCTGTATCAATATTTACCAACTCACGTTCTATTAATGTACTATATATAAAACATTAATACAATGTGAGTTGGTAGACACTGATACAGATACACTCCCTCTCAGGGGTATCCTCTTTTTTATATGATAACCCTAATCTAGATGAGTTGCTGTACCCCCTGGAAGACATCTGCTTCTCCCTGGAGTACACATACCCGTGTCTGAGAACCACTGGTCTCGACATTGCTTATTGTTGCAAACCACAGCTGTCTATTTCCTGGTGTTTGTCAAAGCAGACTTTGTTAGAATGGTATGACTTGGATCTCTTCATAAGGCAAAATGAATCCAATAAGAATGCTAATGTTTGTCTAAGACAATTAAAATGCCCAAGGATTGCCTCTTGAACTGTGAAAAATTACATAAAAGCTTTGACCATGTTTTCCCCACTGAAATTATAACAGCCTGAGAAATGAAATGATAAAATCTTTTCTAACTTACCAGCCTGAGAGCACTGCACTGCCCTGTAAGGTGCAGGGTTTATCCCAGTGCAAAGTGGATGTGAAATGCTGCCCATCCTCACCTGATAATGGCCATGCCTAATTTGCACTGGGCTAAATGCCTATGCAAGATGCTGGGCACTGGAAGAAGGACTTGATCTGAAGTCAAATGCAATCAGATTACAAGGAATGCTTTTGCATAAAGGTTAGATAGGCTGGACAGTGCTTCTAGAGCCAGCATTGTCCCAGTGAAAGCAATGATCAGTTCTTGCCAGTTCAGCCAATCTGGCCCACAGAAAACTTGATGTGCACTTACAGGTGAAGATATAAAAATAAATGTTTTGTGAAGCAAGAACCCACATCCAAATATAGGACACACACGCAGTGCCCTAAATTGCTCAAGAAAGCAAAAGCAATGGGGAGTACAATATTCAGGTATAGCCTATAGCAGTGTTAGGATCTGCTTCAGACCCTACTCCAGATCTATGCGAGTTTTCTCTTTAACTTCAGTGCCACTTAATGGGGAAATGACATAAAAGAGGTGTCAATATAAATACAGGGCAGAACATATTTTATGCTGCAGATACAAAATTGCAATGCCACATCAGACTAACACAACAGCAGAACAGCTGGAAAAATACATTTGTTGAGCTAGAATAGCAGATCTATTTATTGAGCCTCCTTCCAAGGCTATGTGTGTATCAGCTCTGGGATTGGTCTCTAAAATGGAGAAGCGGGGGAGGAAAGAGGATCTGGTAAATTCAAATTGATGCACTGCTTATTCCACAATAGTAATTCAATTAATGATTTTATAGGCTCTGTGTTGTGTTCTTAGTCAGATGGAATATGGAATCAAGCAATTAGCTTAGTGTGGCAGTGCAGAGCAGCAGGAAAATGCGCAGCAAAGTCTACCTTGTGAGAGCAGAGTGTTCTGACATTTGGAGCTTCATTTCCCAGACCAATTTCTCACGACAGGGTCATGCTAGTCCTGGGACTGCTCTTGCAGCTTTTGTCACCTTGATAGATGCAGCTGCTCAACAGCAATTAGATTGGACAATAGATATATTCCATATTGCTACAGCAAGTGATACAGTGTTTTCTATTACAATCCCCCAATTTCCCCATTGTAAAAAATGGTAATAACTATACATTCTCATGCATCTGATGAATCCTGTCTTTGCCCACGAAAGCTTATGCTCCAAAATATCTGTTAGTCTATAAGGTGCCACAAGACTTCTTGTTGTTCTCAAAGATACAAATATGGCTACCTCTCTGATATATATTTTCTTTCAAGACAACAGCAAAACTAGTGCTTGAAAGTTGGTGTGGGTATAAACACAAACACGTAGGGACAGGCCCACCTACACCACTGAGTAGTCCTAAGAATCTAAGGACTTCACTGGCATTACTTGTGTTTAAACACGCATATGCTTGAGTTGTGTGCGGGTTCAGAATTCTAACTGTCCGTGGGGATTACTGCTTCAGTGCATAAAGGTGTGTTTGAGTTAACAACACTGGTATCTTTTGAAAACTCTGTACTGAGCAAGTAAAGTTGTTATAAAGTGTATGGGTGGGCACTCTTGTATGTGCCTGCATGGTCAACAAGCAAAGTGAAAAAAAGATGGTGCTAAGGGAGATGGTAACGTTATAGAGAGAGTGACAGTAGGAGCAGGGAACAGAGCTTCACCTTTCCTCCTCTTAGCATGCTCTCCTGGGTCTCAGAAGTCACTGGATTTTGCTTCTTTTGCCAACTTTCCCAAGCATCCCTTGCGAGGCACATTTTATCATGTCACTTTAAAACATTCCTGGTAAAATCCTGTTAAAAATCACTTGAGCCAGGTTTTCACCTACGGGTCTAATTCCATCTCAGACTATGCCATTGTAATTCTTGAGAGTTTGGTCATATCTCAAATGGGAGTTATTTCTGATCAAGAAGGGAGATTAAACTGGCCTGGGGTGAAGTTTTACTGTGATCCTATCAACCATTTATTGAGAGCATGGCGCAGCTGAGCGTGAGCAATAAGAATCTGGATACTTTTGTGAACCAATGCTTGGTTTTCATGACAACTTGGTGCCAAACTCTGTTGGGGCACCTAATGTATGCCAGGAAAAATTAAGTTTGCTGTATACAGTAAAACCCCAATTATCCAACATAAATGGGACCGACTGATGGTTGGATAACCTGATATGTCAGATAATCAGAGGAGGAGCAGAGGGCTGCCAACTGCCCAGGGCAGGCTGCCATCTGCCATCTGCCACAGGGCTACCTCTCTGGGGCTAGCTGCCCACTGCCTGGGACATACTGCTGTGGACCCAGCTCTAAGACCAGCTGCCAGCTTCCAGCTGCAGGGCTGGGTAAGTGATTATCTGACCCCAGTTAGCCCATGTGCTGTTTTATCACTCCCCGCCCTAGGCAGTGTCAGAGCAAATAGACTGTTGGATAACCAGGGGTCAGCTCATCGGGGTCGTACTGTGCATACATATCTACACAAAGTCCAAATTTCCATTTGTTGTGAATTGGCATAGCTCTAATGAGGTCAGTGTTCTAGGCCAACTTACCCACTCTGAGGAACTGGCCTGGAGAGTTTGGTGGCCCTTTGTGCATGTGAGACATAACCGTAGCCATATATATTGTGTGGCAGGGTCCATCTCGTTCCTGGGCCCCAGGCCCTCTGTTCAGTCCACTGGCCCCACCATAGGAACCCTGCTAGGCTTGCTGGGGCAGGGGGTGGTCTGGGGGGAACCTGGTCTCCACCCACTCGTTCCAGGTTCCAGCCCAGGGACCCTGGATGGCTGCACTGGCAAGGGCTGACTCTCTTCATCCTTGCCCCTGCAGCTCTTCTCCCTGGGCCACTTCCCCAGACAATCCCCACTTGGTACCTCCTTCAGGCAGCTGCAGCAGCAAGTCCCCTTTCATTATTGGATCCACAAGCTGAGCAGTTCTCCACAGTCTGTGGTTGAGCCTCAGGATCCCCTGGACTAGGGCAGCCCAGTCCTAGGTTACTGAGGCTCTTTTCCTGCTCTACAGTCTCTGATGTTTCATTGAGTCTCCTTCCCTCTCCTCACTCACCTCCTAACCTCTTCTTAGTCCCCTCTCACTCTCCCCCATTGCCCTGCCTGGGAAAGGGTTTATAAAGGTAGCCCTGAGTGGGATCTGCTGGCCCTGATTGATTTAGGGCAGCCTACTCCTCAGCTGCTCCCTCTCTGATTGTCAGCTCCAAATCAGCTCTGTTTTTACTCCTGTCTTTCCTCCCCTGGCCTCACCCTGCCACAACTGTAAAAAAAAAAACAAACCACCCAGTATTCTAAAATATAAAGAGTTACTAGCTTAGCTCCCCCAAGGGACAAGAAAAAAAGGTGAAGTCTCTTTGTATTGAACCGTATGTCATTAAAATCCTATGTTTTATTTTAAACCATAAGCACGTGTAAGGCAACCTAATGAGTTCTGAAATAACGCACTCCTTGGGTCACACAAAGGATAAGGCCGACAGCCGGCAGGCATTTATCTCACATTTATTCTCAACTTGTCATCTTACTGACCATTGTGTCCTCTGCATATGAGCCTTACTCTGAAGATTTCAAATTGTTGTTTTACCAGAATGAATGACAAGTGATATCCTTGATTTCAAGGACAATGCACATCTAGAGGGTGGAATTTTTACAATACTCCCAGCTTCATATCGTAACATTGATAACTAACCTATTGAAACAGAACTTAATTCAAAGACCAAGGAAGTGGATGAATCAGGTTGCTAATGCACAAGTGTGTCTTGGAGTTTAACCTATAAAAGTAAAGAAAGGAAAATTGATAACTTTACATGGGACATGGTCTTACTAGTGATGTTTACTACTGTGCCACATTTGATTATTTTCTTTCTGTGCTTATTTTCAAGACAGCAGTAGAGTGCACTTCATTTTGTTCACATAATCCAGACCTTCAGTGTCAGTGCCTGAAACGAATTACTGTTTATATTAGAAACTTAGTTTAATAAATTAAGTCTCGTCTATGAACTGTCAAACTTCTTATAGTCTGCAATTCATATATAACAGATGCCTTTTCCATGACTCTTAACTAGAAGTGGCTAACATGATTGCTTCCTCTTTGCTATTAGTGCATTCTGTAGGTTTAGTTATCTACTGCCTACAGAGAATTAAAAACAATTTAAAAGGGCATCTGGTATAAAGCACACTAACGCACAAAAATTCTTTCCATATACAATAACTTTCTGTTTAGGTCAGAGAATTATTCAATAATTGGCACTTGTTTAAACAGACCATTCAGGTTCAGTTTGGTTTGGTTTTCCAACTGAAGATTGAGTTACAGAACTTTCTCCTTTCAGACAAGCAGGTTTTTTTTTTTGTTTTGGTTTGGTTTTTTAGTCCTGATTTCCAACATATTTGTGGCAATGCTATGATTAAAACTAAACTAATTTTTGTACAAGAAACAAACACGTTTTTCAAAAGTTCCATTAATAATTTAGTAACTTCCCCCCCCCAGACTGTTTATAAATTATAAATTTTAATTCACTCTGTCCTAGTTTATAGAATACTGATAAAAAAGGGAAAGAGACAGGCAGTGGTTTTAAACAAAAGAAGCCAAAACTGATGTTGTAGTGGTAAGGATGAACCTCTATATTGTTTAGGCCACCTTCTGAGCAAACAATTTAAATACCTGAACCCAACAATCGATGATTATCTAGGTTGTTGTAAGACTGCGTTTCCATTGATTGTGTTTAGCAAAGCACACTCCAGGAACAGTTGTCACATGAAAAAATAATAATGAAACACATCTATAAGGAAAAACATAATGCTCTAGGACATTAATTCATATCAACAGTTATATGATTGGACGGATGGAAATGTCTCGCTATAACTGGGTTTTCTTTGCCATCTTAAGCTTTGATATTTTTCTGTTTTTAAAATGTTAAACCCTTCAAATCTACTGGTTGGGTTTTTTTTTTCTGAATGCACAAAACAAATTTCAGTCATAAGAAATGAGTAGAAGAGTTGCCCAATGGAACTTAGTTGCACTGCCTAGTAATACATTAAGATTTCACCAAAGGATAAACCTATTATGGTGGTAAGTGAGGCTAATTTTCCTACATTCAAAGTCCTAAACTGTAAAAAGAAACAGCTACCAGAAAAGAAAAAAAAATGAGAAGTCCTGTGGCACTTTATAGACTAACAGATTTATTGGAGCATAGTCTTTTCTGGGCAAAGACACACTCTGCTAGATGCATGGAGTGGAAATTGGCAAAGCAGGTCTTTGCCCACAAAAGCTTATGTTCCAATAAATACAGACGAACACGACTACCCCTCTGATGATACCTACGAGAATGACACAAGTTGTAGCTGATCCTGCAGAAGATATGTTATCATTTTGACTAAGCTCAGTTAATTAATGGTAGGTGAAAAGAATGGCAACTGGTGTAGAGTGTGCAAAACCTACGATTAAAAACACACACATACAGCAAGTTCAGAAATAGCCAGTACTGCAGTATCTCATTTACAGTCACAGTCCAGTGGCTATGCTGTGGTATCTAGCCAGTATTTTATGGGTGGCTCAGCTTTTAAAGCAATTCATTTCCCAGCATTGAAGTTGTTTCTTATCTAAAACACCAGTAGTGTTACTGCTTTATTATCTATAACCACTTCCTCTATTGACAAAATGTTCTTTTGAGACAAGTGCTAGTTGGCCAGAGGGCACTAGGTATTCAGCATCTCTGCCTGAGTGAGGGCTCAGCCCCAAAGCTGCAAATATTAGGAACCACTGAGGTTGAGGGAAGAGAAGTTGGACGGCAGAGGGGAAGAATCTTTCACTACTGTAGATGCTGCTTGCTCTCTTTGCAGGATATTTCAATATTCACTAGCCTACCGCAGCCAACACCAGCTGCTGGCAGGCTTCCCCAGGAGAAGCTCCTTCCCATCTTCTATTACCTAGAGGCTGTCCTATGCCCTGAAGTGTGCAAGGCTTCTAGCAATTAAAAATGCACCCTACTTAATGCAAATATGAGCATTCTTTCTACTTCCATAAATGTATAATACCTGATTAAGTTTTGGTAAGATCTTAGCCTCAGCAATGTGCGGTGATCAGCAGAACCATCCTGTCCATAGCATGAGGTGGGGAGGTTGCCCCACACCACGTGCTTTTGGGGGCCCTGCAGCAGTCGCCCCAGCTGTCCCATCGATGCTGGGGGGAAGCTTACCAGGGGTGGGGCGTGACAACAGCGATGGACAGCAGTAGGGGTTTGTCTGCGCCCAGCCTCCTCTGTGCTCACCATGCTGGCAGCACAAGCCTGATGATGATGATAAGATTGAAATACTGCTTTTAAAAGCAGGCAATTCTAAATATTTTCTCCTATCCGATCAATTATAAATCATTCAGAAAACTTACTTCACCTTCAAGCTATATTTGTATGTTGTATTTTGTACATATATTGTATTGTCCACAGCTAGGTAGTTTTCTTGGATACGTATTCATGAATCTACATTTGTTTTATTTTGTGTCACTCTTTGTTGACGCTTCTCTCCTATAACCTACCTCATTCCTCTTTGTTTTGTACTCCTTCCGTCTTTAAGATTGTTCTGCGCTCTCCTTAACTTTCTGTTTGTAATCCTTTTTCATTATTTTCTCTTCTCTCTATTTTTTTTCCTCTTTTGGTCTTTTACCCTTAATTTTACTGCCCTCCCCTACTCAAAATGTTTTAATTACCTCTACTGTCTACAGCCATTTTGGAAGCCACTAGCTAGAGCAATTTAAATATGCTTCTGCTTGCCAAAATATTCTTGAATGGTCACTGCAATAGAATTATACTGTATCGAACCTAAATGCTACTCTCTGCTACTCTGATTATAGGGCTGCCTGTTATATACAAAAAACACCTTTAAAGAGACAGGTTTCCTTTTATCTTCAGAGGCAGCTGTCATTCTCCTACAGTCCTTTATTTTTTTTAATTAGTTTAGTGAAATAGTGTCTGTTAATTCCAATCTTGACATTGATCTTTGCACTCAGTTTCTTAAGCTTCAATTCCATAGTCCTTTAAAACCTCAAGGTCCATTGCCTTTGGTTACTTTCTTTGGTTTACTCTATTATATGCTCATTAAAATATTCTTTTGGTAAACATGGATATTCTTTCAGCTAAACACATGTAGGCCTTTCCATAGACTTCAACGGGCTTTGGATCATTGCCGACGGATGGGCATTCGAAACAGCACTAATGTTTTAGCTAAATTCCCAAGGGATTGTCTTTTGCACCATATGTTTATCTTTCACACATACCTTCACAAATGAAAACCTCTTTATGACAGCAGTGTATGTTAACCTTGGGTTGCACTACACTATTCCACAGTATTCTTCCTCATTTTTCAGAGGTTTCTTCATGGTTGAAATTATATGTACAGAAGGTTCAGATGCAAACAAGAATTCCTGCTTAGCACTCGCTATGATCATGGCTATTCTAGAATATGTAGAAATTGAACCATTTTATCATCTTCATCCTTCATTTATTTATTCACTCCCAAACTGTTTTCTCATGTCTACTGTCTAACTTCTTTTTGCTTTTTTGGTAAGGGGCAAGGTCCTGACATTCTTATTCAGAAATCTATCCATATCCTTCATAGAAGGCTAGAGTTGGATATGTATATTCATGCTGAGTAGAACATTACTTCATGTGTGGTCCCGTCGAAAGCAGTGTGTAAGGGTATCAGAATTTGATCAAGTAAGGACTTCAAACACAAGCATAACTGAGCAGAATTTTTAATGCAAATACTTTTGTCATCAAAATGTGGATATGGGTTTACCAAAACAACCTGTGATTTTGGATCCATTTTTGGCAAATTGTTCAGTTCCAATGTTTCATTTCAGCCCTCGAGAAATGAAACTTTTTTTTTTTTTACTCTCTATGAGGAAAACATTGCATTTAGAATTTCCATCAATTTCAATGTTTAAAAAATTAAAACCCATTTAAACATGCTCAAAAATGAAAGAAAACTCTGTTTCAAAATATTTTTCAGGTCCCCGATGAATTTTTTGTGTTGTTTTATTGAAAAAAATGTTGACTTGTTTTGGGTCAGCCTAAAGTGATTTTTTTCGCAGATGAGCAGCCATACCAAAAAGTAAATTATTTGCATAGATCTATGGACTAGTAACTTTACAGAGTAATCCCACTCGATTCAAGTGTAAGCATTTTCTCTGTCAAGCAACTGGGAATCATATAGCTCTATATACATTACAAGAAATTCTATTGTACAGCATTTCCTGTCGCTAAAGTGTGTTCAGTATATTACCATGTGCATCTTGAAATACAACATTGTATAACTGGCAGGTTTTTATTGGTCTAGTTGCTTGTTTTCTCTTTACCCCAAGTCACTAATTTAATGAGAAAACAAATTTGACCTGACAGGAATTGAAATAACCAGTCTCAGGTCTTTTTCTTTTTTGTGTGTCTTTAACTTGCCCAATTTTCAGCCTCATTATATGCATGAACAAATTCAACATCATGTTTTTGTACTCCTGAACCTGCCCCTTGAGGTTCTCCTTGTTCACAGAGTATGGCAGGAGGGCCAAATCTCATGTGAGCAAAGATTCATCCAAAGTTACCTGGTACCAAACTGTTATTAAGTGTAGATCTATTCCTGACTAACTATTTTTTTTTGCCCTGAGGAAAGCGAGACAATTTAGCACCTGAAATAGGCTTGATTACTTCCCTTGATGCCAGTAGGAAAATTCCGATTCACTTCACTGGGATTGGAATTAGGATTACACTAAATCGTCATGAAAATCCCACCCTGTGTTAAAAATGTTCTGAGAAATTCCCATGGGAGATGAGATCTTATAGCCTGCTTTTTGGAGGTGCTGAGTACCCACAATAGCATTTGAAGTCAATAGGAGCTGTGGGTGATCAGTGTATTACTAGTTATGGCTGCCTAGGCTGTTTAGAAAGGCCACAAGTAGGGTTGCCAGCTTTGACTTAAGCTATTCCTCTCCCCACCCGTAGCATGACTTAAGGTTCTCTTCTTAAACTATTCCATTAAAATCTCCAGAATTTTTTCAATAGTCTGGGAGATGGACGCCAATTCCAGCTGACTCCAGGCCTGGAGGGTTGGCAACCTGAGCCAGAAGCTTATAGTTGCTAGATGGTTTAAACAATTTTCTGGGACAAGTATGACAGTTCTAAGCAGGAAAGGAATAAAAGTTAGTTAGCTGCTCTGAATCTCTGTATTCAACAGTCAACACCTCTGATGATCAGGCCTCGGGCCCAGATTCTCAAAGATATTTAAACCTCTAACTTCCATTGATTTCAAAGGGAATTAGGCACCACCTGCCCCTTAATGTCTTTCTCTTTTCAGTATATGACCTATTTTAAACAGTGTGAATGCAGTATGGAGATTTAGAATGCTTTTTGTGAGTCCTACAAAACACACGTTCTCCTCACACCCAGAACCTCCTTGTTTCAGTCAGAGGCAGAACCAGGGCCCATGATGGTCTGGTCTTTTTGTATATGTAGAATATATGGGTTGCAGCAATTATGTACAATGAGTTTAGTTACTTTGGGATGCTTCTCCAGATCAAAACTTCAAACCTGAGAGGATGACTCTCACGTGCAGCTCACCAAGTAAGTGGCTCAAGATCCGTATGTGACAAACACTACAGAACTTTGAGTTTTTTAAGGTGAAATGCAGCAAAACTCCCTATCACAGTTACCAGGCTTTGAGCTTTCTTTGGTGTCTCAGATACCACTCCTCTGGTGTAAGGTCTCTTGTCTTCCCTTGTGCTGATGTAGAATCCCATGATTCTCATTGTTAGATGAGTGTTGTGCTAAAGCAACCTAGATATCAACCATGATTTCTGTGCAGGCCTGGCCAGCTGAGCACTTCTTTTCAGGAGCGGGGACCTGACTGCTTTCTTAGAAGTACAGGTTGAACCTCTCGAGTCTGGCACTCTCTGGTCCAGCAACATCCATAGTCCAGCATGATTTTAGTTACCTGGATGTCCATTTATTGAGGGTGTGACCAAGTTTCCCACGGTCCCTTGAAGTTTGTTTACAGCCACTAGTCCTGGCTCTCAGTGTTCTCTGCTGTTATTTAGCTGCAATGTACCCCTAAATGTCTTGTAATAGCCCCATTATCAGTGGGAGTGTTGATAATGCTGCTCGACAACATTGACCTCCCATCATTTGGTACATTCTCTGGTTTGGCACCAATCAGGTCCTGAGGGTGCCAGACAGGAGATGTTCAACACTTATTATTTAGTCTTAACAGCAAAGCAGAAGAGAAAACTGATTTGAACTAGAAAACCTCTATAAGCGTATCTGTCCTCCTCTTGGCTTAGCATTCCCTAGTACCTTCGGAAGGCCAGCTGCTCTAGACCTCTCTTGCATGGCCCCTCCATTTCCTTCTGTCAGCGTGTTCTTTCTGAGCTACTGATTGACAAGCGCCTTCCCCTGTCTCTTTCTAGAAAGTGGCATTTTCCCAGCACTGACAAAAGAGAAGTATGTAATTGTGGCCAGAGTTGAGAATTAGCAGCTCCACAACTAATAGCTTAGGTATTGATTTTTTAACCTCCTGAAGAGTATACTAGGAAGTGTTTTATCTGAAATAATGATGTTACTGTCTTGCTCATTTGTTTGCCTACAACTCTGCTACGTAACTAAAACACCAGTGCATACACATGTTCCAAATAGCCATACAGTAAATTGCCATTCCCTGGTTAAATACAATATTCCTAAATTAATACAGATCAGTCCTCATGTCCTCAACACCTGTTCACCCACCCTTACCAAGATTGTGACATAATTAATCATATTTTTCTTGTCCATCAAACCAATGTACTTCAAACAAATACTAGAATTTTGCCAGGCTTTTTACATCATAGATGTGTCTACACATGCAAATAAACTTGAAATTCCCGGCCCTCTTTTAAAAGAACGCAAGGAACATCTACACATACAATGCATTCTTTTGAAAGAAAACCAGAAGAACACGGTGCAAATTTTGAAACCCCCACCCCGATCCCGTGTTAGGAAGAGGGTTGCCTTTCAAAATTCTCTTTTGAAAGAAGGTACGTGTAGATACTCCATGGCCCACTCTTTCGAAAGAGGAGTCTGCCATGGCACCAGCCACCTGGAGCACAGAGACGTTCTGGCTTACAGCAGCGGGGCTCTTGATCTCTGCGTCTGGCTGCTCTTAAAGCTACATGGACCCAGAGACCATGTGGCAGGAAGCCGAGAGCATGCTAACAGCAAAGGCATGAGCTGCTTGGAGCATGCCCTCACAGCCACCCCAGAACATCACTACTCAGCAATGGCTAGCACCCTCCAGCCTCAGGAGCCCCAGGGCCCCCCCACTCAGAGCTCTCACAGGGCTCCCAGGAGCCTGCATCTGAGAAGAAAACACAACTGCCTCCTGGACAGAGCCTGAATTGAGAGACCTCCTCAGCCTATGGAAGGAGGAGGCAGTGTTGAGGGAGACGTGTGAGACGTGCTTCAATGCCACAACCTTTTCTCACCTCGCCTGTGGACGCAGCACATTCTGCACCCCAAACTCCAGGTGTGAGAGGAGGTACCACCACTCCCCCTTCGGCAGCCCAAAGGCCTGCTCAATCACATTGCAAGCCTGGTTGAGGTGGGTGTTGAAGGCCTCCTGGGTGGGGTTGCGGGGGCCCATACAGGGCCGCATGAGCCACTGCTGCAGGGGGTATGCATGTCTGCCCCCATGCAGAGTGGCGTAGTGACATCACTGACTGTGAGCTCCCACTGGGGCACTGGCACAGGTCAGAATTCCGGAACACACGTGCGTAGTGTGTCCGGCCCACCCAGCCAATGTACACGTCCATGAAGTGGCCTTTGGGATCCACCAGGGCCCAGAGGACTACCAAGTGGTAGTCCTTGCTGTATTGGCTGGCGCTGTGTGCCGAGGTGCGGGTGAGGGGTGTGCGTCCCATCCAGGGCACAGAAGCAGTTCAGGAAGCTGGAAGGCAGGAAGCAGTTCAGAAGAAGTTCAGTTCAGCGAATCCCCCAATGGCTGCATCCAGGTCCCTGACGTGGAGGGCTCTGGGGCAGAACATCATGTTGCTCACACAGATGCCTGTATAGGATGGAGGATGTGCGCTCTCATGAGGGTGTGACTGGTAGTTCCCAGCCCCCCGCTGCCTCCTTGCACCCTCCCTGCTACCATCCCCTGCACCCCCTGAACCTTTCCCGGCCCCTGCCACCAAGGACCCCTGGCCCACGAGCCCCCTCCCCATGGAAGGGGTGTGACCTGGGCCCAGCTTACCTCCATGAGGACAGCCCCGACGGTGGCCTTGCTCAGAACTGATGCTCCACAGAGTGGTAGCTGGTGAAATGGCCAACTTCCATATAGCGATCGTGTCGCATGTCTTAAAATGGAGAGTGGGCTGAATGGTGGTGTCCTGGTGCCTCAATGCGGGGGCGAGCCAGTGACAGAGCTCCTGGAAGTTTTGCCTGCTTATGCAGAAGTTCCGCAACCACCTGGCATCGTCCCACTGCTCCAGCAGCACCTGCTCCCACCAGTCCAAGCTGCTGGAGTGGTTCCAGAGGTGCTGGGACATCTGGGGTGGGATCCAGGCTGGGGGTAATTCCACGGCCCCCGCTAGGTAGCTCGGTCTGCTGAGGAGGTGAGGATCAGCTGCAATGACTGTGCACAGCGGCTGTAGCACATTGTCTAGGATGTCGGCATCTAAAGCCAGAAGCAGGCGCTTGTACTCCATTATGCTCTGTACTGGGCTCTGCGGTGCTTGTGAAAGCTCAGCAGGGTTTGACTCATGCAGGGCAGTGGCGTTTGGGAGGGGGCTTTTAAGGAAGCGGCTGACTGTGGGCCTCAGAAGGGCTTGGCAGTCATGTGACCCCCGTCCACGACATCTCCGGCTTTGTTCTTTTGAAAGAATATCCGGAGCTGTGTGGATGCTCCTTTTTGAAAGAATGGAGCGGTCATTCAAAAGGGCGGATTGAACCTTCAATCCCCTTTTTGTGTGTAGCCGAGCACTTTTGAAAGGTTGGAATTTGATGGTTATCATTCAGACTTTAGCCTTTCAAAAGAGAGATCCCATGTAGACACAGCTCATGTGGTCTGAGGCCCCAAATGTTAATACACACTTAAGTCTACTTGGGCAGGTAGTCCCACTGGCTTCAAAACAAAAAGCAGTCAAGTAGCACTTTAAAGACCAGCGAAATAATTTACTAGGTGAGCTTTCGTGGGACAGACCCACTTCTTCAGAGGGATATTCATGTGAGTAGAGTTAAGCTAATGTGGGTTTGCAAGATTTGGCTGTAAGCTTCTGTGTTCTATATATATAAGTCTCTGAGGACCAAACAGCTCTAAAGGAAGATATCACAAATGAAGAAGTGTGCAGATACAAAGATAGCAGAACAGTGTCCAACTGTAAATTAAGCAAATGAGCAATTACTAGCTCTTCATACACTGCATACTGCTGCCATACAAGATGCATGTCCAAAATCTGATGTTTGCTGGGGAAGGCTGGGACATCAACCAATTATCAATAGACATTCTTTACCGGTTTGAAGCTTTCACCTTTCAGTATCACTTGGTTTATTAGTTACTTTGCTCATTACTGTCTGCAGTCGGAGGCCAAGCATGTTCTACTACACGGTAGATCCTTCTGTGCTTTGTTATACATATGTAATGTTTGTCCCAACTGCTTGGTAAGCAAATGGAGCGCCAGTGTGCAAGGGTATTATTTGGTCCTGCAAATGCAAACACTTAACTCCTTTTCTCTCCCCTTTGCATAGGTGTCCAAAGAAGGAAATATGGGGCCTGGGCCAAAGCCCGTTAAACAGAAGTACCAGTTTGATAATAGGGTCTTTCAAGACTCTATGGCTACAAGAAAAGGTGCTGGAGGTCAGCATGGTTTCTGCAGAGGGAAGTCGTGTCTAACTAATCTATTAGAATTCTTTGAAGGGGTTAATAAACATGCAGACAAGGGGCACCCAGTGGACATAATATACCTAGATTTCCAGAAAGCCTTTGACATGGTCCCACACCAAAGGCTTTTATGTAAATTAGGTGGTCATGGGATAGGAGGAAAGATCCTTTCATGGATCGCGAATTGGTTAAAAGACAGAAAACAAAGGGTTGGAATAAATGGTAAATTTTCACAATGGAGGAGGGTAACTAGTGGTGTTCCCCAGGGGTCAGTCCTGGGACCGATCCTGTTCAACTTGTTCATCAATGATCTAGAAAATGAGGTAAGCAGTGAGGTGGCAAAGTTTGCAGATGACACCAAGTTGTTCAGGACAGTCAAAACCAAAAGGGATTGTGAAGAACTACAAAAAGATCTCAGCAAACTGAGTGATTGGGCAGCAAAATGGCAAATGAAATTTAATGTGGGTAAGTGTAAGGTAATGCACGTTGGAAAAAATAACCCAAATTACATGTACAACATGATGGGGTCAAATTTAGCTATGACAGATCAGGAAAGGGATCTTGGAGTTATAGTGGATAGTTCTCTGAAGACATCCACGCAGTGTGCAGCGGCAGTTAGTAAAGCAAATAGGATGTTAGGAATTATTAAAAAAGGGACAGATAATAAGACAAAAGATATCATACTTCCCCTATATAAAACTATGGTACGCCCACATCTTGAGTACTGCGTGCAGATGTGGTCTCCTCACCTCAAAAAAGATATATTGGCATTAGAAAAGGTTCAGAAAAGGGCGACTAAGATGATTAGGGGTTTGGAACGGGTCCCATATGGGGAGAGGCTAGAGAGACTGGGACTCTTCAGTCTGGAAAAGAGGCGATTGAGGGGCGCTATGATAGAGGTATATAAAATCATGAATGGTGTGGAGAAAGTGAATATAGAAAAATTATTTACCTTTTCCCATAATACAAGAACTAGGGGACACCAAATGAAATTGATGGGTAGTAGGTTCAAAACTAATAAAAGGAAATTTTTCTTCACACAGTGCACAGTCAACCTGTGGAACTCCTTGCCGGAGGAGGCTGTGAAGGCCAGGACTCTATTAGGGTTTAAAAAAGAGCTCGATAAATTTTTGCAGGTTAGGTCCATAAATGGGTATTAGCCAGGGGTAAAGTATGGTGCCCTAGCCTTCAGTACAAGGGCAGGAGATGGATGGCAGGAGATAAATCACGTGATCATTGTCTTCTGTTCTCCTTCTCTGGGGCACCTGGCATTGGCCACTGTCGGCAAACGGGATACTGGGCTGGATGGACCTTTGGTCTGACCCAGTATGGCCATACTTATGTTCTTATGGAGAAACAGAGGGAGAACACTAGGGGAAATCAAAATTCTGTCTTCAGGATCTGAGGGAAGGGTGGATTGCTGTGTTTGGAATTTTTTTTTAAATTGCAGTTCTTTTTGCCTAAGTTTCTTTGTTGGACTGGTACGGGTTGAACCTCTGTAATCTGGCACTCTCAGACCCTGACTGGTGCCAGACAAGAGAATTTTGCCAGAGCCCAGGAGGTCAACACTGTGTATCAACACTGCTACTGCTCGCTGGGGTCTGAGAAGAAATTTAGGGGTAATAAATTACAGCTAAATAACAGCACAGAGCCAGGAATGGTGGCTGTAAACAAACTTTATGAGACCACAGGAAACTTGGCCAGACCCCATGATACATGGTCATCCAGCTAACTAAAATCATTCCAGATAATGGATGTTGCCAGATGAGAGAATGGTGGATTAGAGAGGGTCAACCTGTACTATGATATAAAGATTTGCCCTACAGAACAGACCCTATTGACTATTGCTGCCTTTGTTATGGCTCAATCATCGCACTAGTTTATACTATGACTATGCTCTCCATGTGCCAAAAGTGACAGGACACACATAACAGCCTTTTACCTTTTTAGGCAGCTAATTTACTTTTTAAAATAATAGCCCTTTGGAGTTGCGTAGACTTGATCTTTATTAATTATCTTGTCAACAGCTCCACATACCTAGGTTAGATTCTTCTTCTCATCTCAATTTCCCAGTTTGGAATATTCTCTATCTTTTGCAATATGCAGACATATTCCGTTCCAGCTTCCTGTTATTTCCTACCCACTGTGATCTTTTTTCCCCCATTCTGTCTTTACAATGAATAGCATTTGAGTCTTTTGCAAATCTGTCGTCCACATTCCTCAGTCTTGAGTTTCCTCATATTTGCTTCAAGGCCTTTAGCTCCAGCAAAGCTGTGGCATCTGAAAATCGGAGGTGGCTCTGGTGCTTGAGTCCTTGCCTTTATTCTCAGAAACCTTGAAAGTTTTCTCCAGGCAGAAGGTGAAGAGTCTGTTAATTTCACACTTCAGAATGATCTTTGCACTCTATTTCTCATGCTTAAATATTATTGTGCTATTCGCATAGACGTTTTAGGGTACTCAGAAAGCATGGGGCTTCTGCTCCTTTCTTATCCAGTGCTTCGACAATGCTTTTATTTCCATTGAGTCAAAGCACTTCTTGTAGTCCCCAAAGCCATACAAAAAGACTGGTGTGCTTCTACGGCTCTATTTGCTGTGAAAGAATCAAAGAAATGTGTACATATTAAATAAATAAATCTTGACAGCGTTCCATTAAGTAGAGTAGGATTATAGAATGCTATTCTATCTAATGTCATGTGGTGACCTGCCTTGATAAAAGCCAAAAAAAATGTATTGTTAAGGCAGAAACTTCATCCTTTTCCCTGTGCACCTGAATATAACAGGAGGGGGGAGAGATTGCACCTTGGCATGAGGTAAGGAAAGAGTACCAGCTGTCCCTCTGAATGCCCTGCTCCTGGCTGCAGCCTTGCTCTTCGTGACTTTTTTGGTTTTTATTAGTGTAACTCAGGACCGGCCAAACCGTGGCTCTCTGAGCCATTAAATGCGGCTCCTCCTCCGAGCGCCACCCGCTGCTCTACGCATGCGCCCCACCGTGCGGCAGGGGCAGGGGCAGCGGCGGTGGCGGCAGCTCTGGTGCGTCATTGGCATCAAGTCAGACCTGGCAGGGGAGGGGATGGGGTGCCTGGCTCTGGGGGGAGGGCATTGAGTTAGAGCAGGGAGGCTGGGGGTGCCTGGTTCTGGGGGAGGGAAGGGAAGGGGAATTGAGTTAGAGTGGGGGGGCTGGGAGTGCCTGGTTCTGGGGTAGAAGGAGGACATGTTATATATTTATTTTTCTCTCTCACTCTATTTATAGATATATATTATATCTATATAGATAGAAAGAGAGATAAAAATAGATATGTAATATTTGTGGCTCTTTGCACTCTATCCATGGCTCTTCATCTCTAACTGGTTGGCCACCCTTGGTTGAACTAATTTATTGATTAATTATGGGGAAACTATAATCACTCACTTGAAGCTGCTCCTGCCTGTAGTGTGAAGATTTTCACCCTGAGCCTGAACAGACAGATTTGCTTAACTTTATGTGTACCAAGCATTTGCACTGGAGACAAGAGTTGAAATCGTGGCTCCATTAGAGTCAATGAGAGCACCGTGGTCACGTTCAGTGGGGTTGGGATTTTATCCAGCGAACCTACTCATGAGCCTAATGCTAGGGGCCTGTATGTTAGTGGGTCCTTATTGAGATATGTTTAGATTCGAGTTAAAAATACCCCATCAGCATCCATTTACATTGCTCAGTTAATGTACACAGTGTTTGTGACCTGTATGGTCATTGTATTTTCTGTGCATCGTTTCCTTGGAACAGGCCTGCTGATGGGAGAGTGGGGGGAAGGAAACCAAGCAATTGCCCTGAGGCTCACTGCTTCAGAGGGGCCCAGGGCTCCAACCTCTGTCACTGCCTACAGCCTAGGGCCCTTTGACTGCTATACCACAGTGCTGGGTCACATGCTCTGAGCAGCCGAGGTGGGAGGCATGCACTATGATCCAGGCAGTGCTCAGACCACCTGTCCTTGGCCCCACCCATTCTTCCCTCAGCCCTGCCCATTCTAGGCCTGCGGAGGCTGTCAGCTCCGCTTACTTGGGAAAGTAGAATTCAGTGCACTGGGTCAAACTTAGCCTTGTCATTTGGATTTTTTTTCCATTGACTCCAATATATACATTGTGAAGACCAGGATTTTTAACAGGCTTCAAAAAAGAAATAGATAAATTCATAGAGGTTAGGTCCCTCAATGGCTATTAGCCAGGTTGTAGAAATTGTGTCCCTAGTCTCTGTTTGCCAGAGGCTGGAAATGGATGACAGGAGAGGGATCACACAATGGCTACCTGTTCTGTTCACTCCCTCTGGGACATCTGGCATTGGCCACTATTGGAAGACAGGATACTGGGCTAGATGGACCTTTGGCCTGACCCAGTTTGGCCGTTCTTATGTCCTTATAACCAATATATTCTGTATTACATACTTGAGCTGTGTGTCAGAGATGTCCAATACTAGGTACTGGAGCTTTATATCGTATGGATTTTTTTCATTGTTGTTGATTACCAGTGATGGGTATATCATTGACCATTGAGTATTTCAGGGAAAGAAAGACTAGAGAAAGAGATCATCAGGGATGTGTCTACACTAGCCAGCTATTTCGAAGTAGCTGGCACAACGTCGAAATAGCATGCGTCATGTCTACACACGCCGTGTGCTATTTCGACGTTGAAATCAACGTTAGGTGGCGAGATGTCGAAATCGCTATTCCTATCCGAAGATGGGAATAGCGCCCTACTTCGATGTTCAACGTCGAAGTAGGGCATGTGTAAACGATCCACATCCCGCTACATCAAAATAGTGGGGTCCTCCATGGCGGCCATCAACTGAGGGGTTGAGAGACATTCTGTCCAGCCCCTGCAGGGCTCTGTGGTCGCCATATGCAGCAGCCCTTAGCCCAGGGCTTCTGACTGCTGCATCTGGGGGTCCGGGCTCGGTGCACAGGGTCTGCAACTTGTTGTCAGCTCTGCAGACCTCCTGCTGTGTAAGCCATATGTGTCTGGGAGGGGCCATTAAAGGGAGCAGCTTGCTGTTGCCCCAGAAGGGCTAGTCCAGCCTGTAACCCCCATCTGCAGGCTTTTCTGGCCCCTTATTTTGATGGGGAGAGCTTGTGTGTGTGGATGCTCTGCATTTCTTTCTGGGGAGGCTCCTTTCGACTTTCCCCATCGCTACTTGGACATTGAGCGTCGATGGCACCAAATCCAGAGGACGTGTAGACGATACACATCGAAGTAGCCTATTTCGATGTTCTTACTTTGAAATAGGCTACTTCAATGTAGTGTGCTAGTGTAGACATAGCCCAGGCTGTGAAAATAATGAGGCTTCTAAAATCTTTTCCCCTCCAATTTTATAAAAGAAATAATATTACATTTGGCCGCTTAACATGGATCCTGTCTTAAGCTATTTTTTTCCTCACAGAAAGTAAGAGAGAAAAATATCAAATATCCCACCTACGGGTTTTTAAATAGAATTATTTAGATTATAATCTATTACTCACAACATAAACTCTTCAAGGTCTGGCCTGCCTTTGTGTGGTGTTTGTGTAGCATCTAGCACAGCAACCCTTGACTCTGCCGCGGCCAAATACTGAACTATGTTTTCTTGTCCTGCTCCCAGATGTAATCAAACGTGTACATTCACACATGGTCCCACTTACAAATGGTGTTGCCAAGTACTTGTCTGATTCATTAAACAACCTGATTGCCCAGATGAGGGCCACAGAGGTTTTGGGATACTGGGCAAGAGCAGCAATAGCCTTGCAACCCCTCTACCCTCTCTGCCCTTCCAAAAATTACCACTGACGGGTGGTGAGGAGGACTGGAAAGAGGCCTGTCACAATACCTCAGTGAGTTACAGCTGAAGATACCAAATTCAAGATGAACTGCTGAGAAATAGAGCAAGGGCATTCCAAACTGTCAGTTATTTTTCCATAAGATACCTCAAGCCAGTAACAAAAGTCAACTTCTGTCTCACTGAACTGGTTAAGAAAAGGTTGTGGTCAATCAATAAACATTTATAAATAAGCTAATTCCCTATTCCTTAATACTCTTCCAGACCCCACCTTCTTCCCTACACCTTCTCAAGGTCGCTGGCACAACTGAAGTGGCATGGCCTAAGATGGAATGTTGAAATGCTGTGGTGCGATTTGGCTTAAACAGATGCTTTCTTACTGTTTCTTCACTCCTGGGTGGGACAGAGTTCTAGCCAGACTCCAGTTTGGTTCCAGGGTCTGGAGTCATCTTAGGGTCTTGGCTGGCATTTGGTCACCGATGGCTGGTGAGACCTCTCTCTCCCTTGCTGGAGGCTTGCGCTGCCTCGTCCATGCAGCTAGTCTCACAGCAGTATAAATATTCCCTTTGGGGGAATCTAGAATTCAGTGAGGACTCTCCCTTTCTCTCCCCTGCCACTCTGTCGGCTTGCAAACCTAAATTTCAGTTTTGTCTGGACTTTGAGAAAATGGCACATTGGGCAAACTTGCATTTCAGTGCCCTCTGACCCATCGCCCCTGGCTGCAATGGGCTCCCTGAGTACCACCTCATCCCTCTGTTTAATTTGTATAGAAATAGGTGCCAGAGCTCATCTTTGGCACTAAATAAGCACTGGCTAGGCACCTTGTTACTAGTGTATGCTGGCCAGGTGCCCAGCTCTGAAGGCAACACCACCAGTAGCAGCAGCATAGAACTAAGGGTGCCCTGATAAATATTGTATTGTAACCTTACTTCTGTGCTTCTACTGTGGTGTTTGCTGCATAGTATTTGGCCTGTAACGCAAGGAAGGCTTCATGCTGTCACATAGGGTCTGCATCTTGCCAGAATCCACAGCCCTCCTGCAATGCTCTGGGTACTACTGGCTCAGCAGGGTGCCATTTGAGACGTTGGTTGGAAGGAGGAGGCAACTTTGTACCATAATTCCAGGGGGATACTTACGCATCTTAAAACTCTGGGGTTCTATCTGCAAGACAAAATAGAAATTAGCTATTGATTCACAATGCATCCACAAATATTTCCATTGGTAATACTTGAAAGCCATGGACAGGGAAAGGAAGAAAAATACTGCCTGAGAAGTTAGTCAAAAGGCAGTGATATCAACTATTGAAGTGGGCTTGTTACAATATACGAGTGAATGGATATTTTATAGTCATGTCTGATGTGAGGATTTTTGTTTTTTTAATATCTTGACATAGTATGGCACATACTATCTTTTACTGTTTAATTCCAGTCGTGTTGGTGCCAGGATATGAGAGCCACAAGACAGGGGGAAGTGACATCTTTAATTGGACCAATTGTGATTGGTGAAAGAGAAAAGCCTTCAAACACCACAAAATCATAGAATCCAAGGGCTGCAAGAGACCCCAGGAGATTCATCAAGTCCAGCCCCTTGCCCAAAACAGGGCCAACCCTAACAAACCAATGCTCTTTATATCTGCAGAGCTCACAAGGGCTTATCTCTTTCACCAACCAACGTTGGTTCAAACAAAGGGCAGCTCTACACTACAAGGGAGGGTCAAATTAAGGTATGCAATTCCAGCACCAGTAATTAGTGTATCTAGAGTCGCTGTACATTAATTCAGGCTTCTGCACTGTTTCCACTAAGGGAGGCCAGTGGGAACGTTTGCTCCCATTGATTTCCCTCACTCCTAATGAGGGGCTGGAATTCCAGTGCCGACATGGGTGCCCTGTAAGTTCAATTTGGTGCGTTCCTATCAGGAACTCTGTCCTAAACTGAACTCTGAAAGCTCAGCCGTGGCAGGGTCAATCTTCCCAGTAATGAAGACCTCAGATGTTACCTCACCTGCCTTGTCTCTTGTTGTTTTCTAACAGCTTTAAAGCTTGAGTTCTTTGAATTTCAATTTCTACTGTCATTAAACATTACCTGACCTCTCACCATAATTTCCCACAATTGTGAAAAATTAAAAAATAATACAAAAAAGCTTAAAAACAATATATATTTCACAAAGTTATCAAAAGTTAAAATTACATTCCACAAAACTATTCATAAGTTACAGGAGTAGCAGCGTTGAAGCACAGGGGAGGTGGGGCTAAGTTATCTCCCAATTTCAGAGTCTGATTGAAACTGTTAGTCACACAGTCACACATTCTCAGTTTCTCACACTAAGAGCAGGAACCCCGGTGACTTTCAGGGGATAGATGAGGTTTGCAACATATGGGATTAAGATGGGAGTAAAGAAAAGAGTTTTCTTGTTCCTACTCTTAATCCATTATAGAAATGTGCATGTTATAACACAGTGTCCAGGAATTTCACTATACTGTTAAAGCACCACTTAGAGTGGAAACAAAAATGGTTAGCGCAAGAAAGCTGGATGGTGTGAGGAAGCAATCCGGGATTGAATGAGAGGTAAATGGATTTCAAGGCGGTCACTGCAGGTCGACACCACTCATTGAGATGCCCATTCCCACACCTAGTCACACAGGGAGGGAGACACAAAGGTAAACTGAGCTTTTATCTCAACAAAAACCAACCAGCAGAAAAGTAGCACTTTAAGGACTAACAAAGTGATTTATTCAGTGATGAGCTTTCATGGGACAGACCCAGTTGAGCTCATCACCAAATAAATCATTTTGTTAAAGTGCTACATTTCTGCTGGTTGGTTTTGTTGCAGCACAAACATGGCTACCTCTCATGCCTCCCTGTTACTTTTTATCTTGACACTCATTTACCTCTGGTGTGCCACCTTGCCTGAGTCTGGGAAGGCAGCAGAAGCCAGCTCAGGGATCAAGCCAGTGAAGCATCTGAGCTAGGCCAGCAGGGAGGACATGACTTTCAGCTGCTAATGGGGGAGACACAAATTAAAGATTTCTCCCAACAGCCTGGGTGTCATACCCCTCCAGCAGCAACCCAGTCCTCCCCCTGGTCCTCTGTTCCCCTCTGGGAAAGCAGCTGTTCCTTCCTCCCGTGCCCAAGCTGTCCCTGCAGAGCTGTCCCACGACTGTGGCTTCCTGTCCTGTCCAAGTTTTCCCAACCCATTTCTACCCTTGTTTTACCACAGGTCGGGATGTATTGTAATTGGGTGTGGCTGGTGGCACAGCCTCGTCTGCTCTAGTGTCATGATCTCTAGCAGCCTCCTCTGGGGGTAAGAGAAAGGGAATATGAAGGGAAAGAAAGGTCTAGTCAGTAAGGTGTCTTTAGGGTGAAATCAGGGTACCAGTGAAATCAATGGCAAAATTCATTGTCTTAAATAGGGTCAAGAGCTCACTTATCTTTCTGTTCCCAATCTGTAAAACAGGGAAACAGGACAGACGTGCTTTGAGGAGAAAGGCACTAAAGACTGAGGTGCTTTCATGCTACAGTACCAGGGGTCGGAGACATAGTTGGAGAGTCCCTGAGTCCTGAATGGTTGTTCCAGCCTGAGGCAGAGTCTCTCATGCTCCCAGTTCTGTCCAGAAACTCAGCAGAGACCACCCCGGTTCCAGACACCTCTGCTTTTAGGATGTGTAACATCCCAACACCTTCTATAGACAGGTGATCACAGAAACCCCTCAGGTTACTCAGCTACAAGGGAGCAGAGCCTTCTACACCCTAGTTCTGCTCCTCTCTTGTCCTTACATCCTCCCTCCCTCTCTCTCCCCTCTCCTTCCCTCCCAGCTGCCTTATATAACCTTTCTACTCCGGGGGGCTCACAACTGTCGGTCATTAGGCCTGGGTGTGCTCAGCCAGCTCCCATTACCTTCATAGGGTGGATATGCTGCGATAGAATCATAGAATTCCAGGGCTGGAAGGGACCTGAGGAGGTCATCGAGTTCAGCCCCTGCCTAAAGCAGGACCAACCCCAACTAACTCATCCCAGCCAGGACTATGTCAATCTGGGACTTAAAAACCGCTAGGGCTGGAGATTCCACCACCTCCCCTAGTAACTCATTCCAGTGCTTCACCACCCTCCTGGTGAAATAGTTTTTCCTAATCTCCAACCTACACCCCTCCCTGTAACTTCAGACCATTACTGCCGTCTGTCACCCCTGAGAACAATCTCTCTCCATCCACTCCAGAGCCCCCTTTCAGGAAGCTGAAGGTTGCTATCACATTGCCCCTCAGTCTTCTCTTCTGCAAACTAAATAAATCCAAATCTCTCAGCCCCTCCTCAGAGGTCATGTGCTAGAGCACCTTAATCATGTTTGTTGCCCTCCACTGAACCCACTCCAGCGCATCCACATCCTGTCTACACTGGGTGTGGTGGGGGAGAACTGGGGCCAGTAATCTGTCACAAGCCATACACACACACAGTGTATTTCCCCCATAGAGTTTAAACAAAGCAAAAATCCTTTGTTTGAGCCCCCAGCAGTGGGCTACTTCTCATTAACAGTACATGGAGGAATTTGTAGTTAGTGTTTGATTATCTTCTACCATTTTGATTGTTACTTTCCAGGTTGATTGGGTTTTCAGTATCAAACAACTGTTAAAATATGTTTAATTCATATTGGCTGGCCATTTCTGTGACCCATCCATACTCTACCTCAAAGTACCCCCTTCCTACATTGCTCCAATTCCACCTATTGCTGCTGTCATCACAGGAAGAGAAGCAAATTCCAGAGATCAACAGGGCCAGCCTGGTGCAGGTGGACAGAAGAGCGTGGGAGTGGGTGAACCTTGATTTCCTGCATCCTCCAAAATACCAGTCAGTGCAGGTGCCAGACTCAGGCTCTATACCAAGCTGCTCCTGGAGCAGTGCAACAGCCCAAATTAGTCCTTAACTTGTACTTGAATTCCAGTACACCGGAAGGTTTGGCTTGGTTGGCTCTGGCAATAAATCATAAATGTGCATAATGCATTGTAATAGTTTTTTTTTTTAAACCTAACCTTTTGTAAGACAAAAATATATCTATTTGGAAATTTTTTTAAAAAAGGGGAGAGAAAAATTGCTGCTAATACATTTGCAACAAGAGTCAACTGATTTGTAACCTTACATTCCAACAGCATCCATGTTCTAAACCGAATTTGATCTGAGGATTCCTCATGTCGCTAACAGTAATTCTTCAGTAGCTGACAGTGAGATTTTTACTATGTCTTTTTAAATATTGATACACACTCCTATCTTTGTGGAGTTCAGTTTAGCAAACCCTAAGGCACCAGTGTAAAAAGCAAAATGACTTATTTTTGACTGTTCAAATAAAACCCACAGTATATTCCTATCACAGAATAATTTGCACTGCCCTAGTGGCTGGTTACAGCTTCATGATCTACCGCACAGGAAACATTTGTTCAAGAGTGGGCTTGGATCTCTTGTTCCCTTGTTCAGTGGAGGTTAAGCACACTTCACAGATGATAACAGCTGTATGAGTGGCTCTCAAAGAATGACAGTCACAGTTTTGGCTGTATGGAATGGAGCAGACTGCAGCTTCAAATGAAAAATTGATGGTATCGAAAGTAGCGAGGCAGCTCAGACAGTCATTGTTTAGGGAATAATTGATCATACAAATAATAGGCCTTCAGTTTGGAGCAGGTGCACAAAGGGACCTCCCAGAGTTATTGAATGCACCCAGCCAGAGATGCTGCTTCCAATACAATATACTAACTTTTAGGCTGTGTTTATTGTCTGCGAGAGTAACATGGTAACAGCATGGACCAGTGATGGGCAACCTCAGCTAGCGTGTGGGCTGCAAGGGTGGGCTTCTTCATCTCAGTGGGCCACAAGATTGTCATGAGCAAGATGGTCTCCCTGGACAGGATAGTTTAGTTAATTGCACTTGCATGCCTAGAATTTGTGGGGTGTGCCATTTAAACCGCAGCAGCACTTTGAGTGGATGCAGAAGGAGCGCAGGGCTCTTACAGCCAGTCTTGTGTGCAGTCAGTGTGCACTTCACTTCATGTACTCTTGCTTTTTCACGTGTCACTTGAGCAATGCTGGTTGGGGCGGGGGAACTATGCAGATGAAAAGCAATAGAATCCGGCAATTCTGTACAACAAAATGTCTTGAGAAACCCGTAGAGAATACTGAGGAGTTGCCCATCACTGGCACGGACCAGTGCATGCTCAGAGAAGTATTGTCCCTACTTCCCACTCATGAGGTCATGCACACATCTGTCCTTCCCCCTGCCAACATATGTTGGTCACTTCCATCTTTAGTATTGTGTATGAGGGGGAAGATACCACACGCTCTCCCTGTAATTACCATACCTCTGGCTCGCGAGGGTCCGCCCACCCTATCTAGGTGGACGCAGGGCAAGTGAATTCCTGTTAAATCAAAATACATCCCTAAAGTGAAGTAATAATGTTAGAAGTTGACACTTGAATGGTCTCAAAGCAGCTTCCACTGGTATGAGTATTAATTGGTGACTTGACCTTGCAAACACTTGGTACTGAGCATATGGTGTTGTCAAGTGTGAGCAGTCCACTGAATTCATGAGGTTCGTCTACACAGGAGTTAAAGTCCCACAGCTGATCTGGGTCAGCTGACTTGGGCGGCAGGGCTGTAAATTGCTGTCTGGGTTTTGGCTGGAGCCCAAGCAGAGGGACGCCCACAAAGAGAGATGCTTGGAGAATCCCGACCTCCTTGCAATTAGCCCCATGGCCCTAACACTGCAAGTACAGCTGACCAAGGCTGGCCATGCTGCAGGCCTTTTATTACAAAGCAGACAGACCCAGGGAGGCGACTCCCAGCAGCAAGCACTAGGGTGAGTAGTAAGTGTTTGCTGGATTGTGTCTTATTTAGTATCTATAAGGCCACCAAGCTGAATATTGGTGCTATATATGTTATACTAGCACTCAAAATTCAGTAGCCACCCCTTACACACATCTCAAAACTGGAACTAACATATTTGCCACATTGTTCCATCTAGGCTATGTCTACACTAGCCCTCCCCCACTTTTGAAAAGGGGCTGCTAATGACACACTTTGGGATATGCTAATGAGGCTCTGCAATGAATGCATAACGGTGGCCACAGCACTTCGAAAGTGTCGCTTTTGATCGCGCGCTATTCATTTACATGGGGTCCTTTTCGAAAGGACCCTGAACACTTCTAAATTCCTTTGGTCCTATAACCAAATAGGAATAAGGGGATTTCGATGTCTGCGGGGTCCTTTCGAAAAGGGACCGGTGTAAACAAGCTGTGCACAATTGAAAGCAGCATTTTTGAAGTGCCGTGGCTGCCTTTATGCTAAAGAAGCACTGCATAGTCATTGCAGCACCTCATTAGCATATCCCAAAGTGTCTCATTTGCATCCCCCTTTCAAAAGTGGGGGGCTAATGTAGACATAGGCCAAGTTGTGTTATACCTGGTCCTCTTGAGCTTGTGTGTGTCTCCGCTATTAGATTGTAAGATCTGTGCATCAGGGACCGTTTGATTCCTGCACAGCTTTTGCCAGGTGTTAGTACAAATGAAGTTTCTTCTTAGCTGGTCCTTAGGCACAACTCTTAGAAACAGGATTATGAATAATAATTATGGGCCTCTGTACAAAAAGTGTTCCTATATCTAAGCATAAGTGACATGCCCCTTTTTTATTTCTCATTAACCATAACACAAAAAGGCATAGTTAAATACAATACAAATGCCAAACTGCATTGTGTTTCATTTGAATATGAGCCCTGAACGTATTTGATAATTTTTTTTTTAATCAGGAGAAACTTCTCTGATGTTACATAGCAACGTTTGGAAATCTGAAGCCAATCTATTGATCATTTAGCAGAGCTTATTAAATGAAAGCCTTGGTATTTATTTGTCTACTCCAGGGGGGTTTAAAATGTTTTCCAAATATTATTGTGTGCCATAAGGGCTTTTTCCAGTGCCAGTTGCTTCTCTGGTTCTTGGATGAAAATAATGAATTCCCTGGCAGGCGGAATATGGAACAACCATTTCTCTCTCCTGCCACCCAACAACTGTCCTGTGTTATACGTGAAGTTGCACGGGGCTTATTTGTCTTTGTGGCAGTAGTACCAACAAACTCCAGGCAAGACAGGGGACTCACTGTGGGTACAGCACCTAGCACAATACAAGAGTGCCCCTGTCCTAGAGAGTTCACAGGCTAAATTGGAATCAAGTTTGTCTTTGTCCCATGAAGTGCAGAGCTTGGGTCATGTTTCTCCTCAGATCATTTACAAACCACAATGCTGAATTAGGAAATGGCAGTGATAAAAGTGCTATTTATATTAAAGTAATTCCTTTTAAGCATTTACTTTTTTTCCCTTGTGCCCTCCGTTTTCAATCAATTATCTGCATTCAGGCCTATGAATGAGGAGAGCTCGTCTCTACCTCTTTCTCTTTCCACTTTCAGCTATATTGATGCATTTACTTGCCTTCTTACTGCTTCTCATTTTTCATACAATTATTCTCTTGCCAGGCCATCTCCCACATCCATCTTAATATTTCCTCGGTTGATATCCATTTGAGCCGTGTTAATATTCTGCACAAAAATGTAAAGCTCTCCCATAGATGTGATTTGAATAGTTCACTATGCTGACTGACTCAGTTAGAAAAGGTATTAATAGCCCTGAGCTGCAGTATTTTTTTTAAAGCAGTGCTGGAAATGCTCCAGTGACTGGGGATGGATGGTCTACAGTTAAGGTGCTCTGGGATCATTTGCTGGCTTTGTCCCAGACTTCCTAAGTGATCTTGAGAAAGTTTTACATTCTCTGTGTCCCAGATTCCAGCCTGGGATAGTAAATGAAGAAAAAAACAGTGGGGATAATTGAATCAAAGAAATGTGAGGTGCTCAGCTCCATCAATGAGTGTCATAGAAATGTCCACAAAATCACTAATCCTCTGGCACCAGGGGAGACTCTTCCAATATGCAACACTTCCTGTTAGACACACCTGGCAGAGGTATTTTTGTTTTGTTTTTTTGCAGCAAGTGTTTGTAGTGTTAGGGACTAGGCCAATGACTCCTGCCGCCTCATTCCCAAAGTGCTACTGAAGCGTTGTGGGATTCTTCCAAGTTTTCCAAAGATCAGCCACCTTCTGCAGCTTTACGCTCACAGAACTAGACCCAAAGCCCACTCAGCTCAGGGGAAAGGGCACTGATTTCAGTGAGCTTTGGGGCCAGACTCCTATCAAACACAGGCCAGTAATTGCCGGAAGATTGTATCACCATTGATACCAATCAATTAGACCTTCCTTTCAACTCTCTTCTGTCAATACTATTGGCTGGCTCCACTTCCATAGTCTTTGTATCTCCAATGAGCTCTAATAGCTCTCAAAGTTCTTGCTTCCATTCACTTCTTTTCCAGGCGTGCTGTTTCTCGATCTTATCCTCCTTTTGATTTGCTGCTATGACTGTGACGTGTACCTGCACCCCACCCCTCTGTTCTCATCCAGTTTTCACCAGCTGTCCCTTGTCTTTATTGACCTGTCATAAGTAATGCTCCCTACTTAACCCACTTCTCCTTTACATAAACCTGTAGGTGAGCACTTTAATCTTGCAGGACCATACTATAATGGGCCTCAGAGTAAATGTATTATTACAAAGAGATTTTTAGTACCAGATTACAAAGGGAGACATCTGAATTGGAATTCATTTCCAAGTTTGACACATTTAATCTGTGACTCAACAAGGATCTCATTTGCTTATGTATTACAAGGACAGTTTTCCCACCTTTGATATTTGCAGGAGTGGCAGACATCCCACTTAAATTAATTTACTCTTCCCAGAGGTCCTCTGAACGATAAGTGACTCCTCACTCTCCCCCATTTTATTTTCTTTCATTCTCTCTTTTTCCTTTTTTCTCCCCCAATTCATTCCCCCCACCACCCACTCCTTGCTTTATAAGTCATGGATTTCTCAATTTTTTTCCACAACCTGAAGAAGTAGGTCTTACTCACAAAAGCTCATTACCTAATAAATAAATTTGTTATGCTTTAATGTGCTTCAGGACTGCTTGCTTTCTTTTGTGAAGATACAGAATAACAGGGCTACTCCAATGAAACCACTTCTCCTAGGTCTGGTCTACCCTAGGGAAAAAAGTGAATCCCAGATACACAATTCTAGCTATGCCATTAGGGTAACTAGAATCGATGTATGAGAATCAACTATCTGCCGTAATGTAGATTGGGGCTCTTTGGGCTTGCAGCAACCTCCCTTACTCTTATCTTACCAGGGTCAATGGCCGAGCCCAGAGAGATCAGGTTTGCCACATCTTCACACATGCAGCAAAAACAAACTCCGAAAGATTGATCACATTGTGTCGAATGCCATAAAAGTATCAACCTACCACTGGTTTATTTTGTTTGGCCTCACCATTGCTCTTGTGGTAGCTGACAAAAATCTCTTTGCAAATAGCCGACGGCCTCTTTGTGTCTCCTTCTCTGGGCTGGTCAACAAACTGGGCTATCAGTAATGTGTGTTATTCACCAAAGGAAAATTACATGTGTCCCAAAAAAGGACAGCATGCAGACAAATTACAGTACAGAGCAAATTGCTTACTTGTATAGGAAACCAAATAAAGCCTATAGTTTTCCTCCCCTCCCAAGGTAGGTGTTGAATTCAACATATTAAGGCTAAGAAATCTTATTATAGCTAAGTGGGGGGCAGGGGTGTGTGTGTGTGTGTGTGTGTGTGTGGAAACCCAAGTGTAGTTGCTACGAGTCAGTGATTATTGTTCCGGATCCTGGGATGCGGTACAGCCACTTTGTGCCACCCCCGCCAACAGAATTACACCACAGATTTGGCATAACTGGCCTTGGATCACGCCCATGAAGAAGGAGCCAGCAGAACAAGCAGCTCTTATGCTTCCCAGCTCCCAGTGCATACAGTTTGACTGTAAGAGGGCAGTGGGATGTAACCAAAGCTTTGCTATGTCTCTCTGATCCTCAGTTGTCACATCAGCTCCTCTGGGCCACTGGTAGCCAATATCCTTTAGAGCAGCCCTCAGATTGTTCTAAATATGCCAGGGGACCACCTTGCCCAGGGCAGTAAGCAAGCAAACGCTACTTGCCGTGTGTGTTCCTTGGCCAATATGTCTGCGGGTTAAACGTTTTGGAGTTTTTGTTGATTTACATTTGTTTATCAATGAAGTGTTGTTCTGTTAGTGCTGCTACAGTGTCCTTGCGATTCCAAAGCCAGCCCTTCAGAGCCCTTTGCCATTCCCTGTGTGAGGGCCTCACTAGCTAAAAGGCCAAGACAAATCTAGAATAATAGTGACTCTGTGGTCCAGATCGTAAGACTGTGGCAGCAAAATGGGTGAAAACAGCTGGTAAATCCCACTGGCAAAAGGAAATTGGTGGGGTACTATAAAGCAATATGTGCTAGCTGGTGATTTTTTATGCCTGTTCAGCCTTCCTGCCCACGAGGCTGTGTCTACACGTGCCCCAAACTTCGAAATGGCCATGCAAATGGCCATTTCGAAGTTTACTAATGAAGCGCTGAAATGCATATTCAGCGCTTCATTAGCATGCGGGCGGCAGCAGGGCTTCGAAATTGACGCACCTTGCCGCCGCGCGGCGCATCCAGACGGGGCTCCTTTTCGAAAGGAAGCCACCTACTTCGAAGTCCCCTTATTCCCATGAGCTCAAAAGATATATTGGCATTAGAAAAGGTTCAGAAAAGGGCGACTAAGATGATTAGGGGCTTGGAACGGGTCCCATATGGGGAGAGGCTAGAGAGACTGGGACTTTTCAGTTTGGAAAAGAGGCGATTGAGGGGCGATATGATAGAGGTATATAAAATCATGAATGGTGTGGAGAAAGTGAATATAGAAAAATTATTTACCTTTTCCCATAATACAAGAACTAGGGGACACCAAATGAAATTGATGGGTAGTAGGTTCAAAACTAATAAAAGGAAATTTTTCTTCACACAGCGCACAGTCAACCTGTGGAACTCCTTGCCCGAGGAGGCTGTGAAGGCCAGGACTCTATTAGGGTTTAAAAAAGAGCTTGATAAATTTTTGCAGGTTAGGTCCATAAATGGCTATTAGCCAGGGGTAAAGTATGGTGCCCTAGCCTTCAGAACAAGGGCAGGAGATGGATGGCAGGAGATAAATCACTTGATCATTGTCTTCTGTTCTCCTTCTCTGGGGCACCTGGCATTGGCCACCGTCAGCAGATGGGATGCTGGGCTGGATGGACCTTTGGTCTGACCCAGTATGGCCATTCTTATGTTCTTATGTTCTTATGTCTGGACACGCCGCGCGGCGGCAAGGCGCATCAATTTCGAAGCGCTGCTGCCGCCCTCATGCTAATGAAGCGCTGAATATGCATTTCAGCGCTTCATTAGTAAACTTCGAAATGGCCATTTGCATGGCCATTTTGAAGTTTGGGGCACGTGTAGACGTAGCCTCAGGGAACATGCTGGGGCAGAATACAGCTGTGCTAATTAAAGTAGCCCTGAAGTTGCTCTCGCTTGTATTGAAGCAACAGCTGCCCACCCCGACCCCAAAACAACCCCATGAAAAAGAAAGCCCTAAAACAGTATTAACCCACCTTTGTTCCCCATCTGGGAGCCTGTTCTGCCTCCATGGTTTATCTTTCAACATGCAAAAGCCCCCTTTTAAATGGCTGCAAGATTTTCATTTCATCCCAGCCTCTTCATCTACTTGTTTTTGCTCCTCACTATTTTATGTATGTAATCTGACATCTAATTTACAGATGTGCAAATGTAACTTCCCTTAGCATATGTTTGTTTGTTTGGGTGCACATGCATTTCAATACAAATGCTTTCAGCTTTCTGCAAGTAACCCAACAATTGGTTTTACATGTAGGTGGGCTGGTTTCTGGATAGGTGGAGCGCAAGTGCCTAATCACAGCCTTACCAGTTTTGATACCACCTTATTCCATAAGTAGGTCCCAGAGCTACCTATGCAAATAAATTGCTATTTTTTGTGTGGGAAGAATGGCCCGGTTTTGTGGAACTAGCCTGGGATTCAGTTGTTTTCTCTGGCACAGACTTCCTGGTTGATTTTGAGTGTTTTGTGGAAATAGCATTAGTATTTTACAATCTTACTGATTGTTTAATACTATGATAATGGGAGGTATATTAGTGCCATAGATAGACTCCAGGTATCAGGCTTTGGCTGTGTCACTGTAGCATAACAATTTAACTTTGATCCTCACAATCAAACGGACAGCATCTGTCTGCAGCAGTAGGGTTTTTATATTCCTGAAACAATAAAGAACCCAGCACTGGCATTTTTTCTCTTCATGGAGGAAAGTATATTTATCCTGCTGAGGTACAATGGAAACAAAGCTCTTTGTCTCATGTTGTAGCCAAGATTTACTGCCATTTACACAGCATCGTGCAGAGAGCAAGGGTTATTCTACAGTGGTTTACATTTATTTTCATTAAAATTACAGATGGACCGAGGCAATTCAGAAAACCTTGTATAGCTGAACATTGGGGCATCCATATGCATATCTGAGTAGAGACCCAGCATTCCACTGAGGGGTCAAGTGTAGCTCTTGAGTGAAAACAAACACCTCACGCACAAGTTAGCGGTGCCATTCATTCTGATGGTAAGACAAGAGATAACAGCACAGCTTTCCAGGAAGACACTTGGAGCAGTTTACCAAAATTAATTGTTATATCCTCAGAACACGCCTGGCACCCTGACTCTCGGCTGTCCACTCTGACCATTTGGACCACACTAGGGACATAAAAAAAAAGAGGCAGATTCTAAAATTACCTTAGTTGAATAACTGACAGATGCAGTCCCTGTCACTTTTCTACTTTCTGTCTACAATGGTCGCCTGTTTTCCCGATAGCCGAAGAGTAACAGCAAAGCTCACACTATGAGCAAAAGTTGGACTGGAATTTGTGACCCTTCTCATTTCAAAAGATTTTCAGAAGGCAGAGTGCTACGTAGTCACATCCTCCCTCTTACTTCTGGCGAGACCTCAGCTCTTTGCAGGATCTTCAAAAAACTGTCAACTGAAACTCGCTGGAGAACAAATTTTCCAACCTATGAAAAATACGAAGATTTAAGTGGGGGGGAAGTTTCCAAATTTGTGACAAAAAAGCAACAATTTTGAAATATTTCATTAAACTAAATTCTGAAAGATTTTTATTTCAGGTTGTAATGAGGCAGGTTGGCCTCACTCTAACCCAGAAGTGGAGGACCTCCCCCTAAGGCCCTGGTGGGCAGAGCCAGATTGTCCCTGCTCTGCCCCCAGGAAGCAGAGGGGCATGGCCGGAAGTATAAAGCCTGGTGCTAAGAGTTCAGTTAAGTCCCAGCCTCTGAAGGAACCAGATGCCTTCCCTGAGCACCTGAGGTGGGAGGCTGGCCAGGACTGCCCAGATCAATGCCAATCCTGGAACCAGAGCTGCTATCAGACGTGCTGGAGACTCTGTTACCTGAAGGCCTGGAGGAGCTGGTCCCAAGGCAGGAATGCCCACAGGGGAAACTGGAAAATAGCCTAGGGATATCTGACCCTGACTGGCTGAAGAGAAGGACACTACGCTAGGCAGGTAAGTCGACTGTAGATACACAATTCTAGCTATGGCAATTGGGTAGCTACAATCGACTTATCTGTAAGCATCTTATGTGGTCGTCCTTACAAAGGGAGGTCGATAGGAGAAACTCTCCCATCAACCTACCTTACTCCTCACAATACTGAGGAGCACAGCGGTCGACTGCCAACCCCAGATAGTTTGATTTCATGTGTGTCTATTAGGCGCACGAAATCAAACCCCAGAAGATCAACCCAGAGCGGGTCGATCTTCCGCATAGTATAGACATACCCTCAGTCAGCATGTTGCGGTCAGGATCCTCACTGACCCGGTGGCAGTAGACTGCCATTGTTAGGGCCC
This sequence comes from Carettochelys insculpta, assembly GCF_033958435.1. Classification (NCBI taxonomy): domain Eukaryota; kingdom Metazoa; phylum Chordata; order Testudines; family Carettochelyidae; genus Carettochelys; species Carettochelys insculpta. The sequence continues at coordinate 15,276,964 of NC_134144.1, forward strand.
TGGGCTGGGATGCAGTGGAGTGGGTAGCATCTGTGTGCTCCGTGTAGCCTGGAAAGAGAATAAGAAACTGCACGTGGTATCTGTCCTCCTCTAGAAAATGTATCATCAGTAGAATTATTTATAACATTATCTGTGTCATTTAAGGATCCTGTCACCATTTTGTTTTCTGACAGTAACAAGCACATTCTGCGATGTTTTCTCCATCTGGTTCATTTTTCGGTCTCATTGAATAGATGGTATTTGCCCATCGTGTAATCATTACGTATGCAATATACTTGCAAGTCAGATGAAGATTATAGTTGCACATTTACTGAGACCGTTGCATGCACATGTCCTACTACGTCATCGAGTAGTCAAATTCACTGTCAGTAAGAATACCAGCACAAGAGTGTTTACTGAATATACTAACAACATTCATAAAGGTCAAAGCTTGTACACTACAATGATCATGTGGAAGCTCTAAGTAGACCCAGGTACTGCTCAGTTCACATTTTCAACATCTTTTTTCTTGAAAAGAAGAAGTGGGGGAGAAACATTTTTGTTACGTGAAAGGTAAGAATCTGATCCCGGCACTGTACCAGCCTGAATGGAAACTGGAGAGACGAGCCTGCATTGTGCAAGGGAAGAGCCTGGTTGAGGCACCAGAAAGTTGGTTAGGAATTGTAAGGAGAAAGGGAAGCAGCTTTGTCAATAGTCGCTCTAATAAGTGTCGGGGATTTTTATCTCTAGGACATAATCGCCCCCGTGTGTCAGGGGAAACAAGCCTCTGGCTGAGGTAAAATCTATACAGGAACATGGGCAAACTAAGAGCTTATAGGCCGCCATCTTGTGGCCCCACCTACGGCCATTTTGAGGCAGTTAGTTTCCCCGGTAACTTGAATCCACAAAGCTAGGATCCAAACAGAGCTCTCTGATTGGTCGAAGGGAGCGGGCTTCTGCCAGCTTCTGGAAGTTTCGACCAAGAGAGAGGACCTAGTTGAAAACTGTGGACAAAATCATGAATATTAAAATTAGTTAATGAATCATACATGAGAACACTGTATAAAAGGCGGCGCAGCACAGCGCTCTCAGTCAGTCGGTCAGCTCAGTCTGGGGGGTCTGCCTGCCTGAGAAGATCAGAGAAGCCTTTGCGAAGAGCTCCAGTCTTTTCGAAGAGCTCCTGTTTGTTCAAAGAGCTTTCAAATCACTACCAGTACTACCCAGTAGGGTCCGCCCGCTGTGGTAATAGTGTACTGGCTTTTGCCTCAGCAGCCCTGAGGTGGATCGGACAAGTGGCGAACTGGCCTCGTCCATAGGACATAGTACTGCGTACTTGTCCGGTGAAACCCAGGGCCTGCCAGCTAAAGGCGGCAAGCAGGCTCTGAGGCGGATCAGCTGGGTGGCGAACTGGCCTCACCCCTAGGGTGAGGTACTGCGTACCCAGCCGCTGAAACTCAGAGCCCGCCATCGTCAGCGACATCTCCGCTCCTGCCACGCCATCGCACTCAAGCCGCGCACCAATCGTCTTACCGGACTGGACAACCAATTAGATGTGACCTACAACCTGGACCAAATTCGTCGGACACGTAAAACCAATAAGGCCTACGGCTCAGCCGGGCCTCACATACAAACTCATACACTAAAGCCATGTCTACACGTGCACGCTACTTCGAAGTAGTGGCACTAACTTCGAAATAGCGCCCATCACGGCTACACTTGTTGGGCGCTATTTCGACGTTAACATCGACGTTAGGCGGCGAGACGTCGAAGCCGCTAACCCCATGAGGGGATGGGAATAGCTCCCTACTTCAAAGTTGAACGTCGAAGTAGGGCACATGCATACGATCTGCGTCCCGCAACATCGAAATAGCGGGGTCCGCCATGGCGGCCATCAGCTGAGGGGTTGAGAGACGCTCTCTCTCCAGCCCCTGCGGGGCTCTGTGGTCACCGTGTGCAGCAGCCCTTAGCCCAGGGCTTCTGGCCGCTGCTGCTGCAGCTGGGGATCCATGCTGTATGCACAGGGTCTGCAACCAGTTGTCGGCTCTGTGGATCTTGTGTTGTTTAGTGCAACTGTGTCTGGGAGGGGCCCTTTAAGGGAGCGGCTTGCTGTTGAGTCCACCCTGTGACCCTGTCTGCAGCTGTGCCTGGCACCCTTATTTCAATGTGTGCTACTTTGGCGTGTAGACGTTCCCTCACAACGCCTATTTCGATGTGGTGCTGCACAACAGCGATGTTGAACGGCGACGTTGCCAGCCCTGGAGGACGTGTAGACGTTATTCATCGAAATAGCCTATTTCGATGTCGCTACATTGAAATAAGCTACTTCGATGTAGGCTTCACGTGTAGACGTAGCTATAGAGACACTGATAGGCACCAGGACCCCTTACAGGGGAGCGGAAGAACATAGCTTTCACTGTGCCTTCCTTCGACGGGGGGAGGGCAGTGCCTGGGGGCCTGACCCCATACGGCCGGGCCTATCTAGCCTACGCTATACTTTAAGCCACACTTGGTTAAAAATCTTTATATTAGTAGTTATATAAATTGTTTTGTATTAGAATGTTAATTGTGCAGACTGTTTTAATGAAAAGACTGTTTTAGATAAATAGATAACAAATATTTCCCCTTCACTGTTCCCTTGTGTATTTCTCCCGAGTGGGCAAAGCCCCGGGAAAAGACTGGGGGTTAGGGAGCCGACTGTGGATAAAAGAGACCCGGCGGCTTCCACCACTGGTCACTTGGACCGGGGGTAGCATCCCGGTCCAGATTCCCCTCCCTTTCTCCCATTTCCACTCTAACAGTTATACTTTCCTTTGAGGATACCGCTGAATTCCAGGATGGATTACATGCTCATAGTAGTAAGTTAAATATAGTTAGGATTAGAGTTGAATATAGTTAAGATTAGAGCTAATGAACTGGTTTATGTGTTTATTTTACTGTTGTTGTATTGTTGCGTGTTGTTATTTGTGTTAATAAACTTCTTGTTAATTATATTCTAAACCAGTGTTGGTGTCCTCTCTCTCTGATTGGGTGCCTGCCTGCTAGGGGAGGGTGGACCTTAGGTGGAGTTCCATTGCTCCCATAAGTGACTGCGTTGCTCCTCCTGCCGGTGGGTGGTGGGACAACCCCCCTTTTCTTCGAGGACCCTCGGTTCTGGCCCCGGCTCACCCGCACTTTAATTGGCCACTAAGTCGCGGGGGGAAACCACCGGGCGCTGTCAATAAGGAGCCAATTTTGTCTAATGCACATGGAGTGGTCTCCTGTAACTAATCACATGTATTCATTGTCATGCCCGTGCCTTAACACAGCCATAGCCTCGGGTGTGTCCAAACTCCAGGAAGCAAGGAGACCAGCTGAGGATACATACAGTGAATACCTAGCATGAGTAGCATCACATTTTAGTCTTTTATGTTTGTAGGTGGCACTGAGAATATCCCACTTTTTCCCAGTGTTCTGCAGCTACATTTATTATTCCCCTTGTCTTGTGTCTCATGCTCTTATTAACTTTGACCACAGTATTATAATCAACACAAGCCAAAATCTGAGAGATTATCTTTTAAAAATATTTCCGTTAGCTTCTTAGGCACACAGAGTAAGCTATGATTTTTTTTATCAGCTATCAGTATAACTTGTTCTCAGACATTTTTAAGTACCCCTATTTAAAAGCCAGCTGGGTTGTAAAGGGATACTCTCCTCTCGGTAAAATATTAGATGCAGCAATTAATATACCTCCCGCATCTTGTATATCAGTTATCCCTTTCTCCTTTAATCTAACACTAAGCATTAAGCACCTTATTCACCCACCATTGAAATAACATAATGGTTCAAGCACCTTCAAGAACATGTTCACCGCCAGGAATAAAAACACAGTTCTTACAAGGGGCTCATATAACTGTTTGAAAAATAAGTACTGACGTTCCAACATCTTTGAAAGCTATTGACGTGCAACAAGAAGAGACACTCACTATCTCAGCTACAATGTACTGCACGTCCTTCAAATGATAAAGTAAAAGTGAGGAGGTGGGACTTTTGTCTTTGATGTGATTGAGCAATAAGGTTCTTCTATTTTCACCTTCCTGCTTTCCTGAAAAGAAAAAAAAAAAATCCACAGATGTGCAGCAAATGGAATCCTATCAAACCCTTGAATCAGTGAGTGAGAGTTTTATTGCAAACTCTAATATGTTTATCCTCACAACATAGTTGTGTGAGGTGAAGAAGTTTTTATTAGCCTCAGATCTAAGTAATACCTATTTTAACTTGTTACAGTGTAAATAGCTTGGTTTTTAAATGAGTACATGGCTACATATCTTCGTTGCAAAGAAAACCTTCCAAAGGATCACCTCAATGTGACATATGTGGTCTTGCCTCCTTGAGTTCTGTTGGCAGCCTGAAACAAAGGGTTGGACTGGTATAAACTCCCCTGTCCCTATTAATCTCATTAGGATGTTAATGCTAATGTGCAGTGATGATACTTCCAATGTTAATGTCAACTCTTTCACTGCTGATTTTTTACAGAGTAGACTAGGGTAGATGAAGCCCACTGCAGGGAGAGCAACTGGAGGGAACTTACCTTCCTCTGTGAAGTGCCTAGAATGCTGTTGGTGACCTAGACTCAGTCAGGCCATGCTACATGTGAGGAGAAACAGAGACAAAATAAGACTAAAGAACAGGCCCGCTCAGGAAAGAGGAAGCAGGGCTGCCCCAGGGTCCCGCAATTCAGAAGGGCTCAGGGCTCACCACCACTTTTGCTGCTAGCATAGGAGTGGTAGCAGCTGGAGTCCTGGCCCTTTAAATCAATGCTAGAGCGCCAAGTGGTGCACTCCGGACAGCACCCAGGACTGGCTGGGTGGCAGGCAGAGGGGGCCAGGAGGGCAGCACAGCATAGCACACTCCAGATCAGCCTGAGGGCTAACTGCCCCTATAGCCGTGCCCCTTCCACCCAAGGCCCTTCTTCTTCTGGCAGTGCGGTGCGCTGTGTCCAGGGGTCCAAACAACTTATAATAATAACCTACAGGCTACTGCCCCTCTTCAACCTTTGAGAGTTTGTGCACTCTGTGTGCAGTTACCACCTAATTCACTATTCTCCACAAGAACAAATGAGATTACTCCACGGCATGCTACAGGGGTCAGCAACCTTTCCAACTCAGAGTGCCAAAACTAGAGCGTTTGACCTGTACATACGGGCCGAGTGCCGGTGATACCTTCAAAGTCCGTAACAGTCCTACTTCCAACAGCTTCATTAATAAATAAATTAGGATGAAGAACTTTACCGTGTAGGTGGTGGCTGGTAGCATTAGCTGGTCTTTTCTTAATTCAGAGGCAGCCTGGCTCTGAGCAAGCTCCTGGCTGCGTGAGAGAGGAGGGGCGGGCTGAGTTCCTGCCTCATGTGCCGATGAAAATCAACTCTGGACACCCATGCCAGGGGTCGTTGACCCCTGGGGTACTGCATCACTTCAGAGAAAAATCAGCTTGTCCTCCGTTTAGTTGTAAGTCCCGCTCCACTCTGGCTGTTTAATCCTCTGGCTCTCTGTGGCTTGTGGTGCTCCTTCCGTTCAGCAGGCCTGCGGCTGCGCTGCTTTTCACTGAGTTTATCTATAAGCAGGATTTCTTCGCCTAGTGCTCCTTACTTGTCCACTAGGTGCTTTAGAACTGTATTCCTTTAACAGATGTTCAGACAGTCATTCTCTCTGCTCATACCCTTCAGGTCCTTTTGCAGTTGGGCTTCTTGGGCTGCATCTACACTATGAGCTGAATTTAAGGCAGTTAGCTCAATATTACCACGTGATTGTCTTCACTGTAAATACCATTAGCTCAATTTAGGGAGCACTAATATCCATGTCACAATATCGTCGGTACCTGCTGGGTGAAGCATCAAGGTCGAATAAAAAAGTTTAATTAAAGGCCAGTGTGGCGGCGCCACGTCTTAAAATCGACTTTATTAGTCTCCAGAGGTGTCCCATATGTAACTCACAAGGCCCCTCAGTGCTCCACTCTGGCCGCTGCTCTCCAGGTGCACAGGAATTTGGTAACAAGAAGACAGTGAATTTCAAATTGGGACCAGGAAGCCTGAGGCTGTGGGGTCATGTTTGCATGAGAGCATGAGAAATGTCTGTCTTTCTTTGCTGTTAGCGCTGTGGGTGCATCTACCCATTACAAATAGCCCCAGCATGTAGTTCATGGGTTTGTCTCTACACTCAGTATTTTTGTCCACGCTGCCTGGCACCATGTGGCAGCAAGGCTGCTGGGGGGGGGCGCGTACTTGCATAAGAGGCCAAGAAACTTCTTCGCCGTGGTTTACATTTGTGCACGAACCGGCCTACCTTCCCCACGGGTGCCACGCAGCTGGGGTCTTTCCTGTGCTAAACCACATCACTTAGGAAGCCCCTGACCCTCTCGTAGGGCATGCCTGCCGTTCAGCGCTGACCGTGCTGCCAGGCAGCACCCTGTGCTGGCTTGCACATCTTTAAGGCTCCAAAGGCAGGAAAAAATTTCTGGGGCTTGCAGCTGCCAAGGGGGAGTCTCCCCCAGTGGCTAAGTTATTTGGGGGAACTACATCAACTGCACCCCCTCCACTGAAGCTCCCCCATGCTCCAGCAAGGAACCAGGGGGAAGTCTTCCCTGGCAGCTAACATATTTGGAGGCTTGCTGCCTCCAGGGAGAAATCTCCTCCAGCAGCTAAGATATTCAGGGGTGGTGGAACATTTTAACCAGCTCTTCAGCCGCAGACCACAGTACCCCCCCTGCTGCTTTTTGCAAAATCTTTGACATTTCAGTTATAAAATCTTTTTCCAAACCTTCCCTATCCCGGTTCTTCATGCTTTGACCTCACCCGCTCCCACCCCTCAACAAAAGAAAAACACACAGGGAACAGTGGGTAGAGGGCCAATGGAGATTCCTGTTTCTGTTATACTTTCAGTGAATGAGATTTCACTGACATCCCGTGTTGACAATGTCTGTATAGTGAAGAGGGAAGACAAAAATCTTTTTTCCTACCCTTTTCTATCCTCTTTCTTCTAACTTTGCCCCAGCTTTTCAAGGCCCCTGTGTCATTTCCAGGGATTGGATGAAATCACGGGCAGAGGGATAGTCAGTGGATGGCCAGATAAGAACACAGACTGTGCACAGAAGCTGTATAATGAAGAAGGAAATCAAATACCGCCCCCCCCCAGCAACTCTTTCAAGCTTTTCAGGGTTCATTTGTTATTTTCTGGGATGGGATGCAATCATGGGAGGGGGGACAGTCAGTGGATGGCCAGTTGAGGACACAGACTGTGCATAGAAACTGAATAGTGCACTGGAAAGGCAAAGACTCTTCCCTCAGCAACTCTCTTTTTTCAAAAACTTTCCTATCATCTCCTTCTTCGAGCTTTTCGGAGTCCCTGTATTATTTTCAGAGATCAGATGTAATCACAGGAGGGAAGTCAGTCAGTGGATGGCCAGTTGAGAAGACACACACCTGCTGATTATTGTGAAATCCTTGATCAATCAGTTACAGAAGAAAGATTTCTGTTAACTTTGCCAAGTCTGTGGATGCCCTACTTTTCCTTCCTTCCAACAGAAAAAAATGGACGTTTGCCTAACACGGGGGGGTAATGAGGAAAATGCAATGTGGGAAGATGATGTCAAATACCAGTGAACATACCCAGAATGCTACAGGAATGAGGGAACCCTGGGATAGATGCCCACAATGCACTACTGCAACAGTCGATGTTTGCCAAGTGAGTGTGGCAGCAAGAAGTCGACTTCTTGAGGAGCACTTGAGGAGGTGAGGATAGTCAAAATCAAATTTATAAATTCTAGAGTTACAAAATTGATATTAATATTTTCCTTTTATCGCATAGTGTAGACACAACCTTGTTTGCAGATGGGCTTCTTGTTTGCAGTTTTCAGGACTTGTTTTCATCTAAAGCAGCTTTTTGATTAATTCATTTTTTTCACCAATTATATTACATTTCAGATTTTTTTGTCTTGATACTTTCTGGGACAGCTCTAAATTTTATTTCCGTCTGCATGCCTCTCTAAGAGTGTCTGCCCAATCCTATCCTTTTAGCTTCTTCTGGTCTGGAACCATTTCTGTTTCCTTTTCTCTTTCATTCTTCTCTCTTCCCTGTTCCCAACTTTTATTCTCCTGTGCTTATCATCTCACTGCCTATGCCAGCTCTGGGTCTAGGGCCCAAGTATAATTTTTTGAGGCCCATTCCAAATGTGCAGTTTGGACCCCCTCCCACACACATACCACAATTTACAACCTCCGATGCCCCCCTCCCACCCCAGCAGGGCCTCCAGGCCCCAGTAAACTGTAACCTCCACTCACTGTGAAGGCCCTCTCTGCTTTATTCACAAACTCAGCATCTAGAGTCCTCTCCTTTAATTTGTTCAACTAACTCACCTTGTCTTGGCTTCCAATGTCATCGGAGCCTTTCCCCCATCTTGCGGTATTCTCCCATTGGTCATTCCCTTCCTAGGATAGCATTCCATGGTGCTGCATTACAATGCCTCAATAACTCAGCACTGCAGTGGGTGCTGAGCTGTGTTCCCTGTAAGATGAGCACTTGGGTAGCCACCCTGGAGAGATTCAAGTGCTGGCCAGCTGATTGGCAGAGCACTCACAGCCAATCGTGGTGAGTAGCATGTGTTTCTGGTGCTGATGCACATCCACACGTGCCTTGGTGCACATAACAAAATTTATTCTATCCATGGATGGAAAAAAAAATAGAGGGAAGACTGGCACTGCCACTGGGGCAGCGTTACAACACTGCCTGCGTAGCTGCACAGTTCTGTTCTGGCTGGGGTGTTAATACACCAAAGCCCCAGTTACACTGGTGAGTTTTTGTCAGTTTTTGTCCACAAAACTGGTGGAACGTCCACACAAAAAATGCCTTTTGTTGACAGTTTGCGGACAAAAAATCAGCGTTTTTGACAGAAGCATTCTGCCTCAAAGCCATGACGCTCTGGGGGGACCTTCTTTCAACAACAATGGGCAGCCCTGTCTGCTGTGCTTTGGGGTGGCTGTTTTGTTAGCTGGGCAGCCCATCTGCTCTGGCAACAGAGTGGAGTGCCCCTCCAACTGGCTTTCCTGTGTGGCTGCACCCCGTCAAGGGAAGTTTTTTCAGGAAATGTCAGCCAACAGTGACTTCTGTTGACACAGCGCTGTAGTGTAACCGTAGCCCAAGAAAAAATTATTTCTGAAGCCAAAGATTGGTTTCACTAGCATTTTTAAAATAATTTAATGTAAACCTTTAAGAGGAGCGAAACTTTTTTTTTTCTACAAAATCCATGTTTTGGACCAAAAACAACCTGAAGATGAGCTGTTAAGAAAAATTCTGTACAGGTGCAGCCTAAGAGTTATTATTTTCAGGCTTTGTTCAAGTCATCTAATTTAGGCATTAAATCCTACCCAAAAATGTGGGGCCCAGTGCTGCACTTAGAAATTGAATTTGCAAACATTTAAAGCGCCTTAATAAATTTGCCAACCTAAGTTGCTAAGTGCTTGCATAATTAGTACCTTAGTATGGCAAAGGGAATCTCACTATTGACTTCCAGTTTTCAAGTTGCATTATAAGGGCCTAAATTTTCAAAAGTGACGATGGCCTCAATTTGGAGTGTCTAACATAAGCACATGCTGAAGGCGTCTGATTTTCCAAAAACACTGGAGAATCCCCCTCCCTGATTTTTGTGGCTTTGAAAAATCCAGGTGTGTAGTCAATAGAGAAATGAAGCGTTCAGCTTTGTAAGTCACTATTAACAGCCTGAATTTTTCACCTGCTTTTCAAAGCAAAAGTTCTATGCCACAGAAAAAGGCATTTTTCTCCATTAGGTACAGAAATGCCTTTAAAAGTCAATCATGAAGCTTGCTTTCTGTCTACATAAAATGCCTTTATACAGTAACATGCTGAAGAATGCGACTGCAAGACTCCCCAGCCGAATGGAAGACAATGGTGGCTCGTGAGTGCCCCCTAAAGCTCTTGCCAAGTACAATGCCTTTCAGAGGACAACACAGCCAGGCTCACGAGGACATCAATTCAGATAATAATGAAAGAACGTCTTGTGACCAAGACCGAACTATGCCTTGATGATGAAAACTAACTGTAAAATAGCTTAAAAATGCCACCAAAGAAATTTTTTAAAAGCAAAGATAAGGAAAGGCAAAAGTCTGATTATCTGTTAAAAGCAAACAAATAAAAAAGACGCGTCTCCTACCACTGAAGTTACAGCAAATAAAACTTCTATTTTTTTTCTTCCACTCGATGTATGTTCTTTCTTCCACTCAGCACAGTTCTTAGTCAAGTCTGATTTAGTCTGCTGACATTCACTGAGTCAATTCAAAGCACCATTAAAAAACACCTGAATTTACTAAGGAGTATTCTGCATTGCATAAAGAGCTCAAACCTCCGTGTTTCAGGCTATTGGGATAAACATTTTCAACAGGCCGTCACCACAGATGAGCAGGAGTCTGAAGTTTGAAGAATGAAATGCATCTTTGGATCAAAAATGATATTCTCATAATGTTAAAATTTATCACATTGACATTTTTCAAGCTGTCAATCATGAGTGCTTCAGCACATATCTCTTCACTAACCTTAATATAGCGGCAGAAACCTACCAAAGCCAGAAATTCAGAGGCTAAAATTCTGAGTTGATTGGTGCCAATGCTTCCCCCACAATGAAAGCTATAGTTTTAGCTTCCCCTTTGAGTTTCGTAGTTTGTAACACAATATTAATGTAATTTAGCCATAACTCATTTTGCTCACAGATTTTTCCTATTGAAATGGTTTCTTTTTAAAACATGTATCTTAAATAATGGATGGTAGAGCAGTGTGCCTATAGTATCCAGGAAGCAGGGGAATGTGTGTCTAAAGTAATTTCAGTCCTTCAGATGGTCCCTTAAAAAACTGATTTTATTGAACCATCAGCAATCCAAAATATTCATTAGAAATAAGTCATTTCCCCAGGTATTTATCAAATATGAGAAAGCTCCCCCCCCAACACACTTGTGTGAATGCCTACAAACATACACACACCCCAAATATAGTCAAAAACCAAGTCATTTATCAGGATTTTTTTTTGTCCTCCCACATGTATGTACTTTAAGTTTGACTATGTTTAGCTTTACTTTGAATCAGTGAAACAAACAGGCGTGAGTCTGTATACTTAAAGTTAAATTTGCGTGTTCTGCTCCAGACAGTTCATTGTGTGCCATGGTGTAGAGACAGTATTCTCCTGAAAGGCTAATTATTCTGTTTGGTTAACACTATATTTTGTGTATTTCTAATTTAAACCCTTGTTTGGTATTTATTCTTTTTATGCACATTTAGGATTTATTTTGTTCACTATCACACTGCCTACCCAGTAGGTTATAATGTCTCTTTTTGGAATTCTTAGCGTGACAGAAACACATGTGCAATAGACATCTAACCTAAGAAGTAGGTAGTAATAGTCAGATCTGTGACATAGCCAGTGTGGTCTATCATTTCATGTCTTCTGTTTGACCTATTTGACTATATTTGCCTCATACGTTTAGATGCTTAAAATATTTGGCTGCAAAAATGAGTGCTTAACAAAGCACACTAATACATACAGCAAAGGTTTCAGTAAAATAACCTGGCTGGTTATGAGATAGAGTAATCCAAATTTTAGAGATAATTAATTCACATTACAAAACACATAGAAAAAAACACCCAAAATAGTGTTTTGGTAAAGCTGCTAATCAAAGCATATGAGTGAGACCTTTTTCTTTGCCAGTCTATTATTTATCTGAAATACATAGAGGAGTTAGTTGGTTAAATAATATAACTACCGTGAAATCTCCCATGAAAAATTTCTGCCCAGAGCAAACTATAGAGGCCAGGTAACAAATTTGGGTGGGAGGAGGAAGAGGGACTATAGCAAAATGTTAACTACATTTGTTGTGTGATTTGTGCTGTTACAGTTTTATCTTATGAGGTACTAAGCATTGAGCTACTAAAGATGTCAGTCAGAACTGAAAGTGCTTGTCAGGACGGGACATACAGCCCTGTTGAAATCAACAGCAAATTTCTGACACTGTGAGGAACTGGTGTCACATCTTTAATCACTTGCACAGTAAGGAAGAAGAATATCTGAAAGAAACAGCTGGTTTTGGTGGATGTACGTTATAAAAAAGAATTATTAATTATGCTTCGCTTTCTGTGTGGAATATTGCATAGGTTATTTTAAGCATATCAACATACTTCTATAATATACCTCTAATTCCAGTTCTATCTTTTTGTTTTATTCTCTTGCAAATATAACTGAAATCACCCTATAAATTAGCAGGAAAACCATAAATACTTTCTGCGTTAACCACAAATGGTTCTTTTCACAAAGAAATAGCTCACATATGTCCTAAATATGTTCAGTTTCATTAGGCAGTGACGGCACTGAAGATTTGATACTTTAATCAAAAAGCAAACAAGGTACACATATGCACAGTGTTATTTTACAAGAATAGGTATAACTGAAACATTTGCAGACTGCAAAAGAGAGATACTTGGGCATGGCATTTAAATGTGGTAACTTTATATCTCATTTTCATCACAATTACTAGTACTGTACCTAATTATTATACAGTTCTTTTCTTCCATACCTCTCAATGCACGTTACAGAAAAAAAAAAGTCAATATCATTAGACCCATTTTAACGAACAAGGAATCTGAGATACAGAGGGTTGGACCAACGTGTGCTACAGTTAGACAGAGTAACTTAAATTATGATCTCACCTTAGGACACCCATCCTTCACACACAGGAGCCAATTCCTCCCTTACAGCAATTTTCTGTCTAAGAGTAAATTAAATAAAATGACTTGAGCGAGGACGTTGCAAAGTGAATGTTCATTCCAGCACCACTGTGCTTGACACCTTTTTAATCCACTCTGTTCAAAATTCCTCGCGGAGCAACAGGACAGCACAAAGCTTGTGCATCACTTACATCCAGATAATATGGTGTAAGTGGCACATAGCCTTGAAAAGTCTTGTTGTAAAGCTCGTCTCGTTCACCAACAGAAGATGGTCCAGTAAAATATATTACCTCACCCACCTTGTCTCTCTGATAGCTGCACTAACATCATTTTCAGCCTCTATAAATAAGGGTTGTGTTCACACAAACATATAGGCTGTATCTACACTAGCATCCTTCTTTTGAAAGAGGCATTAAAATGAGGGAAATTGAGAATGCAAATGAGTGTAGATTTACATATCTGGCACCTTATTTGCATATTCTCCTTTTGAAAGAAGAAAAGCAATGTAGACATGGCTCTTTTGAAAGTAAACCCATCTTCGAAAGAACCCCTCTTCCTAAAAAAAAACCAAGAAGGGGGTCTTTCAAAGATGGTGATTGCTTTTGAAAGTGCCACGTCTGCACTGCTTTTCTTCATTCGAAAGAACTTTTTGAAAGATGAATATGCAAATGAGGTGCCCGATACATAAATCTGTACCTCATTTGCATTTTTGATTTCCCTCATTTGCATACCTCTTTTGAAAGAGGAATGCTAGTGTAGGTGTAGCCATAATGACTGGGCTATTCTTTGTACCATTGTCCTTCTTTGCATGCACACAAAGGAATTCCTCAGAACTGGTCAAAAATTGTGAAATTTGATATTTTGGTGAAACTGGAGCTGGGGGACTTCAGTGGCGCTTTTGCACATTTTCCTCATTTATAGCATTGGTTGAAATGTTTCAGTGGTTTAAAAATTCATATATTTGCATATTGAGAAGATGCTCACAAAACGTTTGTACTTGCTTTGTTCACTATGGATTACTTGTTGTTATTTATAATATGTCATTCCTCTGAGCAGACACAATAGATTATGGTGTAGGTGACACACCAACTCCCCCCTTCAGATATTTTTAACCAGCCTCCCTGTCCACAGTGCAATAACTTTGTTGGGAGAGGAGGGTGTCTCAAACCAACTTTTTAATCCACAATTAAAACCTATTTTCAGCAAGTTCAATCCTGCCTCATTGAAGTTAATGGGGGTTGTGTGATTAACTTCAATGTGGTAAGATTTTACCCATATTCTATTAGATTTCTAGTTACAGGAAAACATTTTAGTGATCCAAAATACATTTTCCTTAGGTGAAAGTTGCATTGTTGCTCAGTTCCTGTCACATGAAAGACACGTGACATTGAGAAAATTCATATTATGATCAATGTTGGATTTCTTGCCACAGACACACTAACAACTGCATGTGAAAATACCTATATCAGCCTGGCTTATCTGAGTTACCATACTCTTGGGACTTGGGCATCTCTACAGTAGCAAAGTGATAAAGTTGATGCTTACTTCAAAATTCTAAGAATTCCAACTTTGCCCATTTGAGTACAAAGTCCTTCCATGAAAAAAATGAAATGTGTCTTTTACATTGTTCATACATTAAAACATTTTAAAGCTGCTACCAAAATGTTTTTTGCCTCATTCTGATTCCAGAAAGAAAAATAATTAGTGTGGCTTTTGGAAGTACATTCCTGAGCAGGACTGGTATTGCTTATACTATGGCATTAAAGACCCAATCTGGCTCTCAGCATGAGTCCTCCTCAACCCTAAACTGTCTTGCAGTTTATTCCAGTACACAATCCATTTTGCTGTTTAGTATCTACTCAATATAAGTGACATTCTGTGATAAAATGTGCAGCTTGCATGGGGAATAAAAGCCACAGAGATTTTTCAGAGGGCCCTCTCAGGACAAGCATTTTAAAAAGAAATATGCTCAATTTTGCATAAAAGACTATCAAACACATGGGTAAAATTTATGTGGCAAAGTGGGTTTCTGGAGATGGAATAATCATTTATGATTACAGGAAGAAATCCCTTTATGAAAACAATCTTGACAGAATTTTCATATTATCTGCAGCACAAATCTAACCACAAGTTCCTGAGCACAAAAAAGGAAACTCATTTGGAAGGGTGAGTGATAAGGAAATAGCTTGTACGGTAAAATGTAACCAGTAAAGTACAGCAGAGTCTTTTAAAGCCACGCAGATTTTCATACAATATTATCAAGATGATGTAAGAGTGGCCACTGAAATGCATAAATACACCTGTTTGCTTTAGTCAATTACAACAGACTTCCCTCAAAAAAAATCCAAGATATCCAATGGTGACAGCCAAAATCTTGGCCAAAACCAGAAATTGAACCAAAGAGCCATTAATTTTAACAATTTGATCTGAAACAGGCTTGAACAGCTTTCATACTCACTGTGGCTCAGCGTCTCCACATTTCACTGAATCAGATTCATATGACTGGACCTACTCCCTCACGGGCCACAGCAGTGTCAATTTTTTTTCTTCAAGACATTTATGCTCTGAGCAAATAAACCACTGCAAAGCCAATATAAGCATGTTTACAATACTAAGAAATTAAACATCATGCTGCGGCACTGGAACATGGCACAGCTAAGCCAGCGTGATGGCGAGTGCTAGTTTCTGAAACATCCATTTCACTATCACACCTGCTCAAAAATCATTAGGTGAAGTGAAACAAACCATAAAATAAAGTTCCCCCAGTTATAGGTCTGTTGCCACCTCATAGAATCAAATCAGTGGCACACGCCACTTGCTGTTCTTATTAAAGCTGGTTTTAAAAAAATTATTTTATGAAGCACCTCTTTTTTGCCAAAATAAAAAAAAACAAAGCTGGAAAAAATAATGATTTTTCAAAGCACTCTTAAACACACAAAAAAGCTAATAATGTTGGGATTTTTAAAAACAGATTTTATTAAGAGCCCTCCTCAGTTTTACCAAAAATGTTTGAATTTTTCCTATTGTTTTTTTGAAAGATGAACATTTGACCAACTTTAATCCTTCTGATTAGCTATGAGTCATTAGTCACTGAGGGTGTGTCTACACAGCAAAATTATTTCAGAATAACATCCATTATTCCAAATGACTTTGCAATCATCTATACAACGCAACCGCTATTGTGAAATAATTTTGAAATAGCAAATGGCTTATTCAGAATTTGGTCAACCTCATTCTATGAGGAATAGTGCCTATTCCAAAATAGCTATTTCTGAATAAGGCCCATGTAGACAGGGAATAGGGACTATTTTGAAATAAGCTGTTCTAGAAAATTTTATTTCAAATTAAGTTTTGCTTATTTAGGGGCTTCCCTGTAGTGTAGATGCATTATTCTGGAATAGCTTATTTTGGAATAACAGCTCCTGAATAAACTATTCCGGAATAACTCCATAGTGTAGACATACCCTGAGAGTTGTGAGTGAAGAGGGTGCAGCCACTGCAGGCAGAAAGTTTCAGATGAATTCAGAGTTAGGGCAACCTATACCCTTTGCAAAAATCTAAGCAAAAGGAACAGAAAGCCCCAGAAAAAAATCAGAGAACTAGTTGCCCACCAAGATGGTAGGTGATATAAGGGGTAAACACTCTGCTGCTAGCATGTAGTAGTTGCATTGTACACACACACATATTTAGGGTATTTGCTGGCAGACTGCATAAAACCAAAAAACTTGAAAGGGTGAATAAATGTCTTTAGCACAGCTGGTGACCGCACTCAAAGGCTACATGGGGATCATAGAATTATCCACCCAGCTAGACAATATGTGGCGCCATAGTAATCCTTTAATTGATAGTATGATGCTGCTGATTAGCAAGTCATAGCGCACGATAAGATCTGATATGGACGATCAGGAGTCACATTGATTTGCTGAAATGCCAACAGCACAACCGCTTGTTAAGGGCAGCATTTAAAGAGCTACTACCAAGAGCCTGTTTATGATGCACACAAAGAGGTTCCTTGGCCCTACAAAGCCCAGGAACAACACTCTGCATATTCTTGAGCGCCATCTGCTGGCGCCTCAGCTGTTAGATATTTACTCTATGAATGCATCTTTTTTGTAGGCACAGCTGTGCTAGAATTCTGACCCACCCAGGCAGCGTGTATGATGGAGTAACACAGCGCATGTCATAACATAGTACCTACGCTGTACTACAGCTGTGACTTCTTTTTAAAATAGTCTAAATTAAAATTGATTTTACTCCCCTGGGGGCAGCGATTGTCTTTTTCCCATATGTATGTACAGGCCCAAACACACCCCCTGATCCTGGACTTAGGCCTGGGCAGTGCTAAATCACAACATAAATAGCATGTTCAAACCTTTTCTGTTGGGCTATAAGGTGCCACAGGACCCTTTGTTGCTGTAACATAAATAGCAAATCTCTTGGAGGAAAGCAATTGTGAAAATCCCATCTAAGGGCAAAAAACCTCTTGGCGCCCATTGTGAAACAATCAGTAGCCTTTGTGTATCAGTGGTGGGCAACCTGAGGCCACTGGGCCACATGCAGCTCACTGGGAGTCCACCTATAGCCAGAGGACACACACACACCCCCCGCCCCCCGCTTCCCCTCCACCACTCCCTGGGTGCCTCTTGTACGCTGGGGCACCAGAGCCCCACACTGTTTCCTCCCCCACCTCCTTCTTCCCAGTACTTTCAAAACACCATGAATCACTGATTCATGCCCGTTCCCTGCCTTCCCAGAACAGGAATACTACAAATCAGCTCTTTGTGGTTGTTCAGGCTCTGGGAGGAGCAGAGCTGGAGTGTAAAACAGCAGAGTTGTGGCACTGCAAAAAGGCTGGGAAGGGGGGAGGGGTGTTGGAAGAGCCGGGCTCCAGTGCACAAGAGGAATGGCGGGGAGGGGGGTCTGTAGGTGGGGGCCCTGCGGGTTGTTGGGCCCACTGAAATGAAGGAAGGCCGCTCATGCATCCCACTCACTGTTCGTGGTTGCCCATTGCTGCCTCCGTGGCTGGCGTCCCCCGCCTGCACTCAGCCCCAAATGTTTAATGTTGATCAAAATGTTTACATAAAATAAGCTCCCAGTGTCACTTACAATAATATTGTGGTCCTAGTTACCTCTAGTACTGCCTCCCCATATCTTCACACTGCTCCGCTAACCATTTCGCCTTATCCTTTCTGTCCTCTTTCCTCACCTCCTTGCTCCTCACCGCCCTACTTCCACCCTACATTGCTGTTCCGCCCTCTCGGAAACATCCCTTCTGGTCTTCAGTGTGCTCTTCTCTTGGGCCACAGCTGTTGATAATGATGATGACGACTTGTCTCCCCCCTCTTCATCCCCTCTTTTGGCCCGGAGAGACTCCCCACCAAAACAAGCACTGCCAGGGTCAGTAACCATGTAGGCATGTTTTCTCTCCAAAGGCAAAATGCCTCTAGCAAAGGGGAGGAAGTGAGAGGTTAGCAATCAGTGAGGGAATATATGGAAATAGGGGCAACCTTTCAGAGAAGCAGGGGAAGAGAGAGAACACTGCAGATACAGGACTGGCCTTGGTATCCAGTGCTACCTCTGAGAATTACATCTCTCATGCATAGAATTTTTTTCAGTTTAATCTGGGGGGTGGGATGGGCAGGTTGTTCCTTAATTTTGCACACAAAGGGCTTATGTCACATTGTGCTAAATTCCTCAGTCCCAGTCTCTGAGTTCTGAATTATGACAAATATAATAAACCTGTGGGAAAAAATAATTTTAATTATTGTCAGTGGAGCTGTACCAGGAACTACTGTGTCCCCTGGCGTTCATAGCTTGTTTAGGCCAGTGTTTCTCAATCAGAGTACATGTACCCTTGGGGGGTACACTGAGGTCTTCTGGGGGTACAACAACTCATTTGTCTAGTTTTTCAACAGGCTGCATAAAGACACCAGTGAAGTCAGTACGATCTAAATGTTCATTCAGACGATGACTTGTTTCTACTACTTGCTATGCCTTGTGCTGAAATATAACTACAATTCCAATTCATTTATTTGATAATAAGATGGTAGAAAGTCAGCAAGTTTTCTGTGCTATTTTTTGCATGTTTTTGTAAGGAAGTAGTTTTTTAACTGAGGTGTAACTTGGTGGCATGCAAAATAAATCTGACTCCTCCAAAGGGTACAGTAATCTGCACAGGTTGAATGGCAGTTGTTTCAAGATCTCATATTACCTTAGGACCATGTTTCTAAACTGGTGGTATGCATACCCTTAGGGTAGGGGGTCTGCAACCTGCAGATCTGGAGCTGCATGCAACTCTTTAAGGACCTCTTTGTGGCTCCCAATGCTGTAATTGCAGAGTTTAAAAAAAAAAAATCTTTTGATTATTTTCCATAAGTAGTGAATGCCTAAAAGACCCAAAATGAAAACTCATATATAAATAGCAAATGCTATGTGATCTAAAAAGGTTGGATAAATTTCCCTTTAATATGTGCAGTGCGCTGTGGGATATGATATTGTATCTGTATTTTGACTGTGTTGCTAATAAAGTTTTGATTTTGAAAAGCAAAGGGAAACTTGGGGCTTTCCTGCTGTGAAGGACAGCACACATTTTAAGAAAGAAAACTGAAATTAAACATGAAGTAAAATTGACATATTTAAAGTGGGGTTGGAATGGCTTCAAAAAAGAGGAAAAACCAAAGATGAAAACAGAGAATTTCAAATTAAATGGGCCCCGTTCCTCACATTTGTAGCCTGGTCATCTGGGCTCCCTTTATTCTCATTTGCAATGAGAACTTTGCCAACAACAAAAAATGCGGCCTCAAGAGAATACATAAAAAGTTTGTGAATGTCCTGCAGGAAATATGGATCACATTACAAATCATTGTGTGTGCTGTTCATAAAATAGGAATTACAAAAAGTATTGTTTGACATTATTTATTAAGGACTGTCTC
The DNA here is from genome assembly GCF_033958435.1 of Carettochelys insculpta. NCBI lineage: Eukaryota > Metazoa > Chordata > Testudines > Carettochelyidae > Carettochelys > Carettochelys insculpta. The sequence continues at coordinate 15,296,627 of NC_134144.1, forward strand.
ATATTCTCATGCATTGCAGCTCTTGAATTGTTGATTTTATTTTACTGAATTTGAAAACCATGGCTCTTCTTGCTATTTGGTTGCTGACCCCTGCCTTAGGGTATGTGAGAGAAGTATGGGGGTACACAGAATTTTTGTAAAGGGGGTGCTTTATTTAAAAGGGTTGAGAAACATTGGTTAGGCAACAGCCTTCCTGACTGTAGTGCTGTTGAAAACCTAATAAGAAAGTTTGACTAGAACAGTGCATAAGCAGCCTGTTTCTCGAATTACGTTTACTTCATGGCTTGAAGAGCTGTGAATATTTTGGGGGTGGTCATATAGAAAGCCCTGATATAGATACTTGCTTATCAAGGTGTTACCTTTTAAATATGGGTGTAGTCAGAAAAAAAGGACAAATTATGAGTTCATCACAGGAAGGTGTTTCATACCTTCTATTTATTCTGAAAAATAAGCATTTCAGAGAAATTACACCTTCCTAGGATTTACCATGAATTGCCTCATTTAAATCCCTTACAGAGAGCACCCTCGTTAGAAATAAAGGAAGCAGATTCCTAAAATATAACCAGAATAGTTTTCTAAAGGATTCTGATGAAAGGATTTGTAAGAAATGAATCCGTTATTATTTGTTGAAGGTCTACAGCTCAGTTATGTATTAGACAGTTGCCTGATTTGTGGCAGAGAGGGAGAAATCAGTTGCCCCGCATAGAAATTCCTATGTGAAGATTACTGAGCATCAATACCACTCAGAATACGGACAGCAGCTCATATTTTTCTGAAATCAGTCATTCTATGAATAATGCTTTTACATGGGCACTGTTTGTTTCAGAAGCTTTGTGAAATGCTTTGGAGCATTCTTATCCCTGGCATACAGAGTTTAAGAAAATCCAACTGCAACTCCCAAGAATTCAGGCAGCATGGAGTTAAATAAGTTTGCATTTTTCTATATCTGAACAATTGGAATCAGCAGTTTGCATTATTTTAAAAGTGAATGCTTAGAATCAGCAATTTTCCCTTCCTCTTCCTTTTTTTCTTCACTTTTCTTCTTTTTCTTTTTCTTTCTTTTTAAAGATCTGGAGGGTTTTTTTATTTAAAGTGGAAAACTACATTAAGTGCAAGGCACTCAACAAAGAAGCAGTCATAAAGCCTAAGTATTCTTAGAGTTATAAAATATGTCCGTTGTGGCAATTCTACTGCCAACAATGAAGTTTTAAGCATTAATATGCCTTCATTGCAGTTTTAATGCCTTAATATTGACTCTATAGCTCTTTTGGGTAATTTTGCTTTCTCTGGTACTTGAAAGGTGATGATGTCAGCGTTCTTTGTACTGATTCATATGCAGGTTGATGAAGCTGAGTTATTTATTGAGTTCCATTATATTTTCTATAAACATTAGTTCTCAATAAACAGAGACATTTAGCTGAGGGTTTATTTATTAAATAGGTACTGTACAGATGGTTTTGCCACACATGATGTGCTGCTGAGGATATTACTCAGGAATAATCAGCTGTGTTATAGCTTGGCTAAATTAATAAGATGATAATGATGAAATTGATGCTTTTGAGCTAGGCTTGGTAAATGGTTTTTGCATAAACAAACTGATAAATTTGAGAAGCAATTACTTGCTTGTCAAAGATAAAAACACAACAGGGCCCATTTATAGTTAGGTCCTATTTATTTTTAAAGATTGTACCAGATTTTATGTTTAATACGCTGCAATTAAAAAATAATACTTAAATGAAGAATAATAAAAAAAACCCTAACTTTTTGAGTTCGCCTTCAAATCTGAAGATGTAGCTTTGCTCGGTGAGACAGCAAGAAAACTTTTTCAAGGCTTTCACTGTGTTTAGAGCAAAAATAATTGGTTTATGAGAAATGTTGTCTTAAGTTGTGCTACATATACTGTAAAATGTTTTCTTTAACCATATGTGTTCCAAAAGCAGGCGTATTTCATATAAAGAAACCCCCACCTCTTAGTTCATGTTAATGTGAATTTCATTGTATTGATCTCCCACATGGTTTTCATACCAGGTCCCAGTAAAATAATCCTAATTAAATGGATATGCTGTTTATGAATAGAAAGAGAGATCACTTTACATGTCTTTTAGCCAAGGAATACATTTACTACAGCTTTCGACACTGGCCAGAACTGAATTGGCCCCGAGCAAACATGTTTAGTCATAAAAAAGCAAGTGGACCAATTACGCATTAGGCGCACAGGTCCTGCACTGGAGACAGTAGCCCAAAGGTGTGAAAAAATTGATTTCTGACAGTGGATAATAATACTTCACAGTTACAGTGTATAGTTGCTTCCATCTGAGGAATAAAAGCACTGAAGAAATATGAATTTAGCCTCACAACATCCTGGTGAGCTTTTCCTAATCTTACAGAATGGGAAAAAGATGAGCCAAAGAGATGCTGAACAAGTGAGTCAATGGGAATAGACTCTAGATTAGTCCCATGTTCTAAGTGAAGGTGTGAATACACTGCTGGCAGAGGTGTGACTGCAGCTCATGTCAGCATGCCCCATGCTAGCTCTAATGTGATTAGCTTGAGTAAAAATAGCAGTGCAGATGCAACAGCATGGACATCCATGTGGTCTGCACAAGCCCACCATGAATCCTGACAACATGCTCAAGGTGATAGTCTGGGTCCTCGTTTCATCGCTATTTTTTGGCTGCACCAGCCATAGTAAAGCTCATACTGGTACACCTGCTTACCTGGCTGCAATCCCCTCCCTCTGACTGCAGTAGAGATGTAGCCCAGTTGCTAGGGAAATTTTTAATCGACTCACAGCCTGTATGGGGTTGCAGTCTTCTCCATGTGACACGAATGTCACCCCTTGTATTTGCTGGGCTAGGGCCTTAGTTACCGTCAAAGCAATGAGAAGTCCCATGGCACCTTAGAAACTAACAGATTTTTTGGAGCATAAGCTTTGCCTCACTATCTTCTACAAACCTTCATTCACATATGCATTTGGTTCAAGATGTCATCGGTTTTACTGAAAATTACCAAACGAAATGGGTAGATAACAGATTCCACTGTTATCAGCTAAAATTATCTGACTATAATTTTGACAAATATCAAACATGCATGAACAACTTTTCTTATGTGATGGAAAGCTTTCCTCTCTCACCCTCCAGATTTGGTCCAGTAAAAGCTACTTCCTCACACGCAACAGGTCTCTAATGTGCTGGGATCAACATGGCTACCACACCACTGCGTAAAATTACTCATGGTTGTGCTTGCAGGATAAAGTTCTCATTATCAGTAGGTGTTATATTGAGTGTACACAAATAGTTTCTCTGTTAATTGAATGCAGCTACACTGAAAAAAATCTCGTGTTCTTTTGTTTTCTGTTGCTTCAGTTCCAAGCCTTGGCCATTCTACAGGTGTTGCTATCACAGGAACCAATTATGACTAAAAATTCTCTCATGCAGAGTTCACCACTGGCCTGCATCCACCAAACTTATTTCACTTCAGCTGCCAAGCAGCCTTCAGATGGTAGCAGGGTCCTCTTAGCACTCAGCTGGGTCAGATTAGAGCCATTCTCAGATGGTGCCATTTCAGAGTCCTGGTGACAAATGAAATTGTGTTCCTTCTGTTCCCCAAAGCACCTTTTAAGGAAGTCATGCACTGTTGTCCTAGAGCTGTGTGTTCCTCTTCCTGTCTCTCTTCTTTTCAACTTTTTAGCATTCACCCATGAGTGGAGTGGTTTTATTGCCTACAGGAGTGGGGTGAAGAACAACACTAATCTGATGGCAGAAAGTGAAGGTAAACACATTCCATTTTCTCCTACATGGCTGGAAGGAAAGCAACACTCTGGCCTATACAGTAAACTCTTTCATATCTGGCACCTCCGGGACAGGGAAGTTGCCGGACATTCAAATATTGTGGATAATAGAGAGGTATACCTAGCAGTGCATACCACTAAAGAAAAAACAAGATTAGATAGTAAGAAACAAGCAAAAATGTGTGCAGAGTACTTTATTTAGCAACCATAGCAGTATTGTACACTGTAAACTTCTACTGTATTTGCTGTATTTCTTCGTATATACTTTCCCTATACCATACTCATGGAAAACATAACTAAAATTTATCTATGGTTAAAATGCGGGTTCTCTGAGAATTCTGGATGATACAATGCTGCATCTGAATGAGTTACTGTAGGTTTCACTCCGGCTGTCAGAAAAAAAATATTTTAGACATCAAGGGATCAGTCAGTGCTACTTGCATGACTACAAAGAAGGACTTGTACAAATAATGGTGACTACATACCTAGAATGCTCCTAAGACAATTCTCCTGCATCTTAAAAAAAGAAATCAAAACAGGGTTAAGTAGAGACATACTAAATAAGTTTGAAATCTGAAAAATTCATTAATAATTATATTACTCTAGCATCTTGAGACACCCACCATGACCCATTCTGTTACGCACTGAACACGCACATCATTAGAGGCAGATCCTGCCCCGGACAGCGTACAGTCTAAATAGATGGAGAAGAAACACAGTGAGGAAAATTGAGTCTGAGTATCACAGACTCATAGAACACTGGAACTGGAGGGACCTCGAGAGTCATCACTTCCAGTTCCCTGCCCTTTTGGCAGGACCAAAAGCCACTAGCCCACCCTGATAGGTATCAATCTAACCTGCTCTTGAAAATGTCCAGTGAACTATGGAAGGGACAGGGCCTTTTGACACTCAGACAGAAAGAGGGGGGCTGGGCACCCAGACCTCAGAGCTGCCCAGGTCCTGGCGTGGCACCCTGCCAACCTCAGCACTGCCTGGAGTGTGCTGTGCAACTTAAAGCGCCTGTGGCTCTCGCCACTGCGTCTGCTGCAATAGCAGTAGTGGGGGCAGGGAGCTTTGGGCCCTTTTATACCACTGGGCTTTGTGCCAGTTGTCTCTTTTGCCCCACCCCTGTGGGTGGACCAGGTCACTTTCCAAAGGTCACACCAGAAGTCTGTGGCAGGACCAGGCAATGAAATCCCTTCTCCTGATTCTAGTTCATTTACTTAACTACCAGCCCATCACTCTTCAGTCTGTTTAAATAAACAACTTATAATTAACAGAGAAACTATTTGTTATTCACAAAAATTATTATGCTGTGTCTACACTTGTACCTGAGGAAACAAAATAGGAAGAGGGGTTCATTCGAAGATGGGGTTTCTTTTGAAAGAGCCCCCTCTGCACTGCTTTTTTTCCTTTCGAAAAGAGAGTATGTAAATGAAGTACACGATATGTAAATTTGTGCCTCATTTGCATTTTTCATTTCCCTCATTTGCATTCCTCTTTTGAAAGAAGAATGCAAGTGTAGACATAGCCATAGTGACATATTTAGATTGGCAGTGCACATTTAAGAATGTTCCCATGTGTTTGTGAAAAGTGTCTGATGGTTTGTGGCTACCCTTGAAAATGGGTCACTATATGAAAGTCCATACTGTCCCAAAATAATGCCTGTGGAAGTGCAAAATGGTTTCCCTCACTGGGAGGCTGCCCTTGTCAAAGTCAATATTGAAATTTCTATTGACATCAACAAGAGGAGAGTTGGTTTTCTAAGCCACTGGTGGTAAACCTGCTCAGAATTAAACTGCATGTAAGGAAAGCTGAGTTAGTCACTATATAGTGTTTCTAATGTCAATGCATTTCTACAGCATGTACATTTGGACTATGAAAGGAACCCAGACAAGTAAGATGTATGTTGCCCATTGAATTACCCTTTGCAATTCCTAGCCTTAAACTAGGAAAAATCTCCTAAGCAAAAGCAAATTAAAGATGGCTGCGTTTGAAGGAAACATCAGTTTAATAGTACTTGGTTAAGCTTACAGATGAGAGTATGAGGGAACAATGCAACAGTAACTCAGCATCATCTAGAATGCTGTAAATCTTACAAATCCAAAGTGCTGTAACACTTCCAAATAAAGTAAATAATTAATTAGCTAATGTAGAACTCCTAATTCTGCACTTTGCTATCATGAGCATGATCCTAATACTAAAGGTATACGCAATTTTTAGACTGTGAATTATCCTGAATAGATGTTACCGAATTAAGTTAAACGTCACTGAAGTAAGGTTGATATCTCTGGGGTGCAGTGTATTGTGAGATTGTATGGAAGTTGATTAGTGGGAAAAACAAGCTGCAGTCTCTAGACAGGATGAGGAAATTCAAAGATCTTTTTGGAACAATACCTGCAAAGTGTATTACTTTAGGAAATACCATGAGGTGCAGGGAATACAAATTCTCCTCCTCCAAAGCCAACCTATAGAAGATATTGTCTGATGAGAGTGACCCTTTATATGCTTCTCAAAACCCCAGATGAAAGACCCCTGGATTTGTCTAGAAAGGTGGCAGAACCTTGTTCTGAACTAAAGAAGTGATAAACTCTTTTTTACCACAACAACTTCCTGAGGGAGTGGAGAGCTGGTGTGCCGGACCTACCCTGTCTGAATCCAGGTTTGGGGTGATTGCAGGGAAGCTTATTAGCCTGCACGCAAGTTTTTTTATTGCTTTTCATATGTGTACTCTGCTTTTTACCTGAGGACTAAATTAGATTTTCATGGAAAACTGTATGCTAAATTGTACCTGTAGCTGTCCCTGTTCTCAGTCTCTGAAGACAAAAGAAACAGGTCAGTTTAGGCAGGAGGTCTGTGCTGGGAAACACACAATGATGGCAGAGTTCTGTACAGCCTGGTCAGATCCTGGTCAAGTGTGAGGCCTGGGAGAGGCATCAGCTTAGGAGTCAGAATAAGAGTTGTCTTTGCTAGACCACCGAGGGGAAATGTAGCTGTGCAGTTACCTTGAACTGTAACACAGGTCATTTCTGCAAAGCATTAGCCTGCACTTCGATGCCCAAGTGTCAGGGTTATGGATGTAAATTACAGAACCCACTAATGTCACCCTTACTAGGCAGTTATAAAGAGCTAAGCAGCCACTTAAAGCAATGTCTGGTACTGTCTTGGTACTAATACAGGACAGAGTATAGGTTCAGAGCAACGTGAAATCAACAGTCTGCTTCTATTGCAACACCATGACTCCGCCCTCTCCTATCATACTTGTGTGAATCCCGTTCTGGGAGTGCCTGAGTGCCTATGACATAGAAGGTAGCGTTAGCCTCATTTTAGGCATAGGAACCGAAGCACAGAGACACTAAATGCTTGACCCTGGCCACACATAAAGGCTGCGTCTACACTACAAGGTTTTGCAAACAAAACTTGCGGTGTGCCCACGCTAAAGAAGTGTTCTATGTGCGGCTGCCAGAACTTGGCACTTTTGTCACCCGCCTTCAGCCTCTCCCCCACTGGGCAGAGCACCTTTCTCAGCACAATCTGTCAACAAAAAGTTATGTGGGTGCTTCTGTGTCACCAGGCAGCCCTGTCTGCTGTCCTTCCCACAGCTCTCTGTCCACTGAGCGGATCAACAGAGCCCTCTGCTTTCGTGTGTGGAGGAACATGTCACTGCAGGGTAGATGTAGGCCAAGTGTTTGGAGGAACAGAGAATTAAACTAATACTCTTCCGAGTCCTCGACTAGAGCCCTAGTCACTGGACTGTCCTGCTGCCATAGACAGGAAACCAAACCATTAATTTGGGGCCCTTAACTGACCTGCTGAGTGAGCAATACACAGTAATTCCTCTCCCAGACGCTGGTTTTGGTAGTTCGAAGAAGAACTTCCAGGACCTAACTGCTTGAAGACCACCCAAAGCACCAATGCAGGGGCTAAAGGGAGGTGTTCTTCAACCTTGCTCCCCTCCTATTCAGAGGCTGCCATGATTTGGCTCAATCCCTGAGGGCCACTCCAACTTCTTTCACCCTCTGTCATAGCCCAATGGGGCTGGCAGCAGCTTAGAACTCCAGGGCAAAGAAATGCACCAGCTGGGATTCCATCTGCTCACAGCCCAGCCCAAAGGTTCTCCTATGGCCTCCCTGTGCTGGGGCCATGTGTGGTGGCTCATCACTGGGGGGCCTTATACCTGCCCTTTAAGCTGGTGCAAACGAGCCATCATACAGCAATGATTCAAGCACCAGTTCTTAAAATTAAAAGTATGTCTGCTTCTTGAAAAAGCATTAGAAACCCTTTACATCTCATATAGGAACAAGTAGCATTCCTTACCTGTAATGGTGGAATGGCTTTGTGCTCAGCTACCGAAGCAGCACCTCACCATTAAATTCTGTTCCTGACCTCCTTCCGCACTTAATCTCCAGGACAAAATTGTGCACAACAGGGGATGGTTGATGTTGGTATTGAGGCCTGCATACATTGCCTCAAGTGGAATAATTAATTGCCACATGAGCACCACTGTGTGTTGAGATGCCTTCAAAGCCAGTCACCAAGCAGAACAGTCACTTGAATGCTGAGGCCCAATATGTCAAATTTACGGCATGCTAAGCACAAGGTTTATAAAATTTCTTGACTATTTAGATGGCTTGCTCTCCCTAGTGTCTGAACCCTTCCCACTTAGTTAAAAATAGCCAGAAAAACCACCTCATGCTTTTTTTTAACCCCCCACGGAAGACTAACTCAATGAGGCTTTTAAGGCCACCTGGTGAAGGAGTTAATGTGGGACAGCTACTTTGAACATATGAATTTTGCATGAAGATCTAAAGACAATGCCATGCAAGGATCTGAAAAACAGGGCAGATATCTTCAACCTATATTCTAAGGGGAAACCAGCACACAGAATGGAGCACTGGAGAGAAGTATACTTGGTAAACCATTTTCCTAAGAACAAAGATGAGCTTCTGCATTTTAACCTATTTTTCGTCATGTGCAGCTTTCTTCCTGGGTACAATGGCCAAGCAAGAGTCTGATGGATGTGCTGAAGCCACAGGTAACTGGAAGTGACAAATTAGCTTAGATCTTGCTTTCAGAAGTAACAAGAAAGGGTCCAAAATCCCCTTTTCATATAAAAATGTATTTTTGACTGAGAGATATTTTGCACAGACATTTCTATTTTCACCTACATTTTTGATGGGGGAGGGCACTAAGAAACAAAACCCCAGAAACCAAAAAGAAGTCTGCTTATGATACTAGAAAAACAAACTGTTTTGGAGGTCAGGTGTCAAAACCGATTTTGTTTCAACTTTTTCCGCAGCAAGTCAAAAAAATCATCTGCAAAAGCTTTTGTGAAAAAACGTCTTTGTCACAGTTTCCTCCCAACTAGCACTAGAGCCGTCATTGTCGTCACAAGACTGGCAGTAGCATTCCAGGGACACCCCACCATTACACTTCCGGCGGCACAGTTGCTGCTAGTATTAGCATAAGTCCACTCAGTTGCTCAGCACTCAACATTCCAACCATCTGTTCGTGCTAATGGCAAACAGAAGTTTAAAAAAAAACGCAGGGGCAAAAACTAAGTTAATCATTAAGGGATACTAAAAATTCAAAGGCAGAGAGCTTTCCTGAGAAGTAACCAGGCAAACCTTTCCGGGCAGCTGGCCTCCAGCCCCCAAACCCGCTGCTGCCAGCTGGTCAGCCAGCCCCATCGTCACTGGCCCTGGTCCCAGCTAGGCAGACAGTTCCTAGCCCTGTGGCCACTGGCCCTTCTCTGTCTGCCCTGTTCTGTCAGCCCTGGCTGGGTGGCTACCGGCAGAGCAGAGGCCAGTAAATAGAGAGGGCCAGATAGCCACATTCTGGATAACGCAGCTTTTCAGTGTATTGAGCACAATGCCAGAGTGTGCTCTGTCTAGTTAATTACCCACCGTTGCCAGCTCTAAGAAACACATAGTGGTTTGTGTGGGTAGTCTGCAAAAGGGTAACTGTGACCTGCTAGAAAAGCTACACAGTGGCGAGTTAACTTTGCTTCACTGGGCAGATTTTTGCATTGTTTTGGCCCCTGTAGACATAGGCCATTATTCATAAGACATTATGCAATCCTGCACCACTGTAATAGTTTTTTCCCTTGCTAGAGACGACATGGGGGTTACTATTTGGAAGGGATTCACTGCAGCCAATATTAAAGCTACAGTTTCTTTGGTTCTTATTTATCATTATGAAGGAGGTGGGTTTTTTTTTATTTATTTATTAATAAAACCCAACACCACAGGTTATTTACTTATTGCACGTGGATTGATACAGCTCAGAGGGTGGTTCTGCATGGGGCCTGAAGCAGAGCCCTTCCAACTGCAAACCATAACTGAAGAGCCAGCAGAAAGATGCTGCATAACAGCAGAATTTCAAGAGGGCTGGCCCATATATCCAATAGTCAGCACCCACAATTACAAACAGCTTTTTGAACATGCTCCCTACCCAATGCCTAAATACTAGCTGAGCCCTGCTAATATTTCTGGCCATAATGTACCTGTCCAGGTTAAGCATAGCGATTCGTAATGTCTTTGTAAACAAAAACCTGCATAACAAGGAAGCTGTGTGAGAAGTTATTTTTGCAGCTCTTGCTCTAATATGTAATCAGAGCTTTTGTTCCATGGCTTGCACATCCAAATTAATTAGAAATTTATATGACCAGAAGTTCAGTTCAGCCTGCATTTAAGGCAGAGGCCATTATTGTTCATGTATTTGCTCGCTTCATCATGGAACAATTATCCGCCCATTTAGAAAATGCAAAATTTGTTTCTATTTTAATAGGTGCTTCAAACCATAAAAATATCAAACTGCTTCTTAGTGTCGTCTGCTTGAAAAACCTCCTGGAGGAAAACAACACACTCAGTTCCCCATGCGCTTGGAGTGACACTGTTGATTGACTTTGCAGAAGGCTACATGGCAATCATTATTGGAAAGCAAGAGCCTCGATTCAAGAGAGACAAGCAAAACTAAAATGGTGCTGGAAGTAACAGCATATTTACCTGGGACACAGAGGTTATGTGGGACAATAAAAGCAGGCAGGCATTCAGGGGACAAGCCTGAGGGTACACATAGAACTAAAGAGGATGGGTTTTCTTTGTTATTCTTCGTCATTTATATTGATATTGCTTATCTATGTTTGACGTTTTATATGCTTCCTAAATTCACAGTCACTACTGGTGGTCCTTCTAATCGTTTCTGTCCATGGGCAGAATACATTTTGTTATGTGCACCAAAGCACACGTGGATGTGCACCACCAATAAAAACATGGCGGGTGACTGTGGACACTGCTAATCAGTTGGGTGGCACCTGAATCGCTTCTGGGCAGCTGCCCGAGCGCTCAGCCCACAGGGAACACTGTTCACTACTACCAGGAATCCACAGCAGTGGTGATGAGAGTCTTTATGTCCTGCCAGCCCCCTACAGAAGGCCAGGGGCAAGATTTTTAATAGTGCAGTTGAACAGCTCTAGTCCGGCACCCTCAGGACCTGACTGCTGCCAAAACAGAATTTGCCAAACTACGGGAAGTCAGTATTGCCTAGCAGCATTACCAACACTTGCACTGCTTAATGGGCTCTGAGAAAACATTTAGGGGTAAGTTAGAGCTATATAGCAGCATGGAACACTGAGAGCCAGGACCAGTTGCTGTAAACAGACTCTATGGAACCACAAGACATGAGGTGTATCACTGACTGAGGCAGTAAAATAGGTCCCTTTGTCAGCTTCTCCTGCTGTACCCACTTCCCAAACACCAGGTCATCCAAGGTATCGGGTGTTGAGGCCCCCCTGATGTCTGGCAAGCCAATAAGAGCACTTGGGTCCAACTGTGCTCTGTACAGATCAACGCAATATCTCGCCCATCACTGCACATCCCTCTCCTTGCTCGTGAGCACCTCATCATTCTCGTCTTTGAGCGCCATCTGCTTCGGCTGCCACTTCCCATTAATATTCCTGATCCTTTTATACACCTCCCTGGTCTTACACTCCCTGTAATACCTCTCTGCATCTCCACACTGCTTGTCTGACCGTTCTGCCTTATCGTCTCTGGCTGCTTTCCTTACCTCGTTGCACTTGTGCCCTCTCAGACACTTCCCTTCTGATCTTCAGCGCTCTCTTCTCTTGGACCAACTTCAGTATCTCCTGTGTACTCCACTTCCTATTCATCTTCTCTTCTTTCCAGCCAGATCCTCCACCCCCCCTCAGAGCACAAACACGCCTGGAGACCAGGTAGTGTGAATCTCCCTCTCCCTTTGAGTTCTCACCCACCGTGTCTCCTTGTCCCCATCCCATTCATCTCACCTGGCCAGCAGCAGTCTCCACTCCTTCCGCTTCTCATCCCAGTTCTAATCTCCTTGCCCAGGAAGTCCTACTCACATGTCTCTTCTCATTTCTCTCCATTCTCTCTCCACAGCACTGCCCTCCAGGCCCTACCTCCACACTCTCCATCCTCACTAGCTCCCACCCGACTCTGGGCTCCCCATTGCATCTCAGCATCTCCCTAACCCCTTTTTCCAGTCTCTTTCTTAGCCTCTCTCCAGTTTCGTCCTGTACCACAATGAATCAATGAAACTCTCTCCCCTCACCATCTTTCCCCTCCACCCATGCCACTAACCTTCAGCCCCAATCTCTTTGTCCAGCTGGTCTCAGTCTTCCCTGACTTTTCATCAAGCCTCAGTCCCTCCCTTCCGCACCACCGACTTTCTGCCTATTCCTCCATTTCCCTCCCTAGTTTCCAGTCCCTGTCTCCCTGCTCAATGAGTTTCAGTGCCTCCCACCTCAACCCCCAGTTGCTCCCTTCCCCTTCCGCCCTGGAAGGACCTGCTCTTCTCTCTGCTTTTGAATCAGACGATGTCCACCTCCATGTAGGAGGCAAGGGGCCAGTCAGTGAAAGAATAGGTGTGACAAAATGCTTGGCCCTACCATGAGCTGAACTTGTTGGGAAAGCACGCCAGTGTGGACATGAGGGAGCTAGCTTTTAAAAGCAAAGTTTCTGCAGCATATGTATAAGCTGTAGTTGTTTTTCAAAGGTTTATAATGTGGAATAATTTTTACAAGGATGACAAAAGGCACATCTCTAACACAAAGACCACCCTCCTGCCAAAATTGAGGTCCCTGCTCCAGAGCATGGAAGTGTTGGAGCCTTTCAAAGCAAAGATTGCCATAATTTTTGACACAGGCAAAACAACATATTTTCCTCTTGTTCTTGGAAATGCCTGAACTGCTTTGGCAGAAAGCTTAGAAAAAATGTTCAGCATGAAGCAGGCACCTGGCATGTAACATTTCAGACCAAATGGTTAAATTTTGGCAAAGTTTAAGCAACTTAAATAGAGGACTTAGAAAGGGAAGTTTCTGACAGTCTTCATAGCTGGCACTGCTGCAGATGATCCGTATGGGAAGGCAATGCACAACTGTGTGAGAGGAAAGTTAATGGGCAACATGAGAAGAAAAAGGAGCATTAGATTAATCTCATCACAGTATGAGGAGTTGAGAATTGATAAAATTCATGGCAGGAAGGACATCTGAGCCTTTTCAGGCCCTAGGTGGTCATGTTGGTGCAGGACAGAGAGATATGAATGGAGCTACCACTTTGCTGATGGTTCCCCTCCATGCTGCTTTCTTTAACTCTTTTGGAGGGATCTGTATGACCGAATTTGTCCTGAATGGGCCCTAATGGCTTTGTAAGATGAAAGTTTTCAGTTGCCACAGCCCCTCATCAGCCAAACCTGCTCCAGTGTCTCCTGAAGGTTTGGAAAAATCTTAGCTAAGAAAAGACATGCAAGTGACACCCCCCCACCCCCCCCTGGCCTGAAGAGATGGCCTCATTGCACTGTCACCATCATGTGAGTGAGGAGAAAACCAATTTCACAGCGTTTGCTCTTGTGTCAACCTTCTGTCAGAGCTCCTTCCAGGCAATCCCTGCTGAACTGACTGAGGGAGAAAATCTGGTGGGGTATAGATGTGCCAAACTTGTCTCACAGTAGAAATATTGTTTTACATTGCTCATTTTGGGGCTGGTCCCACAACACATTGTGTTGAGCATTATTAGAAATGCTCTTCATCTGAGCTTTTGCATTTTGCATACTATTAAACACCCCATCTAAAGTTTCTGAGGTAGTTACATGGTCCCCAGCACTGTGTTCTTGGACCAGACCAAAATCTTCAGTGTAATTATTCTCACGCTGGCCCTGCAAAGTAGGGCTATGTTGTTATCCCTTTTGTCTGGATGGCTAGAGTGATGCACAGGCAGAATACATGACTTGCCCAATATTGCACTGGAAGTCTATGGCAGAACTAAAATTCTATGCTGGAGCATCTGCGTGTCAGACCAATTCCTGTACAATACAAGCATCGCTTTCTCAGTAATGAGGCTACTCCTCTGTGGAAAGAATAAATACTAAAGAAAGGGTTGCATGATCCAGCCCTTTCATTCAGGATTTCACCTAACAATCTTCTGGTTACCATTGGCATCTTGTATCCAATGTCCAAACTAGTTAAGACCCTAAGCCTCAAACTCTACATGTGAGAGTATGTTAAATTCAATAGGACTATATATACAGTACCCACATTCTAGGTTACTAGATCACAGGCGACTTCCTTACATTAAATATCCCAATACAGTGTAACAAAAGATGTATTTAAAAAAGGAGTTGTCCTGCTCTTTTGGAGCTGAGCTAGAGCTTTCCTTAGGAATTTCCCCCCAAACAATCGTGTATGAAAAGAAAGTCAAAGAGTTTGCTGCATTAATCTGTATCTTCGCCAGACACAAAAGCAGCCCCATAGCACTTTATTAGTTTGTCAGTCTTCAGTTAGGGTGACCATATTTCTCCCTGCCAAATATGGGCTAAGGGGGAATGATGCCACCCTAGCCAAATGGGACAGATGGTCATCCTACCTGGGAGTCAGGCAGTGGGGCAGGCCGGGGGAGAAGCTGTGTGATAGCCATGCCACTGCATGGGTCTGAGTCTCAGCTCCTGCCAGCTGGGGGCAGCCAGGCAATAGCCATGCTGCTGCACAGGTCTGGCTCCTGGCTCCTGCGTGTCGGGTAGCAGCCACACCACCATATGGGTCTAGATCCTGGCTCCCACCAGCTGGGGGAAGCCACGTAACAACAGTGCTACCATGTGAGTCTGACTCCTGGCTCCTGCCAGCTGGGGGAAGACAGGTGGCAGGCACACCACCACGTGGGTCCAGCTCCTGGTCCCTCCCCTAGTCAGGAAGCCAGAACTAGGGGCAGCCACTTGCGCTGTAAACATGTGGAATACGCAATTAGCCCCTTGGGAAAAATAAATCGGGACACCAGGAGGGTGCTTGAAGTACAGTGCTGGCCTGCCAAATATGGGACACATGGTCACCCTAGCTTTAAAGTGATATAGGACGGCTTTTTTGTTGTGTTATGAAAAGAAATCGAGTGTGGGGGGAAAAAAAAAAGCCACCACCACCAAGCTCTGGGAACTCCTAATGGTAGTAGTCCCTAACCCTTCAGCTACCACATTCCATCAGGAAATCACAACTTTAGAGACCAAAGAATTAATGAAATAAAAAGTAACTCCACTTGCATTATTAAACCTTAAAATTAACAAAAGGGGACCTCAGACACACATTTATTAACAGAGACTGAGTCTGCAATTAGCATATGGCATAACTGAATAGAACATATGGAACATGTGCACGTATAATTACTGCTATTTAATGTAAGGTAGATATTTATCATCATTTTTTTCTTTTGACTTTCACATAGAATAAGAACATCTTAAAGCAGGTTCTGCATCAGAGTTTTCCAGAAGCTTTCAGAATATATGGTCCCATTCATCTATATTATATTTTAAGTAAGTCAAAGCTATCCTTTTCTGGCTGACAAATGTATGGGGTTGTCAATGGACAAAGTATCTATTTTAGCAATGTAAATCCAAAAGACATGCTTTATTCCAAGTATAGCCTTGTTAAACTCCTTCATGTGTCCAATTTCAGTTAATTTGTTCTGCTGCTTGAAAACACTATGGCTATGTGTAATAGTTTGTTTTTACAGCCTATTCCTTCATATCTTTCTCTCTTCTCCTCTACTATACTAATTTATTCTCTTTTGTTTATGTATTTTGAATAATATAACCCCTCTATCTCACCAGATTTCCAGACAATAGAAATAGTTATATTCCAAACAATAGGATAGCTGTATTACTCCACTGCTAATTCTCTTGATACCAAGAGATACTGATGCAATATACTTGGACTGGCAGAGATGTGTTGGATGGCATCAGGAAAGATGTGCATTTGTGAAGTCATTTGGTCAGGGAACAAAATGAAGCATGACGCAGGAGTCAGATTCCTTCTTATCAAAAGAGTTAGAAGAGAATTGTTAGGATACAAACCGATGAGTGCAAGAATGATGGTAGTGAGGACTGAAGCAAAATCATTCAAAATCTTGGTCATTCACGAGTCTGACAGTACAGAGGAAGAGATCAAGCTATTCTATAAAGACTTGACAAAGATGCTGGAGGAGATACCAAAGAGAGATGTGTTGATCATCAGAGGAGATTGGAACATGAAGGTCAGAACAGATAAGGAAGGTTGGGATAGAGTAAGGGGAAGGTTTGGATACGGAAAAAAAATGAACGAGGCGAGGAACTACTAGAGTTTGTTGTGGAGTACAAGATGGTGATCTCCAACACAATTCCAAAAAAAGGACTGTAGGAAGTGGACATGAAGATCGAAGGATGGGAAGTACAAGAACATGATAGATATGATCTTGATAAGAAGAAGATGGGTAACGTCAGTACAGCAGTGCCAAACTTTCCAAGGAGCAGATATAGACTTGGACCACAAGCTAGTGATCACAAACATCAAGATGAAAAGCAAGAGAAAGCATAATACACAGTTTAAGAAAAGAAGACACATGGCAAGGCTAGGCGAGGAAGAAATAGGGAATGAGTACAGAGCAGAGCTTGAAGAGAAGGTTAGGAATGCAGGCAAAGAGAATGACGTAGATAAGAGTCTCAAAGGGATAGCCACAGCAATAGAAGAGGCAATTGAGCAGAGTGGGCTGGAAGAAGAGAAGATGAATAAGAAGTGTATTACGCAGGAGATACTGAAGTTGGTCCAAGAGAAGAGAGCATTGAAGATGAGAAGGGATGTTTCCGAGACAGCAGAACCGCAATGTAGAGTGAAATGCAACAAGGTAAGGAAAGCAGCCAGAGAGAACAAGGCAAAATGGTTACAGGAGCAGTGTGAAGATGTAGAGAGGCATTACAGTAAGTGTAAGACTAGGGAGGTATATAAGATGATCAGGAATATTAATAGGAAGTGGCAGCCGAAGAAGATGGCAATCAAAGATGAGAATGACAAGGTGCCCATGAACAAGAAGAGAGTTGTACAGCGATGGACGAGATATTGCATCAATCTGTACAAAGTACAGTTGGACCCGCGTATCTCAGAGGGGCTGATCGACAAACCAAAAGAGATCTCTCCACCAAGCATTGAGAGCAAGATCAATATGTCAAAGGAGGAAGTAGAAAGAGCAGTTAAATGACTACAGAACAACAAAAGCCCTGGAAATTATAAGATCACAGGAGAGATAACCAATACGGCAGAGAAAGTATGATTCAGGAGATACAATCAATATGTAATAAAGCATGGAAAGAAAGGAAGGCACCAAAGGAATGCACAAGATCTGTACTAGTAACAATACACAAGAAAGGAAGTGCATTGGAGTGAAAGAATTACAGAACGATTGCCCTAACAAATCATCTAGGCAAGGTGCTGATGATGATATTGACGGTGAGACTGAGATCACAGATAGAACAACATCTAGCAGATGAATAAGTGGGATTCAGGAAAGATAGACGTACCATCCATCAGATATTGGCACTAAGATTGATAGTGGAGAAAACTCAACAAAAGAACATCTACAATTACTTCAACGATTTTCAGAAGGCTTTTGACAGTATGGATCAGAAAGTGACTTGGGCAGTGTTGGAGTTGTACACAGTGGATGTCAGACTGATATGTTTACTGAAGGATATCAACAACAATGCACAGGCAGTGGTGAGAATGTGTAGGGAGATAGGAAGTTGATTTACAATGAGTAGAGGTACAAGACAAGGAGATCTGATGTTGATGAGTATTTTCATCATGCGCCTAGAGAGAGTGATGGACAAGATCAAGGAAGAGGCAGAAGGGATATCTGTGCACAGGGTGAGAATCAACAATTTGAGGTTCATGGATGATATAGTTACCACTGAAGCAGATGAAGAGAAGCCAACAAGAACAGTGCAGGTGCTAAACAAGGAAAGGAAGTAGTATGGACTGTTTATGAAAATTGATAAAACAAAAACAATGGTATTTGGAGATAAGGAAATGGGAAGAAAGATTAGTGTACGTGGGATTAAACTAGAGAATGTAGAGAAGTTCACATATCTGGGAAGCAACATAACATATGATCTAGACTGTAAGAAGGAAATAGTGAATAGAATAATGAAAGCAAGAGCGAGTTTGAAGGCGAAGGATAAGATCTGGAAAAGCAAACTGATTAGCTTAGGAATGAAGATGAGCATCTTGAAAATGTGTGTATTCAGCAGCATGTTTTATGGGTGTGACACATCAATGATAATGAAAGATTCAAAGAGAAGGATATTGGCATCTAAGAGGAGTGGTTATAGAAAGATCCTGAGAATAGGATGGATGCAGAAGGTCATCAACGAGGAATTATATAAGAAGATAGAGCCAAAAGAGAGCCTACTACAGCAGGTTATACAATGGAAATTACAGTTATTCAGGCATAACTGCAGAATGAACAACAACAAAAAATCAAGACCCTGGTATAGTAGATGGGTGAGGAGCTCGTTCACAGAAACTAAGCCGCTCTGCCCTGGACAAGGAAAAATGGAAAAAAATAGTGAGGGAGGCATCAGACACTAACGTGCACTGAGCCCACAGTTGTTGATGATGACAATAACTCTCTTGAATTCCACACCCCTTAATATTTGCAAGAAATGTTACTCTTACCAGTGTACATATGAGAGGTGTCCAGTCCACGCTATTCAGAACTCATGGGAAGTGCAACTATTTAAACTGAACAAATCAGTGCTTATCAGCCTCATCTTTGTCACATTCTGCTTGTCGCTTACATTTCTGGCTGCTTCCAGTCACAGGAACACACATGCGCACTGATATCTGAGTCAGACCTTTATCCTGACAATTTGCACCCCTGCCTTCTAATATACACACTATGCTTACTGACCACGTAGATTAGTCTTTGTTCTTGTTGATGGTTATTGTGCAGACAACACACTCATCTGGCTGTGTGGAGAAATTGTGTACAAGCACAGCTATATGTGGATAAGGAAAATACTTTTGAGTTGAGCCTAAGGAGATGGGAGAAAATTATTTTAAATTATCTAGAACATAAAAACTAAGGAAGGATTTGGCAACCTTGCAGCAAAAACCTCAAAACCAGTTATTTCTTTTAAATAAAAACAAAAATGAGAAACAGTAACTATTAGAAATCCCACCTGGTGCTTTTTCTGTGTTAATGATGCTTCTTAAATTGCATGTGGGTAAATGGTAATTTTGTCTCACACCATTAAAAACTAATGGAACCCTTGATGATAAGAAATGCCATAGCTAGCTTGTTGGAAAACGTTTAATTAATAAAGTAATAAAATTATTGTTAACTAGTGCAGTTTCCCAGTGAATTCAATGGGATATAAAACAGATAAAACATCCTAGAGAGTTGGTGAAAGAAATAACTGCTACTCTATAAAAAGATACCATATAAAATTAAGCTGGTATGTGTCATTCTAAATTAAATTAGCTATTGCACTAATAAAATATCTACAGATTTCTTTCACTCGAAGTCATGGGAAAATAAATCCAGGAGCATATTTCTATTATGAAAAGTATTTTTTAAATCTAACTTCTGATAAAAGGGAAGGTAAATGTTAAGTTTACAGGAATTACTGTGCTGTAAACATACACAAAAAAAGAATTATTAAACAGGTAGCCATGTTAGTCCATGTCTTCAAGAACAAGAAGTCCTTTGGCACCTTATAGACTAAAAGATATTTTGGAGCATAAGCTTTCATGGGCAAAGACCTGCTTCGCCACTCATGCATCTGACAAAGTGGGTCTTTGCCCATGAAAGCTTATGCTCCAAAAAGAATTATTGTTATTTTTTCAGTGGGAGACTTTTCATTGACCTCAATGGATCAGGTGCTCTCCACAAGGGATGTTAAACAAAGGCCCCAACTGTGGAATGTAGCACTGACTTCCACAACATAAAAGAATCAGACAAGTAAGTGTTGACGGCTCTAATATAGGCCATTCCCCCTGCTCAGTTTGCTACAGAAGGTTGTTCTTTATTGCATCCAGTTCATTTTTAAATTACACCAGGGATGGTCTGGCTTGTATCACAGTCTCACGATTGCTGCTATTATTACTTAACATTTGTATTGTGGTAGTGCCTAAGGGCTGCAGCCAGGTATGGAAACAAATACACTAGGCGTGCACATACAGCTAGAAAGGAACAGGACCGGCCCCAGAGGGTTTACTAATACACAGTCTAGTAGCATTCATTGGAAAAAAATGTTACCTGCTCATTTCTACATTTTCCCTTGACCCTTTTTATGTCATAGTTCCTAACACGTGCCCATCCTCAACTGTTCTTCTCCCTTTCAGGTCAGCACGTCCTTCTAATTACTTGTAGACTTCACTTCTGATCAAACTTTCCATATGTAGCGCCTTTTAGCTCCTCTAAATTTAATTACTAAACCTCATTAATCTCACCGCACACACACATTCCTCCTCTCTTTTATTTGTACTGAGTAGAATTAAGGTACCTAGCACTGAAGACACTAATTTAGGTTTGGTCTCATCCCTGCTATATCCAGAGGGCCCATCAGCTCCAGGGTACCACAACCAACCAAATTACACTGTGATTTCTTTGGCCGCCATTTGGAGGTGTAAACTCAAACCTAATTTGCTCTCCATTATGGCTCTTTAGTCACTATCGCTTTACTCCCTCCCATTGAATATCTGTGTATCAGAGTCTTTTTCTCCAGGTACATTTTAAGTTGAATCGACTATAGTTCTTCTTCATTACGGCTCTGTCTCCTTGTCTTATTTCTCAGTCCTCATGCTACCTTTGAAAGTGTAACTAGCATGCAGCGTATTCCTCTTCCAGATTACTTCCAAAACTGTTGATTAAAAACAGATCTAACAGCAAACTTTAAAGCATTCCTGTGTTCACTTCCTATTACCCCTTTAGTTTTTTTTAACAAGCCTCATTAGCTAACTGTCAGTCCACGTGACAGCACCCATAACCCAGATGATTTGAATTTATTTTCCAAGTCAAAAGTCACAATATATTCTGCTTTACAAATGACCACACCTCACCTTAAGCAGAGGAGGAGGTGGATGGGGACTGAGAGAAGTCAGAGGCCTTGCTCAGTCTTGCTGGAGGAAGAGTGCCCATCTTTAAGGGTAAAATGAGGTCGGAGAAGTGTTGGGGGGGCAGCAGGGTGACCCAGATTCATCTCCAGGAAGATGTGTGGAAGGCTTAAAGGGGCATGTTTGGCATGTGAAGCTCTTCCTCCATGCAGCAGGAGAGACACCACCTGTCCTTGCTCCCCTTGAGGTCCAAATTTCTCATTGCGTTAGCCATGCTCTTTGGCTAAGTCTACACCGCACCGATCTGTTGACAGAAGTTACTGTCAGAAGAGATCTTCCAGAAAAACTTCTGTTGACAGTTTGCAGCCACACACAAAAGCAGATCAAAAAAGTGATCTGCTCCATCAACATAGAGCAGCCATGCTGCACGGCCTCTCTCTTGCCAGAACAGTCAGCCAGAAGCTCAGTAAACAGGGGTGCTGTATGAACCAGAAATCCTGACTGTCAACAGAGGGCCCTCCCGCCAAAGCCTGCCTCCAAAGTCTTTTTTGTCAACAAAAGCATTATTCCTCTTTGCAGAGCAGCAGAAGACTGTTGACAAAAGTGTCGAGTTTTGTCAACAATATGTCCATAACATGCATTTTATGTGTGAATGCTCTGTGGGTTTTGTCGACAAAACTCCCTAGTGTAGTCATAGCCTTTGAGTGCTGCTAGGAAGGAATTGTTCCTTAACCACCAGATTGGCCTAGACAGGGCTAGGGGTTTGGGGCCTTCTCCACATTCAGGGAGAGCTTGGTGGCGTGAGGCCAAAAAGGCAGTAGGCTATGTATTGCAACTCATTATATGAGTGTGAAGCTGTTGTCCCATGCAGGTACTGCATAGGAAAGACATCCAGTGACTTGGCAGCAGAACTACAAGTGAGGCGGCATGTGACAGTTTGGGGCTTCTGCGATTGGTGTGGCAGGGCGCCAACTCCCCTTTTCTTATAGCCCAGCTTAACACTCCTACCAACAATGGTTGGCTGGGGGACCTGGATGGAAAATGAAGGAGGGTAAGATGATGGATGTACCTGCGTAATTAATGAAAGCACATGGAGTTGTTGACATATCAAGCCATATCAAGTCTCTCCTGTCCTTTTTTTTCAGAAAAGTGGGACAATTACTAGCTTCATTCAGGCTACCACGCTAGAACTTACTCAAAAATGGTAGTCCATTTTTTGCATATGTGTCTACACACACACACACACACACAGTTATATCCATACATTGCCATACATTCCAAGATGCTTAAGACCAGAAAGGCCCATTAGCTCACCTAGCCTGAGTCTCTTCAACACAGGCCACTGGATTACACACAACTCCCACTGCACTGAGCCCCATCATGTGTAGTTAACTAAAGCATTTCTTCCATTAAAACATTTACAAATGTTTCTGTACTGGGACGAGAGCAGGGTTTTGATGAATGAAATTTGTGTCAGGGAAAGGGCAGAGAAAAAAAAAAAATGGAAGTCCAGCCATCTAGAATGAGACCCAGAAACATAAAGGCAAAAGCTAAATTAGGCTGTACAGTAACTCCAGTGATTTACACACTGATATGAAATGATTCATATAGTAATTGTATTACCCATCAATACAGCATCTTCATAGCTGGAGGATTGGTGCTGTATCAGATTCTTCTTTCCATAATGTTATTTATATTGATAGTAAGTATATATTGGCCCAATGCTGTCCATGTTGTATATCCACTGACGTGAATAGCTCCTGCAATGTATTTGAGGCCAATGAACTCAACGGAATTATTCTATACCATAGCTGGACTGGCCCAGTGTGTTCAAAATGCAGATAAAATTTTGCTCAAATTCAGCAGCTGTATTTGTACTTGACATGGATCCCACCTTTCTGCTGGGCAATAATAAAACCCAAACCCACTACAGGAGGAATCAATATTTCCTTCAGGAAACATGGATGTGTGCACAGACAGTTATGGGGCAGCTGTCAGTGCTGAGCCAACATCCTCAGACAATGATTTCCTGCTTCCCAGCCATTCAGAGAGAAAGAATGTCTTCAAAGCCATGCACAAACTAGTTCACAGAGGCTATGCCTGCACAGCAGCATTATTTCAAAATAAGCTATTCCAGAACAGCTTACTTCACAATAGCGCCACTACATGCAAAATGGCTGTAGCTGCACTACTGCTCCCTTTCAGAAGGGGGGGGGGTATGTAAATGCATTAATTTGGCAATGCTAATAAGGCACCAATATGAATATTCAGCACCTTATTTGCATAATGGCAGCCACCTGCAGGGTCAAAAGTGCTGCTTGTAAAATGTAAAATAATCATGAAGATGGGGTTCCTTGGAAATGAACCCCCAATTTCGAACACATCCATCTTCCCAAGTTTTTTTGGGAAGAAAGTTGCTTTCAAAATTAGAGTTTCCTACACAGCTAGTTTGCAGTTCGAAAGCAGCACTTTTGACGCTCCAGATGGCCAGCATTATGCAAATGAGACACTGAATATTCATATTAGTGCCTCATTAGCATTTTGACCCATTTCATTTATGTGCCCCTTCTGGAAGGGAGGGGCAAGGGTAGGTGTAGCCAATCTGTATCAAAATAGCCCTCAGCTATTTCAAAATAGCACATCCAGGCACAACAGAGCCTATTTCAGATTAGAGCTGTTGAATGTCCCATAGCTTATTTCAAAATAGTCCCTCTTCCCTTCCTACACAGCCCCCATTCTGCAATATCTGTTTTGGAATAGGGGCTATTTCTTGTAGAATGAAGTTTACCAAATTTGAAATAAGCTCTATGCTATTTTGAAATTATTTTGAAATAGCAGTTATATTGTGTCGATGCTTGCAAAGTTATTTCAGAATAGCAGTTGTCATTCTGAAATAGCTTTGCTGTGTAAACACACCCTGCAGGAATGTAAAGTGTCTGAGTAGTATGCTACATGCCTGGAGAATAAACAGGACCAGTGAAGTGTAAGCCCACTTCTGAAATGCCAGTTCCACTAGCAGAACCCATGGAGGAATCAAACATGCAGTAATCTGTTTAGTACCAGATTCTCCTGGCCTTGCTTCCTGGCTGAGTCAGTCCTTTCCTATTCTCTTTTCTTATGTTAGGTCTCTGTTGTGCCCCCTCTCATATTTTTCCTGCCTTATTGTGTTCACTTTTCCCTGTACCTTTTCCTTCTCCACCATTCTTCCAGCTCCTCTTTCCCTTTCTCTCTGTTCCTTGGCTCTGTCCTGTCCCCCTTTTGTTTTCTCACTTTATGACATGCTCACCTGTCGGGCCCCTAAGCTCCTCACTCAACACACCAGGACTATGTAATTTACCTACACCTCATGGAAGCATGGGTCATACCATGCGGTCCAATGGCCCTGCTTCTCTGCACAGCACACTCCTCTGTGTAGGAGGCAGTTCAGGAGGTTTTTTGTTTTTTTTTGGTCTGACCTTCTGCTTTGATCTAGACATTGAACTAGGGGACCCAGAAACAACAGGCCTTACAGTGACTGTTTTTGTATGCTTTCTCTACAATGCTTTTACTTTCAGAATAAATGTACTTGCTCAGAAAGAGCTGCAACTGCTCGTCCAGTACATATCCCTGGGAGAGAAAGCAAAGCCCAGGCAGACCTACTTGCTGGAGACATTGCAGTGTAAGGAGGGGAGGTGTGCAGCCTTCGCAATCCAGATAGGTGGGAGAAAGAGATGGGTCCCTGCCTGAGTGATATGACAGCTGGGAGCCAGAAATGTTAGTAGGTGCCTTGGACCATGGAGGGAGAATACAACTGCAGTTATTCTGAAAGGATGACCAGGATACCATCAACTGAGAAGTCATTTCTCTCTGAAGATTTCTACATTTTATTGGTGCAGATAATGCCAAAGATGTCAGTACTGGTTGAACCTCTCTCATCCAGCACACTTGGGATCTGACCCATGGCGAATGAGAGAATTTGCCAGATGATGGGAAGACAATATTGTCTAGCAGCATTATGAACTCTGCTTACTGGGCTCTTAGAATATATTTAGGGATAAATTAGAGCTAAATAGCAGCACAGAACACTGACAGCCAGGACTTATGTCTGTAAACAAACTCTATGGGACTGTGGGAAACTTGGCTACACCCATGACAAATGGTTGTCTGGCTAACTAAAACCATGCCAGATTACAGATGTTGCTGGATGAGAGAGTTCTGGATTAGAGAGGCTCACCCTGTCACTGAAAAGGCTGAGGAAAAAAGAGACTGTTGATTTTTGTATGTATTTGTTTTGTTTTATTTGTTTCAGTTTTTGTATTTTTCCAACCCATTAGATAAAGCACTTTAGCAATTAGGAGCCAAGGCTTTGTCTTCCAAAAAGACAGAAGTACTTCAGACACCAAGTCCCACGGACTTTTTAAGTTGAGGTTTAAGTCAGATGTGCATTTTTGAGCATAGTACCCCCCTGTGAACCATCTGTTTCATTGTTTCCCTGACAGCTAGTGAGTCAGTGACCCCTGTTGGTTTCACAGAGCTATTAGGCAGAGAAAACATTTTTAAGTAATAGGAAAATGTGATTATAATACCACAAAAATTCCAGGACCAGGGTATACCTGAGACTACTTTCTTACAGATTTTGAAATTGACTAGATTGCAAGTTGATGGTAGCAGTGTAAGATACTTATTCCAAATTTAGATAAATTCCTGCCTGTATTAATCCTATGAATGTTACTTTTATGACAGTATGGTTTGATGTGAACACTAAGGGTAGGTCTACACAGCAAAGTCATTTTGAAATAACTGTCATTTTGAAATAACTATCCTAGCATCTACACAACGCAACTGCTATTTCGAAACACATGCAGCCCATGTAGGCAAGAGCCTTTCAAATCAACCCCCCGATTTTGAAAGCCCCTTCTTCCCAAAGCCAGATGGGAAGAAGGGGCTTTTGAAATCAGGGGGCTGTTTCGAAAGGCCCCTGGCTACACAGGCGGCATGTGCTTCAAAACCAGCAATTTTGAAGCCTGGGTGGCTGCCCTTATGCTATTGAGGTGCTGCGTATTCATAGCAGCACCTCATTAGTATACTCAAAGTGCCACATTACCACAGCCCTCCCAAAAGGAAGGGCTAGTGTGGCCACAGCCTTTGTGTAGCAGCATTATTTTGAAATAAACCATTCCAGAATAGCTTATGCCAGAAAAAGGCTGCTGTGTAGACATAGCCTATGGCTACGTCTACACGACAGCGGTCCTTTGAAAGAAGTTCTTCTGAAAAGATCTTCCAAAAAAACCTGTTTCAAAAGAGTGGGTCCACACAAAAAAAGCAGATTGAAAAAATTGGTCCACTCTCTTGATAGGGAGTGTCTGCACAGCCCCCACTCTTTCATAAGAACAGGCAAGGGATTGAAAAAATCTGGCGTCATGAGGACTGTACTTTCAAAAAAAGGGTCCGTGGTACATCTACACTGTTTTTTTTTCTGAAAGAATCTTTCAGGAAAAGACACTCTTCCTCATCTGGGAGAGGAAGACAGTCAGCAGAGAAAGTGCTGCGTTCTTCCGATTTAACAGCAAAAGAACAGATTTTGTGTGTAGATGCTCCATGGGATTTTTTGAAGGAGTGCTGGCTTTTTCTAGAAAAGCTCGCTAGTGTAGACATGTACCCCACCCTCATTAGAAAGTTACACATAGTCATGACTGTCCTTATTGAAGCAAAATTGACTTTGGGAAGCAGGATTTACAATCACATTGACTCTTACTACAAATATGGCCCCTTATTTCCTTAGCCTCCTTTGAAAATCACAGCGTTGAAAATTAAACTACATGTCCTGTTTTGGAAGTTCCATCACGTGAGACAAAATTAGAAAATAAAATCATATTTTCTCATCCAAACATCAGTGCAACTAATACTGCCTGAAGCAATATTTCATCAAGCACATTTTGGTTATAGCAAGACAGGAGAAGAATGAATGAATCCCTTGACTCCTTCCCTATTTTGTGTTAGCTTTCGAATGCAAATTGATATTTATTGATGGACATAAAGAAATCAAACTAGCACAGAAGGAGCATAAAGGGTTTCTATTATACACCTGATATTTTTATAGAAAGAACAAAAACAGTATCAAGCAATTACTTGACTCAAGCTATTGTCCAGCTTACTCAATTATGAAGCTATTAAATGAAATGTGGAGTTTCCTCCTTATACTCAGCTCTACCTTAGCACACCTTTGGTAGATGGGAACTTTAAAGGGGTCACACATGAGGAGTATTTTGTTTAACAATGGATTATACTTTTGTAATGAAAGCTAATGTCTCTCCCCTTGTAGAAAGATCACCTCAGAAAGGATCTGGCCACACATAAAAAAGTCAAAACAAAAAAGCAGTCAAGTAGCACTTTAAAGACTAACAAAATAATTTATTAGGTGAGCTTTCGTGGGACAGACCCACTTCTTCAGACCATAGCCATACCAGAACAGACTCAATATTTAAGTCATAGAGAACCAAAAACAGTAATCAAAGAGGACAAATCAGAAAAAAATGATCAAGGTGAGCAAATCAGAGAGTAGAGGGGGTAGAAGATGGGGGGGAAGGTCAAAAATTAGATTAAGCCAAGTATGCAAACGAGCCCCTGTAGTCACTCAGAAAATTCCCATCCCAGTTCAAACCAAGTGTTAATGTGCTGTTACTATAAAAATGTCAGTTGTCCCATTGAATCATAGAACTGAAAGGGACCTCAGGAGGTCATCTAGTCTAGCCCCCTGCTTCAAGCAGGATCAACCCCAAATAAGCCATCCCAGCCTGGACCTTGTCAAGCCGGGACTTAAGAACCTCTAGGGATGGAGAATCCACCACCTCTCTAGGTAATGCATTCCAGTGCTTCACCACCCTCCCGGTGAAGTAGTTTTTCCTAATACCCAACCTACTCCTCTCCTTCTGTAACTTCAGACCATTGCTCCTTGTTCTGCCATCTGTCACCACTGAGAACAATTTCTCTCCATCCTCTTTAGAGCACCCCTTCAGGAAGTTGAGTGCTGCTATTAAATCACTCCTCAGTCTTCTCTTCTGTAAACTAAATAATCCCAAATCCCCCAGCATCACCTGATAGGTCATGTGCTCCAGCCCCTTAATCATGTTTGTTGTCCTCTGCTGAACCTGCTTGGCACATCCACATCCTTTTTATATGGGGGCGCTCAAAACTGAACCCAATATTCCAGATGTGGCCTCACCACTGCTGAATAGAGGGGAACACCCACTTCTCTAGATCTGCTCACAATGCTCTTCCTAATGCACCCTAATATGCAGTTAGCCTTCTTGACTACAACAGCACACTGTTTACTCAGCTCCAGCCTTTCATCCACCATAATCCCTAGGTCCCTTTCTGTCATACTTTTGCTGAACCAGTTGGTCCCCAGCCTACAACAATGCTTGGGATTCTTCCATCCCAAGTGCAGGACTCTGCACTTCTCCTTGATGAGCTACCCAATCTTCCAATTTATCCAGGTCACTCTGGATCCTGTCTCTACTGTCCAACGTATCTGCCTCTCCCCCCAGCTTAGTGTCATCTGCAAATTTTCTGAGGATGCAATCCAATTCGTCATCCAGGTCATTAATAAAGATGTTGAACAACACTGGCCCCAGAACCGAGCCTTGGGGTACTCCACTTGAAACTGACCCCCATCCAGATATTGAGCCACAGATATTGAGGCAGGATACAAATAATTACAATGGTGCATGGTACAAACAATATCATGTTTAGCAAAACTAATATTTTCCTTCTGTATGTAGAAAATGAATAATAACCAATAATCATGGTGTGGTAAATGTAGGTAAATATTAACTCATTACTGGCAAACTGTAGTTGCTCTGTATTCAGTTATTTTTCCATGCTATTTTCAGTAAAAGTTCCAAATGACAGAGGGCTCATCTAGTTCCCTTTGTGGGACTCCTTCCACTTCAGTTGGCATTACTTCAGTGGGTGAAGACAGAGAAATAAATCATTTATTTGGGAGAACCATGCCAGTCCTTAAAATTAAATTCGCAAGCGCCAGTGGAAAGGAAACAAGGGAAATTAGTAACCTGAAGTTTCAGTTTCTTGTATACGGACTGGAACAAGGTCAGGTATTGTGGGTTGACTTTAACAGGAGCTGAGTGTCCACAACCCCAATGACTTTCAGGGTTCCATCCTTCAAGATGATGGAATTTCTGTGTATGTGCAACCTGTCTTAGGAGCAGACTATCAATGAACAAAAAGTCCTCTCCAGCTGAACACACAGGGAATATGGTATGTATTCAAGGACATTCCCTTCACATTAATGTAATAGACAAAATCAACTTATGCCTGAACACTGATCTTTTTGATGAAAATTACTCTTTTTCTTCTTTTGTGCCTCCTCTGTAGTAATCAGGCTATAAGGCTATGTTTACATTGCAAAGCAATTTCAGGATACCTGGCATCTATGAAATGCACCCACTATTTCAAAAATATTTTGAAATACCTTCCTTTATTGCAGAAGAAGTAAAGGATACCCTGAAATAGGGCAGTATTTCGACAGTTGATGCTACGTAGACAGCGTCAAATGCCAACATAACTTATTTTGAAATTAATTCGAAATACGATACACAATTTGCATGGCACAAATTATGTATCTTATTTTAAGTTAAGGGTGAAGTGTAAACATAGCCTACATGACGTGTCTGTCTGCAAGCAATAGTACTGACACACGTACAAACCCATATTTTGCATAAATTGGTCTGGCTCCATTGACTTAATCAGTGTTTCACCCATTTAATTTATGTGAGTGTGAGGCCATAGCCTGTATTTCTTCTTCTTTTTGTTTTTTGTAAATGAAACCTTAGGTCTCTAGCCATCTTTTGATATTTCTAATGAATGTGCAGTCTCAGAATCATGCTCTATAACTAGAGATCTGATAATATAGCTCCTATTTTTAAGCAACATTTAAAAAGTGAGCTGAGAAAAGAGGCCTGTTAGCTTGACCTCAAATGTTTGCAAGGTCTTGGAACAAATTTTGAAAGCAGAAAGTGGTTATGAACGTAGAGGTGAATGTATCAGAGGGGTAGCCAAGTTAGCCTGTATCTTCAAAAACAACAATCAGTCCTGTGGCACCTTATAGACTAACACATATTTTGGAGCATCTGATGAAGGGGGTCTTTTCCCACCGAAGCTTGTGCTCCAAAATATCTGTTAGTCTATAAGGTGCCACAAGGCTTCTTGTTGTTTATAGAGGTGAATAGAACATGGTTTTATAAATGGTAGCTTGTGCCTGAACAACCTGGTTTCCCTCTTTGAAAAGTTACCTGATTTTTTACAGAAAGGAAATGCAGTAGATCTGGAATTCAGTAAATATTTGATACAGTTCCACATGAGACATTATTAGTTAAATGGGCAATAACGGGGATTAGTATTAGAACTGAAAGATGGGTAAGGACTGTTAAAGGGAGACAACAGTTTATACTGAAAGGTGCACTGTCAGGCAGGAAGGAATATACTAGCAGAGTTTCTTGGGGATCAGATGCAGGGCCAATCTTATTTATCACTTTTATTGCTGACTGTGGCACAAAAAGTGGCAGTGTGTTAATAAAGTTTGCAGATGGCACACAGCTGGGAGGTACAGCCAATAAGGAGGACCAGAATATGATACAAAATGAAAAATGAAAACTGTAAACTGAAGTAATAGTAATGGGATGAAATTTAATAGTGCAAATGCAAGGTCATGCATGGGGGCAAACTAAGATTTTTTTGAGATAAGCTGGGGACATATAAGTTGGAAGTGGCAGAGGCGGAGAAAAACCTGAGTATATTTGTTGATTAGAGGATGATTAAGAGTTGTCAGTGTGATGTGGTTGTGAAAAAAATGCTAATATATTATGAATGGCATTCCAGTAGAGAGAAGGGGTCATTTACAAAGTGCTGGAGGAGCCTTGTCTGAATATCAAGGGCAGTTCTGGTCTCCTAGATTTCAGAAAGATGAATTCAAACTGGAGTAGGTGTAAAGAAGGCTTACTAAGATGACTGAAGAAATGGAAAACCTACCTTATGAAACAAAATTCAAGGAGCTTGACTTGTTTAGCCAAACCAAAAGAAGGCTGAGGTGTGATAACTGCTCTCTATAAATCCATCAGAGAAATAAAACAGTGTGCCAGTGTGGACACAAGAAGAAATAGCTATAAATTGGCCTTCAAAAAGTTTAGGCTTGAAATTAGACAAAGGTTTCTAACCATCAGAGAAATAAATTTCTGGAGTAGCCTTCCCAGGGAAGCAGTGGGGATTCATAAAACCTAATCAGCTTCAAACCCGACCTCGGTACACTGATATAGATAATGGTATAATGAGGCTGTCTACAATGGCTTGTGGTCCACCAGTGACTGCCTGTCACAAAAATTCCCAATGGCTGGTGGGTCTTTCCCAAATGCTCAGGTCTATAGTTGGGATTAGGAAGGAATTTTTCTTTAGGTCAGAATGGCCTGAAGGGGTTTCACCTTCCTCTGCAGCATGGGGTGTGGGTCACTAGTTTAATTGGTATCAAAACATAAAAGCAGTCCAGTAGCACTTTAAAGAGTAACAAAATAATTTATTAGGTGATGAGCTTTCGTGGGACAGACCCACTTCTTCAGACCATAGCCATACCAGAACAGACTCAATATTTAAGGCACAGAGAACCAAAAATAGTAATCAAGGTTGACAAGTCAGAAAAATATTATCAAGGTGAGCAAATCAGAGAGCAGAGGGGCAAAAGGGGGCGGGGGGGAGTCAAGAATTAGATAAAGCAAAGTATGTAAAAGAATCCTTATAATGGGCCAGAAAATTGCCATCCCAGTTCAAACCACTGGGCCACCAGCCACTGGACTGCTTTTTTGTTTTGATTGTATATAGACTAGCATGGCTATCTCTCTGTTACTAGTTTAATTGGTGGATTCTCTGTTACTTGAAGTTTTCAAATCAAGATTTGAGGACTTCAGTAACTCATCCATAGGTGATGCATCTCTTACAGGATTGTGGGGGTGAGATTTGTGGCCTGCAATATGCAGGGCATCAGACTAGAAAAACATGATGGTCTCTTCTTTATTTTGAGGTTGTAAGTTTAAGGTTTATAGTGATAGATTGATACAATTTTGTTTATGGTAAAATAATTAAATTCTATATTTTGGACTGATGAGCAAAAGAGAAAGAAAGAGTGTTATACGTGCAAATGATGCATTTGCAGTAGTTTTTCCTTGGTAGGTTAGTGAAGCCTTTTGTCAATTTCCTCATATATGTTTACAAATGTAACAGTGAACACTCAAAAACAAAAATCTGGCATTGAAATAGCTATACCTCTAACCCAGCTATTGTAAACTCTGTGGAATTCAGTATGACAGTACTTCAGGTGCAAAGTATGGTCAGAATGGATCCCAGGTTGCCATTAACCTTCAACCTTGGAAACAGTAGATGATGACATCTATCATTCTTGGTGATAGTTATCCATAGATCAGTGACACAATTAATGCAAGGCTCTTGGAAACATTACGTCCCCTTTTCTATTTCTCATAAAGGAGATGAAAGGAATAGAAATTCAGTCCAAACCTACTGGTGACAGAGTGAGGGAAATGGAAACACAACTTAAGAAGCTTATGGAACTTGAGGATTCTTAATATATGTTATAGCAACCACTGAGAGTCCACAGGGATTGTACATATAATATTACTAGGAGTCATTGGGGGCAATACTACAAACAGTCTTGGGCTTGGTCTACACTAGGGAGGCAAGTCGAATGCAGATACACAATTCTAAAAATTGCATAGCCAGAATCAACTTATCTGCAATCAACTTACCCATCCATCCTCACTAAGGAGTTTCTCCCGTTGACCTCACTTACTCCTTGTAATATGCGAGGAGGACAGGGGTTGACTGTCGATCCCTGCAAGGTTGATTTCACACATCTCCACCAGCCAGGTGAAATTAAACCCTGGAAGATCAGCCCTGAGTGGGTTGATCTGACATGGCCTGAGGCAGTTAGATCCCAGAGACATTCTGATTATGAGTTGTGATGCATTTCTTTTTGGAACATATTTATCATTACTGATTTTTTTTTCTCAAACAAGTTCTCCTAACTGCTATCAAGGTTCAAAGGGGCTACCTTTCAGGATATATCCTCACAAAGCAAACAAAAGCACTGCATTTTGTTAAACATATTTCTGAAGTTAGTGTTAAATGTTGTGAGGATTAACTGAGGCTTTGCCTTTATGGCTGAGAGGAAAAGTGCATTTTTATCATGGGATAGTTAACATGCATCACCTACCTTGCTATAAAGTCCCACTGGGGACAAGACACCATTTTTATCATGAGCTAAACTAGGCAAGATCTACCACATGGTGAAGGACATAGTGTTGACCTCATATAGCTATCTAAGTAAAAGCTACAGATATCTTGTCTCCCCTGGAATGTTACATTGAGAGAACTACCATGCAGTAGTCATCTCACTATTAAAATGCCCTTATTTATGGCAATGTTCTGCTCTTTGCCATCAAAACATCTTCCTTGGAAGTATGGTAGAACCAGGCACACAAGCTACCATTGGTACAAAAACACTGGTAGTTTGACCATGGGACACAGTGGATGCAGAAAGCTCCTCAGAGGACCAAGACCCTTGCAATTTGACTTCCAAGAATGCACCAAGATTCACAATATTTTTATGTAAATCCAAAGGATTAAGCCTTTTGCCCAATTCATGGTCACCCAAACCCCATCCTCAGAGTTGCATGATGTCAGAGAAACTCTGCAGTTTCTTCCCACTAATAGTTCTACCTCACTTAAATTGCACGTTTCACAAAAAGGGAATCTTAACCCAATCGTGACTGTCCAAATAAACTGACAGTGCCCCTTTACTTAAAGTCAATGAGACTTTAAATCATCTTATTTGGGTGGCATCCTGATTTAATTTAGTTCATTAGCATGTAGGGGATATTGATCTCTCATGCAGAGTAATAAAATGAAACAATCCCTTTGATACTTTCTTATTATCAAGACCTTTAATACTCAGTTTGACAAGACAAATTATAACAGCTCTGAAGTAGCTGTTATAGTTTATTGAGTTAGTGCTCATTTCCTAATTAGTAATTCCCAAGATACTAATCAACATGCTAAACCAGAAAGGTGTCCATCTAGGAAGATAATACAGACATTTAATTTAAAATTTGCAATTGCACTTACACATTAGATCAATTAATCATGTTCATGAGAACTTCTTTTTAAAAATATTCAGTACTATATGCTTAATGCACTGAGCACTCCCAGCAGCCATGTGAAATATAAATGCTTAAGAAAAAATAGCCTCTGCAAGTGCAAGTCAGATAAGGTGCATTTTACACCTAAGTTTCTCTGCCCTTTTCAGTTTGTCTTGAACATTTTTAAAAATATATACAGAGGGATACTGCTCAGAAATGTAATAAACTAACAGCCTGCAAAATCTTCCATTTAACACCCAAGCTGAATTTTGATCTATGCCAGTGTAAAATAGGAGTGTTAAACAGCACCATTCCCATGCACTCCTAAATTTAAAAAAGGCGTAGCAGAGTTAAACTAAATATTGTGTAGTTTAAAAAAGAAACAGCAATTTCAATGTAAAACCTTCCATGCCAAGTACCAGGCCAGATCAACATTTAAGATTATTATAAAAAGGATATTTTTAATTATTGTTATCTATGTTCTGAGCAGAGGTAAACGTATACAGTAAACTCTTTCATATCCAGCATTCTATTATCTGGAATTTTCAAATAACCAGCATTTAAAACATAAGTAAATTTAATTTATGTTTTCTGTAAGTACAGTATAGTAAAAGTAAATACAAATAAATACAGCAAATACAGTATAAGTTTACAGTGTATGATACTACTGTTTTTGGTAAAGTACCCTGCATGCATAATCTTGTTTTTCTTCAGTATTATGCATTGCTACATATACATCTCTATTATCCAGAATATTTGAATATCCAGCAACCTCCCAGTCCTTGGGCTGCTGATGTGAAAGAGTTTACTATATTTGGACTGCACGTGCCTAAAACTGTAACATCATAAAAGAGGGACGGTGAGAGAACACCAAAAATTCTTGTCTATTAACAAATGCTAATGGTTACCTTCACATGTATCTTTTTCTTCCTGTGATTCTATACACTAGCTCAAAATGCTCCTAAATCTTACAATTCTTACTGATCTTTTCTTCATTATAGTTTTGGCAGCAATATTCTGGCATCATATTTTGAAGACCTTCCTCCCTGACTGTTATTGTACTGCTCCATTTACCCTAGAATGAGGGCTTATGTTTGGAGGATGCTATTAGCCTCACTGGGGATCAAAAGAAATTACTTGCCCCATGGAATCATCAAAATTATCCCCTGGATAGCAACTGTTGTTTCACGGCTTCAGATTGAGGCAACACCAAGAGTAGTTCCCCAATATGATTTTCTTGTACAGTTGAATGTGTAATTCCCAACAAATAAGTCAATTAAGTTGTGATTTGTCCACGAACAGATCATCCAGCTTTTGACTTGATGGTATGTCTGAAAAATATTCTCAAACTCCCAGTGTAAATCATTCTTGGCCCACAGATGTTTTGCGAAACGTTAGTTGCAAACAGACACAATTCAAAACTCACGTTGTGTTGGTTAGTTCTGTAAATCATCAAATTAGGAGACAAACAGTACCACATGACTTGCGTAACTCGCTGATGCACTGCAGATTGGGACTTTTTGTGTAAAAAAAATGAAAGCGATAATTCGTTATAGCTGCTGAGTGAAAATGTGCTTCTCTTAAGTATTTCCAGTACTGAAGTGCAAGTTTTTAAAGGTTCAGATACCTCCAGTTTCATCACTGAGCGTGGACAGCCAGGTTTGCAGAACAGTGACAGCATAACTGAGCTGGGCCGGAAAATTATTGAATGAATAAGCTGGTGAGCAAATTGATTGAATAAAATACAGAGAAAATCATATAATCAATACAATCAATAATATTTCACCATCTCTAATTACTATTACAGACTACGATATCCTGACTCATCACTCAGTGTTGCTATGTGAAACATTTCCAAGTGGACCACATACTATCTGCAGCCACACAAGCCCTTATTCCTCCAACCTTCCCACCACCGGTATCAACAGTTCAGCTCCACTGGCAACTCTGAGGGCTACTGAACACAAGATTCCCTGCAGCTTCCAGCATTTTTACCACAGTGGTTACTAATCTTTTTCAGAGCAGAAGTAGGCAAAATGAGAAGCAAAACAACAGCAACTCCCACTGGTAGCAGCATTAGACAATTTGTGGGAAAAGAGTAATGTAGAGAAGGTCAAATCCTGGTCTCATTCCAGTTTTACCATTGATGGTAAAATATTTGGCCCAGAAGAAGGTAACGAAAACATGGAAGAGCAAAACTGCAGCATAGAAATGTAATCACTCCAGCTAAGTTTATACTGCGCCCTTAACTTGAAATAAGATACACAATTTACTTTATGCAAATTGCTTATCCTATTTCGAGTTACTTTCAGAATAAGATATTTCAGGATTTGGCACTGTCTACACAGCGCCAAATTTCAACATACTGCACTATTTCAAGGCATCCCTTACTCTTCCTGCAACGAGGGGTAAAGGGATGCTGAAATAGCACGTCCAGTATTTTGAAAAATATTTCGAAGTACTGGGCACATTTCATAGATGTGGAGCTGTTGTTTTGGAATACCTTGGTATCCTGAAATAGCTCCATGATCTAAACACAGCCTGACTGACTGACCTTCTCCCATTCTTCAACTGATCGACTTTTAGGATCAGTATCAGAGAAGTAGCCTCGTTAATCTGTATCCGCAAAAACAACAAGAAGTCCTGTGGCACCTTATCGATTAACAGATTTTTTGGAGCTCAGCTTTCATAGGCAAAGACCCGCTTCATCAGATGCCCTGGACATCTTGTTTTAGAATCCTCTGTATCAACACATAAAGATATAGTGTTTGTATATGTGTGCATGTGTGTTTGTACAATAATATGCACACCACACTGGCCCTGTGCTACCTGGGAAACAGGAGAAGGGTGCAAGTTTTCTTTTCTTACAAACACAGTTACAGATGAAAATCCAAATGCATGAACAAAATT
Organism: Carettochelys insculpta; assembly: GCF_033958435.1. Lineage (NCBI taxonomy): Eukaryota > Metazoa > Chordata > Testudines > Carettochelyidae > Carettochelys > Carettochelys insculpta. The sequence goes on from NC_134144.1 coordinate 15,333,909, forward strand.
TAAATGCATTGAGAAATCAAGCTGTACAAAGAAGCAAAAGCACTGTAACAAATAGCGTATGTTTCCTTTAGAAAAGATGTTCTTTATCTCAGACAGAATGAAGTGTGTTGCATTCAGATGGAAAGATTTTTAGACACTTTCATGAAATACTAAAGAGGCGAAGTTGTGGCGGGGGGAGGGAGCCCATGTCACTTTTCAGCTAGTTTGGTTATGGCTGCTTATGAGCTACCATAACATATGCACTTTCCCATTTGAAAATGTATCAACGTTGTTATTTTGGAGGTGGGATAAACTCTTACTCATGCATATCTTATGTTTTAAAGCCAAGAATGCCTGAGAGTCAACGCTGGATCTGCACATCAGATGCATAAGTGATTAGTGACAAGTGACACAGAAACAGAAAATGTTCGGTGTTATGATGAATAATAAACACACACAATGTATGCAGAAAAAGTCTGAGATGACATTGTGTACTTTTTCCATCCAAATCAGGTGAATCTGTTAAAAATGGCTCTAGGTTGAAAGGAGAGTTCTTTCAGTAAGTAGACTTTAGGAGTTACCAATTGTTGGTTGGGGTTATATTATTGATAAAACAACAAAGCAAAGCTGTGAGCTAATGAGTTATTTATAAGCATTCTAGCCACTATTTGGTTCTCCCAGTTTTTGTTAGAAAAAATAATGGTAATGAATCTTCCCCTTTACATTAGATCATAGCCGAAAAGGATCTGTTTTCAAAATGAAAAAAAAAATGTGGCAAGTGTTCATTTCTCTCTAATTTTTCTGGGGGTTTTAACCAGAAACACATTTTTAAAAAAATATATTTGTTTTTGGTTTGTTTTTTCCTTTGAAAAGTAAAAAAAATATCTTTTTTTTTTTTTTTAAATTACAATGTATTTTTCAAGCTTTCCAAGAAAATACTTCCCATTTTTCAGCCAGCTTGAATAATGAGACAGGGTATTGCATCAGACTTCCATGAGCAATCTCTTCCCTTAGTAGCCCCTTCGGAGACGGTGCACCCGAAATACCACATTGGGGCTCTAGGGAACTGCCTCCTGGACTATAGCAGCAATGGCTGGAGCAGTTCAGAATGCCATTTCCCAGATTGCCTGGGGGCCATGGTGGAGATACAACTGGTAGCAACACTACCAGGGCCAATCATAGCTAGAACTCAGAGATAAAAGGAAGGGTTTTATTTTCAGTTTTAGCAGGGAGAGGAGTGCCACAGCCAAGGAGGACTCTTCTCCCCTCCACATTTCTACCCAAAGGAAGATTTTGAGTCATTTCAGAATTTCTGGGATGTGGAACAGTCTCATCTCAGCAGGGAGCAAACACCCAGGAGACTGAGGAGAGGCGCAGTCAGGCTACTAAGAGCCATCTGAACTGTACATTGGAAACCAGACCGGAATGCCACCTGGATTAACCTACTATCTTTGGTACGGATGCTTTCTAAGAACACCCACTGGCTTATTTTGCTTTAAGACACCAACTTCACCACTACACCACTTATCAAAGATGGAGCCTGAACCCCCTATTTGCCTTGGTAGTTGCTGGGTGGGAGCACAGGGTTGTTTTTACTAGATATGAGTGTTAAAAGGGATAGAGTTTATATGCTGTTGTTTTCATCCTAAGCCCATTTACCACTGTCATTTATCTTGAGTTGCCTGTACCTAATAAAACCCTGGTTGCTGTTTTATTACCTAATCATGACAAGATGTTTTATTTTTGTGTGCTCTGGTTAACTCTCCACTGTATGAAAATGCATTTAAATATTTCCCCCAAGGACAAGCCCTCCATGTTCTCTTCATTTGGAAGGGTTTCCTTGAGTGGAGACACCAGACACCTTTATAGGTTAACGCAGGCCGAGAAAAGGGCAAAGGATAAAGCCAGGCTTCAGGGAATGTTAAAAATGAGCACTTTGTCTTCTATTAATAAAGGACAGAGCCAAACAAAGGTAATTCCAAGAATAGAACAACTTAAGTATAATTGTATATAATGGTTAAAGCTATGTGAGATATCATCCCCTCCAGTGAGTATTTCTGTTGCCCTCCCCACTGTTCAGTTCCCAGTCCAGAGGGTTTTTGGGCTCCCTTCTCTGGGCAGGTTATGAAAACAGCATCTTCCCTGTGTTCATTGTTCTAAGGAGTTTTATTGTCTGAAGGAATTTTTCCAGCACATGCAATCTATTCTAATTTCCCAAAGCTGAAGACAACATTCTTCTGTACCATACTCCTGTTATATGATGAGAGATATAAATCAATATTTTCACAAATTCAGAGACAATGGAGCCTACTGAGTCTACCCTAATCTAGAAGGGAAACTAGCACTAGCCATAGTACTTCCAAATTTCTCTGGAAGTAAATGGCATTAAAAGCAAAGTGATAACTAGTGGAGCCAATCAGGAACATGATCATATGGCAAAGAGCCGGAGAAGGACTGAGGAAACACCTCAGAATTATGCCCTACCTGGTTTTACTTTGGTATATTGATTTTCAATAAATGATCCATTATATTCAATGTAATAAGTATACCCTGAAAAGAAAATATGATATAAGTTCAATTAACTTTCCCACCTACCCAGTCTCCTGATTGTAAGCAATCTTTCTCCCCATTCCTTACAGACTCTATACCATTCAAACAGAACATTTCAAGTAACCAACACATCTGGATAAAAGTTGAACTAAGGGCTTATCTACACTTACACAGAGATCGACTCACTGTGGTCAGTTTTTCAGAGTTTTCCATGTGTTAAGACACAGCAAAATCGACGTCTTTGGGCTCGGCCATCCACCCCTGTACTCCACGCTACTGCTATCACTATCGTGTGGCGTGAGGGACATAAGGCATGAGCCTGAAGAGCCCTGGACTACACTAGGGCAGAAAGTCCATTCTGATACATCAATTCTAGCTACACTAACGGCAAAGCTAGAATTGTGTGTCTGAGATAGACTTTGTTCCCTGGTGTAGATCTACCCTAAGAGATAAAAATGCATATGCTATAAAACGTTGGTAAAGTAGCACAAAGGTAGATGTACAAAACCATCAGACTCCAACTTAAACTCCTGCTCTAAGCTATATAAATTGTACTGTGGCAATTACCGAGAGCCACAAGATTAATAAACAATTACCATAGTAATCGCACTATCATGAAAATTCTGTTCATACATTTTTAAGGGATAAATGGAAATACAAGACAATAGAAAAAGTCTCCTACTTATTTTATTTCTCAAAGAAAGAGAGCTGCATTAAAGAATCCCTTGAAATATATTTTTTTCCTCCAATGGCTTCCACAATCATACTTAGTACACAATATATGCAAGCTGTCCAAACCAGGAAGGTCCATTATTTAAAGTGTGACACTATTCTAGAAAACACCTCTGCAAAAATTGCACCTTTTTACCCACCAGCTCTGTTTCTCGCCTCATGCTGAATCATGCCACTTTACTATTGGGACAATGTTTTCAATTCCCTTCCGTTCCAGCAAGCGCTGCAGAGCCAGCGAGTGAGACTCTACACTAGGAGACAAATTCAAATTTAAGGCAATTACTCGCTATTGCCACATGACTGTGTTCACTTGAAATATGATTAGCTCGATGTAGGGAGCACTAATAGCAATATTACAATATCGTCGGTACCTGCTGGGTGTAGCATCAAGCTTGAATTCAAAAGTTCGATTAAAGGCTAGTGTGGAAGTCGCCAGAGGTTTCCCATATGTAACCCACAAAGCCCATCAATGTGCTGCTCTGGCAGCTGCTCTCCAGGTGCGCAGGAATGCGGTAACAGGAAGACCCTGAATGTGAAAGCAGGAGCAGCAAGCCTGTGACTGTGGGCTCATGGTGTATGAGAGCCTGAGAAATGCCTTTCTTTCTTTGCTATTAGCGCTGTGAGCGCATCTACCCATTACAAATAGCCCCAGCAGGGAGTTTGTGGTTCTGTCTCTCTACTTGGTATTTTTTTCTACCCTGCCTGGTGCCAGCCGCTGACTTGCCGCTCCATGTGGCAACAAGGCTGTTGTGAGGGGGGTCGTGTTCATATAAGAGGCTGAGAAACTTTTGGTCAGTGGTTTACTTTTGTGCACAAACAGCCGTCCCTCCCTCAGGCACCACGCAGTCGGAGTCTTTCCTGTGCTCTGACACATCCAGTGTGTAGCCTGCGACTCAATAAAAGGATGTGCCTGCCATTCAGTGCCGACCATGCTGCCAGGCAGCAGATGTCCTGGCTTGCATGTGTTTAGGGCTCCAAGGGTGGGAAAGAATTTCAGGAACTTGCAGCCACCCAAGGGAAGTCTCCACCAGCAGCTAAGATAGTTGGGGGGGCCACTTCAACTGGCTCCCTACTGAACCCCCCATGCCCCTACCAAGGGACCAGTGGTGCTTGCAGCCACCGGGGGGGAAGTCTTCCCCAGCAGCGAAGATACTTGGGGCACTTTAGAATCACCAGGCTCTGGGACAACTAGCTCCTGTACCCTCCCTGGCAGTGTGCCTGAATATATCTTCTTATACTTTTGTCTGCTAAGCTGAAAACAAATTGTCTGCTCTGTTATATAATTTTGCTCCCCATGTAGGTATTTACAGAATCTGAGGAAGTCTCACCTTAATCTTCTTTTGGTTAAGGTAAATAACTGGGCTGCTGGGCTCTCTCACTAGAAGGCAGGCATTCTATGCCTCTAAGCCTTCTCCTGGTCCTTCTCTGAACCCGCGTCAGTTTTTCAGCATCATTCTTGAATTGTGCACCTCAGAACTGGGTACAGTATTCCAGTCGCTGCTGCAATGTATCAGTGGCTTCCACATGCTTAGTTCAATTTGAATTTGCCAGCTTCTTACAATGACCTACCACAGCCATGTCAGAATAAAAAAATGTTTTTCTTTAGTGGTTCCCGCTGAAGTTTAAAACGAACATAATTCTGAAGCAACATTTCTGCCCTCACACCAAGCTCATCCAGTCTGTGCATGCAGCCCACACTAAAATATCCCATTACTTGTTCTCAAAAGATATAATCTATTAATGTATGGAGATTCACTCCAAGCTCATCAAACAAGAGGAGGGAAAATTCTCCCCTCCTCTGCCCAGTTTCCATAAGCTCACATCTTTTAGTCTCACAGATGAAGATCTGACTTGAAAGCTGCAGCCTTAATTTTCAGTCTTCATCCAGAGCAGAACAGCATTTGGTGCATCTTGTAATTGTTCCTAACTTTAAAAGGAACCAAAATTCAAAGCAATCTTACGTATCCACCTGTTGATAACTGTAACGAGAAAACTACTCGAAAAAGACACTAAATTTTAAAAAAAGTAAAAAAAAATCTAACGTTTGAGACCATATTTTAAAATATTAGCAGATTCTTCTAACTTAAAGTTTGAGCCACTTTACTTTTAATAATTTTTATGATCCAAAATAATATTCCCTCTTACACTGAAGCATTCCTTAAAGCATTTCTATATTAGGAAAGCCACAAACTTCTTGTAGATTGAAGGTAAGAAAATACATTGTTTACATTTTAGACCTTGAATGATCTTCCTATACCAATTCGAGGGGAAAAAAACTACGAAGAATTCTGCAATTTTAATCTCCTCAGTAGCTTCCTATTACTAAACAAGCAGAACGACACGGTACAAATGTAGCTGTTACATGTCATCTTGATCTGCTGCTTTTTTCTTTCATTAAGGCTTTAATGCAGCAATTATGGCTACGTTGCCCTATAAAAAAAAAGGAAGAGGCAGTTTACTTTAAAAAGTGAAATTGCATAGCCTACTATTTAATTATACACAAATGTAAATGGCCTATTTTTCCATAACTGGTTATTACAGCACTGTTTTACTTTCTGAGTTTTCACAATCTCTAAAACCTACAACGCTTCCTGCTATATAATTGTTTTGCTACATTATTGTTTTCATCTTATTTTTTCTTTTAATGTGAGTTCAGCGGGATAAATCTTGGTTTTAAGCCAGCCAGTACTTCATCTACTTAAGCTTTTATAGATGAAGATTGCTGTAATTATCAGAATACCCGCTTATTTCTGAAGTATTATCTTGGCAACCTGCTGGCATTTACAACCAATTAACAAGCTTTGCCCATTAGTTGCATAAGGGGTATCACAGAGTAAACCCATTGTGTGCTAATTTTCTATTTTAGATAATCAGTTTGGCCATCCAAAATGGAAAAGGGAAGAAAAGAAAGGTTGACACTCAGTGGCAGACATGTAGAAATTATTACGTGCCTCCTAGAGACAAAGATATCCAGCAACTCCATGATTGCCTCACTGTCGTCACCACTGAGCCTTAAGTATTTATTCCCTTTGTCTCTTTGGGAAGATAAAATACAAAGTACAGCTTCAGAAAAGTAATCATGTCTTCTTTTTATTTTTTAAACAGACCGGCTTCTCCTCTTGTGCCTGTAATTTCACCAAATTGTGCAAGTGTTACACATGATTAAAAAAGCCAAAAAAGAAGAACACTGACCGCTAGTAGAAAAGGTAGCTTTCAATGTCCTCCTTTTGCAATTAAAGGGAATTAATGGGCTGGGCTACCTCAAAATGTAGCCCCTCTAAGTCAGCCCACCCATGCTGTGTTTTGTTAAAGGAATATGTTTTGTGGAGTTTTAATCTTCACATCAGCATTTTTAACCAGTCTCTGATATTCATATATAGGCATTCTGATTCTATCCCACTCTGCTCAGGCTGTGACCATCATCATCATATCTGGTCACCTTCCTAAAGTGTCTTCAGAAATACAACTAGCATCTTTCACATGTGGCATTTTCATGTCTGCAGTTTTCAAACTAAGGGAAGGTAGGGGAACGGGGGATGTGTGTGAAGCATTTTTTTTCAAATCTCCCCACTTTTTCTAGTTAGCCTGAAAACTCTCTCACCGCAGCTACACTGGCCCTCCCTTTCAGAAGGGGCATGCAAATGGTGGCAGATTTAAAATGCAAATGAGGTGCTGATCTGAATATTTGGTATCTAATTTGCATAATGACCGCACAAGCCATTCCAGACGTGCTGTTTTTGAATGCAAAACAGTTGTGTAGCCAGGGTTCCTTCAAAAGGAAGCCCCCCCCCCACTCAAAAACACCCTTCTTTCAGTAAAAAAAATGGGGGGGGTGCTTTCAAAAGGTGGGGATTGCCTTTTGAAGGAACCCTGTTTACACAGCTGTTTTGCATTTTGAAAACAGTACTTCTGGCATGGTGTGTGATTGCTGTCATGTAAATGAGATGCTGAATATGCAAATCAGGATCTCATTTGCATTTTCAGTTGAACACATTTGCATGCCCCTTCCAAAAGGGAGGGACCGTGTAGACACAGCCTCTGTGTCACAGATTGCTATGTTGACATACTCTGGCATAATGTGGTGCTCATCTTGTTCAGAAACACACACACACACACACACACACACACACACACACACGAATTATTTTGAAATAGCAGCCACTCTTTCAAAATAACTATGCGAGCGTCTGTACAACACATGCTATTTTGAAATAACAGGTGCCATATTTTGACATTGATACACCTCATTGTATGAAGAATAGCACCTAGTTTGAAAAGGACATTTTGAAAGAGAGTTTGTGTACACAGGGAATAAAGCCTATTTTTGAAATAAGCTATGGTAAGTCCAATGGATCTATTTTGAAATAGGATCTATTGTGCGTAGACTCTATGTCAAAATAGCTGAGTGCTATGTCGAAATACATACATCTTCTGAAAGAGCTGATTCATGACATATTATAGCCTCAGAGACAACGGGGCTTATAAATTTACTCAGAAGTAGATGTTAGCTTTAGCTGCACACTCTTCTGTTCTGTGATCTGGATAAAACCCAATCACAGTTTAAAGACTTCAGCACCATCCTCAGAGCCTGATTAGATCCCATCTACTCTGCAGATTAGAATGGTTGAATGGTTCTCACTGCAAAAATGATAGCAAATGTATTTTATACAATGCAGCGAACTGTACAATGATGTATTTTATTTGCCTCCTTTGGCTTAGATTCATATTTTGCCTTATCATAAATTAAACAAAATTAAGACTATGATTATTCATAGCGGATACAGCCATTAAAGGAAAAGTGAGAAAATAGTGAACTCCTCAAAGTCATAAAGAATTATCAACTGTGCAATTAATAAAGATAGAGCACACACACGGAAGTTTATTAAGTCATAAATGCAAGGGAAAATACTGTGGTTGGCAATTTGATGTGTGCATTTGGTTTAATTATTTTAAATTAATTGCTATTGGCTACAATCATTAGGAAATTTAAGGTCTGGCTTTAAACCCAGTATGATAAAACAAATCTGGCTATATATCCAAACTATTTGTTGCATTATTTAGACTGACTACTACAAAGGAAGGCGTAATAAGCAGAACAGTTCAGGAGGGTGAAGACTGAGCCAGCTAGGCTGTGACTCACTTGATTCAGAATCAGTGCTTGACTGCTTTGAGAAATGTTAATTTTCTGCAAGGAACATTAGTCATATCAAATCATTTGTCAGCCCCACCAGGAAAAGACTGGAAGGCATAGAGGGTGCAAATGTTCCTTCAATAAATCAGAGCCATGCTGGGTATCTTAAACTCCCATTGACTGCAAGGCGTCACTTCTCCCTTTGTCCCCCACGTCAAACTATATAAGCAGATCTCTACACGATGGCATCAGTCTTTATAGTACAAAGCAAAGCATTTCCAGTGAAAAGTCATCGAAATGAGGCCATTGGCACCTTCCTTCATTATTGCTAGGGGGAAATGATTGTTTACATGAGAAAACACATTCAGAGATTCCTCAGTTCTGCATGCTGCCTGTACAGCGCATGAACCCTTGGGGTACAGTATTTCTTGAGTGGGAGAACATTGTTTCTGATAGTCCCTTGTATTGTATTGGCAGCTCACCAGTTTGTCTGTTCACCTAAGTGCTGGCAAGAGAGCTCTGTAAGTACCCATGCATGGAATGGCTGAAGAAGACTGGGGAAACCTTCCCTTGCCCTTCCTGCTTGTGTAGATATTTTCTGGCACTTAGTTACGTTTGCTTCCTTGGCTTGACTGACCTCTAGAATGGGGCTGCTTACTGAAAAGGTCAACATGATGCTGTGTTAGAACACGCCTGAGCATAGACAGTGCCGTGCTTCCCAATCTCAACACCAAAAGCCTGATAAGTGGCAACTGTAGTGGGAGAACAAAGCGACTTTAAGCTTGGGGGGAAAGCCAGGCAGGAGGGCCCATTGCACATTCTGCCTCTACTAGAGAAGAGACTCTTTTCTCTGGGACTCTAAGCTCCATGGCTATTATTATTATTATTTACAGATCACCATAATTTTGCTCAACACTTTACAGAGCATAAAAAACAGACTTTGCACCAAAAAAGGCTTACAACCAACATAGGCCCAACAAAGACATGGCAGATGACAGAGAGAAGGGAGGATCAAGGCTTAAAACAGTTGCAGAATGCTAATGACTCTTAAGTCCTGATAATATTGAAAATTAAGCATTAAGTAGAGCGTGAGCAGAAGATGGCTAGTGAAATTCATTTTTGAAAGATCAGGCCATCAGTTGGCTCTAATGACATAATAGCCACGCAACACCCATTCACAAGCAGAGCATTCATTTGTGCAAGCTCTGCTCCAACTTTGATTCAGTACCAATAAAATAGAAAAATGGATATTGCTTTAAAAAAAGCTTGCTCAAAGAAGCAGCTGCTGCTGGAACAATACCAATCCAGAGATGGAAAAGTACTCAAAAAGTTACTTGATTAAAGTTTAGCTGCTTTCACTTCCGGATACTTGAGTACAACCGAGATGAGTGCGGGTGCATGTGTACTTCTACTCAAGTAATTTTCCAGGCAGCACCAGTGGCTTGTACTTAAGTACATCCCTCCCAAGCAGCCGTACTTTTACTCAAGTAACTTTTGGGTAATTTTCCACTTCTGAGTACTGCAACTTTCTCTGCTGGACAGACATGAGAAAGGACAACTTAATGCACCAGAAGTGTGGAAGTGGAAACAGAATCCATTGCTATATCTTTCCATGTAGATTAGCACCAATTTGCTCAATTGCTTAGGTCTATTTAGAGTTTTAAGAGGACAAGCAAAGACCCTAGATTTTTCTTCTCTAAAATATACATCATAAAGGCATCTTCTACTTAGAATTTGCTTTGATTATTGGCACTCCTGGCAGGTCTTCTACAGCAGATCCTATTTGCCTGTGTTTCAGGAGGCCTCCTGGACCCTACCATCCATCACCAAGCATTGTTAGTTAATACATGCAGGTAGACTAACAATTTAGTGATCCTGTCATAGCTGTTTATGAGTGCTTAGTCCTCCAAACAGTTAAGGACACATTTAACTTTTCCCATGGGCTTATGTCTTTATAAGTTTGGGCCTATATACAGTCACTTTTGGCAAACTAGCTGCTCTGTCCAGAAATGGGCTAATTTCCTACAAAATTTGGAGCTAGCTAACAGCTGCTACTGTATGATGGAAAAAAGGCTTCTTGCCTCCCTTTCTTTGTGGAAAAAGCCCTTAGTATCAGTTTGCTGATAATAATATGGCTGACAATGAACATGGCCAATAGGAATTACTCTATACCACTATATAATTCCACAAAGAACGATACCCTTTGCATGGAATTTTTAAATCCATTGAGGGTTTACTATAGAACTATACCCCCACTATAGGAGTCCATAGGCTGGCATTATAACTCTTGAAAAAACATTATCATACTCTAGTCTGTTGTAGGGGACCTTTACCTGAGCAAATGCAAGGGACATCCAGTTTAAAAGATGGCATGAGGCCCAACTGGCTTTGCCTTTCTCTTTCTCAAATGGCCTCCTCTTAGCTACCTCTATGGCTAACATGACCTGCCTTTATGTACTGCTTGTTCATTGACTCTTTCTAAAGTGGCAGAGGAGGAGAATGGTAGGGGAACTGGCAGGCGAAGAGGTGCACAATGATCGGAAATGCTCAAGCAGGAATGATCCTAGCAGGGTTACTGAGTTTTGGACTAAAGGTAGTTGGGCAGGATGATTTTGCAATAAGGTATTGTGGGCTATAGCATGGGTGCGAGGCCGGTGGGACTATCATCATCGTCGTCGTCGTCGTCATCGTCGTCGTCGTCGTCGTCGTCGTCATCATCATCCGAGGGGCTCAAATATTGAGACTTTTGGTTGGTCTTCTAGTCCTCGCACAAACACATGGAGAAGAATGTTAGGAAAACTTATTTTTGTGGTTCTTTTCAAAAAAATCTTTAAAATGATGAATGTCCTTGAAGCCTCTCAGTAAACAATGATAATACCTTCATATTGTAATTATATCTTTATCAAGCCCAGACAATAATACCTTCATATATAAAACTCTAAACAACTATGGTGACACAAACAATGAAACGTGATCTTCCTTAGATGTTTCTACAGGTCTCCTATGGAAGCAGCTTGAGTGGTGGAAAGAGGGCAAGATATGCCTTATACATATGGCAATTCAGTTAAATTAATTTGCACCGGATAGCCAATGATTCTACTGTAGACCTTGTAGTGTTTGTGTACAGGGATCAGGTTAAGCATTGTGCATTAGATACACACTTACCTCGACATGGGTGTTGGGAGACTTAACGTTTGTGAAGTCCTTTCAGCTCCACAGAAGAAAGGTGCTATAGATGTATAAAGTATGGTTATTTCACTGCATACAAAACAATGGGTGAAAAGCAAGATCTTTGCCTTACACATGAACCTACCGACCCCCCAGCACCTGCATTTAAAAAAATGTGAAGAAACAAAGGAATTCTGACCATGAACCTACTGCAGTCTTCCCCTGTGCCTTTTTCCTCTGATTTTTGGTTGAGTGAAATAAACTATTGCATTGCTGTAAACTCTTTGTAAGTAGATTTGACTAAAAGACAACTGAGTTGAGTGCCAGCAACTACTCCAATCATTCTTTTAAATGGAAATTTACCGTCTGCTGCTTCACATGGAAAACATACAGAACTATTTTTCACAGCTTGTTCACTGAACAGATTATCAATTGAAGAAAAAAATATATAAAGGCTTCATATTCTACAGATCCCAAAATTTCAGTGAAGAAAATCTTGGCAATTTTCTTTTGAAGTGAGACAGATTTTACTTTTACATTGATATAGGTCATGTAGCACTGCTATCATCTTCCAAACGAAGGGCCCAATTCTGCAAACAGCTCTTCACATAAGTAGGTTAACTCACATGGGTTGCAGCATTGAATTCAAGGAACCTATCCATATGAGTAAAGTATAAGGTTTATAGAATCTGTTCCTAATATAGAAACACTTCCTCATTGATTTAATACAATGTTTAAAGCCTCTCGACCACTTAAGTTTCATTTAACATGTCCTCCAGGAGCTACTGGGAAAAGCTCATGAATCTGATCTCATACAGATGGATGAAAAAAATATTTTACCAAGTTGTTCCTTTTTGCTACATACTACCTTGACACATATATGGATTTCAACACAAAAACCCTGCACCTTTTCAGGTGCCTGTAATATATTCAGGCACAGTTGTCTGTACGCAGTATCAATCAGCCAATCAAACAAAACAAAAAAAACAAAAAACAAAAAGAAACACTGTTGGACAAGCTAGGTCTCTCCCTTACCACTCTTCAGATGGTCTCTCCCACTTGACCTTGCATCAGTCTTGAAGTAAAGCCACTACTGAGTTCTCCTAAAATGCTAGAAACATCACAGCTCTCATCTCATCAAGATTTTAATCCAAGCACTGTCACAGAACAGAGAGGGAATAATCAGACTTCAGGATCCTGCAGGTGTCCTGAGATTACCTAATTCTCCAGCTAACTCGTTGATGGCTAGGATGGTGAAATGAGGCACAGTCCTGTGTTGGAGGTGCGGCAGAGTTTCCCACCCATGTAACCAAGTAGGTCCACAGGTTAACATTTAGAGGGGAACAGAGCTATGGTCCTGTCTCTGCATCTCCTGCTTCAGAAGGCAGCCCCGGGAAGGAGAAGCAATGCAGACTATCTTTTTTGAAGACCCAAGACTGAAATTCCCAGGTGTAGGATAGGTGAGAACTATGCTCCCACTCATCACTGGGGCACTGATATTGGAAGGCCCTGGCACAACCACCCCAAATGAATGCTGAAGGCTGTGAATTAGAGAACACCATCAAGGTGCTGACTTTAACCACATCACCAGAAAGAAAAGACATCCTCAGAAATAGTTCACAGCATAAGGGAGAGGTAATGACAATAGCTGAAACAAAAAAATGCTTATAAACAAAGTGCAGTAAGTCATGTGTGAGGGAACACAATTATGCAGCGTGGGTTCCCCCCCCCAATATCCCATGCAGTACCCCCAGAACAATGGAATTTAATTGCAGATTTTCAGAAGCCTCATCATAGAAAACTTTCCAAAGGTGGTCTTGACTGGGAAAAGTGGTGGGATTTAGATCAGGCTCAACCAGCCAGTGCCAGCAAAGCCCAATTTATACTCATCCTTCCTCTTAGTCTAGATCCAGAGTCAGGCCTGCCAAAGAGGGGTGGGGAGGAGACAAAGGGGCCAGTTGCCCCAGAACCTAGTGATTCAAAAGGGCCTGGAGCTCCTGCCTGTGGATGCTGCTATCACAGGAGCAGCAGCGGCCAGAACGCCAGGCCCTTTAAATCACTACTGGAATGCCACATGGCACACTCCAGCAGGCTCTCAGGACTGCAGGGTGGTAAGGAGCAGGGGCAGTGCAGTATGATCTGGGCAGCACTGCCCTGCCCCTTCCACCTAGGCCACACCCCTTCCAAGAGCACAGAACTACCCCCTCACACCTTGCCCTGGGGCCCAGTACGTCTGTCAGCATCCCCATCCGGGGGAAAACCTTCAAGTAAATTTTAGCTGGTATTGGTAGCGAGTGTTCTTGTTTAACATAACTAATATCTAGCTTAGAAATGAACTGTTCGAGGCTCAGGTAACAAAAGGGAGCTGAATGGGTTACCCTACACCCATGTTAAGGAAAAGGCCAAGTTTAGCTCGCATGCCCTGGCTACCGGTGACCTAACCTCAGCCACTTCTCCTAATCAAGAACACCCTAATGAGCCTGACCATGGATTCCTGATGAATAGACATATACAAATAATGATTATCAGCAGTAGTATTGGGTTCTTATGTACCACTTATGTTAGTAGATTTCATTGCATCCCCTGGAGTTCAGTGCGATTCCTCATGTGAGAAATTGCTCACCGGCATGAGTTACGCGTGTATAATTAGACTTGCTCTATTTGTTTAAGTGATGGTCACTTAACTGTGAACAGCTCCTTCACTGCCAGGGAATAATGACTTGTTACCAGTGATGCTGCAGCTGAAAATATTTTTCTTCAAGAAGTGATAGACTCTGTTGATCACGATTCACCGAATGTACAGCATGCCACTGGGGAACGCCATGGAATCGGAAAATACCCATTGCTGTTGTATATTGCCAACCTGATACAGGTTGCACCTCTCTGGTGTGGCACCCTGGGGACTGAGTGGTCCTGAATGAGCTGGACTAAAGGAAGTCAGGCCTCTGGGCTTGCCTGGAGGCCTCCCCTCCTGGCTGCCACCTTTTCCCTGCCCCCAGGCTGCCTAGGGTGCTCTGATCCTGGTGGGTATCTCGGTCCTAGCTCCCCAGGACTGCCAGAGGGGATCTCTGAAAGCAGCAAGACTGCCAATGGGACTCTCTGGCCAGCTCAGTTCCCCATCCCTGTGGATTTGCAGGCTCCCCACTACCTCAGGGCTCCCTGCCCCAGCATGGCACCCCAGACCAGGGATGGTGCTGGATGAGAGAATACCAGACAAGAGACTCCAGGAAGACTAAACATCCTTCTGGTTACATTGAGAAGATTCTTCAACAGAACAATTAATATTAAATTCAAGCAGAAATTAGAATAATGGGCAAGGTTAAGGAAGCGCATCTAAAGAGTCAGCTTGTGCGTCTTCAGCAGATAATGGACAGCTTCAGCGAGAAAGCATGTTGGGTTTTTTTTTCAGAAATCTGCCTTTCCCATCAGTCCTTGGGCTGTTTTAAGGTGAAACCAACATGTCATACACACTGAAAACCCACATGGCTCTGAGTTTCAGATTCTCGTAAGCAGATGGTTACATTCCAAAATTCTACTTCCACCACCAAAAGTGAGTTCAATGGTAGTAACACCAGTCCTGCAAGCTGACCAAGGCTGGGAGTCAGAGGTCAGACTTTTACTAACCACTTTCCTAAAAGGAAAAGTTTCTGTTGTGTTTATCAGAATGTTCCCAGGGTAGATGTTCACCCTATAAGAGATGACTGAAAACCATAATACAAGCATGCCTCAAGGTTTGATTTAGTTTGGATGTATTGATGTTCATGGAAGAGGGTCCTTCAGAAATGGAGCAAGGCAACAAGTTTAAAGGACTATCAAGAGCTCGTCCAAACAAAAAAAACCTAGTATTTAACCTATTTTGACATGTGGTGTTTGGCTAAATGCAATAGGTAAAGCTGTTAGGTGGTTATCCCACCAGCAGTAATGGTTAATGCATGGGCAAATAGACCTGTTCAGCAGGACATTTTCTTTCTTCCTGATTTGGTTAGAATATGGATAGTAAGGAGAAATGAGGTGGCGCTACCTTCACGGTCGTGTCAATTTACATTTGAATATTGCTTTTCAGCTGACTTTATCTATCAAATATTGTATTGCTCCATAGTTGGGAATTATTGCATTCACTAGCTTATCAGCTGCTGCTTCTGCAGTTCTTGTGCTTCCTAACGAATTGTCAAGGGTGAAATCTATGTTTTAGTCATACGACTCATACAATTTACACCACCCAAATCAAATGTTTCTTTTTATCTGAGGTTTAGCGGGGAAAATAGTCTATAGTTAGTGAGTGGATTTACATAGAAGAGCAGATATTGCACCATCAACTGAGCAAGATTTGTTTGCTCAACTTTTGAAGCATAAGGTTTCAAGAATGCAGACATGGAAGATCTATTTTGCACCAAACATACAGGCCTAGTCTCGACAAGCTATATTATTTAGCAATGAAGGAGCAGCCTCGGCTTGGGAGTAATGCTCAGCAGAATTCTGTAGTTTAGCAGAAATGCCTGCTTGGGTGCTCTCACTTAACAATGTACTTTGGATGTCATAGCAGCCTCCCTTGACAATGCCATATGTCTTTGACATAATGTGGCTCTGACATACTGTGACTCTGTTGGATTTGCTTATGTTAGGGATGTATTGGTCCAAGAGTCTTTTCATGACAAGGTCTGGGAGAAGGACTGATCAAAACAAGGGACCTGCCAGAGCATAAGGCCCTAAATTGAAGCAGCTGCTGTATGACACCACAGTCTTCCAGTCCTATCCAAAACCACAGATGCAATGGGAAACAGGCGAGGCTGTTTGTAACCAGGGCTTTTTGTAAAAATACTTTTGCTTTAGTTAGGGATCTTTGGGCAATTTTTGGACTTCATGTGCTTTGAGCCAAAGTCTGAACCAGCTTGTGAAAGCAATGGGATTATGTGGGCTTTAAATCAGTACATAATTTGGCAATGTGTAGTTGGATATAGTGTGTGAATTTTGCTCTTTGCAGAGCATTTAGGCTCTTGCTGTTAGCATTCATCTCCCCCACGTTCCCTTCACCTCCATGAAATAGTACAGTCAGAACAGGATTTATATTCAACAAAGGATGCAGAGCCTTATTTATGTATTTGTCTTGATTGTTGCTAACATCTTCATATGAGGTGGCGCTATATATTCTATTCCGTGGGTCAGAAAACAGAGGACCTAGGCTCCTCAGAGCTGAGTGCATTCATCATATTGCATACTTTGAGCCCCACTTATAAACTCTCTGATTTTGAAATTCTCATTCAGAACGTGAATTTTCTTATAAAGCCTTCCGTGGTTTTTACATTATCTTATATGTTTATGCTTCTGAAGATATATTCTCTAGCCAATGCCACTTTCTTACATTAGTCCCTGAGCCCAGACATCAGTTGGTGGCTGATCGGGTCTTTTCACAAGCTCCAGCTTTTATCTGGAATGCTGTTTTAGATGCTTTCAGGGAAATGCTTTCTTGGTATTTTTAAGAATGTGGTTAATTTTTTTTCCATTGAAGATGGCACTTGAGCTCTGCTTTTCTTTAAATGCATTGCTTTTATTATAAGATCTTAGCTAGTAATTTGCCTTATAAATGCTAATGTGTTGGGGGAAAAAATCTTGATTTGCCCCTTTGTCCTTGGATGCTGTATGAGATGCAGCGGGGTCCTCCAAGGCAGATTGATTTTCTCTTTATTGTCCACAATAAAAAGTTTCTTCAAAGGGGAAGAAAGAGGTGCAGAAAGAAGTCATGCATGCTTAATGCTGAAGAAAAGCCTGCTTGCACTTGATACACTGGAGAAATGTTTCAAGAACACTTCATCCTCATATAGGCATTGCCTGCACTTCTGCCAAGGTTAGGCAGACCTTGGGTTGGCTGCTGTCTGAATACTCAGTACTGGTGTCAGTTTTAGCATGGTCTAAACTGACTGCTTAGAAGTTTTTTTTTTCCATTCTTTTTTCCCTTTTGTACTGATGATCCATTTTATCGATTTGGGGCCTGATTCTAGAAGTCCTCCCATGTCATACCCATTGCAAAGTGCTTGTAGAATCAGGTCCTTTCAGTATCCCGGCCCCCCCAGTCCCTCTTCTTGAGTCCCATGCTGTTATTATAAATTTACTAGCCAGCCTCCAAACACTGGTGTTTTTACAGCACACAAAGTGAGAGAGGGGCCCGAACAGAATTAACAACCTAAGCTGAAATGGGATACCCATGGGAAAGATATTGCAAAGATACAGTCTATTCATCCACCCTGACTCTCTTTCCTTCCCCCCTTCAGTGATGAATAGTCCTGTGGACTGCACTAGGGTTTGGTCTACACTAGGCAGGGAAGTCAACCACATATATGCAATTCTAGCTATGGCAATTGCAGAGCTAGAATCGACTTATCTGTGCTCAACTTACTTGGTCTTCCTCCCTTACTCCCTGCGATTGTGAGGAATACAGGGGTTGACTACTGACCCCTGACAGGTTGATTTCACACATCTCCACCCAGCACGTGGCCAAGAGCTACTCGGGAGTACGTAAGCAATGAGAGCAGACGATGGCCTTTTTTTTGTATCGGGTCCTTGGTTGGAGCCAGAATGCGTAAGCTACAGCATATTATTTTTGAAAGAAAAAAAGTAGGCTAAGGCTAGAAAACATGGGTAAAAACACTCATTGGGGCAGATCCTCAGCTGCAGTGCATTGCTGTCATTCTATGGACTTTGGGAGAGCAATAACAATTTACATCAGCAGAGGATCTGCCCAAAATATAATTGCTGAGGAAACAATGACAGTCTGCAGCTTATTAAATATATGTTACTAAGAAAGCCAACAACAAAAATCTGGCTCTTTCATATCAGAAAGTAAAGGCTGGCTTGGGGGAAGTGTATCAAATACGTGTAGGAGAAACCAGATGCAAACATCTCCACTGGATACAACCCTTGTAATGAGGATATGACAAACACAGAGGGGCTGTCAGGAAAAGGGAGTCAGGAGTTCGGGGCCCCTTTGAAACACAGTTCCCTGATACCCCTCCTCCGTCTCTGTACAGAGGTGGAATGAAGAAATTGCAGGGAAGTGGGGAAAACTTGAGGGCCACGGCAGGTGTGGGAGTAGGGTGCCACTCCCATCAAGTGCTCCAGCAAGGAAATGAACAGCGGATGGCTCATAAAATTCTGCCCTGGCTAACCATGCCATCTGTCCAGGGGAGCGTCACATGAGCTGCTGGGTCACTAGGGAGGTCCTTCTTCAGGTGGGCAAGGAGAAGATGCTGATCTTAGTTAAGATCCAGGCTGAGGTGGGACTATTCAACCAATGACCAATGCGATGCAGACACTCCACCGCATTCCTTATTCCCTGACTGCACACACCTGCAGAGAACCTCCTCTTGCCTCTGCTGCTGAGTCCTACCACCACCACCACCGCACCACCTGCCAGTACACTGGCCTGTCACCTTAAACACTTCACCCCCAGCAAATCTTTCGTCAGGCCCGATCGTGGCAAAATTTTGAAGTGAGACGAGCTCATGCCCCATTTTCATTCTCGTAGGACTGAAGAGTCCTGGCTCCTCTCCACAGAGTTAGAGAAAACAGAAGATACAATGAGTTCGTTCCCAAAGGAACTCTAATGTCACTTTAATATGAAACAGGAAAAATAGGAGGGCCCGTTTCTCTTGCCCCTGTGGAAACTAGCACCGTTACCCATAGTGCACTATGTTAACACACCTGACTACAACCAGGCCGACACCTCTGGTCTGGCCCTGGTGCAGCACTCTGAGAGCTGATGACCAGACATGAAAGAAAAAAAAAGGAAATAAATAACCCCTCCATAATGTTACCAATTCACAAAGTCTGCCTCCCCCATACAAATGATAGACCTCCAAGTCTCCACCCTTTTGTGCCCCTACCAACAGCCCATTTCTGCAAGGGACCATTACCCAGGTGTGTGAGATGGCCAATGGGATAGGGAGCTGGCCAACCTAGAAGGCCACACCCCAGAGACTCACAGCCCTCATCTGTGTCCCTGACCACCCCATACCACAGACCTGAATTTCTGACCTCTCTCCCCAGCTCTCTGTATTTCCTAGTGAAGAAATTGGAAGCAGGAAGGAGAATGGGGGACGGGTGGGATTGGCACTTCCACCTCCCCCACTTGCCCCAGCCTGACCCCCATCCCTTAAGCAGGAATAGAGGAGGGATGCTGTTCAGCCCAAAGGGGGCAGATGGGAAGCTACTGGTGAATTGGCTCTGCTCTGGGGGGACGTGGGGGTGGAGGAACTTGAACAGTGTGGTGGAGAATCAGCCACAGGGCTTCCAGACTTTGTCATCTACAGTCCCTTCTGGTAGGAGGCAAGTATAAACACACACAGTCCTGAGCACTTGTCCAGGACTTTACAGAACTGAGTTTCCATATCTAAGCCAATCTGATGCAAAAAACCCAGGAGCTGCTAAGTGTTGGTGAGGGCCTGAATTTGCCATTGACCCTTTGCAGCCTCACAAGTCTGAACCACTCGGCCAGTCTGTGAACCCGCTTCCTCTTCATTTGTTACCAAATCCTGTGACTCTTGTATGCTGTAATCAAAAGTTTACAAGAGAATGCCATCTCTCATTACAAAAAGAAATAAAAAAAACCAGAGAGAGAAAATGGCCAGTAGATTACTAACCTCTATGATTATCGAGAAAAGCTTGAAAATATCAAGCAAGTGTGACCAAAGACTCAGAAAACAGACTGCAAATAGAAAGAACCCAAACTGATGTTAAAAAAAATCTTCATGATTTTTAAGCCAACCTCATGGCTTCTTTTAATCCTTGAAGTTAACAACACTGTCATTGGCCATCATAAAGGGTTTAGGAACCGTTGTGATCTCTCTCACCATGAGTTTATCCTACTGCCTTCCTTAGAAGGGAAGGAGTTTTGAAGGGACCTGGAGGCTACCGACGATGTGTCTCCTACACCCAAACCCAGTGAACTAACATGGACTTCAGTTCCCATTTTCAATGTTCTTTCCTGAAAGCCATCTCCACTAAAAGCACAACTCCAGAACCAGTGCTGCCCCAGTAAAGTCCACTGCAAGGGCATGCAGCAGAAGCTAATACTGCTTTGGAAGGCTGGAATTCATGGCTTTGTCAGGGATAAGGGCATGAATGCCAACTTTACAAACTGGGTGAGATGCATTGCAGTTCCCAGACATCCTTTTCCCCACCTCTGGCACAACAACGTCGCCCTTGGGATCAAGGAGGGTAGCATGGAGGCAAGACCAATATTTCCAACAAGGTACTTAAAGACAGGCACCTAATTCTGTATCAGGTTGTATTTGTAATCTACAAAGTGGTACCCAAGAACTGTGAAGAAATGAGACGGCTATAGCTACCCCTCAGAAGAGGGCTGCACCTTGTGCCAAATGAAAAAAAAAAAAATCTCCATTGGTTAGAACCAAAATACCAGAGAGCTCTGTTCAAATGAAGCACACTACCTCCGGCATATTCTCACTTAGTCAGTCCCTTCAGGGAAGGTCTATTTTTAATGAAAGGAATATTTTAATATTTCTAATTTTGCTGTAGATTTCAAACTTGAATTTTGTGATGTTTTACCATAATAAATACAAGGCAGTAACCGCTGAAGAGGCATTCCAGTAATATTACACTGTTTTGCAAAATTCCTTTAGGAAAACAGGGTCCCCCACTTCGTATATTTCCTGTGTGAGAACTCCAGAGCTCATTTACATGTTTGGAGAGACTCATGTTGATTTTAGTTGCCTTTGGAGCAGGCCCTAAAGGAATAGTTTGTTTTAGCTTATTAAACACACGCTAGTTATTTTTAAGACCCCCACTATTTTAAATTTTGTCATTCCTAAATGTTTGCGTTGGAGAAAAAAAAAACTACAAGTGTGAAGAAATGGAAACAATTGTATCATAAGAAGCTTATACAGCAACCAGCAGTATAACAAGTATAAAAAATACACCTAACTTTTTCACATTTTAACAAACTTTTCAATTAGGATTTCTTCCTGGCTATTTAAATATGTTTAAAGTAATGGCTTTCTATAATTTGTACTTTTCCTTTGGAAACATACGATGCTATTGTCAGCTTTAAAAAAGAAGCAATTTTCTGACTTTAGAGATTGTGCAGGTCAGGGAAAAATTACTACTGTGGGAACCCTATAATTAAATAGAAAAATGCAGCTGCACTTATGAGAAACTAAAATTAAGTTTATTCTATTAATACTTGAATCTGGAATGGTATTTGGATTTTCAGGCAGAGGTTTCATTTAAAGCCACACCTCACCTGCAGTATGTTACCAGCTGCACAACTGTTTTCTAAAGTAATAACATGTATGCAGGATATAGTGCATATAATATAATGTAAATTACTTCTGACCAAGAAAATGTGATTCAGTGAAACAGGACATTTGTTTACATGTTTACTTCTTTTTTCTGTCCCATTATTGTTACTTCTTTTTTTGTACATTTTTAAAGCAAAAGACCACTTGAATGGGCTAAGAATGAAAAAGAAATACATGTGAAGCTAGTAAAATTTCTAATCAGCAAACAAGGATAAAGCAGTA
Source organism: Carettochelys insculpta (assembly GCF_033958435.1). Lineage (NCBI taxonomy): Eukaryota > Metazoa > Chordata > Testudines > Carettochelyidae > Carettochelys > Carettochelys insculpta. The sequence continues at coordinate 15,356,004 of NC_134144.1, forward strand.
TCACTTTTGAAAAAACATAGTGCGTATATCTTAATCAGATTAAGATTCTTCTTCAGTATGCAAGAGAACTTGACAAATTGACAACATTTTATATCATACTACAAACTAAAAATGCACAATATGTGTATAAAACAATCATTTAAATCTGTTTGCATGTTTACAGATCAAGAGAAACAGATATTGAACAAAATCCCATTTGAAATATCTAAGAAATATTTTCCTGATCCCCAAATTAGATTAAATTAAAAAATCTAAAATATTTAGAATGAATGAAACTATTATAAAAAGAATGAATCCCCTTTGAACAATTTGTGAAACCATAATACTGACTAGACTTTTTAATGAGCTATTTCCAAAAATGGAGATGATGCCTAGAAATTTAAACAAGATGAATATAAAATTATAAAGAAGTGAAAAGGTTAATTTTTAACAATGCAATAGTTGTTTTACTTAAAAAGAGTAATAATTCACTGGTTTACTTTTAAAATTTCATCTGGGTAAATGGAATTAAAGACAGTTCTTTAAATTATTCTCAGTTTTGCAGAGAAATAACGTGATACTCCATAACTTTTCCTCCTGCACAATATCACAGAAATTATTTAATACAAATAAACCTTAATATATTGTACATTAATTTGCAAATTTATATTTTTTCTAAAATTTCACTAATTCCTGGGGTAACTTTTTAAAAAATAGGAATTAGATTTGTTTGATCCTCTGTTAGTGGTCAATTTAAGCATCCCATCTGTTATGGGGAAAGTAAGTAACGCAGACCTTATATCCTACATTAAATTAATACATATTTACATTATGCATTACACATAAAGAAACTGAATCCTTGCTTTAAATGCAAACTCAACTCAGTCTTAATTAATTATGTGTGTGCATATATGTATTGTTTTCTTGTGAGTAGGTATATAATATAGCCACATACACTATGCAGAGGTTCAGGCAGAAACATTCCATACAAAATAGGGAAGGGACTGCTTTTTCAGAAATGAATTGCAAGTTATGATACAGTTCGAGAAACAGAACACTGAAATTGGCTCATCATGTGCATAGCTTGACTGGTAAGACACACGCAATTGAGCTAAAAACTCTTAGCATAATTATTTTGAATCCACATATTACATCTTGCTTTCTCCTTTGCTTGTTCGGGCAGTGGGATGCTTATTTTTTGCTGCATGCTGAGGTGCTAGAATTCTATTTTCTAGATACATTTATGACATGGAGAAAAAGAAAACCGACCCATGAAGTTCCTATTTGCATAAAATGCCGAAACATCTGTCACAAGCTCCTTGCTGGGGGAGTTAGGCATCGGGAGATCTTGCAGTCGATCATCTGCTCTTAATAATATTAGATTCTGTTGCTGTCAATATGAACCTATAGAGATTGCCTGGGGAGGCCCAGAGATACATTTGCTCAAAGAAGGAATATTTACTATTGTTATTTGAAATGGGAGATTACTTACCTTGCACTGCCGTATACAAAAAAAAAATCAATTCTACCCCTGGATCAGCAAATGCACTATTTTGTCTGATAACAGTTTCTTTGTTGATATGATTCTTATAAAAGAAATAATTATCAGCCCTCCAGTACATATCACCTTTTTCATTAAACTTCCATTAATGAATAATCTGCTAACGTTGAGAAATATGCCGTCGCATCGAGTTTTAATTTCTTTTATGGATCATAGAAAAATGCTAAGAATGGTTTATCTGTGTTTAGAATTGGGAAAAGTTTTATTCTGTTGATGTACATGGTACACTTCTATACTCATCAGTATCGAGTAGAGTAGCCAATCATTTATACAGAGACAATATAAATTCAGTGAAATTCAACTTCAGAGCTAGAATGTTTTAAAACCAAAATAACTAGGCTAGATCAAGTACCTTCTTTTTTCAGAACCACTAAATAATACACCAGTTCATATTTCTGTATGATACTTTGCTCCTTTTTATGTACCATTTTCAATGATCTAACTTTATACAATTTTTAAAATGTAGCAGTGGGGCTGAATTCCGTTCTTTTTTGCACCGATGTACATCAGCAGTAATTCCTCAGAAATCAAGCCAATCTACCCAATAAAGCTATGTATTTCCAACAGTGCTCTCCTATAATCCAGACAAAGTAATGAAATTATATGAGCATGTCCGATGTAAGTGAAAAGAGAATCTTGATCGAGAGGTTTACTTGTTCTGTAATTATGTCACAGATAGCTTTGAGATGATCATGTTCACAAGATCCTTTCTACCACCAGCAACTACAAGAGCTCAGGCTTAATAATGAAATCAATATATATTACTGTCCTGACATGTACACTGTGCTGATAGCTAACCTGTTTACTTTCCCCATCCCTTCTGCATGTCTGCCATTTGTTCGTTTTACACATTTGGTGTGTCTGCCATAACGCAGGAAATCTCTTCTCAATGAGACCCACCCCCCATCCAATTAGGGCCTCTGGGTGGTACAGTGACACAAACACAGAAACAGTAAGAACAACAGAGGTTCTCAAGAAAGTAAAGTTTCTCTGGCTCTGGTTCATCAGCAAGCAGTAATCAGCTAAGATACTACTTTGTAATTTTTCCTTTTCATAAATAATAGAGGAGTTTACTAACAGGAAGTTTGTGGGAAGCAACAGTAAACAGTCTAGTGATCCATCTGTTATTACAGAATCCAAGAAAGCTGACTCAGGGTCTTTCCAAGTGGACTATTTCAGTTGTTTGTAAATTCAAAGATGTTTGGGACTGACTATTTAAATCATTATTAACACATACACACAAAAGAGGACTTCATTTCCTTGACTCACTCAGACCATTATCTGTGATTTTACTCAGAAGTCTGAATGTTTCGGGGCCTATAGAGGTCTTGTAATTAAGCCCAACGCAAAAGGCACATAGTAAATGTTCCAGTGAGGATCAAGAAACAGACTCTTCCTTTTTAACCATGAACCCTGCAAAGAACTGCTCCTAAATTTTAAAAAACCCACACGTGTGTGCATATTTGTCAGAAACGTGAGCTCTGAAGATGGTATTTTTGGGAAGACAGACCATCATGGGGAGAGGCTATATTAAAAATGCTGTTGTGCCAAAGACAGAATAGACTCAGTAGAGATTGAAAAAGAAAGCTCTTTTCCAGGGACGGACTGTTGTACTGGCATTCTTCTGAAATGCCTTTCTTTCACCCTTGATACGTTGCTTCAAACAAGAGGCTTAGAAGGAGAAGGGAGGCACACGTGTGGTGACCATTATTATAAAAGCAAGATTTCTTTTAAGGGAGGGAGAATAATTTGATTTCCTAATCAAAGATTACTTATGTGTTGCAGTAAAAGTACATATAGAGGGTAGAAAATTGTTCAAACAAGTTTTCTTTTCAAAAGCTAAATATATGGCTGTATCCTTCATTGAGAAGAAATCACTGTGGTTTTAACGTTTTAATTAAAAAAATGCAGTGCTATTCTGTTGTTTTTCAGCCGCCGAGTCTAAGCATTGTTGAAACCTAAACAGCACTTGGTTTGGGAAAACTCTATGAATTTATTGAACTAGTCTATCAAAAACAGATCAAGTAGAAAAGTAGTCTGTTGTTAAGAAAAATTACATCATTATTAATGGGATATACTAGCTAACTGTGTAGTACAGTGAAAAGAACTGTCGCCTGTAATGAACTCCTGCTATAACAAACAATTCATAGATCAGATACTGTTTCTCCTTTCATTTTTCAGTCCTACTTAAAGTTTTTACAAATGTGATATCCACCCAGATGGATTTTGAATAAATTTTGAAAAGCAGAAGATTACTCATGTCTTATACATGAGTAACGTCACCTTCATTGAATGTACTATTGTAAGGTGACTCTATTTACATCTTCAGGATAGGGCTCGCAGTGGAGAAGCTATAATGTAAGTGCATTCAACCTTCTCCCCCTGTTTGTGCTGTAACTCTGAATTCTTGTCTCCTAACCCTTACAAGAGTGCCATCTTCTGGCTGTCCATGTTCACAGCATCCCTGCATATAACAGAAATCTTGGTTTCACATGAGTAAAAGTAAAAATCAATTAATCAAAATGTGCTCAGCCTGAAAAAAATCAATCACAGATCAATAGGCCCCAAATCAGGAAAACACCCCATTACGAACAGGACTTTAGGAGTGGCTTTAGTGCTTTTGTGAACTGGGACCCTCGGTCAAATTGTTGCAAGGTTTTGTTCTGTTCTTTTCAGCAGCCCCAGAACTATGATGCAATGACTTGAATGTTATTATGACAATGCTTAGAAGGTAAAAAATTGCTCATCCTTCACTGTCTCCAAGTCTGCAAAAATTAAGTGTGGAAAACATTTAGAAAGTTCTCTACTTTGTGCAACATTCTAAGAGAAAATGCATTAAAAAATGGACTAGCACTTACCCCGAATATTACCTTTAATGGGACCAATAAACATTAAAAACACAAAGCTTAAAGTAATGTAAACAGCAATATCTCAGGGCTCAGATTTCTATTTCTGCCAACTGTTCTCAACTGAAAGGCAACACACCTTCATGCCATGGGAAGCTCTAAGCTATGCCACGCTGTGCAAAATATGGATGGGACTATGGGAAACTAAATAATCTTTAAAGTCATATGCACAAGGTGTCGTCATTATCTTTCTATTCCTGATAATCCGGCCATTAGAATCGGCTGCTAGTGCCCTGGGCTGCGTTGGTAGGATGGCATTTTCAATCAAGGGCCCTTCTGCTTAGTACTTCCCTTCCACTCAGCCCGAGAGAGCTGGAGGCTATTGATCATCCTGGCACACTGAAAGTCCTACCTGTTAGTGAAAGGGGAAATGCTCATGAGCTTCAGGGAGGGTTCATAAATCCTGCCTTGTCAATGGAGTGAAAAATCCAGGTTTGCAATTGGTTTCTGAATTGATGTGTTTGGTTTTTAATGTGTTAGAACCTGGGGCAAAATGCTAAGTGCATTTCTTATGGTAGTCTTATGTTTTAAGAATGGAAACACTCTGCAGAAATCAACTGGCTATATTACATCACGACTGGGTAGATTTAATCCTAGCCCAGGCCTAGGCCAAAACAGAAATCCTACCAAGGGCATCTTATACGCACCCTCACACCTGCTTATTCTCACTACCACCTGCCAGGGTGGCACCAACCTGGCTAGCAAAGTTTGGCCATCAAAACTGATGAAATCAGAGTGAGAATTCCCATCAATTGCAAGGAGGCTGTGGTAGATGTACAGCAGTTCACATGTGCAGATCCCTCAAAGGAGGGATTTAGTCGTTTCTGCTGCAGTCCCTTTTTAAGAACCAAACAAGTTTGCTACAGGCACATCCTTAGAATAATTCCAAAGCACTTGGCAAAGACAGCTGGTGCTCTCTGGTGGCAGTCGGCAGATATTACTGCTCTTTGATGGAATTTATACCGTAATGGGTCTGTCACAAAAAAGGCCACCAAAACAGATAAAGCCACTGAGAAAAAGATAAATCTGTAGCCTGGAACTGCTTCCCTCTGTGTTTAAATATCAGAAAAATACAACTATTTCAAATTTACACGTGGCGTTTTGAAATATATGTACAATATCGCGTACTTAAGCTTCAACTTCTTTCCAAAGTAACCTAGGACACTGGAAGACCCTTATATTTAAGTTTCTATGTTTGGGGGGTGACTTCTTTGGAATACATTATGCTAACCAAAAAATGAAATGTGTTTTATTGTTATCTCCTATGACAATATGTCAACCTGTAACATATTACCCTGGAGACAGAGTGAAAGACACAGGCACTGAAAGGTCTGCCACAAAAAAGACAATAAGATCCAACACGTAAGCTTTTCTGGTTTTCCTAAGTTCTTGATTTTTGACATAAAGGCTGTTTCACACCATACTAGCACAATATAATATTATTTAAATACTTCTAAATAAATACGTTTTTGATGGATGACAGTACTTTTGTATCAAGATGCTTAAAAGAGCTAGACATACTGAATAATATTTCTTCAAGCAATAGGGGTAGTTTACCAAAAGCCTATGCAATACCTTTAAAATCTCAGAATCTTCTATGTAAATGGTGCACCAACAAAGGGGATTTATTAACTCACTTATCTCCTCATAATCTGCATTCATCATTTGGGAGAAAAGTCTGGAAGCAAATTTCTGAATCATTTATGTGTGCTAATCATCAGCATATGTAATTTCAGCTACTCCACAGAACCAACACTCATACATACAGTAGAGAAAAAGTGCCAAATGGCATTGCCATTCATCTGTAGGATCTCTCAGACATATGCGCTAGGATTGTAATATTTGAACAAATTGTCTATGAAATGGTCAAAAGGCAAGTCAGCATGGTTAGGCATTTTCCCTGGCTATCTGCATTCACAGGCCCACTAGGTACTACAAGCAACACCACCCCTAGAAAAAATTCTCTCTTCCTTTGCTTTATATTGATAGCTGTAGGACTTGGGATTGCTGCCAAAAGGTCTCGTTTTGTGAGTACCTGGTTCATAGAAGTATGGGAGAGCCTTAAAATGGAGAAAGGCATTAGAAATACTCCATTTTAGGCTGTGTCTACGCTACGAGATAAAATCAAGTTTATCACTATTGATTTTGTAACTCTGGAATTTATAAATTCGATTTTGACAATCCTCACTTCCCCACATGCTCCTCACAAAGTTGACCTATTGCTTCCACACTCACTTGGCAAACATTGACTGTTGCAGAAGTGCATCGTGGGAGCCTATCCTGCAATTCCCTCATCCCTGAAGCATTCTGGGTAGGCTCGCTGGTCTTTGACATCATCTCCCCATATCGCATTTTCCTCAGTCCCCTCCCATGCTAAGCAAATGTCCATTTTTTCCTGTCAGGAGGAAGGAAAAGTAGGGTGTCCACAGAGACAACAAAATTAACAGGAATTGTTCTTCTGTAACAGAATTGTCAACTGGCCATCCACTGAGTGTCCCCCTCCCACGATTGCATCCAATCCCTGAAAATAACACAGGGACAGACTATCGGAGAGGTAGCCATGTTAGTCTGTAGCTTTGAGAACAACAAAAAGTCTTTTGGCATCTTGTAGACTAACAGACATTTTGGAGCATAAGCTTTCGTGGGCAAAGACCCACTTCATCAGATGCATCTGATATAGCAGGTCTTTGCCCACGGATAGACTGTATGCTCAACATTAGAAGAAAGAGAATAGAAAAGTCTAGGAAAAGAGATCGTTGTCTTCAATCTTCAATCTTCACTACGCAGACATTGCCAATAAGGGGGATGGCAGTGAAATCTCATATACTGAACTTATAATGTAAACGGGGATCTCAACTGGCCCTTTGATCCATGTTTGGGGGATGGTCAAAGTGTGAAGACAGATAAGAAATGTTAGGAAAAAGATTTTATTACAGAAATATCAAACCACCAGGTGTCTGCAAAGGACAGCAAGCCCTGGAAGATATTTTTGGTGGAGGGCAGGGGGCTATGGTCTGTAGCTGTAGAGCTTGTTGAAATGTGGAAGTAGTCCCCTGTTTATCTTAGCTGCTGGAGGGAGAAAGTCCCCAAGTATATTAGCTGTTGGGGGAGACTCTCCCCCCACCCAGTGACAGCAAGCCCTACTGGTCGCTTGCTAGGGCTATGGGAGGGGTTCAGGGGGGCAGTTGAATTGAATTACTCCCACCATATACTGTAGTCACCCAGAGAGACTCCCCTCTGGCCACTACAAGCCCCCAAAACTCTTTCCCACCAGGGGAGCCTTCCCCCCAGTGGCTGCAAGCCCCTGAAAATCTCTCCCGCCCTAACCATGCGCAAGCCAGGACAAGGTGCTGCCTGGCAGCATGGTCAGCACCGAACAGCAGGCACATCCTTTTATTGGGTTTGGGGCTACCCGCGTGATGTGGCCGAGTGCATGGCCCCTGGCGGAGGAGGGAAGGGGGTTCGCACACAAATGTAAACTGGTGAGAAGAAGTTTCTCAGCCTCTTATGCACGCAAGACCTGCCCCCCACCCCCGCCGCCCAGCCTTCCTGCCATGTAGTGTGGTGGGGCAGCAGCCTACACCATGATGCGCAGAAAAAAACACGAAGTGTAGAAACAGAACCACAAACTCCGTGCTGGGGCTCTTTGTAATGGGTCGATACCCTCACAGCAAAGACAGAAAGATATTTCTCAGGCTCTCATACAGACTTGACCCCACAGCCACAGGCTTCCTAGTCCAGATTTGAAATTCACAGTCTTCCTGTTACCTCATTCCTGCGCATCTGGAGAGCAGCGGCCAGAGCGGAGCACTGTAGGGCTTTGTGAGTTACCTACCAAACACCTCTGGAGGCTAATAAATTCAATACTAACACACAGCACTTCCACACTGGCCTGTAATCAAACCTCTGCATTCGAGCATGACGCCACACCCACCAGGTACTAACGATATTGTGATATGGATGGTAGTGCTCCCTAAATCGATCTAATGGTATTTATAGGGAAGCCAGTCACATGGTAATATCGAGCTAACTGCCTTAAATTCAAATTTATCTCGTAGAGTAAATGCAACCGCAGTTTAAACAGCATCTACTTCTTTGATGGAAGGGCAGCAGCTGTTGACTTACAGCTGTGAAGATATCGCAGTAAATAGTCAACTTCAGCTAGGTTAACCAGGTAACTGAAAGTGGCCAAACTTAGGTCAACGGCCCACAGGAGTATAGCCAAACCTAAGCAAAGCAGGAACAAAGTGTACGTACATAGACACACCTATGGCCTCTCCCCACTGCTAGCGAGCTGTCAGGGAAGCATTCCTTCAGACCCTGCTTACACCTGTAAAATTAGCCCTGGAACTTCCAGGCTGGGTCCTCCCGAGTCACTCACCCAACTGGACAATGTCACACATTCAGCCTCTTTCCTTAGTCAGTTCTGAGACTGATGGAGGCTCCAGGAGGCAACACTGGGCTCTACCCAGTGCTCCTTTAATGCCTAGAAATGGCTATTCCCTGGCAGCAATTTTGTGCCCCACAACCATGGATTTGTTGGCCATTCGCCTGTCCGTGAGATCGCCATTCAGCAGCTGCAATTTCTTTGTGGTTTCCAGCACTATCACTGTTCTCAGAGGCCTGTGTTCCACCAGAGACACCCAAAAGAGGGGAGGGCAGGGGAGCTAGCCCCTAAGCCGAGTGTCCACTTTCTAATGGCCACTCCGGTAAGGCTGCAGAGAAATGGATTTTTTCTAAGCCAGCTTGTACCCAGAAGCTGTGTAACATCTTAGAGCTTAGAACTGGGGAAAGAAATCATAGGCATGGCCAGCCCCAGGCGCAACATACTCCAGGGGCGCAGCTCTGACAAGTTGCAAGGCCCTTCCCCTCAGTTTCTTGATGGTTTATGCTGGCTGGGTGGGCAGCTTCCAGGAGCTAAGGGGTTAATCCCCTCTCCAGTGCCACAGGGCTCTGCCCCTCTGCTCCAGGAGGGGCTGAGGGCTGGGCTTCTTGGCACATCCCGAGCTGGGTTTCCCAGTCCCATGCTGCTGCTGCGGCTTCCATGTGCATTGGGAACCCAGGCTGAGCTGAAGTGAGTCTGTGCTCACGAAAGCTCACGCTCAAAACTTTTCTGCTAGTCTATAAGGTGCCACAGGACCCTTCACTGCTGTTACAGATCCAGACTAACACGGCTACCCCTCTGATACCAGGCTAGGCTGTGGCTGCTCCCCAAGGGGGCGGGGAGGAGTGGGGGCTGACAGTGCGGGGGGGTGGCGCTCTCTTACCCAACGCCCCACTGTGCCTGGTCAGGGGCTGGATTCAGCCCTGGGCAGTCCCATGCTTTGCCCACCCCAGCTCCAGACCCACAGCCTGTAGGTGAGGAGGGGAGAGCACTGGGCAAGGGGCTGGGGTGGGCAGTGGCCCCATGTGTTGCTGTATGGGGCAGAAAGGCAGCAGGGGGCTCAGAGAGCCAGAGGCAGTGGCGGGGGAGAGAGCAGAAGGGGACAGGAAGAGGAAACGGGGACGCAGGGGCTGGGGGGCGGCCATGGGGCTGGGGGGGGCTGTAGGAAGGAGAGTGGAACTCACAGGGATCAGGGGCCAGAGGGGAGAATTCTGGGATTTGAGGGAACAGACCTGGGCTGGGGGGGACCTCTGAGGCGGGGCTAAAGAAGGGCATGGGGAAGGGGCTGTGAGAGGCTGGAGGGAGGCCATGGGAGCAGATGCAGCCTGGCTGGGGAAGGGAAACCCAGAGGGCAGGGGACAGGCTGGGGATGGGGAGACACTGGCAACTCCCCAGCCCAGAGGGTGGGGGCCAGGGGTGTAGAAGGGGACAGAAGGGGGCCATGGGGCACTGGAGGGAGGCTAGTGGAACTCACAGGAACCATGGGCACATAATCATCATCATCATCATCATCATCACTAAAGACATTGTTAATCTGGAGGAGGTGGGGCCCATACATAATATTTGTCTCCAATTACAGCTTTGAGCATGGCCAACCAATGCTGCAGTTCTTGTCACCTTCCTGGCGTCTCCGTGGGGATGCTGGTCTGGTGCTGTAGAAGCTAAGAGAACACGTCACTTTGGTTCCCTACAACCTAGGAGCACCTCTGTTCCTTACAGATGATGGCTTGACTCACGCGGCAACCTCTTCATTCTCCCCACACAGGAGACAGGGAAAACTGGCTGTAACGGTTTCCTTATTAGGCAGATCTGCTTTGATTTTTCCAGTTAGAATGAGAGATGAGACAGTTCTTTCATGTTGTTCATTTTAATTGGAATACGGTTAACATCCCAAAGCAAGCCTGGCCCTCAATTCTAGTTTGACTCAGTGCATCAGTTCTACCTCCAGGGGGCAGGAGAGTGATAAACTTTCCCAAGCAAAGACATTTCTGACCTTGGCTCCAAAACGAAGTGAAATTGTAGTTAAAGGTGAAAAGAAAAATAACTTATCTACTGACTCCAAGACAGACTAGGTTTTAAGTCTCAGGCTCCAAACATGCAAAGATTTATGCATGAGTTTAATCTTTGAATGCAAATGGACTATTTAGGTGTATAACACTAGGCATGTAAGGAACTCTTTGCAGGGTCATGACCTGTATTTGACAAAGCAGTGCCTCCTCTATTTCCAAGCCAAGAAAATACAGCTGGGACCTCACCTTTCTCCAGCCCTAGTTGATTACAGGAATATCAAATAGCAAGAGAGAGAGAGAGACGGAGAGCTGCTCTTTCGCTGAAGGAGCAGAACTGAGAACAGTTTGCACTTTATCATCATGATATTTAAACACTGAATTAACCCATTAAATTGCTAGTATCCAAGTCATTGATGGGCAGAAGCAATAGTGGGGGAGTGATTTGGTGTGGCAGGGGTGAGTTGTTTTGTTTTTGGTCTCCATAGTTCTAGCCCTTCCCCACAAAAGATCATTTGTGAGCAGGAAAATGTAGGAAAATATGCATGGATAAATCCAAGAAAGATACTCTAATCTTTTTGTTACTGTAAATAAGAGAAAATGTGCACAATGTAATAACTGCTTCACTGCTGCAGAATCTTTAACCCTGCCATTTAAGTAGGCACTCAAGTGCCAGAGAATTCCAAAGGGCCCATTTATGGAATGATAAGTTATCCATTCAGCAGAAAGTGAGAAAAGAAATTCCCTGCAAATCTTTACTGCTTGAATAAACACTCCTCAATATATTAACGCTGCGGAGTTTGGAAACAGAGAATCTCTTGCCAGACCTATGATACAGCCCCCACAAGGAGGCATCGTAACATCATGGCAGGCCTGTTGAGACTTCTGAGGCTTGTTAGTCTGTATCTGCAAAACCAATGAGCAATCCTGTGGCACCTTACACACTAACAGATTTATTGGAGCATAAGCTTTCATGGTCAAAGACCCACTTTGTCAGATTCATGGAGTGGAAATTCTAGAAGGGGTATAAATATACAGACACATGAAAAGAAGGGAAGACTAATCAAGAGGAAGGCCAGAGTTAATGAGGTCAGTTCAGTCAGGGAGGAACAAATCTACACAGACACGCCCTTAGTGCCCCAACAAGGGTTATTCTACCTACTACCCAAGATGCACAGACCTGGAAATCCTGGATGCCCCATTATCTCAAGCATCGGCACTCTTACTGCAGGATTGTTTGGATATGTGGACTGTCTACTAAAATCCTGTGCTACCAGCACTTCTAGCTATCTTTGAGACACCACTGATTTCCTAAGGAAACTACAAAACATTGGCGATCTTCCTGAAAACACCATCCTGGATGTCGAGGCTCTCCACACCAATATCCCACAAGAAGATGGACTACAAGCTGCCAGGAGCAGTATCCCTGATGATGCCATTGCCCAACTAGTGGTGAAGCTTTGTGACTTTCTCCTCACCCACAACTATTTTAGATTTGGGGACAATTTACACCTTCAAATCAGTGGCACCGCTATGGGCACCCTCATAGCCCCACAGTATGCCAACATCTTTATGGCTGACCTGGAACAACACGTTCTCAGCTCTCATCCCCTAGTGCCCCTCCTCTACTTGCACTACATTGATGACATGCTCATCTTTTGGACCAATGGGAAAGAGGTTCTTGATGAGTTGCCCTGTGATTTCAACAGTTTCTACCCTACCATCAACCTTAGCCTGGACCAGTCCACACAAGAGATCCACTTGCTGCACACTACAGTGTAAATAAGTGACGGTCACATAAACACTACCCTCTAACAGAAACCTACGGACCACTATGCTTACTACATGCCTCAAGCTTCTATCCAGGGCACACCACATGATTCACTCTTTACAGCCAAGCATTTAGGTACCACCGCATTTGCTCCAGTCCTTCAGACAAACATCTACAAGACCTTTACCAAGCATTCTTAAAACTACAATACCCACCTGAGGAAGTGAGGAAACACACTGACAGAGCCAGACATGTGTCCAGAAGCCATCTGTTATGAGACAGGCCCAATAAGGAAAATAACAACACCACTGGCCATCACCAACAGCCCCAGCTAAAATCTCTCCACACATCATCAGTGATCTACAACCCATCATGGACAATGATCCCTCACTCTCTCAGTCCCTGGGAGGCAGGCCAGGCCTCACCTACAGACATCTCACCGACCTGAAGAGAATTCTCACCAGCCACTCAGGATACAATCCCTGCAACAAACCTTGGTGCCAACTCTGCCCACGCATCTACACCAGTGGTACTATCACAGGGCCTAACCACATCAGGGGCTCATTCACCTGCACATCTACTCATGTAATATTTGCCATCATGTGCCAGCAATGCCCCTCTGCCATATACTTTGGCCAAACTGGACAGATTCTACATAAAAGAATAAATGGACACAAATCAGATATCAGGTATTGTAACACAAAACCTGCAGGAGAACACTTCAATCTCCCTGGAAACACACTAGCAGATTTAAAAGTAGCCATCCTGCAACAAAAACACTTCAAAAACAGGCTTCAAAGAGAAACTGCAGAGCTACAATTCATTTGCAAATTTGACACCATCAATTTAGGATGGAACAAAGACTGGGAATGGCTGGCCATCTACAAAAGCAGTTTCTCCTCTCTTGGGGTTCACACCTCCACATCAGCTGCTGGAAGTGGGCCACATCCTCCCTGGTGGAATTGACATAGTTAACTCTGGCCTTCCTCTTGGTTCGTACTCTCTTCATGTGCCTGTATATTTATATCAGCCTCAGGAATTTCCACTCCATGCATCAGACAGAGTGGATCTTTGTCCACAAAGCTTATGCTCCAATAAATCTGTCAATCTATAAGATGCCACAGGACTTCTCAATGTTCAGAGGGTAAGAACTTATTTTCTGAAAATCTCACACTGAACACTTAAAATTGAAGCAGCCAAAATAACCATAACCTACAAACATTAGTTTTTATAAATTAATGCATTCCAATTAAGAAGGGTAGCGCTGACTACGCCTCCAGGCCTCTTAAGATTAAATCTGTATAATATCCTGTGAAAATAGACAGCAAGAAATATTATGTAGCATATGTTTAATCAGGGTATACATTTGCCTTTTCTACACACACAGTGCTCCAAAGAGACCAAAGAATTCTACAACAGAAAGCTGTGCTGGTTATGGGCTTTGTCAATGCCATATATCAAATACATCTAATTAGTCCTGTTTATCACAAGGTACTTCAGAACTTTTAGCCCATTGCCAAAAGGCATGTTCCAACACGTACGATCTTTGCCATGGCAACCAGTTCATTAGTAAGCGGTACACCAGCATATAATATTAGAAATAAGTTCTGGGAACCTAGGACACATTAAACCTTTTTGAATCAGAGATTGTTACTTTTTATGTTTTGCTCATGAATGTGTTTCTGGTGTAATTGCTCCATTTTTCAGTGGAGCAGTAACAATCTACATTTTCTTGATAGTCCAATTGTGCAGTCAGGCTCCCCTAGTTTTACATATTAACAGACGTAACATTTCTTTTTCTTATGCTCTACAGGTTTCAAGGAGTCCACATAAAATCATGTCTCTTGGTGTGTCATAGCATCACAGAAGTATAGAACACTAGAACTCAAAAGAGCCTCTAGAGGTCATCAAGTCCAGTCCCCTGCCCTTATGGAAGGACCAAGTACCAACTAGACCAGTCGTTCTTAACCTTTCCTGCAGCCTGCATCCCTTTGGTTCTCAAAATAAGTTCTCAAACCTCTTATCAAAAATCAAATCGGTTCTCACACCCCTTATCAAAAATCAAAAATGGAGATGGGGGGCCTATACACTTTTAAATGCATATTAAATGTATGTAAAATAGTTTTATGTTATTACTCACCACAAATAATAGTACAGTAGGCATACAAAAATGTGCAAGTACTACCCAGAGATGTTGTGGAGTTTTGCTTTGGAAGTAAACTGCAACTGACGCTCTAACAGTTAGTGGCTAACTGAATTCAAACAAAGCCACTGCGCTGCCACTTCATCATTGGCACATGCATCAAGAAATACCCTGCAATGTGGCAGTACACTATATTTTGGAGTGAGGTAATTTCACTACAAGTAGCTTGAAAACTTGAAAATAAATTTTTGTTTGTATATTTCGCTAAGCATTAAAAAAATGTATAATGTTAATAAATACATAGGTTTGATGAAACAAAGTAGTAGTACTTACATGCCTGTGCTTAATTTGTGTTTTCAATGATTTACCTTCTAAAAACATCTGGCATGTCTCACATCCCTGCCCCCCCGCCCCAAAAGGGCATCACACCCAGGTTAAGAACCTCTGGTCTAGACCATACCTGATCAATGCCTGTCTAACTTACTTTTAATTATCTCTAGTGACTGAGATTCCACAACATTCCTAAGTACTAAGGGAGGCAGGCTTAAGAACCTGGACCAAGGCAGACTAGCCCTTTATCAACCTGGGAATAGAACATAAAATGGGTGTGGAAACAGCTCAGCGTATTAGAGAGAGCGACTTCTAAGGAAGGTTCATACATTTTTGAAAGGCCAGAAGGTTCCATTATGATCATTAAGTCTAAGCTTGTTCTATGTAACACAGGCCGTAGAATTCCAACTGGTGATTCTTGCGTTGGAGTGTGCTATTCTCTCCCACTACATGAAAGATAGAGCCTACAGGCCAGTTTCAATGATTCATTATGATGCCATTGGCTGTCGCTTTGAGGAGGAAGGAGGCTGTGTAGCAATCGAGGCCAGTGTCTATAGGGTTTCTGTCATTAGTTGCAGAAGCGAGAAGTTGTCTCGTGACTGAGACAGGAATGACAGGATGCCAGAGGATGGTCTTAGTGAATGGCACTCTGGAGGACTGAGTTCTATTCATGCCTCGGGGATGCTGAACAAGTCGCTCAAACTGGGAGAGTCCATCGTTTTTCAGGTGCACACGTTGAAGCCTGGGTGGGGTCTGAGGCAGAGGTTGGCTGAGCTCGCACCGCTGCACCTGATTTCGGTAGGCTCTCTGCTCTGAACATATTAATGGGGACAATGCAAAGTACTCTAAAAAGCCAGCCCCTCTGTGTCTCCAACTACGTACTCTGCAGTAATGGACAATAGTGGGACTCAAGGCGGGGCCTTTTGCAGCTCCCGGTTGAGTACCTCACATTCCCGGGACATAAGAACTAGAGTTCTGCCAACTCCTCGCTTCCTCTCCCAGTTTCTCTCATGTCAGTGTTGGCCCATTATATGTCAGTTCTGCCCCCACCCCAGTGAGGGAGAGAACTCATTGCAAATCCCACCAGCCACCAAGCCGCTACCAAGAACCAAAGGATTAAAATGGGTGGCTAATAGGAACTTGCTGAGCAGCTACTAGGTCTTGTTGGATACTCAATAGATGGCTAACACATATGCACCACGCACAAAAACCTCTAGTAACACAATGGGACACCATGACTCAGGCAAGCTTTAGGGTGAAGCACCTGCTCCCAGTCAAGACGCTTCCAACTGCCTTGAATGATACACTTTTTCCAAAGCCCTCAGACACCTTGTCTCACTGGCCTAACTCCTCACCAACCAGCTTTCTACCTATCTGCAATGTTCCCTTTCCCACTGCCTGACCCGCCTCCTATCACTCAATAAAGCAGCACGTTCACAGCCTAGTAAATTTGTCACCTACTAGCTGATTCACCAGACACAAAATAGAAGTGGGAAGAGGAGGGGGGAGGTGATATAAACAGTTCAGGAGAGGTGGGGGTGGGTGACGGAGGGAAATGAATCTTTTCTGATCAGGCAACTAAAAAGGCAGCATTGGGGTATGGGGCAGCAGCTGTGTCTATCTAAGCCTTTAACCCCCTCTCCTCCCTATAGTATCCCAATGCTGCTAGATGCAAGGGTGGACAAAGAGAAGAGATGGTATGAGAGGCCTTGTTCTGGAATTCCTTTCTAGTGTGATTGAACTGCACAGCCCACCATGCCCAGGCCTTGCTTAGATTTCTCCAACATAAAGGTGGGTTCTGCAATGTTTTCAGAAGAAAACTACTATGTTTGGTTGTGTAATGCCACCCCCCCCCCGCCACACACACACTTTCCCTGGCTTCAATGAGTGAATGTAAGAGATACTCAGAGCTAAGAGCAAGTTTTATTGTTGTAACTCGTTTAGCTGGTAGTATTTGCTCATTGGCAGCTGTAGTAGACCTTCCCCCACCATCACTATGAGGATCTGCTACTTGAGGGGACCGAGAGTATCTCCCAATGTGAGCTAAGTTTGACTTGTTGAGCTAAAAGCCAAAGTCTGAGTGTATCCTTTTTAGGACCACATACAGAGCACAACCTTCACAAGAAGCTAATTTGTGTATTCCTCAAAAAGCAAACCTTCACCCCCTGGCGTGTTCCCACCTACTGCAGTCCTTTCAGGGTCTGAGAGCAACAGCTTGTCATCAAAAGGCTGCAAATCTTACATGGGTGAGGTCTCTTATTCGAAATCTGAAGCCCCGTTTATAGTACAGCGATGAAATTAAAATGAGCCTTGCCATTGCTCTACTTCAAAAAGCTCTCAACATTTTTTCTGCTGGCTGAGTTGAATTTTTACTCATTCCAGCTCTTGAAAACACAATACAGAGCTCATATCATGAGGGGTGACTGAACGAACTGAGCTTACGGTGTCTTCAATTAGCTCGTGAAGCCTTTAATTTTAAAAGGCACTTTCCTTTTGGGCTCCCCACAGTCGGAGGTAGCATTAGGGTAGATTCATGGATTTAATTTCACCCACAGAATTCATGAACCCAAGAATGCTGAATCTGAGCAGCACTGCAGCCCCATGTGCCAGATCACAACACCTGGACTGGGCATCAGGGTCCACCTCTGAGCAAGAGGTGCACCACTGTGGGGTGCAGGGTGAGCTCCCTCTACAATGCCCTCACCCCTCTCCTAGGGCCTCCCCTCCCCCCTCAGCTGGGAGTAGAGTTGTAGTGCTCAGGCAGAGAATGTTGCTGCTGGTGGTCTGTGCCTCCCTGATTATACCTCCAAGTCACATCCAAAAACAGAGAAGCAGAGTGTGCCCGTGGAAACGGGAGCCTGCATTCAGCCCCGACTCCCCACACACCGTACAACACAGATGAGAAGTGCCTCTTCTATAGCACAACAGGAGTGCCCTCAGCAGAGAAATGCAAATAGCAGAAGCCCAGCATCGCATTCACGTTTTCGTTCTCTTCCCAGATCAGCTGCTGAATTTATGTTGTAACAATTGTATTTCCTTCTGGGCCCGTTGTGGCACCTCAGAGGCACACCTGGGCCAACCGGAAGGCCTGTATGAACCCCAGTGCCAGGGTTATACAGTAAGGGGCTCCCCATGACATTACATAAGGATGGCCATATTGGATCTGACTACTGTCTCTCTAGTGCAGTATCCTGTCTTCCAACAGTGGCCAATGCCCAGCGTCTCCCTGTCAATGAACAGAGCAGACAGTCATTAGCTGATCCATACCCTGTTGACTGTGATCCCCTCCCAACACCTGGCAAAGAGAGGGTAGGGACTTCCAGAGCATGGAGTTGCATCCCTGCCCATGCTAGCTCAAAGCCATTGATGGACCTGTTCTGCAGGAATGTATCTGGTCCTTTAAAGAACCCTGTTTAGCGAAAGGCTGTGAAATGCACTGACATGTTGAGACATATAACTAAAACCCCAGCTGACAGCTGAAGATGGCCATACTCACATAGAGCCCTAGTGGAGTTTAAATCATGATGCCAAAAAGTGGTGAACAGACATATGCAAAAAAAGGGCTACCGGGGCCGGGGGGTGGGCAGGGGAGAGTAACTTCCCAGAGAGCTCAACACAGGGAGAACTGCTTGCAAGAAAAATATTATCAGGGTTTATTAAGATAATCACAAATACCCACCATCTCCATTTTCTATGGTTTTTTCCTTCCACAGATCCTAATCATTAGCATTTTGTCATTCAGATGAAATTACTGGTATTTGTTAAGAAAACATATTCTTTGAAAAATATCATTACAGAATATGTACTGTAATTTATAGGATGGCTTACTGATTTGTAATAACCATTCTGCCAGCCACAGTGGGATGAAGCTGACTGTACTAATATAAGCAGCAAAATTTTCTTTTCTGAGGCCGTGGCTACTCTACAAGCTAAAATAGACTCTATTAAGTTCAATTTTTTAATGCTGGGTTTTATAAATTCAATTTTGAGCATCCTCACCTTCCCACAGCCACCCATAAAATTGACTTATTGCTGCTACACATAAGTCACCAAAGCTGAAGCGTATTTTGGGAACCTGTTCCACAGTTCCTTGAGCCTGGTAGCATTCTGACTATTTTCACTGGTGCAGCATCAGAAAAAAATGTCCCCCAAGTGGCTGTGGGTATCTGACGACATCTTCCTACATTTCATTTTCCCCTCATTCCCCTACCGTGTTAGCCAAATGTCCCTTTTTCCAGTCATGGTCTGGCTTGCCTGTATAAGAGATGTGCTCTTTGTAATTGAGGGGAGGGTAGTAAAGTGGTTAGGAAAGGTGAGAAAAAATATTTTGGGCTTCCAAACCAAACAGGTTTAAAACCAGGATGTAAAAGCACTGGAAGATGTGCTTGATGTTAAGTGGGGAGGAGGGTTCACATAAACCGAGGGACTCCTAAATCAGCAGAGCCAAAAGCCCAGGGGAAAGGCTTGGATCTGGATTCAGACATCCTGGCAAAGAAGATCCTCAGATCAAGAATTTTGTCTCAAAGGCCAGTCACTCCAGTGACGAATTTCTGAGTGTGTGAGAACAGCAGAGCTACAAGCTGCTGTGCAAACACCCTTGCACTCACTCCTTTCCAGCCAGCATTCTACATACCACACCAGGAGGGAGCCCAAGACCCCCTGGGCCCTTAAGGAATCAGCTGGAGGGGTCCCAGGAACCAGCCCAAGGCAATGAGAGGACTGGGTGAAAGGTGCAGACTCTCCTGGACCTGTGGGGCAAGGAGGATCTACTCCAAGACCCCCAATGTCGAGCACTGTAATGCCCAAGCTTATGCCAGATGGCCACCTCACTGGCAGAATCAGGCCACTCCTTGCTGCAGCATGAAGGAAGTCCAGGAGAAGGTGAAAGGGCTCCAGCAGGGCTACATCCAGGCCCAGGATACTGGCTGACACTCCAGGGAAGGACCCACCACCTGGATCTGGATTTAAACCTCTTGGCAAAGATGATCCTCAGAACAAGAATTTGCACCTGAAATGTATGTGTACGTAGACACGGGCTTTAGACTGAAAATGCAATGCACCATTATATCAGTTATGGCTCCTTCGGTCTGAAAGGACAGCCACACTAGAGACAAAGTTGTTTCTTCGGGTGACCGAAAAGGCCTCCAGGTGTGTAAGTAGACACGGGTGTTATACTGAAAATGCAGTAGGTCATTGAATCAGTTATGGGGGCTTTGGTCACTCGCCGACACTCTGGGGCAGGACCTACTACCTGCCCCTATTACCAGTGATCTGGGTTTAAACCTGCTGGCAAAGGAGATACTCAGAACTAGAACTTTCATCTTTGCGCCACTCCAAAATCTGCAAATGTATGTGTAAGTAGTAGACATGGGCTACACCCTCAAAATACAATGGGTCATCAAATCAGTTATAACTCGGTTGGTCGCTCCAAGCCTTACTTTGAGAACTGTGGTAATTGTAGAGATACTACATTGCCTTCAATGGCCTTTAGGTCAAGCCCATGCAAAAATTTGGTCTCAAAGGACAGTCACTCTAGTGACAAAGTATTTTCTTCTGTTGACCAAAAAGGCCTCCAAGTGCCCCAGGGGACGCCTTGTCCACAGTAATCAATGCTCTGTGGTGCCTGCCTCTGGCCCTTCTTAAAGCTGCTGGGAGCCCAGGAAACCCTGTGGCAGGACCCACGACCTGCCCTCTGCCCAGCAGTCCTGGAGGAAAGTCTTGGCTCTGTATTTAGACCTCCAGACATAGAAAATCCTCAGAGCAATAATTTGCACCCTTGCACTCAATCCATACTCTAGAAACATACATCTCAGTACACATGGGCATTACACAGAATGGCCACTGGATCCATTTCGATGGCATTTCCTGTGCCTGCAGGTAACGGGAAACCAGGGGTTAATTACAGAGAGGCATCCTGAGAAATGCCTGCCACATTGGACTGCGTGCACTTTAAATCCTTTAGTGAGGATCCATAGGAGGGCAAATCTGGTCCCAGCCCCGGCCTCTGGGTGCTTGATGCTCTTAATCCAGTCCCTGAATATTAGGCACTGAGGGAGCCTTCCCCCTAATAGCTGCCTACCCCCCAAAAAAAAATTCTTAGCCTCCAAGGGAGACTTCCCCCAGGTGGCTCCAGGACCCTCACTACACACAAGCTGCCTGGCAGCATGTTCAGCACATCCTTCTATTGGTTCGGGGTCATACTGTCATACTAGCACGACTCCCCCCCCGCCCCCCCCGCAACCCACAGCCTAGTTGCCATGTGGTACAGGATGGCAGCGGCTGCACCAAGCAGCACAGAAAGAAGAGGCAGCTGGCAGAGGTAGATACAGAACCACAGACCCCCACAGCCACGCTAATAGCAAAGAAAGAAAGAATTTTCAGCCTCTCATACAAGCATGACACTACAGCCACAGGCTTCCAGGTGCTGAATGGAAACAGTTTTCCTGTTGCCTAATACCTGCACACCTGGGAGCAGTGAAGGTGGAAGAGGCCAGGGCGGAGAACTGTGGGGCACGTATGGGACATCTCTGGAGGCTATTGGATTCCTTTTAAAGATATGGTGCTTCCTCACTACCCTTCATTTGGAATTTTAGATTCGCTGTGAACGCCACACCCGTCAGGTTCCCACGTGATTGTGATATCGCTATTATGTCACCTTTAGTGCTCCACAAATCAAGCTAACGGAATTTACAGCGCAGACAGGCACTTGGTAAAATCAGACTAAATGCCTTAAAATCGATGTTATCTGTAGTACAGGCAGAGCCCAATGAAAATGGTCTTCCATTTTTAAAAAGGACAGATACAGGAGGAAAATGTTTCAATCCTTAAGATACAGCTGTGTCCATTCCAATCATCTCAGAACTGTACGAACATCTCTTACCTGGCATTATGCTAAATCAAAATTAAAATCAGATGCAGCTGCAAACATTTTCCTGAGTGATATTAAACTCACTTGAAGAGGAAAGCACCAGTATAAAATAACCTACAGCTTATTAGCGTTTCAAAGCACAGAGAATTTTGGCAGCTGTGTGATAACACTAATTGACATATGCCATGTTCAATGAAAATATATTTGTTTTCCCCTTCCAACTGCTACATTTGCTTTGTACTTTATTTTTTCCAGTAGGGGGCCACAGACATCAGGGCATGGCAAAATCTACTAAAGGATTTGTTATAAAATGCTGTCATCTGATATAGTGAAAAGTCTTCCATTACAAAGAGTTACAGAGAAGCTGTAATGCCACTAACAAGTTGCCTCTGTTCAGCAAGAGTTTAAAAAGGACACCATCACATTACATTTGTGCTAATAAAAACAAATTTAGAAAACCATAAAACAAGTAGGAATGCTCATGCATTTTTTAAATCCCAGTGAAGACTCTAGTTGTTAAATCAACATTGGTCTGTAGTGATTCAAACCCAAACACTGCAGCACTAGACGGCTGAATGCATCACGGACTATGAATATGTCAAAATATTTTATTTTCATTTATCTCTGCTTTGCCACCAAAGGAAAAATATAAAATAAAACAGCAAAGAGTGGATTTCTTAAAATCTTGCACTTTCAAGATTTAAAGCTCTATTAGTGGAGAGGTATTTTCAATATGTGGGGCTAGCTCTTTAGCTGGTATAAAGTGATGGAGAATTTGTATACCAAGTATCTGTTAACAGACCCCTTTAAGTCTTGTTTAGATTGTAAATTGCTCAGGGTAGGGACCTGGGGTGAAATCCTGGCTCTGCTGACGACAATAATAAAACTTCTATTGACTTCAGTGGAGCCAGGATTTCACCCCTTTGCTTCTGGTCTGGAAAATGACTAGCGCATGTTGGGTTGCATTGTATACACAAATGCATTTAGTGAGATGACTGTTCTTTCCAAGCATGCAAAAATGCATTTTAATAGCAGGTGACTGAGTGTTTTCTTCAGAAGGAGAATCTCTTTCTGGGTAGCCAGGACCTCAGCCCAGCATGGGTACTTGATCATTTTGAAAGACACCATGGTCGTGCTGTTTCTAATTATTTAGGAACAGGGTTTAAAAAGTGCTTCTGCTCTGGAGAGTGCCTACCAAGGATACTGTAGACTCCGCTCATCAGTGTGCTCCTTTTCCAGATCAAAATTGCCAGAATCATATTGCTAAACTAATGGCCAGCCCACAGGTAATTTGAAAGTCCAGCTTGGCTCTTTCTTGCTAATGCATCAGCAAAAGTAATATCTATTCTACAAACAAAGCCTTGTTAACAATTCAGTGCATGGTATGCACACTGGAATAGCCTCAAACTCAGTGTCTTTTGGAAGGACTGGCTGTGCAGTATTAATAGGACTTACTAAAACTTATTTTGGCTCATTCAATCTTCAAATAGGAATCAGCATGTACAGATTGGACCTCTCTAAACCAGCACTCTCAGGACCTGACCAGTGTCGAACCAGAGAGTTTGCCAAACCTTAGGAGGTCCATATTGTTAGCAACATTACCAACATTTCCGCTGCTCACAGACTCTTACAAGATACCCATGGGTAAATTAGAGCTAAATAAGAGCACAGAACACTGAAAGCCATGACTGGAGGCTGTATACGAACTTGAAGGGACTGTGAGAAACTTAGCCAGATGTCCACTTATCATGCTGCACCATGGTTGTTGCTAAACAGAGATGGAGAATTTTTATTTTCTGTTACTAGCCATCCTAACATAACCAAAGCAAGCATATTGTGCAGAAGTGATTATTTATTGTATGAATTCTTACTGGCAGATTCATCAACCCACTGGGTTCCCGTGCACACGAAGCCCATAGATGCATGTATAATTTTGGTGGCCCCAGTTGCTCAGGACTCTCATCTGTAGATATCTGACTCGATCTGAGTTTCCATGCTGAGGAAGGAAAGCAAAGAACTAGGCAAGTGAAAGATCAGTTGTCTGTTCTGTATGGAGAAAGAATCATAGAATCATACGACTAGGAGGGACCTTGAAGGATCGTCTAGTCCAGTCCCTTGCACTCTTTGCAGGACTAAGTATTATCCTGACCATCTGAGACAGGGTTTTTTTTTTCCTAGCCTGCCCTCAAAATCTCCAGTGATGGAGATTCCACAACCTCCCTGGGAAAGTGATGTTTCACTGCATCCACTCTTTCCCCCATGCACTCCTGGGTTTGGCGGAAGGAGAGATTGAAGATGTATCCCACATCTGCTGCTTCCCCCTTTGTCCCATCAGACTGACTCCAGTCCCACTCCACCACACCTGTGAAAACAACACAGTGACAAATATGGAGATGCCCTGTAATCACTCGTTGGTGCTGTAGGTTGGCTTGGTTACTGGGATGTGTTTGAATGACTAGCTTGGGTTGACACACCAAGAGAGAAGAATGGCTCCTCCCCACTCTCACCAAATGCTTATGGGTTGGTAAGGGACAATGCCAGAACACTCAGCATTGAAGATTCCAGCAGATGGTGAAATGGTTTGACTAGGGCTATGTCTATGCTAAACTAGCTAACTAAATGGAGATATACCTATCTCATAGAGCTGGAAGGGACCTTCAGAAGTCATTGAGTCCATTCCCCTGCCCTCACAGCAGGATGAAGCACCATCCCTGACAAAACTTTTTTTTTTTAAATCTATTTACCCCACTCCCCTAAATGGCTTCTTCAATGATCAAATGCACAAACCTGGCTTTAGTAGGCTAATACTCAAACCACTGAGTTATTCCTCCCTCCTATGTTAGGCACTGTAAGTCAACCACACATATGCAATTCCAGCTACGGCAATTGCATAGCTAAAATCAATGTATCTGCACTCAGCTAACATGGCTGTCCATGCTGGGGAAGGTCGATAGGAGAGTTTCTCCTGTGAACCTCCCTTACTTCTCGTATCTCACAAGGAGTACAGGGGTCAACTGTGACTTCAGAGAGGTCAGTTTCGCATGTCCATGCTAGACGTGCAAAATCAAACCTTAGAAGATTGCTCCTGAGTGGGTCGCTCTTCCGGGGTAGTGTAGATGTAGCCTATGAATGCCCAAGGGCCACAAATACAAAGGAACAAAAAAGTAGCTGGATTTAAAAGGGACACTCTGAAGGAGAGGGAAATCCAACTCAGAAGTCCATTGTGGTGGAGGGGTTTGGAGAAATTATGCCTGTCTAGGTTGCCATCATTGGATGGTGAGATTTGAAAGGAGATAGATGTCCATAGGCTCAGTTTATTAATCCCTTTTTTCTAATGCTTTATTCCTACTGCTAGATACATACATGTGTTTTAAGAAGGTTGTTTGGCCACTCTATAGCTCTGGCCACTGATTCCTGAAGGCAAGAACTGTAGATGCCAAAATTCAGTCAGCCATTTGGGGCAGTAACAATTGCTCAATCGGGTTCTGTAGGGTGGGAAAATTGCAAAATCCTATTTGGGGATAGGTAAAAGTGCAAGGCTGGACACCAAAGTGGGTGCATTCAGAGTAAGACCAGTGAGGGGATGGAGGGGCTGCTAGCCCTGTCACTGGAACAGATATTTTTCAGCATCATGGCTGGATCAAATGAAGCAATACATTCGTCTTCGAGTTTGAACCCCAAAGCATACCTCTAGCTTGAATGTTTGGACAGGGAACCCATCTTGATCATAGACAAACTCCCCTAAGAAGACAGGTCCTTTCTCTCCAAAGCCTTCTTCCAGTCCCTAAATGAAGGAATAGGAAGAGGATGGAATGTCTATAATTCCAGGGCCAGAGACAGACAACATGCTCACCAAAGGCTACTGCCTGCTACAAAATCTGACGGCGTGATTGACCCATGGTAGCAAGCTGCTCTGACACGTGAGCAAATAGCGAGCATGCACAGGTCGGTCTCGTTACAAAGGTGAGGAAGTTACTCACATAGATGGTGAAGTTTCGGGGGGCACTGGATATCTCTTCTGTCTGAGACTCTTCCTTGGCAATATGGTCCAGTGTGACAGCAAGTGGATGGATGACTCTGGATAATTTAACCACAACATAACCGCGAGAGCCACGCAGAGCCCAGCAGTTCCCTGGGGTATTATCCCGCTGGAACCCAAAGACAATATAAAATAGTGAAATGCATTTCAGACATGTCTAGAGAACCTTGTGGTCCTCTCTGACATTTCAGTTTGGGACTCTATGGCTATATGAGCCCATTAAAGTACAAAATAGTCCTTTGGCAAAGAAATTCCCTGATGACATTGTCCCCAGTAGAATATTAAACCAGGGAACAGAAACACTGTTTGCTGTTGTAGAAGGTCACAGATCAGCACAGATGAGCTGCTAGCATTATTAATGAGGTCTTACTAGACCTTTTATGGGAGCACAATGTGATGGTATTGAAAATGCCAACTCCCATTGCACACTAGTGCTAAGGGATGGAAATATGTGTATATATACCCCAGGACGGCAATATGAAACCACACACACATGCAGCAAGACACACAAATAGGGTGCCTATCAGAATATGTCATAAGCATGAACTGGTTAGTTCAAAGCATGGTAACAATCCACACAGCAGATATTTAGTAGCAAGCCCTTAGTAGCTGCACACACACAGAGCCTTCCACAGGAACAAAAGCATTGAGTCCAGGAAGAAAGATCAGGCATAAGAGCAAAGAGCAGACTGCAGGAAGTAGGAAGGAAATGCTCAGACCTGTCATCACAATTTCCTTCTCTCATCCCCTTCCCTCCAAAGCTCAGCAGTCCCTGAGCTGAGGTGACAGTCATAGGTTATGCATGTGATTCACTTCAAGGGATGGATGCTGTTTCTGTTGGCACAACTTCTCCAACTGGCCACACAACACCAGCGTACACAGAAAATCTGCCCAATCTGTTCCCCTTTCAGAAGGTGGTACGTCTTAGTGATTCACACCACACTCTTTCTGGGATAACAGCACTCATCAGACTTCATATAGTATCCTCACTGAAGAGCGGCTGCGTAACCAGGATAGAATGCCTGGAGTCTTTCTTGGCTATACTTGTTGAAAACTCTTACATTGGCTCGTCTCACAAGGCAACTTCAAGGGTGGAGAAAGGGTCAGGTGTACCTTCTCCATCAGCATGGACAACTTGGTCCTCTGAGTCTAGGTGAAAAGCCATTGGAAAGGAGTTTCTCTGACATGTTCATGAGATGTACTCTGAATATCGTACAAAGCATGAATTAACACACTACCCAGTATGCAGATAACATACTTCCTCATAATCCTATGCGGTCCCTCCACTCTACCCTGGGGGGTGCCACACAGCTGATTTCTAAGGCGTTGTACTCATCAGAAAGCACTCTAACTCTCTTGACACAAAAGGAGTCTCCTTACTTGAAACAAGGTCAAACATACAAAGAGGAGAGGCTAGGCAAGAAACGAGCTGTTTTGATACCTTGTGAAATTATAAAAGTAAAGGGGTAACATAAGTAACATTGTAGAACAGTAAACACTGTATAACCATGCAGTACAATTGAAGGTAACATCCACCGCAATTCTCTGTCATGGTCTGCCTACAGCTACCTATTTCACAGGGGCTGAAAGAACAGTAAATCTGTGCTGGCCATTTGCCTATTCTGGGTGCATCAGAGCATAACAACTGGAACCACTATTAGCAATGCAGGAAGTTTTAAAGTAATTTCCTTAGTTCAGACAGAGCCTAAGGCAATAGATCCAAGTCTCTTCCCCCATCAGAGGCTATCATACAAATTTCATCAGATGCTCTGTACCTAGATAGGCCCACTATAAAATGGAATAATAATCATGATAGTTATAATTGCTTTGAAATCTGCAGATGGAAAGGCAGTAAGTATTATTGGCCACATTCTCAGCGAGATAAACCAAGGCAGGATGACATTTGGTGATTTGGCTGAGGCAATTTAAGACCTGAGTGCCGCTCTCATGCCTGATATTTAATTTTCTACAATTGTCAGTGCTTTCTTTTTCAAACCAGCTGTAATAGTAAACATTGGCTGTGGTACCTGAACTTTTAGTGGATAACTTAACTACTATACTGACTATGCATCTCTTGTGTATGTGAATGGATTGGGACAGATCAGTACAGGGACCCAACCTTAGTCACTCATTACTTTGATTGAATAATACGGGTGCCCATTTATCCACTTATCTTAAAGGTCTGATTTAACTGCTCAAAATAGAACATGAAATATTTAAATAAGGGATGCCCAACTCAGTTCCCATATCAAAAGACTTCATTTACAAAAACCCATTAAGGTTGCTAAGTAACAGAAATGTAGCTTCCATTACATAGAAAAAATCAAGCATCTAAAAAGCCAGGAAATGCTTGACTTTCTGCCACATAACAATCACATTCTTATGAAACAAAGACAGATATACTTCATCACAACAATCTTAATTCATACCCATAATAATGGAAGTGTGCCTACATGATTTCATCACAAGTCAATCTTACAAACTTTTCTTATTATGCTATATATATACATAAATATATATATATATATATATAAAGTTATTCTAAACAAAGTTATAACCATGCATTTCTTTATTTTGGATTAGAATGCATTCTTGTGTGTTTTCTCAGCAGATTTATGATTCCCTGAGCTAGAAATCTGCTTGATTTTCAGCAATTAACTTTTGTTATTGACACTACTGGCAACCATGATATCATTTTACCAACCTTAACATTTTTTGAATGTAGGATTCATTTTTTTCTTATTTGTTTTGGAATACAGTAAAATAGTCTTATAAATTATTCTGGCTTTGTTTTGATTCAACCATGGGCTAAGGTTCAAATTCTGGATTTGTGTTAACTTGCTTTTGATACCTAGAAAGCAAAATATTTGAAAAAGGCCTCAACTGCTCTTCCTGTCCCTACTTCTGCCTCTGCCTTGCTGCCAGGACCCAAGTTTGTGAATTCTGTTTCCTTGGCAATCACGAATGACATCAAATACCCAGAGTGGTACAGAGTGATGTTACAGTCAGCATGGCAGTGATATCCGATAGGAGAAGAGTAGATTGACGGCCCCATAACAAAAACCCCTCTGCTTCTAGAAATCTGGGATCAGTTTGGAAGGAACACCTCTTGCCCTTTTGAGAGGTAGTTTTAGAAAACAGCTGATCTAATTTGCAGGGGTCATTTCTGTGCTGGAGACCTGGCCTTCACCATATCACAGGAGTGCTGGTTGAGGTGGTGGGGGGAGAAGGACAAAGCCACCGAGAGAGAGAACAAACAGGGATAGTTTCGTGGGATTATTACCTGTAGAATCACATCTGGAGACCGTGAATATTCCCAGCAGAGCCCAAACATACAGACATGAGCACCTGTCTTGTAGCTTTCACTGTATTTCACAACAGAGGCACCTGCAGACGTTACAGTGTGTGAGGGAAAGTTCTATATCCAGGCACACCAGAAGACACAGCGAACACCTCTAGAATAAGTTGTATCCAGATGGTACCATATGTGCACCAGACAGATATGCAAAACCCTACTGTTTATAGGGAATAGATTTTGAAGTCTATTCCTGTGATATAACTCTGCTATGCTAACGGAAACTAGGCTTGAACATTTTTCTTCCAGTGGGATCTGCAGACCTCTTTCCTCATTTACCACTTCTCCCCCTGCCCTCACCCCAATTAAAAGCCATCTGTTACTATAGTGAAGAACAGAGCCCATTTTACTAGAGTTTGTCTTACCCAATGACTTCAGAGCATAGTCCTCCCTCAGGATTTGGTTGCTGTTGCCCTGTACCCAACTGTCCACTGACCCTACTGGATGCTGTGGAGAAGACACCAAATGAGGGAACACTGCACAGAAACACCAAGAGGTATCTGGACAGACACATCACATCTGGGTTGGCTTAGTTATTTGCCAGGGTCTTGGCATGTAAGTCAGCAGGTGTGCCTGCACGCCACACACCACAGCCCTCTGCACAAATGTGTTGCCCATCAGCCACCTGCATAAAAAGGATTCTTTGCTTTTGTCTCACAAGATAAGTCTCCTGGATACCATGACTATCAGCATGAGTGGGAGCTTAGACTGGACTTCCTCTGTCCTGTGCTGGTCGGCTCTTTATTCTAACCCTCTCCTTCCCCACCCTCAATCTCCTCACCTCAGTTTCCCCCTGACACCTGTCCTTCTTACCCCTGCCCGGTTCTCCTCAGCCCCATTCCCTTCAATGTCCCCTCTTCATTTGTTTTCCATTTAAGTTTTCTGCTCCTAACTAAACCCACCTCCCAAAAAACAAAATACAACGTGGCACTGTGGCAACATTTGCCACTATCAGATCATTCACCCCGATTGTGTGTTCTTCCCCTTCTGCCCTTTGGCCGTCTTGTCTCTCTAGACCATAAACTCCTCAGGGAGGGGACTGGTCTGTTACTACTCTCTTTGTACAGAACCTAGCATCATGGGGCCCTATGTGTGGATGGACCTAAGGCTCCACCATACTAAAATAATTACTAATTAAAAACAAAGAGTTACAGATGAGAATGAGTCACTCCTTTGTCTGATGCAGAGGTGTTCTCCAATAGAAAAGTGAGTTGGAAGGATATGCAGGACAGGGAGATAGCACCATCATTGTCCAAGCTATTCCTCTTGTGTTGATAAACAGGACTTCAGTCTCCAGAAACCACCCTAGCGCAAAGGCCCTCTAGAATGTAACCACGAAGAAACCAATATGGTTCTGAAGAAGTTATTCTAAAAACCTATAGCATTTCATAGATGCTCCTTCAACCGTTTCATTTGAGACACCCTACAGAATTCAGTAGCAGACCTGAATTTACTATGCAAGTCTATGGGATGGCTCAAAAAGCCCTAGCAATCTTGGTATTCTCTAGAAGAGTTATACATAAGGGTAGATTTGGTACCTTCATTTTTAAAGTAAATATAACTTGGATGAAAGCCATCATGCAGCAGCAGGTGAAGTAATGACACTAAAGAAATTCAACGTGACACCTTGGCAGACATGCATGGGTTATGGTTGTCCCCAGACAGTTTTCATATGCCTGAAAGGCATCCAACCCTCAAAACCTATGTAAATATATTACCTACCTAGATTTGGGCCCATCTCCTAAGACTAAATCACAAAGCAGTTACCGCTGGCCAGGTCCTCACTTTCTTTGTCTTCCAACGCTGCTGTCCAGGGGCCTTCACTAGAGCTGCTGCTTGGATCTGCAGCTCAGCGACCTGCCTTCGGAAGTTGTCGATCTCCTGCTGGAGGCGTTGCTGAAGAATCTCATTCTGGCGTCTTTATAAACAGCAACAAGAGGACATTCAGCAATGCCATTTCAGAGTAAGCAGCGAGTGGGTGAGCTATGCCCCCTATGGCACGGGGTGGGGAGGACAGAGGAGGAAGTAGATGCCCCAGCACAAAGGTGGAGGCAGAGAGAGAAGATCAGCCTCAAAGGGCAGGATTTCAAGTCTGAGGCAAGTACCCTTTCTGGACTGCCCGTCAAGCCAGGAGGGATCACAGGCCCAAGGGCCACCTCAAACCTGGGCAAGATATTGAAGACACCTCCTTTCCCTTCCACATTTCCATTCCCTCCCAGGACATTTTCTTCAGTGTAGACTTATGGGAAGAGCTGCCCCCAGTGAAACTTTATGCCTATTTTCTCCAGGGCTCTCCTTCTGGTCCTGGAAGCAAGGAGTGCTAGAGTAATGACTTCAGTCTGCCCCGTGGCAGGCAGCAAGATGTGCTTGTGTTTCCTTTTCCCATATGCATGTCAGTACATCCCTTTGCCTGACCTCTGGAGCACAACCTGCTCATTGTCACAAGCAGGCCTTGAAGCAGGAAGCCCGTGGTCTCTCAGGGCAGCAACTGCCCCAGGCAAACCAAACGGAGACTCTTTCTGGGTCAAGCAACGCAGCAGAAGAGAAGAGCTGGCTCAGCAAGGCTGTGTCTTCACTGGAGAGCTTTGTTGACAGAGGGCCCGTCTGTCAACATAACCCGGGGAGCATCTACACACTTAAATCATTCTGTCGATGGAGTCTCAACAGAACTCTGCATTTACCTCAGCAGTACTATCCCTCACAAATTCGAGGCATAACAATCCAATCTGTCGACAGAAGTGCCCTGTGTCTGCACGAGCCCTTTCCTTTCGGAAGGGGGAAGTTAATGAGCGGGTTTGAAATATGCTAATGAGGGTGATGTCATGAATATGCAGCACCTCATTAGCATAATGGCAGCTGCGGAGATTCAAAAGTGCGGCTTTCGAATCGCGCGTCACCCGTGGAGACAGGACCTTCCAAAAGGACCCCCCGGTTTTCAAAAGCCTCTTCTTCCTCACACCAGATAGGGAGAGGGGGCTTTTGAAAACCAGGGGGTCCTTTCAGAAGGTCCCCATCTTCATGGGTGGCATATGATTTGAAAAGTTGCACTTTTGAATCTCCGTGGCTGCCATAATGCTAATGAGGTCCTGCATATTCATGACAGTGCCTCATTAGAATCTTTCGAACCCGCTCATTAACATGCCCCTTCCGAAAGGGTCAGCCATGCAGTGCAGCCACTTCTGTCGACAGAGGGGACTTCTGGTTGCCGGGCAGCCCTCTTTGCAGAGCTGACATTCCGCTTTCTGGCACCAAAGAGCAGTGCAGTCTGGCCGTCCTCTGTCGACAGAGCAAGTTGTGTGTAGATGCAATCTGCTGCCAGAGGTTCTGTTGAGATTTCCCTGTCAACAGCAACTTCTGTCGACAGATGCTTCTAGTGTAGACATAGCACAAGAGCTCACCTCTCCCAGATCTCAGCCAGAATGCACAGCTCCTCCACTGCTGCTCTTTCAGCTCTTAAACCACAAGCCATGCACAGCGCAGAAGAGAAACTTGAACTAAGGTCGCTTGGGTCTGCCCCGCTACAGCACAGCCTTCCTGGAGACCAATCTGAGCATCCGCTCCTGTGACTCTGCTAATTACATCAGTGCTTTCCCTCTTTCCACATCGTCCCAGGATATGGTGAGCAATACTCACCTGAAGGAGTCCTTTCTTACCTGAGCTTCAGCTGCATCTGCTGCTCACAGGTCTCACAGGGCAAGTGAAAGCCACACACAAATGCTAGAGAGGAACAGCTAGGTTAATGGTTTTCTACATATGCCAGCAGCTGTGCACGGGGAACAGGATTATATCACTGTACACACCACTGTTCACTTTCTAAACAATTTACAGAAGTCCTAACAATAGAAAAACTGGAAGTTTTTGGTTTATATGTATGAAAAATGCTCGAAAAAGTTGAATATGTGCAAAGTTTAGCTCACAGCTTCTTTTTGTTTCCCTGAAAAAGAAGAGGAGGAAATAGCCACCTCTCGAGTTAAATATATTTATGTGTTAAAGCAGGCGTAAAGGATTTGAAGTCAGACGTGAATGCAGGAGCTGCCCAGACCAGATCCTTTGGGGATGATTTTTAACTAGAAGAGGAGCATTCATAGTTAGAGCCCTGTGCAGGTACAGAAACGTAGACCTGCATCCTCCAGGCTCAACTCATCATCTGATCCGCAATCCATTAGTTGGATTTTACTTTCAGTCACACCTGTACAGAGAGCCGTTTGGAGGCAGCCCTGCTGAGTGAGCAGGGCAGGGACTAGATGGCTGCACAGAACAGCCTGTGCCCCCCCGAGCCTGACGGGGGCTCCAGGAGGTCAGTGTTCACTGGGGGAAGGAGGGCACAGGTGGCTTCCCTTTACCACTGGCAGTGCAGAGGTTTGCCCTGTACCACTGCCCCCCACCCCCCAAACACACACACCTCTCAGAGCAGGGGATTGCTGGGCATGGGTATCCGCTCAGCTATCCACGAACCTGGTCCACTGTGGATATGAAGCAGATATCCGCAGATACGCAGGGCTCTGCTCATAGTTTGTAAGGCAAGAAGGAATGATTCCAAGCATCTAGTTCTGCACCAATATAGGCCATAAAATTTCATCCAGTCACCAAGCTCTTATTCTGTGGCTGAGCTACAGCTGGAAAAGCATCTAGTCTTGATTTAAAGACCTCAAGTGATAGAAATGCCAAAACAACCTTTGATAAGTTGTTCCAGAGA
Source organism: Carettochelys insculpta (assembly GCF_033958435.1). Lineage (NCBI taxonomy): Eukaryota > Metazoa > Chordata > Testudines > Carettochelyidae > Carettochelys > Carettochelys insculpta. The sequence continues at coordinate 15,390,042 of NC_134144.1, forward strand.
TTAATTACTCCCACTGCTTCAAAAAAAAAATCCTTGTTTCTAGCCTGAATTTATCTGGCTTCAGCTTCCTGCCACTAGATCTTGTTATGCCTTCGTCTGCTAAATTGAAGAGCCTTCTCCTGTCAGAAATCCTTTTCCTGCGTTGCCACTTGCTGTCTGTGATCAAGTCACCTCCCAGCCCTTCACTGTTGATACGCTAAATAGATTTTCCAAACCTTGAATTGTGCTTGTACCTCCTTTTTTGTATCCTTTCCCAAATCCTTTTGAAATATGACCATCACATCTAGGCCCAGTACACACACAGTATATACAGTAATCTGTATACAGAACTAATGTCATATTCTCTGCATATAAATCCTAGCTTGTGTTTACTTTCTTAGCCAAAGCATTATGCTGTGCACTCATGTTCCATTGGTTATCCACCATGACACCTGAGACACCTTCTCAGCATCCTGTCTTTCCAGGATACATGGCCCATTGTGCCCCTCATGAGCCAAAGATAAGATTTACAGAAAAAGAAAACAGAACTGGACTGGTCGAGAGATTATGAGAGTCTTGCACTATGAGTTTGCTCATTTACTTCTTGATTTGCTCTAGCAAAGAGCCAAAAATCATTACCATCTATCAGCTTCTCAGCGGCAGGCCAGCTTCTAGTAGATTAACAACTACCTCATAAATAGCAGTCTCAGCAAGCAGTGAACTGGGAGAATGAAGTACCCTTTCACTTACAGAGGCAGTTTCCTTGGTAGGGGATGAGGCCTTTTGGAAGGACAATCTACATAAAAGTAGCTGACTCATTTAACCTATGGGTGAGGGAATAGAAGGAAGTATGTATTTTCTAGGTTTTTCACCAGTATACCAAATCCCATATGATAAATATATTTTGGAAGGTGAGAACACAAACTACTCCTGTTCTAAATGGCCTTAGTCAAGGGTTAGCTTTTGGATTGAAACTAAGGCTATATCTACACTATGGGATAAATTCAAATTTATTAATATCATTTTTGTAATGTTGGAATTAATAAATGTGATATTTGACTATCCTCAACTCTCCACGTGCTCCTCACAAAGTCGACTTATTGCTGCCACACTCAAACATTGACCGTTGCAGCAGTGCATCATGGGAACCTGTCCCACAGTTCCCTCATCCCCTTAGCATGCTAGGTATTTTTGCTGGTACTTGACATCATCTTCCCATGTTGCCCTCATTCCCCTTCCGTGGTAAGCAAACGTCCATTTTTCCAGGTGGAGGGAAGGAAAACTAGTGCATCAACAAAGATCACCAAATGCACAGAAATCTCTTTCTTCTATAACTGAATTGCTTTTTAAAACTATAGCTGTAACTAAATTATGAAAGACTTTATAAAAATCATCAGGTGTGTGTCTTCTCAACTGGCCTTCCACTGACTGTCCCCCTCCCTGGATTGCATCTGATCCCTGAAAATAACACGGTGACAATAAGAAGCATGAAGAACGAGTAGATGGTAAAGTTTTGGAAAAAAGAGAGTTGCTGAGGGAAGGGGTTTTGGGTTCACAGTCTGTTATACAACTTCTGTGCAGTCTGTATTCTGAACTGGCCCTCCACCCACTTGTCGCTGCATGGAGGGGTCTCAAGTTAGAAGAAGATGATAGAAAAGGTTAGGGGAAAAGATTTTTGGCTTCCCTCTTCACTTCACAAGCATTGCCAACATGGGGGAAGGGGCTCGCCAAATTCCATTGCCATTGTGGCATGGCTGGGTATTTGGGAGGTTGAATAGTCAGTTGACATGGTCCCCAAAAAATCTCTTTTGGTTGTGGGGTGCAGGGTCAGTGGTTTGGGGGCCACTTGAACTCTTCCCACCAGGCAGCAGCCAGGCCCTGAAAATCTTAGCCACTTGGGGAGACTTCCCCTGGCAGCAGCTAGCCCCCCAGGTCCTTCCTGGGGCAGGAGGTGCGAGGGGGCCAGTTGATGTAGTCTCTCTGAGTGGCTGCAAGCCCCTGAAATTCTTTCCCACCCTGGGAGTCCTAACCACGCGCAAGCCAGGACATGGTGCTGCCTGGCAGCATGGTCAGAACCAAATGACAGGTATGTCCTTTTATTGGGTTGGGGGCTACCCATGTGATGTGGCTGAGCGTGGGAAGGACACTGACTGCGTGGTGCTTGTGGGTGGTGGGGGGTGCGCACAAATCTAAACCTCTGAGAAGAAGTTTCTCGTCCTCTTATGCAAACACGACCCCCCACAACAGCATTGCTGCCACATAGTGTGGTGGGGAAGTGGCTGGCGCCAGGCAGTGCAGAAAAACATACCAAGTGTAGAGACACAACCACAAACTCTGTCCCGGGGCTATTTGTAATGGGTAGATTCGCTCACAGCGCTAATAGCAAAGAAAGATATTTCTCAGGCTCTCACACAAACATGAGTCCACAGCCAAGGGCTTCCTGGTCCCGATTTGAAATTCACAGTGTTCCTGTTACCTCATTCCTGCGCACCTGGAGAGCAGCGGCCAGAGCAGAACACTGTGGGGGTTTGTGGGTTACATACAGGACACATCTGGAGACTAATACATTTGATTTTAAAACATGGGGCTTCCACACTGGCCTTGAATCCAACTTTTAAATTTGAACTTGCTGCTACATCCAGCAAATTCCAATGATATTATATTGATATTAGTTCTTCCTAAATCGAGCTAATGGTATCTATAGTCACATGGTAATATCGAGCTGACTGCGTTAAATTCAAATTTATCTCGTAGTGTAGATGCGGCCTAAAACAATTCCTTGACAAATAAGAGCAGTTCTGAGTATAACAAAAGAGTTGAACTCGGGCCTCAAATCCTTCCAAATACTCACCATAAAAGATGCCCAAGAAGAATATTGCTGTCAGGAAAGCAACCATCTTCATCACACGCCTGGACTGCTCCACTAGAAAGAAATTGTCCCACATGGAAATTGGTGCTATGCGTTCTTTAGTCATATCTGCCATTAGGACTGAAATCTTAAAAATCATGGCTGGGCCGTTAATAGGAGACTGTGATTGGAGTGATAATGCAGGACACGATGTCGCTTGCTTTGGGGCAGGAGACCCATCCCTGGGATTTGTGAGGCACCTGGAACTCTTTTGGCTTTGGTCTGGTAGCTGGGGCTGGGAGAGTGGATTGGCTGCACCGTAGCATATGATCAGAAGATAGCAGAACAAAATCTCAGTACCAAGTTGCCTTAGTGGCGGCAGAGCAGTTTTGTCCTGTTGGTAATGGGACAGATGCAGCCAGATGCAAAGCGTAGTGATTCTTCCTTGCTGTTATGAGGGAAGGAGAGTGAGGGGCTTTTAGGACAAGGCTCTGAGGAGGGTAGGGAGAAATACATCTGCTAAAGGAAGCCAGTAGGCTTAATCTTTAAGTTTTACTGCTCTGACTGGTTCTCTCTGAAATTAGGGGTAATCAGTGATTTTGTGAAGGTCCCTTGGGAACAAGAAATGCCATACTAGCTTCATCTACACCCACGTACCTAATTGGACATGCCCTTGGCTGTGGAATACAGCGGGGCTGTTGGAGGTATCTACCACTCTGCTGGTTTCAGGAGGACAGTTGCTAGAGCAGCTTCTTCCTTCATGCAGTTCCGTACCTGTCAATTAGATAAAAGTCACTTCAGTGACACTATCAGAGGGAGGGGGGAATTGAGATTGCAAACGTTTGGGACAGGGTCCTTGTGCTGTTATTCAGCATCCTGAAGCACCTGGAACACCTGCAGAACTTCTGAATAAGTAACCAAGAAAACAATAACTAGAAGATCTAGGGAGAGGGAATGCCAAGAAGTGCAATGTGGCTCTGTTGCTGGACAAACCCTAGAAGCTATGCAAAGGGTTAGAAACTCTGAACCCACTCTACACCTCCACGATGGATTTAGAGCTAGCTAGAAACAGATTTCCAATTCTGGCCATGGTCCACTTGAAAGGGCTTTTGCTTGCATCCAACAGCATCTCCCATTCCACCTCAGGTTACTCATGCCTTTCAGCTGCACAAGACCCTTGGTTTTTGTTTGTCCCAGGAGAAACAGCAAGAGATGTACAAACTGACTGTCAGCAGGCTGCTCCCTTGAGTCTTCGGCATTGCTGTCACCATGTGGACAAAGCTCCTGCTCAGGGTTGCAGCCTTGTTTCAATCGTGTGACACCAGCAGAGTGCTTACTCCTGTACAGTCTTCTGAAAACCCTGAAGGAAAGAAAATACTGTGAGGACCAGAAGCCACTCCAAGGACGGTGCACATGAAAAACTTTGCCTTTTCCCTGTTTAGCAGGTGCAACTCTTGATCCATGCACACTTTTCAAGGAGAATTTTCTTCAGGAACACATGCGCCGCATCTACACTAGCGAGTACATTCGAAGCTTCAGGCCCTCTTTTGAAAGAGAGTGCAGAGCATCTACCCCCACACGCAGAGCATGCGCTTTCAAAAGAAAATTGAAGGAATGCGCCTCAGCTTTACAATTCAGTCTTCCTAACTTGAAATAGGAAAAGCACCACCCCACTATGAAAGGCCCTTTCAAAAGTAAATATGTGTAGACACTCTGTGACCTGGTCTTTCAAAAGATCGGGTCTGCCATGGCGCTGGCCAGCTGGGACACAGAGACATGCTGGCCAGCGCCTGTGGGGCTCTATGGTCCATGTGTCCAGCAGCCCTTAAAGCTGCACAGACCCAGGAACCCCGTAGCAGGAAGCTGCCATTACACGCACTGCTCCTGCACACCCCTGCGAGCGCCCCCACAGCCTCCAGAGCATAATGGCAAGCAGCCAGAAAGCCGAGGAGTCCAAGGGTCCCCACCACTGGGCATGCCCAGGGCTCGCAGGGAACCAGCCAAGCTCAGAAGAAGCAGGCCCCTTCCTGGACAGAGCCAGAGCTAATAGACCTTATGGGCCTCTGGCAAGAGGAAAGGGTCTTAAAAGAGATGGAGAATAAGCAGCAGCTATCACCCAGCTGACCGATGGGCTGTCATCCAAGGGCCACTCTGTCCGCACTCCTCACCAGGTCAGCTGTAAAGTTAAGGAGTTGCAGCTGGGCTATGCCTGGGCAAGGGACTTGGCCAGCTGGCCAGGGGCAGGGCCTGCATCTTACCTGTTTTAGAAGGAGCTGCAGAACCTCCTAGGTCCCAGGGACAGCTCTGCCCTGCCCATCATCCTGGCCAGCACCTTTGAGGAGACCCCCACACCCTCCCGCAGGGGACAATGAGGAACTGGGACCTGCAGCCAGCCTCACCACCCCTGGAGCAGAGCCAGAGCCAGCTCCGGAGTGGTTGAGTGATGAGGGCAAGCCGCTCATAGACTTCCCCTCCTGCTCTTCCAGCTGTGCCTCGGCCAGCCGGGCATCCCCTGATCTCAGTAGTGGACCCTCTGGTAAGTACCCGATGGGGGGCACACCCCAGATCACTGGGCAGGGGCTCAATACTTGCCAGAGGGCCTTCCGCACCTCCAGTTGACCCTAGCTGGCCACAGCCAAGCTAGATGGTGCCCTTGGGATACAATAACGGCCACCAGCAACACTCAGCACCCACTCCCATGGATAGCTCCATGGCCTTCTCCCATGGGAGGGGGTGGGTGGGATTGGACCTCACAAGAGGGTCGCCCCCAGAGGTCCAGGGATCCTGTCTGCCTCTGTGATCCCCCAGGGCCACACTGATGTCGGATGGAGGACAGGGAACCTACTGGCTGCGGGGAGATGGGGGTTGTGGCCCACAGAGCAGGGTTATGGACTCACAGCCTGTCCCTCAGAGGGCCAGGAGAGCCTCACACTCGTAGTTGTGCTGGACAGCCCCCCAGATGCCAGGGACAGAGATGGGCAGCCCAAATGCATCCCTGCTCTAGGAGGGGCCAGCAGCAGAGCACAGACAATGTGCTCCTCACTGCCTCCATCCGGTGCCAGGTGGAGGTTGTGGAGCAGCGCCGGTGCCTGGAGGAGGCTGAGGTGACCTAGCAGTGGGCGGCTGGGGGGAACTGATGGGGATCCTGAGGGACATTGTGGGCACCTTCTGGGAGAGCCTGGCCTGGCTGTCCCCTTTATCTGCCCCCCTGCTGCTCCCCACTGAACCCCTTCCAGCACCCCCACTGGCCCATCTGAAGAGGCCCCTGCCAAGGCTGAGGCCCCTGCCGAGGCAGTCCCCCAGCCCTACTTCCCTGTCCTCCCCACTCCATCCCAGCCCCACCAGGGACCCCAAACAAGGGGTGGCCAAGGATCCGGGGGAGGATGTGGCTTGAGGCCCTCCACCCCTACTCTGCAATAAGCTCCCCGACCCATGTCCCCCCTTGCCTCTATATACATAGTTTTCTCCCCTTCCATGTGATATATCTATATATATATCTATATATATATCTATATACAGGAATATGGTTCTGTTCTTTGGTTTGGGTAATAACTACATGGTCTGTGTTAATATAATATACTTTATTTTCTCACATCCCTGTGTGCTCAGAGCGGGGGCAACAGGAAGTATGGGGGGAGGGATGGAGAGGAAGGAGTGGGGGGGGTGGGGAGTGTGTGGGAGACCTTCTGGGGGGTGGCTGGGGTGGAGATTATTGGGTCCCCTGAGCAAAGTGGACCTGGTGGATAGGGGTGGCAGCTGGCTGATTGTAGCCTGGCCTGGATTCAGCTGCCCACCCCTAGATGAAGGCATCACCTTTACTCATCACAATTCTGCGAAGAGTGCAGCAGATGCCCACCACTTGGGGCATGTTCTGGAGACCCACTTCCAGGCCTGCCAGGAGACAGCACCACCAGCCCTTCAAATGCCCAAACACACACTCCACCATGTTTTGGGCATGGTTTAGCTGGGAGTTGAAGAGCTCCTGGCTGGAGCTGGGGTGGCCTGTACAGGAACACATGAGCCAGGCCTGGAGGGGATAGATGGCATCTGCCATCATGCACAGGGGCATCATTGTGTCCCTCAGCAGGACATCCCTCTGGGAGAGGTCGGTCCCTGCGTCAATGTGACAGCACAGGCTGGAGTTTCTAAACCCTCATGCAGCATGGGTGCGGCCAGCCCAGCCCAGCCCACATACACGTCCTGGAACCAGCCCCTGCAGTCCACCAGGTCCTGGAGCACCATGGAGCGGTCCCCCTTTCTGTTTATATACTGGCCCCTGCTGTGTTCCAGGGTATGGACTGGCATATAAGTCCTATCCAGAGTGTTGAAACAGTTCGGGAACCTGAGAGCTGTGAAGCCAGCAATAGCCATGTCCACGTCCCCCTCACAGATCACACTCTGCAGGAGTGTGGCATTCATGGCCCAAATCACCTGCATGAGATGGAGAACATATGTGCTCGTGAGGACCTGTGGGGAGTGCCAGGCCTCCCGCCCTCCAGGCCCTTCCTGACCCCCGCCCCTCAGGCCCCTCCCAGCCCCCAGTTCCTGACAAGCCCCCTCTCCTGGGATCACCCTCCCCCTGGCGGGTATGTGGCCCCAGCTTGCCTTACCTCCATGATGACAGCCCCAATGGTGGCCTTGCCCATGCCAAACTGATAGTCAAAGGAGCAGTAGCTATCCAGGGTGGCCAGTTTCCTGACTGCTAGACCTCCTTCTGATGAGGAGGGCAGGCCACATCCTCATGTCCTAATGCCACGACACAGGGGCTAGCCACTGGCAGAGCTCAAGGAAAGTCTGCCTCTGTGTTCCAGAATTCTGGAGCCACCCGGCGTTGTCGCATTCTCCCGTCACCAGGCGCTCCCACCAGTCAGAGCTATTGGAGTAGCTCTAGAGTTGGAGGAGAACTAGGGGGTGCTGGAGGAGTCGCAGGTATGGAGGTTCCACGGCCATGCCGGGGAGGGCAGATCCCAGCAGGAGACGAAGGGCAGCCACCACTGCTGAGGGCAACGGCCAGAAGCAGCTCAAGCTGCTGCTGCTGGTCCATTGTGACGTGTCTGCAATGGCACCTGCTGAGCTCATGGCAGCTCCTGCTGTGCAGGGTGACGCTGTTGGGAAGGGGGCCTTTAAGGGGGGCAACTGGCTGCAGGCCCAGAAGGACTGGTCTACCATGCACCCCATCTGTAGCATTTTCTGTCCCTTTCTTTCAAAGGGGCACTTGGGACAGTATAGATGCTCTCATCTGAAAGAGCACCTCGCCCTTTCAAAAGGGCAGATCGGAAGTGCCAGCCTCTGCTCGTGTGTGGATGCTGTATTTCAAAAGGAGATCTTTGGAACCGTCAATTTCAAAAGAGCACCTTTCGAAATCGCGCTCTCATGTAGACGCAGCTGAGATTCCATTTAGACAGCTGACTGTTGCTGAATATTCCTGCTGCATTGCAGAGTCTATTTACCTTGTTACAAACTTCTCCGTCTATTCCAGTCTGTACACATCAGGTGTATGTTACTTTTCCATTGATCACAATGGGATGTCAACATACGGTACTAGTCTGTCCCACTGGTCTGGCTCGCTGGTTGTTTTTGTACTGCCAAATAAAAAGCCTTCAAGCCACGGTACAGCGATTATCATTGGCAGGCGTGTCTGAGTTATTCTCAGTGAACTCCTAGTTTAAGCATGAAAGCAGTGTTTTCTCTGGTACCACCCAAAAGTAACCCAGTGAATGTTCACTTTTTACTAACAACTTCTTTAAAATAAATCTAGAACCCTTGTCAAATGGGTGTAGGGAAGTTATCGCACTCCTCTTTGCTACATTCAAAAATGTCTTTCACACCCGGGGATACAGCCTCTGCTAAGAGAAGCTGATGACTGACTATCCCTTTGTCTGCAGTGTTCACACTTAACACTTATGCTGTTTTGCCTTAGTCAGCTTCACCGCCACATCAGCAATAGTCCTTTAAGGATCTAGGAACACGATAAACACTAGGTAAAATTGCCTAAAAGCGAAACAAGAGTAACATTTTAAACGCTGCTCCTTTAGCAGTTCTGAGCATCAGCTCTGTAGCGCTGTCTGGATACTGCAAAAGCAATCGAATATTACTAATGACTTTTAGAACAATTCCAGATTCCTGTATATAAACAAAAAGAAGAAGAATGCACCCCAAAGTGTATTTATAGTGGAATCCAATCGCAAATTAGCATTTGAAAACTGCAGCAATTGGTACAAGGAGAAAGTCTGTGGTTCTTACATCTAGTGCTCGTCCCTCACTGTTGACAAAGGCCATCTTCCTATAACTCCATGTATTTCTGTTATTTTACTCAGTTGAGTAGTTTTATTTGGGATCGTTTGTGATATAAACGTAAATGTATCATGTTTTGTAAGCATAATGAAGTCCTAACCCTATGCGAACTCCTTATATCATTCAGTTTGTCAGTGTGTGTGACAGCAGTAAGTTTTGGTGTGGAATATAAAGTAGCACAGCCAAGGTTAGCTTTCTGAGTGGTTTAGCGTTATGGGCCTTGACAAACTCTGCCAGAGGTTAGGGGTTCCAGTACTTAACAGGGAAATGATAAGTTGGCCTCTTCCAGCACCTTATCTGCACTCACCAAAATCTCTTTAAAAAGTTAGCGCCATGACACTAGAATGGGATAGAGAAGGAGATTCCTTCCAGTGAGTGGGCAAGAGAAGGAAAATTTGAATAGGTTCGAATCCTCTAAAAGATCAGGATCCCAGTAAATTGAATCCCAGTGAGTCTCCTTGTTCTCTCTGGCTTGCAGAGCTGTGTCTTGCTAGAAGTGTCTATGTAGCCCTGAACACCTTTGGTGTGTCACTGCACTTCAGATTAGATCTGTATAGTCTACACCAGAGGCTCGTACAGCACCTGCAAGACCCCTAATAGCACGGGCCTGGACAGAAATACAGCGTGGACATACAGAAGCATTTTCTAGTACAGTTCTTGGCAGCCAGCACATGCTGGCAGCAGCAGGAGTCCCTTCTCATACCTCCTCACCCCTGTTTCTCGGTAGATACTGGGCTTCTGCTGCTGAAGGCTGGCTAGTCTTCCACTGCGCCTTTCCATTGTGTCCCCTCCACCGAAACTGCCGCCAGGCCCTGCCCTGCTCAGCCTGGGAGAAGAAGAGCAGGGTTTTAATCCATTCAGTTTTCCAAGCAATCAGTATGAACCAGCTTGGATCAATGGGGCCTGCAAGAACACCAAGGATGAGATGACACGTTAGATATCATCTGAAAGCCATGGAGGAGGAGATAACAACAGGCCCATTTTCAGTTATGGAATAGAACACCACTAGTAGGGGCAGAAAAAGTACCCAGAAAGTTACTTAGTAAAAGTACAGCTGCTTTCACTTCTGGATACTTGAGTACAAGCTAGATGTGACATGCGCACGCGTGTGTGTACACTTTTATGTGAGCTGAGTTCCAGGAGGACACCACACGTTCCTCCCAAAGCAGCTGTACTTCTACTCAGGTAACGTGTGGGGTAATTTTTTCACCTCTGATTACCAAGCTACTGGCACAGGCACTTATCTTACTATTGGGCTGTGGAAAGAATCATTAACAGGCAGCATCTGCAATACAGTTCAGCAATGGATAGTAACATGCCTTTATTTATGCTCTAAGAGCTGCACTCCAGCATTACTGCAGCCCCTTTGTGTCTAGATTATGATGCTAGTAAATGCAAGTGAGGGTGACATGCACCATCAATAAAACCTTCGATTTCACTGGGACTAGCCAGGTAGACCAGTACCTCATACCAGGAGTAAGGACATCATAATTTGGCCCTTGAGGGTAAAAATGTAATTAAGCAACAGATATTTTCCCCTTATAGGGAGTGCCGAAGAGCACATGTACATGGGAACACTCAGGAAAATAAAGCATGTTAACTAAAGGTAAATGGTATTAGTTGAAACGCATTAAGCTCCACATGTAAAAGTTCTCATTCAGAAGTAAAGTTATCTTAGTTTGTTTTGGCTTACTTCAGTGGATGCCCTGTATAGACATGTCCACAGCTCTAAAGGTATTAAACCCTAAGGTGGTGCAGAAAATCCTAAGAGAGATAGATGTGAGGGTCTAATCAGGCACCCCCACCACACAGCTGAATGGGGTTCTTTCCACTGATTGCAATGGATTTGGGGTCATGCCCCAAGTGAAGAAAGCCTCTGCTCCCAGGAAATTTTGTTTCCTTTTGGGAAAATACCAGCACACAAGAAAAAAGCTGACCCTATCCCTACAAGAACCTTTCAGGCTGGGGTTTCCAATGGAGACTAAGGGAAAAACTCCCCACTGTGACTGGATTTTGATGGGCTTGGGCATATTGTCCCATTGGATTGCTCTCATCATGGTCCCCATGGGGTAGCTTATTTAAATTTTAAACAGCTCCCTGGCAGCAGCTCTGGAAGATCTCTAGTGCTGTCTGGCAGAAGGTGCATCCTCCTTTTCCTGGCTACCTCCAAGAGAGCTGGAAATCAGGCCACTTGTGGACACCTAAATAAGGATTGAACTCTCTTAATTTAGGCCCATGTTTCAAAAGGTTTTCGCCTTCCAGTCCAGTAGGATTGTGCTGAGCTCTACAAATATAAGCCCACCGTAGTTTTCCTTTGGGTTTCATTCCTTGTAACTGTACCACAGATATTTCACCGCCCTCCATTTCATCACAGTGGCTAGAGTTTTAGAAACAGTGGCCCTTTCACCTGTCCTCCTTCTTTTGTTTCTCACACATGTATTATCCATACTGGCAATGCAAAACAGCAGTACCATTAGGCTTGCAATTGTCCTCCCCTGTATCTTGCTGTTTATCCTGGTCTTCCACTTGTATCCAGTTCAGTACATTGAAAAAAACCTATTTTACATAAAATGTTGTAACATTCTCACCTCAGAGGAACCCTAAACGTTGTCCCCCAAGACCAGTCGTGAAAGTTCCATGGGCCGGGATCAAGCCCTCAGTCAGTGAAACATGTCACAGTTCTGAGGGCAATGACGGCACATAACACACCATGCTCACTGCATATGGCACTAGTGGTATCAATCTCTAATGAAATGGCTCAGCAGTGAGAAAAACTAAACGCTTTGTGTGACCAATGATCTCACAAAGACTCTCTTGTGTAATGTTAAGCCAGGCATGAGGTCACACAGCAGCTAAACAGTTCCTAGCGCAAAGCGCAATAGACATGAGACTCTTCTAAGAGGCATAACTTTAAACAAATAAAGAGTTCCCATTTGTTCTGCTGCAGACAGTGGTATCCTCCTTCTCTGATAAGTCTACAGCTTATCAGAGAAGATGTGTAAAAGTATTACAAGTCCCTACTGCAAGCTGTGCATAAGCATTGCACCTTTTTTTACACCATAGTGCCATTAGCACCTTCCACCTTGGCTGCGTCTACACTATCAAGTTCTTTCAGAAAAAACGGGACTTCCCTGAAAGACCCCATGGAGCATTAACACACAAAATGTTCTCTTTCGATCCGAAATCGAAAGCATGCAGCACCTTTTCTGGTGTACCACTTCCTCTCCCAGATGAGGAAGAGCACCTTTTCCCAAAAGATTCTTCTGAGAAAAACCAAGTATAGACACCCCAGAGGCCCTTTTTCAAAAGAGCAATCCTCATGGTGCCAGATTTTTCAATCCCCAGCCTTCTTTCAAAGAACAGGGGCTTTGCAGATGCTCTCTATCAAAAGAGTGGATCAATTTTTCAATCCGCTTTTTTGTGTGTGGACACACTCGTTTGAAAGAAGTTTTCTCGGAAGATGTTTTCCGGAAGAACTTCTTTCAAAGGATCACTGTAGTGTAGACATAGCCCTGGTGTAAACCTACATAGATCCAGTTTGTAAAATCTGGTAGAACAGGGTTGGAAGACACCTGTCATGCACCTGTCATTCAAAAGCCCACTACCTCTGTGGCTACTGCTCCAAAGCAAGGCATGCCCTTCAGATGCCTGCAGTCAACACTGATCTAGAGCAAGAAGTGACATTTTATGAATGGGGAAACAGAAGCCGTTGGACCACAACTACAGTCTCTGATGCTGAAGAGATTTTTGGCAATGAGACAAGTTGACTATCAAGAAATCGGAGTTGAAGACCAGTAAAATTTTCACCAAATCTCTTTAATGACTGGGAAAGTGAATGTTATGAATTAGCAAGTGAAAACACCATTAAAATGGGCAGTGATACTTCATCGCGCACTAGAAAATTATCTGCAGTATATTTTATGAACATGATTAGGTGTTAGTAACATAAAACCTCCGTAGGGAATTCAGCAAGGTGGGGGAAGAGAACAGCTTTGTGCACTAATCACAAGGTGTGCAGAGTGACTGTCATCTCTTCGAGTGTGTTTCTGACGCTAGAACTGAACCATGTAAACCACTAAAAGGTGCTACCCCAACAAACACACAGAAGAACACGTTTACTGTTTGAGACACAAGTGGTCTTATCACTGGGATACAACCTTGAACCCCCCCAAGCCTTTGCCAAGAGGATTCACAAATACCAATTTTTCAAATATTAGTATAAAATTTAAGTCAACGCACATCCCTAATTTGGAATTTCAAACTCTACGGTCCCCAGTCTCCTCTCACATGCACTATTGTAGGTCAGGAACAACGTCACAGATGACAAAGTGGTCTAATGATATAAACCCCGTGGCTATGGTTACACTAGCGAGTTTTACTGACAGAACGGATGGAACAGCCACACACAAAATGCATTTTGTTGACAGTTTGTCCACAAAACTCAGCACTTTTGCTGGAAGCGTTCTGCCTCTCTGCCATGAGGCATAATGCTGCTGTTGATAGAGTCTGTTGACAAAAAAGCCATGTGGATGCTCTGGGGGAGGCCTTCTCTCGACAGACAGGGCATCCAGAACAACGGGCAGCCCTGTCTGCTGTGCTTCTGGGGGCCTGTTTTGCTGAGTGATCAGCCTGGCAGTCTAGCCGCTGTGTCAACAAAGCGGGGCACTCTACCAATTGGCTTTAATGTGTGGCCACACTCTATTGCCAGAAGTGTTGTCAAGAAATCTCTTCCGGCAGTGACTTCTGCCAACAGATTGCTGTAGTGTAATCATAGACAGTGGGAAAAGACACAAATCTTTTTCTTTTATGTTTATAAGAAAAGGGTTGGCTGTTGATCTTCCGCCCTTTATGATGATAGGAAGGTCTTTGACATGGCCATCAAGGATTCCTTCACCAGCTGCATATAGCGACCCTCTTCATTACTACCCCAAAAAAGAATCTTCAGGGCCATGTGAAGAGCAAAGCAGCTGTTCAACAGCACACAACAGCATTTCCCCACAGTTTGGAGCTGAACACAAAGTTTACTATTACACCCAATAGAACCCTCAGGAGAGGTTTGTTTAGACAAACTGTAGAGCTACACAAATTGGCTGAATGAGCTCAGTCAAGACACCAGGGCTAAATCTCTCTTGAAACGAACCATAGGATTGCTGATGACATTATTATTTTCCATCACAACTAAAATATTACTGGGATGACCTGCCTCGAGATGCTCAAATACCACTAGATACCCTAAATTGGTAGATTAGATAGATCCAGTAGTCATATTTCATACTTGCATGAAAGATAGAGGCTTATTTTTAGATTGCTGGAACTACTTCACAGAGTCTTTTTAAAAGAAGGAAATAGACTTACAAATAGAAATGACTTAATGTGATGGAGAAAATAGATCACGATCCAATCACCAGCGATTCTCTGATTTGATGTGAATATATTCCTTATACATAAAATAACCTCTTACCTAACACTTCCAGGCACCTCAATATTTACTAGCATTTAATTTCTCGGAGGGAAAGGGACTGAGTCCCAGAATTCCGCACCTTCTAAGGACAAGTAGATGCTCAAAAAGAGCCAAAGGATTAATAGTGAGAGCTTTAGTTAGCCTTCACTTCACCAAGAAAACGCAGCTCAGCTGCAGCTTTAGGTTTTCAGCAAGTTTTCTGTTTTTCCTGCAAACTTCACAAGTGAGCTGGTTTCATAACTTAAGAAATGGAGGCAATTGGTGGTACCTTGCAAATCATTTTGGTTGCTAGCCAATCTTTGGGCAGTAAAATTACGGACATATGGAAGTATGGGATTGAAACAGTGCCTAGCTGTAGCCCAGAGATGTTGGCAAAAGGAATAGGTCAGCTTCAAGTGACCACACTGGCAGCTAGGAAGTTCCAGGATGACCAGGTCAGCAAGAGGTGTCAGAAAGGGATACTTGTTCATAGCAGGCTGTCATGTTAGGCTTTTCAATCAGCACTTCCCACCAGCTGCATTATAGCTCTTGCCTCGGGCAAGGTTAATCATTTCACTGCTACAGCATCTCACCACAAGGTATGCTTCTGCCTCTCCAGTTTTCTTTTTAACCAGATGCCAGCAGAACACATCATTAATCTGCCCAGGGCCCTCCAAATCTACATGATGGCAGCCACATAAGTCATGTTTACCATTGATGCTACATATGACACGTATTTTTCAAGTAAAGCAGCAATAAGCTTTTTTTTTGTTTGTTTTTATTGAGAGGTGTTAGTTACCAGCTCCCCAGTTCCGCACCAGGGAGGGGGCAGGGAGAAATCTACTAAAACAAACACCTGCTGATGGAAACCACAGGTACCTCAGAGAGGAGTAGCAATAATGTACTGACAAATTTCAAACATAATCATCCTTTACTGACACACATGCACGTCATGAAGTATTATCCCATGAAGCATATTACATAAGATCTGAGCAACCTGCCTGTCATTTTGTAATGCAACCCATAGTGATTTTAGGATGTGTATTGCTCTCGTTTAGAAAAAGAGAGAGGGGGTCTGTGTAGGGTCTGATGTAAAAGATAACAACATGCAAAAGGAAGTGCTGGGGAAGGGAGACCTCACTAATAAGTGGGAAACAAAAATCGGCTGATTGGCCCTACCATCCCCACCAAAAGCTACGTTTTGAGGTTCTTCATGATTGCTTCATTCAGTCCTGGCAAGACAATAGTCTACATCACCTTTACTGATGGGTAATGTAAGGCTTACACTGAGTAACGAGCAATTTGGTCTGACGTTTCCACAGCATTTCTGCCAAGACGGGATGGCAGCACCCTTTTGAGTGAGTGTTTGCAAAACACCCTGCTTCTGTCCGGCACATTGAGCCTGTTCTTGAAGTGCGGGGTTTGTGTGTTACATGACTGATCTCTGGGGAGATGTACACTTTAGCTTCAGAATCTCTGGGCATGGGTAGTTTCTGATATGAATGCAGGCAAAACACCAGTAGGTTCCTGAAACCATTTCAGGCCTCCAGCCCGTCAAAACACTGACCAAGCTGGAAAGGCAAAGAGTGAGTGTTATGCTTTTGGTGGGAAACTTCACAGGAGGTCTCCAGGTCCCAATAAGCCTAAGGTGACTCTCTGCAGGAGGTTATGCCAGTGCTCTCAGGGTTGTCAGAGACAGCTGTGGCATTGCCTGGCACCAACCAGAAGAAACCCAGATTTAAGTGTGCTGTAATGTAATGAGAATGAAAGACATTTCGCTCTCCAAGCGGGAAACAGGAGGCATTATGCTTCTGTTTTGTACTTGGCAGGCAGAGGGCATGATCAGCCTGAGCCTAAAGATAGTACTTCACTTCGCCTGGATATTATTTATTCTGTCTTATGACACAGGCACACACAGACCGTATTTAAGCAGTTGGGCAGATGTTGCCTTGAGACAAAAATACACAATCCGTTTCTGAGAAAGCAGTAGTATTCCCAGTGAACTGGCTGCAGGCTTAGGACTGTAACAGTGTTGCTATCCACTTCCAAACAAGGCAGTTTAGGTATCCACACAACAATCTGCAACTACACCCACCTCATCCAACTGGGACTTGAAAAAGGCGGAGCAGGAATAGACTTCTGGAGCCAAAATGTGGTTGACACCTCACTAAAGGGAGTTGTCAGTACTGTTTCAGATGATGTTATTTGGGCACTTGGTGACAGTAAATGAAAAGGGAGATACACTTACAATTTCTTTCTTTTTGCAACACAAGCTATCAGCGTGCAGAACCTGAGAGATTGTGGGTTTGCCCAATCAGTCATTGCACAGCTATTCTCAGCTACTGCTGTCTCTAATTTGTAACCAAAATGCAATGACTTCCACCCACTTGCCAACATCTGAAGGACAAAATAGAGAGCACTTATTAGAATGAACATATTCTGTACCACCTCGCTATGGGAGGAGATTAACAACCACATCGCCATAATGTATTTGACCTTCTTTGCAAATTACTAGATACAAACAGCTGGTCTTCATAGGTATAATTCTGCACATTAAGAGAGCAAGATATGGGACATTTTGATGAAAAACAGTTATTTTCCATTTAAAGTCTCTTCTTTCAGCGGACCACCTTAACAGCCTTTGGCTCATCTCATGGAATCACCAGCAAAGTTTCTTTGTAATTTAAACAGGACAGGATCTGGCTCAATAATTTTTGATCAGATAGAAGTACAAGATCTTGGACTGATTACATTTACCATTTCATACACAAGATCTGTAGCCAGTTTCTGACACAAATGCTCATGGGAGATGCTGAAGTTAACGTACGTAAACATTGTGCGTGGCACACGCAAACCTGATGTGATACTGAAGTTGGGATCCAATTAATCGTGTTTCTTTGTTGTTTTGCCATATGAAACTTCTATTTAAAAGGCCCCACATTTTATAATAAGCTTTTGTCCAATCCAAAATATTGATTTTTCAAGCAGCCCAAAATCTACATAAGACCCCAAAAATCTCTCTTCACACATGAGCCCTGGGCAGGAGCACTGCCATAAGTATCACCTCCTTCCTCCCCCTTCAATTGTATGATATTCACTGTACAATGACCTACCGGTAACCATGACAGTCAGGAGAATGAAACATCCATTTCCCTTGATGTCTCATGACAGGGCTATAACAAACCCAGATCAGAATCTATTGCTGCTATGAGTTCTATGGTTCTTTAATCTTTAACGTCTGGTACAGTGCAGATTTTCTGATAGCTTGGTTTATGTTAGCACAATATATCAGAGAATTTGCTCCATAAATAGCAAAGTGTGTCTTTGTGGTCAATTTGACTCCCTTTCTCCTGAGGCCCCCTTTGTTGTCATATGTCTGTTTCCTCCTTTCAAACAGTTTGAGATTGACTGGTTGACATATAAATAAGACTTCCTTGAGTTTCAGCTTTCACAAATCATTCAGACCAGTGTCTTGCTGTTTATTGTATTGCTGGGGTTTGAGCATTGGCCTGCTACACTCAGGGTTGTGAGTTCAATCCTTGAGGAGGTCATTTAAGGATTGGGGCAAATAGGTATCAGGGATGGTGCTTGGCACTGTCAAAAGGGCAGGGGACTGGATGAGATGACCTCCAGAGGTCACTTCCAGTTCTAGGAAGTGTGTGTATGTTTCCTCTGAATGTAATAAACTCCTTTATAAGCACAGGATACAAATGCGGCTTTGAAACATAGAATCACAGAACAATAGAATTGGAAGGGCCCCCGAGAGGTCATCAAGCTCTGCCCTCATGACAGGACCAAGCACCATCCAGAGACTCTAGACCATCCGTGATAGGTGTTTATCTATCCTGCTCTTAAGTATCTCCAGTGATGGAGATTTCACAACCTCACAAATAGCAAATATATAAACAGGCCATTCTGGGTTCATTGAAGGCTCTCAGAATGGGGAAAAAAGTACATAACTAAAGGTCAAGAGAAGGAACTGCTATTTCCAACTTAGTCACAGAGGTGTATCCCCACGTGAAATATCCTGATTCAGCCACATAGCTGCTGAGGGGCAGATGATTCCCTACACGGCATATTTACAATTTCCAACCTTGTAACTTCACAGGGTTGGGAAAATGTTATGTGTATACAATTTCACTTACTAGGCTAAGTTCTAAAAGGAATTAATGTCTCCCCGATGTTTCATTCCAACCCTGTTTTAGCTCTAATTATGAACATAAATTACATGATTTGATGACACAAAGTGTCCAGCAGTCTTTGAGAAAATCCTTAGCTCTATGTTAGCTCCTTTGTTACAGTTTTTCACTTCTAGAGGTATGCCTACACTTACCAAAAATGAATTCCATCAGGCTTGATCTTCCAGGGTTCGACTTAGCACGCCTAGTGGGGATGCGGTAAATCAAACCATCAGGGCTCAATAGTCAGCCCCGGTACTCCTCATTCTCGCAAGAAGTAAGGGAAGTCAGCAGAAGAGTTTCTCTTGTCGACCTCCCTCTGTGTGGGCAGCCAGAAAAATTGATCTTCAATACATCAATTCCAGCTATGCAATTGTTGGAGCTGGAATTGCATATCTGAGATCAATTTTTAGGTCTAATGCAGACCTGGACTAAGACTGATGTGATGCTTGAGCACCAGATTAGAGCTGCACTACTTTCTGAAATGGTTGCCTACAGAGATTTGGCAGCAAATCACTTTGTGTATAATGATCTACCCAGAGAGTCATTTCCAAAGTAGCAGAACTCTAAATAATAGAGTCCTATTGCAGAATGGACTAATGAACAAATGCTTAGTGGTTTGGTGGTCTCGCTAATATGCCAAGTTTCTGCCAAGTCAAAGTACAAAAAATGGAAGACGTAGAGAAAGATCATCTTGAACACTCAGGAGACAGATGCAAGGTTCTGCATCTGAGACAATTTACTTCCCATTTTTAATGTTCAATAATCCCCAGGTATGTCACAATCACATTAGAAGGAGACAAGCACGCTGAGCTCTTTTGCAACCAGTGGTCCATGGATTTCCAAAAGCCAGATCGTGGGGATCTCCAGTTCTGGGTGCCCAGCCCAAGGCACCTTATACAGGGTTGAGTGTGCAGTAAATGCCCAGCACCCATTGTCCAATTGTCTGGTCATGTGAAATTGTCCCAAGCCCCACCTCCAAAACTGAGCCACCACCATTAATAGTTGCTTTTGGAAATCTTGGCAAGTATGTTTGAAGAGCTAATTTGACTCCTGGACCCAAGGTCTGTGGCACCTTTGCATATCCTGGGGGTGGGTTCAGCTCCCGATACAAATTAATAGCAGCCTTAGGGTCTCTCTGAGCTTGCAGTTGAGTGCCACCAGGCTCAGCTACTATGGGCTATCCCATCATCTGGAAAAAGCTGCACCGGAGGAACTCCTTGGCCATGCTTCCGTCCCCGGCCATGAGCCTGGAGTAAAGCAGACACCTTTGATCCAAGAAGAGGGAAACAACCACACAATACAGCAGTGCATAGCAGCACAAAACACAGTTAGCTACTTCCACCCAGCACCTGCCAGTGCAAATAGGAACACACACACACCAGCGTGCTCCCACCTTCACTCTTCAGGTCACACTGGTAAGTTGAATGAGGAAAGCAATGCAGCCCCTGATGAGGGGGAGAGAGAGAGAAACAGAGAGAGAAAACGTATATACACTCTGTAGCATGAAGACATAACCCAAAAGAGCCACGCCTCACGCTGTAACCAGAGAACTTCCTGACTGACTGAGACATGCCTCTCTTTGTTAAATACCCCTGCAAACTATCCAGGTCCTCTCTAGCCACTGTGGAGGACCAGGAACTCGATAGCCACATCACAAACTCAAGCACTCACCCAAATTGCCGGAGTGGTTAAGAAGAGAGCAAGTACAGACCAGACAACAGCAGCAACATGAAGAGCACTGAGTAATGTGGGCCATGAACTTGCCTGGCTTGCCCCATTTCTCTCATGTCTTGCTGGCCTCAGGCCATGTCTGGAACACAAATGAGAAATGAAGAAGGGAAGGAAAAAAAGAAGGCTTGTTTCTTTAGGCTGGAGCAAGCACTAGCTGTACCAAACAGCTCACCTCTCTTGTGGGAGAAAAGGCAAGATCTAGGGGGAAAGTGAAGTGTCGGCATAGTCTGTTTCAGCAGTTTGAGTGGTGAAACATGGTGTGAATGGAGACATGGTGTTCGCTCACAAATTCTACAGGTACCAAGAAATTATAAGCCTGTCAACATTTTGACTTGGAGGACAGGCTGTGACTCACCACCACAGTGCCTCCTGCTGGTCAGTGTGGGAACTACCGCTTTTGGATCTGGAGTGTCTGCTTCTAGTCACTGTCTGGCTGGGTATTATCTGTCTTTTCCCATATCCCCTCAGGGTTCACATCCCTCCCAGACCATGGTAGCCCTTCCCTGGGTACTGGCCTGCAGTGACACCCATACTCTTGGCTCCCTCCTTCCCAGGGAATCCCGTTATACTTGAGCTACCACTTGCCTCAGTCTGGCACGATGACCACTGCCAGTAGTCACCTAGCCCCTTCCCTCCTGGGCAAGCTGCAGTGTGAAATGGCCACATCATCACTGTCCGGGGGGGCTGGATCTGCTGCCTTTTCCTGCCCTGGCTGCTCCTCTGCAGCCCTAGTATTTCCCTGGGTCCCTATCAATGGGCCTCTGCCTGGGAGCCAAGTCAGGCCTGAGCTCCCCTGGCTCACCCTGCCTTTCCTCAGTGCTACTCTGGCCAACTACCCTCTGTTCAGAGGCAGCTAGGTCCCTCTCCCTCCAAAGCCGGTCTGAGACGGAGCTCCATTTACTCTACCGCCCTTTGTACAGGGCCTAGCCTGGCCCACATCAGCGGCCTCATGCCCTCCCCTGATTGCTCCTTGGGCCAGCCCTCTCTCAGAACTCTTTGAGCCCTTCATGTGACGGTGCAGGGCAACCACCCCATGACAACTTGGCATAGACTTAGCCTCACATTACTGCAAATGCAAAATGCATTTTTTTAAAAAAAGCTCTTGAAATGAAAGAGAGAGAGAAAGGATGTGGGATGGAGCACTGCTGGTAGCTAATAGGCACTGAAGCGGAAAAGTTAGAAGGGCCACAGGTTGTGAAAGAGGCTGTCACTCACAGCTGTTTCGGTGTATAACCAATCAGTATGATGTGTTGCTAGCAAGAGAACAAGTCTTTCGGTTTACAAGTGCTCCATGCTGGGTCTGTAAATGATGATCACCTCTCTCCTTTTCCAGAGGTCCCTCGTTCAAACAAAGAAACTGAAAATTCTGGCAGAGGAGTTCAGGGACACAAGAGGGGAAATGCCAGTAGCTTCTACTGTAAGATACATCATCTTCCTCAGCAAGCTTGATGAAGTCTAAAGTGATAGTGGGATTATATCATTTACATC
This sequence comes from Carettochelys insculpta, assembly GCF_033958435.1. NCBI lineage: Eukaryota > Metazoa > Chordata > Testudines > Carettochelyidae > Carettochelys > Carettochelys insculpta. The sequence goes on from NC_134144.1 coordinate 15,412,003, forward strand.
CTAAGCCTGGAACTTTATGCTTCCCAAGACAAAGGATTCCTGAACACCATTTCAACCATATGTGCTATGGCAGGGATCGGGGCCGAAGGAAGGAACCCAGCTCAGATGTCCAAGCTGAGGAACGTCTATAGGTTCAGAAGGGGAGTGCCTCTGACTGCCAGCGAAATTGCCTCTGACTGCCAGTGGGGAGAAAAAAGATGTGAATTACATCTTACAAAGCAGAAGCCTGGCCTGTCATTTTGCAAGTGTGGAGTGCGAGGTGAAAGATAAGACATCCTCATTCTGTTGTTAATCCCAGCAGACTTGCGTGACTGACAACCATGAATACATTTCATAGTCTCTGAGCTGGCAATCTCTAAATTAATTTGGCAGGGGTGTAGCAAGATAATTGACTTTACAGCATTGCAGAGGTGGACAGGATTTTGTTTTCTTACAGGGAAAAAAGCAGCTATAGAGGAGATTTTCCAAAGTCACAAAGGAGTGTTAGATTCCCACTAACCTGGGGGGTCACGTGCCTAAACCAAAGGTAGCAGGAATGCTGGGTTTTGTCCTTGAGTTCCAACCTTGTACAGGTTCAGCCTCTGAAATCCGGCACTCTCTGCTCTGGCAACATCTGTGGTCTGGCAATTTCAGTGTCCCATGGATGTTGCCAAACCAGTGAGTCTCAGTGTCTAGAAGTGGGTGCCAGCTGTGAGTCCCATGGCTGGAAGCCCTGACCTGGACAGTTGCATCTGGGGAAGGAAGCTAGTGGGGTTCAGGAAGCCAGCGGTGGCTGGGTTGTGGCAGCTGGAGGCCACTAAGCTGGGGAGCTGGGAAGCTGCAGCATCCGGGAGCAGGGTATGGAAGCTGGTGGTGGCTGGGGAGCACAACCCTCACCAGGGGCACGAAGCTGGAGTCTGGCAGGACAGCAGCCAGGGCTGACAGCTGGGAGTGGGCAGACACTCGGAGTGGGGCCGGTGGCCAGCAGGGGAGTATTGACCTCCCTGGGTCTGCCAAAATCTTTGGTTCAGGATGGGTCAGGTCCCGAAGGTGCCACACCAGGGAGCTGCAGCCTGTTTTTCCCTTGGTATAAGAATGCTCCCATAACTAGTAACAGGCCACCTCAGACTAACCATGGATCGAGTCATTTAAATCTGTTGCTCATTTTATGGAGCTAATGCTCTCGCTCAGCCACTTTTGAGGCAACTAACTGTGCGCCGTAGGACTAGTTTGACCCAGCTCTTCAGTGGTTCTTGCCAGCACACTCACTCCATGTCATCACACATTCGTAGTCTGCTGTTCCAGGCTAAATCATTTTCTACCTCCCAGTTCCTGAAAGTTTACAAAACTCTGCTCTCATCTGTGATTTTCTTAATAAGTGAAATGCAGATAGCATGTCATGTATGGCTCAGTGAAATGTGCTACGATTAGACTATCTTAAATACATGAGGAAAGGGTTATAGAGAATTACAGTGAAGGAATTAGGTCAGCTTTATTCAAAGGACATGGGTGACTCATTGCTGTGATTGTTACGTTTCTATTATTATTACAGTAATGTCTAGGAGCCCTTGTTGAGCCCAGGACTCGGTGTGTACAGAACAAAAAGCTAGGCACCTAATCCATATTTAAGCCACTAAATATTTTTCCTGATTTTTGTCTCTGATCCAGAAGAGCACTTGAGCATGTGCTTAAATCCATCCCTTTCCAAGACATCGCTTAGACATGTGTTTGAATATGTACTTAAGTTCCATTGGTATTCAAATAATCAGTTGCTTTTCCGATGAGAATCTGGGCCCATCAGAGGTTCAGAGAACCCATACTTCATAATGAATGAATGAAAATCAAACATATCTTCTAGATTGGGAGTTGTGAGGGCTGAAAGTTAGGGGACATATTTGAGTACCTAATTATGAAATTAGGTGTCCAGCTTTAGACACCCACGTTTGAAAATGTTGGTCTCACTTTATTCCACTGGCTGCTGATCCACCAAAGCACTTGCTCATATTTCAGTGTCTAAAGAGGGACGAAATTTCTGACATACACAAAGTTACTGATTTGCTTCAGTGCTGTGTTATATTTGGGCCATAGAGTTTCAAATATGTGTTAGGCCTGCAGTTGAGAACAAGTAGGGTTACCATACTTGACCTTTCAAAAAAGAGGACACCCCGCGAGGGAGCGTGTCTGTATCAGTATATATCAATTCACATTGTATTAATCAATCAGTGTACTATATATACTAGACCACATTAATACAACGTGAGTTGGTAGATACTAATATAGATACATTCCCTCCTCAGGGTGTCCTCCTTTTTGAAAGGTCAGATACGGTAACCCTAGGAAAAATGCTGCATGCTGCCAGCCTTACTTTTAACCTTGGTGGGTAACTCTTCTTTGAGTTCTGTGTATCACTCGGAGGAGCAGCAGTGATGTGTAGATTAAGACTTCTCAGCAGAACAGATCCCCTGGGACATTACACAGATAACTACCGTACCCACAGTGCTAATTAGGGATTTTACCTCAAAAAGAAAAAGCTCCACAGAAACAAAGGAAAGCCATCCAGACCCAATAAATAATAGCCTTGCACAATGTATCTCTTATGGACAAATCCTCCTGCATTGAATAGAATAGGGTCTATTTTATTTAGGCCTGCTAGGCCATCCTGTACAATTCAATACAATTCATATATATTCGTGATCTAGAATGGTGTAGCGTGGTAAAATAAAGCACTCCACAGAAAGAATTTCATTCATTATTCAATTTAATTCATTTTTAAGTAATTCCTCTTCAACTCCACTGGCTTCTTTCCTCATCCACTCTACAGGAATATTCCACAACTGATGGAAAATTCCTCTTCCACAGTCACCTCCCAGAGGTTCATTTCCTTCCAGCTCCAAACAGCCTGGCCTGTACTTAGTGAGGGTCAAATTGTACTAGGCCCCTGCAGCCACATTTTGTTGTGTCACATTTATACCCACGTCTGTGTTGCGTTTCAAAGCCCCATGTCCCCAAAACACTACTGATCTCAAATGAATGGCATTCGGCCATAACTGGTTTTGAAACTTGCCCGTCAGAAGAAGGGGAAAGGACTGGGTCGCTGCAATATTTTTTTGGTCTTCTATTATGTTAATTGGGCTGCGTCGACAGTAACTTGCACATGTTGAGCTCTTGCCATTGCATTGCAGATGCGCGAACACTGGTGCAGTGAACCGTTGCAGTTTAACATTATTGGGTTTGCTTTTCTATTCTGAGGACATTAAGAAAAGGAGACGTCCACTAGTGCTTCCAATACCACAAAAGGTTTTTCAGAGACAGCCTTTGCAGCTAAACATTTTATCTGGGTTTCTGCATCCATCTTTAATATAGGCCATCCTGCAGCTCCAATTCAGCCACCTGCCTAGTCAAGTTATTTCTGTTGCCTCAAAAGTTTCCTATAGAAAGCAACTTCTTAGAAAGAGGAGAAGAACAACAACAACCCAGGTATCCTGTTTGGATTATTTAGATCCACTTGCTGGTCCACAGGTTCCCTTTCGTATATTTAGAACAAAAGACTAGCCCTCATACTTCATTATTAATGACCACATGCGCCAATTACAGTCTCTTCTGATCAACTTCCTTCACAGAACATAGTCTGTCTTTTGATACTTTCAGGGCTACAAATGCACACAGGATGCTAAAAACATGCTCAGTTTCATGTCTTGTTACCACAAGTTCATATTCCAAACAACTCTGCTGAGTTCTACCTGGCTGAGGGGGTTCCAAAAATACTTAACTAGGCAAAGTTTGGCAGCCCGGCTATCGCTAAGACACTTAGCTAAATCATATGCATTCATCATCAGTTTGTACTGCAGGTGCTTATGGTTCCTTAAAAGAAACTGAGTACAATTACAGCAGGGAGATAGCAGTGCTATAAACATATCCAAGATTTTAGTAAGCAGAGAAGGTACTTACATACCACCAAACACATACAAAACCTTTGATTTTTCCATTTTCCTTAGGGAAAATATTTCCTCTTAATTATTCTATTGTGACACTGCCCACTCATGATCCCTCACCCACATTGTGCTAGGCTCTGTACAAACACTGACTGGAAAGACAGACTGTGCTCCAAACAGGCTGTGTCTACAGTATGAGATAAAATCAAAGTTATTAATGTCGATTTTGTAACTCTGGTATTTACAAATTTGATTTTGACTATCCTTACCTCCCCATGTGCTCCTCACAGAGTCAACTTATTGCTGCCACATTCAATCGGCAAACATCGACTGTTGCAGTAGTGCATTGTGGGAACCTGTCCCACAGTTCCCTCAACCCCATAGCCTTCTGGATAGGCTCGCTGCTCTTTGACATCATCTTCCCACGTTGCATTTTCCTCATTCCCCTCCTGTGCTAAGCAAACGTCCATTTTTCCTGTTGGAAGGAAGGAAAAGTGGGGCATCCACAGAGATGGCAAAAAGTTTAAAGAAATGACTTTACTCTGTAGCTAAATTCTCAAATGCCCATCCGGGGACTGTCCCCTCTTCCTATGATTGCATCCAATCCCTGAAAATAATACCGGGACCCTGAAAAGCTTGAAGATAGGAAGGTTTTTGAAAAAAGAGCATCTGTGGCTTTCCAGTGCACCATAAGGCTTCTATGTACAGGCTGTGTTCTCAACTGGCCATCCACTGATTACATCCAATCCCTGAGAACAACACAGGGACAGACTGTATGCTCAACGTTAGAAGAAAGAGGATAGAAAAGTCTAGGAAAATAAAGCTTTGTCTTCCCTCTTCACTACACCGACATTGTCAACGTAGGGTATGGCAGTGAAATCTCATTCACTGAGCTTATAATGGAAACAGGAATCTCAACTGGCCCTTCACCCTGTGTTTTGTTTTTTTTTGGGGGGGCGGGGTCAAAGCATGACAACAGATAGGAAATGTTAGAGAAAAGATTTTATAACAGCAATATCAAAGCACCAGGTGTTTTTGGCTGGGGGGAGCGGGGGCAGGGCGGGGTGCTGTGGTGTGCGGCTGCAGAGCTAGTTGAAACGTCCCCCTCCCCCTCCCAGTGGCAGCAAGCCTTTGAATATCTTAGCCACTGGGGGGAGACTCCCCCCCAACAGCTGCAAGCCCCCAAAATTCTTTTCTTCTGAGGGAAACTTCCCCCGACAGCATCAAGCCCCCGAATATCTAAGCCAGGAGGGTGACCTCCGCCCTGCAGGAGTATGGCCCCAGAAACATTTTTGGTGGGGGGCCAGTTGAAGCAGTCCCACTTGCATCTCTCAGGCAGTGAGGGAGACTTCCCCCCGATGGCTGCAAGCCCCCCAAATTCTATGCTGCCCTTGGAGCCTTAACCGCACGCAAGCCAGGACATGGTGCTACCTGGCAGTATGGTCAGTGCCAAACAGCAGGCACATCCTTTTATTGGGCCAGGGCTACCCACGTGATGTGGCTGAGTGCGGGAAAGACCCCGACTGTGTGGTGCCTGTGGAAAAGGGAGGGGGGTTCACGCACAAATGTAAATCACTGAGAAGAATTTTCTCAGCCTCTTATGCCCAACCCCACAACAGCCTTGTTACCACATGGGGCAGCGGGGCAGTAGCTGGTGCCAGGCAGCATAGAAAAAAATAGCAAGTGTAGAGAGGAACTCTGTGCTGGGGCTATTTGTAATGGGTAGATGCGCTCACAGCACTAACAGCAAAGAAAGAAAGACGTTTCTCATCAGCCTCTCATACAAACATGACCCCACAGCCACAGGCTTCTTGGCCCTGATTTGAAATCACAGTCTTTCAGTTACCTAATTCCTGAGCACCTGGAGAGCAGCAGCCAGAGCAGAGCACTGAGGGCCATTGTGGGTTATATATGGGACATCGCTGGAGGCTAAAAAAATTCAGTTTTATTTCATGGCGCTTCCACACTGGCCTTTAATCAAACTTTTAAATTCAAACTTGACGTTACAGACAGCAGGTACCGACGACATTATGATATCCATATTAGTGCTCCCTACCTCAAGCTAATGGTACTTACACTGAAGACAGTCATGTGGTAATATCAAGCTAACTGCCTTAAATTCGAATTTATCCAACGTGTAAACGCAGCCAAGGACAGATATAGACAGAGAGATGGGGAGCACAAAGAATCATTAAGGAAATATTGACCAGCATAAGCTCTCTCAACCAATCAGTTGCCTAACCATTGTCAAGTTTAGGATAAATTCAGCCTTTACTCCCACTTCTTACAAGGGAAACAATTTGTTTAGCCTCCAAAATGCACAGTACAATGGAAAGCAAGTATTATACAATTTCTTTGAAGGATATTTTTTTAAATCTACACTGTTCATTTAAAAAAAGAAACCCATTGTAGCACAAAAATCTATTGCTTTCTTTCACAACAGTCTACAAGAAATTTAATCAAAATATGTATGGGCATCCTGTATGGGATTTAAGAAAATGTTGTGCTGATTAATTTTAAAATGTACACAAAATAATCACCATAAAAAATGGAAAAGTAATACAAATAATGGCCAAAAATGCTGACAGATGAATGACTTATCCTAAACCCAGCAATACAGAAGGAAAAAGACTCCAGATGCATAGGATTAAGTTATTTTGAGAAGGATAAATTTGCCCATGTCTTCATATCTGTTTTTAAATGATGAATAGAAAGAAAATCCTTATGAAAATGTAGTTGACCATTAGCCACATATTACAGCCATTCTGAGCACTTCAACTGACACCTGGGACAGTGAGTTGGATCTCATAGGAGGAGAGATCCCTATTTCAGTGAACGAAGGGTCCTGTGGCACCTTATAGACTAACAGAAAAGTTTTGAGCATGAGCTTTCGTGAGCACAGTTTTGAGCTCATGCTCAAAACTTTTCTGTTAGTCTATAAGGTGCCACAGGACCCTTTGTTGCTGTTACAGATCCAGACTAACACGGCTACCCCTCCGATACTATTTCAGTGAAGTAATTCTTCTCCCCAACAGCCCTGACTTCTGATTCCATATATACAGCCCACCGCACACTAGACAGTCTGCCATCATAAGAGCAGCACACAGTGTAAAGGCTTCCGCTCTAAGTTTGGGCTGGAGATATTTTGTTCCCCCACTGGCAGCATCTTGCTTCCTTAGGCATGAGTATGTATGTGCTAAATCACTCATTCAGGAATGCTATGTGCTTGTGTTACAGTGGGCTTGGCTCATTTATCAGACTGCCAATATAATCACACTCACTAACATGTTAGTACTTACTGGGCTGAGAACCAATTCCTGGGGAAATTCCTCAGAAGATGCACAAAACCTTTTACAGTGTTTTTTTTTTCCAAAAGTGTTTTCTAATTAATCTAGGAACCATTTCAATAGTTAGAACATGGCTTGACTCAAGCTTTCCCCCACTCCCCCATGATCATAATGCATTGTCATAACTACAGCTTGAATCTCTCTCTTAGCTGGTGAGTTTTAATTATGGATTCAATAATAATCAGATGGTACCTGGTGTACCGTGAAAATTACGACTCACACAAAACCCAAGTACGGTTTAACCTTCAAGGGAAAAACGCAGCACCTAAGTGCTTGGTATTAATCTTCAGCTGGTGATTAAAGACTTATCCTTGTAACTTTAATTAAGGCACTGCCCTGGGAAGTGAGAAATTGAGCAACAATGGTACTGAATTGCTACATCACTTTTGATAGAATAAGAATATAAGTTCTGTTTATGAAAAATACATGACAGTAGCTGACCTTATTCTTTGTCTATAACCAGATTAAGGCTACGTCTACACTATGCAAAGGCAACTGCATAGCTAAAATCGACGTACCTGCACTCGGCTAACTTGATGTCTATACTGGTGAAGGTCAACAGGAGCATTTCTCCCGTCAACCTCCCTTTATGACTTGCGAAACACGAGGTGTACAAGGGTAGAATGCAACCCCCTGAAAAGTTGATTTGGTGTGTCCCTAGCAGATGCATGAAATCAAACCTGGGAAGATCGACCCTCAGCAGGTTCATCTTCCAAGGTACTGCAGACATAACTTAATAGTGCTAATTAGAAATCCATTAAAAAGTTGCTTGAAAATGTTCAGGGCAAGGGCCACTCCCAGCTTTCACGCGAGAAGTAAATTTGGTAGGCACCTCCAGGAGCTCTCTGCAGTCTGTGTAGCAAATAGGAAGGGGGTGATGGAGGAAATAAGAGGACTCTGGAAGAGAGGACAGAGACAGAGGAGATTTTCGTGAGAAATCGAGGAAGGAGTTAAACACGGGAGGGGATTTATTGGATCCATGTACTTGTCACAAGGCAAATGGAGAGTGGGATTCTTTAGAAGGCTGGGGTGGGAGAGGACAGTGAGGTCAGAGGTCGGCGTGATCCTAGCTGTATCTGGAGACGGTGTCTGGACTCCCCTAAATGGCAGGGGTGGGCAATGCTTTTTGATGGGGAGGGCCATGCCATGATTTTGGTATGTGGCCATGGGTTGTGGGTTGTTTTTTTTTTTGAGGTGGTGCGGGGTCTGGAATGGAGGCTGGGGGCAGAAGGGAGCTCAGAGGAGGGGACTGGGATGCAGGAGAATGAGAGGGAGTTTGGGTAAAGGAGGGGCTGTGACCTGGGCAGGCGATGGGGTGCAGGTCTGAGAGGTGGTATGGGTGCAGGAGAGGATGGGGATGCAGCATCAGGGAGGTGGTATGGGCGCAGGAGGGATGGGGGTACAGGCCTGGGAGGTGGTATGGGTGCAGAAGAGGATGGGGTGCAGGATTTGGGAGGTGGTATGGGTGCAGGAGAGGATGGGGATTCAGGTCTGGGAGGTGGTGTGGGTGCAGGAGGGATGGGGTACAGGCCTGGGTGGTGGTATGGGTGCAGGAGAGGATGGGGATGCAGGATCAGGGAGGTGGTATGGGTGCAGGAGAGGATGGGGATTCAGGTCTGGGAGGTGGTGTGGGTGCAGGAGGGATAGGATTGCAGGTCTGTGAGGTGGTATGGGTGCAGGACTTCTTGTTTGTGGCTCACAACACACCTGTTAATGCATCCCAGAATCATGTTTGGTTTTTTTGCAACAGCATCACACTGTTGACTCATATTTAGCTTGTGGTCCACTAGATCCCCTAGATCCCTTTCTGCCATACTCCTTCCTGGACAGTCGCTTCCCATTCTGTATGTGTGAAACTGATTGTTCCTTCCTAAGTGGAGCATTTTGCATTTGTCTTTATTAAACATCACCCTATTTACTTCAGACCATTTCCCCAATTTGTCCACATCATTTTGAATTTTGACCCTATCCTCCACACGGAGCAGCAGGTTGCATAAAACAACATGGCGCAGCCCCAGTGAGCTGGGTCATGGGGCTGGATCCAGAAGCCTGGATCCAGCCTGTGGGCTGCAACTTGCCCACCTCTGGCCTTGTGCAGCCTGGCACTGGCATAGGTTGTACAGCCCAATACAAGTCCTGCTGGCCCTGGAGGGACCTGATTTGCTATCACCAGCTTTGGAACCAGACAACACTGTGCTCCAGGCAGTTGTGCTTATAAGCGAGACTCACTGACAATGACAACAGACAAACACTTTTTTCTGCTAGACCTTGGAAAGGGTCATTGCCACGGGACAGGATGCAGCTGGTGGGGGTATTTCGGTGGAGGGAAAGGACGCATTTTTAGTAAAGAGGAGATTAAGAAACTCATGGAAAGTCTTAATAAATATCACTAGAAAAGCCTCTGACAGCAGGCAGGTTGGGACAGACCTGTAATCCTAACTCCGTGGGAGGCCGAGGCTGGCAGATTGCCCGAGGGTTCTGGTGCAGATTGGGTGCCTGATACCACTGACAGCCCAGCGGGTGAGTGGCTGCAAGGCTGGCTAGGACACCCTGGATGATGTGTTGTGAGCTGCATATTTTCTGTGAGGGCTGAGGGGCCCAATCCATCAAGGTGACAAAGTCTGCACAGAGCCAACGTTCCAGAGGGGCCTTGAATTTCTAAAGCTGCAAGAGGCTCTCAGGGGTGGGACTCTTCCACAACAACAAGCAGGTGATGTTAGTACCACAAGGCGAGAAACTCGCAGGATTATTTAGTTTTGAAATCAGAACCAAAAAACCACTGTCGCCATTTCCCAGCTCACTCTCTCAGCCCCTCACTTGCCCTCACTCTCCGCTCTCCTTATTAAACCTATTTTTCCATGTTTATCCCCTAAAGGCTTAGCCCCCGGGAAGGGGTGGGGTCTGATCTCCTTTTGTCAGTTAATTCACCCCCTGGCCCCCCAGCCCAGCGTTTGGGACACCAGGCCTCAGACACACTCCGTGAAGTGACAGCTGAATTCCCTCTGGAAAGGTGAAAAATGAGTCTGTCGGAAGGTGCCACACGCTCCCAGTTTGTTTCTACTCAATTTCTGCGCAGAGTGCTCGGCTGACGCACACAGTCTGTTTATTTCATAACATTGGGCAGGCCCAGCCTAAGGGCACAGAAAGCCAGGCAGATGCCTGGGCCCTAAATCTTCAGGGCCCCGCTATGGGCTCCGCTGTCAGTGTGTTGCCTTGGGCCCCACACAGGCTTTGGCTGGGCCTGACAGTGCGTAGTCATTTAAAATAGATTGATTAGCAAAAAGAAGACATTTGCTTTTCTTACCCAAGCCCTATCATGACCTCTGCTGACTTATGAGTTGGTTTGGATAGGGGCAAATGTTTCCTCTTGGAGAAATCACATAAAGGACAACTGTGCAAGTGTTAAAAGCCAGGCTCTGAGGACCCAGCCCTGGCAGGACTGCTGCTCACCATCCATTGGCTTCAGTAGCCATTGCAGGACATAGTTCAAACTGCAGCGAAAAAGCAGTACCATTGGCTGTCTGGCCAGATGCTGGTTGGCACGTACTCTCCGTTTGAGCCTGCAGCATGCTGCTAGTCATGGAGTCTAGAAGCAAGACATTTACTTTGCTGCCATATCTTTAAGGCTGACAGAAACAGCCTTGGCGGGGATGTTTTGTCAACATCACACGAGAAAGAGAGAGATGAACGCTGTGGATGGAGATCCCATCCCTGCTGCTTTGCAGTAGAACTCTAAGACACAAAACAGCGAACTGGTCTGAAAGTGAAAGGGTTTCCAGTCGCTAGGTGTTAAAACCATTCGTGCACCTCTGGAGTTTGACTGCGGATGGTGACTTGGGCTGAGCGCTTCAGTTTGATTGATGTTTATACATATTGCAGTGCTCCTGTTAGTGGTTAAAGCCGCTGTTACAGAGCCTGCATCTGGCACTCTAGACCCTCCCTCTCACCCCCACAAAAACCTAACCCTCTGCCACTCTCCTGTACTCAAACACCACATAACCCAAACCCACCGCCTCTCACTCCTGTACCCCCCAGGCCCTACACCTCAGTCTCCTGCCCCAGGTCACAACCCCCTCCTTCCCTAGGGCACAGCCCAAACCCCTGCACCTCTTCCTGCATCCCAGACCTCTGCCCCAGGTCACAGCCACCTCCTTTACCCAAACTCCCTCCCTGACCCCACACCCTACACCCCAATACCTTACCCAAAGCTTCCTTCTGCACCCAACCTCCATCACAGACCCTGCACCTCTTCCAGTAATCATAGAATCATAGAATACTCAGACAGGAAGGGACTCTGAGAAGCCATCGAGTCCAGCCCCCTGCCCTAGTGGCAAGACCAAATACTGTCTAGACCATCCCTGATAGACACTTATCTAACCTGTTCTTAAATATCTCCAGAGATGGAGATTCCACAACCTCCCTAGGCAATTTATTCCAGCGTTTGACCACCCTGACATTAGGAACTTTTTCCTAATGTCCAACCTAAACCTCCCTTGCTGCAGTTTAAGCCCATTGCGTCTTGTTCTATCCTCAGAGGCCAAGAAGAACTTGGCATAGCATAGAAGAGTGCAGCCCTTAGCCACCTTCCAAATTCTGGGAGTAGCCCCCCAACAAAAACTATTACCCACCCCTGTGGTAGGGGGAGCCAGACCCTCCCTTTGCTCTGGGTTCTTCCAGCTCAAGCGTCTTCTCCTGAGCACTATCACGTGCCTTGCTGATTTTCCCCAGAGCCCCTTCTATCTTTCTGGCTCTCCCCCTACAATCGGGGTTTGCCAGCCCAAACTCCCTGCTCCCACAAGGTAAGTAGAGGATACTTATTGTGATAGTCCCAAATACATCTCCGTTCTTACAGGGAGTGAAAGACTACAACTCTGCCCACTGGTTCTAGCTGCTCTCAGCTTCATGCAAGCCCCTCCTGTCCCCACGCACCTGAGGGCTTGTCTCCAGTACAGGGTGGGTTGATGCTGCAGCTTTCAATACACCAGCGGTCAATTTAGTGACTTTACTAAGGATCCACTAAATCAACTTCCAATCACTCTCTTATCGACTCATGTACTCCAGCAGAAAAAGATGCATAAGGGGAGTCAACGGGTGAGTTTCTTCTGTCAACCGCCTGCAGGGAGGACCCTGAGGTAAGCAGAGTTAAGCTACAGCAATTTGAATTATTCTACTGATGTAACTCAAATTGTGTAGCTTTCTTACTAGTGTAGACCTGTCCTCAGCCTCACATAGTTAACCTCAGTTCCCTGGCTCCTCTGCCAGGTGCAGCCTAGGCAGCAAATTAGTCACTATAGCCATCTTAACCCCTTCCCATCTTATGAGAGAGGGACACCCCATCCCAGCTTTCCATAAGCCCCAGACTACAGCTGGGGAAACTCTGCCAGAAACTATTTCCCAGTATTTCATGTACATTCTTTAGAAGCTCGTACTTGGACACACTAAGTCGACTTTGTGAGCAGGTGTGGACACTCAGCTTCGACTTCATAAAATCTAGTGTTACAAGGTCAACTTCCACAAATTCGACTTTATTCCCAAGTGTAAGCATACCCTAAAAGAGAAGTCATTCTGAAAGTCACTAGTCTAAGAAAGGCATGGAAGCAATGCCACCCGAGCTGTGAGTTACCCGCTCTAAGAAGCAGTAGAATTTTATGCCAGATTTTCAACACTCAGCCCTCAGATGCCTCACTGGTGACACTTATGCGCAGAGTTTAATGGCTTATGTCCCATGTGCACAGCTCTTCTGAAAACCTGTCCACCTTTGCTAGTACATAACTGGGAGTGAAATTCTTTTTAAAATCTGGCCCAGATACACTTCTAAAATTTCTTGTGCAATATTTTTACAGTAGATGCGGTGGAATGCACTGCCTGCCTTGCCTGGCATGAAATGTTAGCAGTAAGTGAACAAAGAACATGTTGCAAATGAAGGGCGAGAACTTGCAAACACTTATGCACTTTAATCATTTTACCCACATGGGTAGTAATATTGAGCTGAATGAAACTCCCCTGGAAGCCACAATCTTTGCAGGATCAGGCCTTAAACAATTTGACTTACTCAACAGCCAGATTAAGACGTGGGCCCTTTTCTCTCTTTCTGCCACCCTGGTTTTGAGACGTGTCAGGGAGGTGAAAGCATGATATAAAAGACTAATTGCAAAGAAATCTTTTTCCAAACCATTTCAAGATGTGAGCCTGAGATCTGGCAGCGAGTTGAGAAGAAGAGAAGCATCCAAGTTGTTTTCCGGTTGGTCTGAAAACTTTGACCCATGACATGCTGTGCTGGTGGCAATTCATTTTCATTTGGCAGGCAAGACAAAAGGGTTCCTTCATTTTCAGCTGAAGCTTTTGTGCAGAAGTAGCCAGAAAATGAGTGTGAGCAGAAAAAAGGGACAAGCTTCTCCGGCCCCCAGGCAAGGCACAGTTGTTGCTTGAAGCACAACAGTTTCAATCTGCAGAGGATAACTTGGCCAGAGTGAAAGCAAGGAATAAAGTGACACATTTCACTCTGCTGAGGAGTATTCCAGTGTGCGCCCCCTGAGGTTTCCTTTTATTTGGTGGTGGTTGTTGTCTTCATTAAGCTGTGGACATCTGTCTGCTGTTCTGCTTTCTGAAATATTCTTAATTGAAACCAATTCTGCACATACCTGCAGGATCACTGTGAGGCTACTGAAGAAAATGGAGTTGAACCCTATCAATAAACACAGCAGGGAGAAAGTTATAAGGGCTTGGAAGCAATTAGTATCCTGATGTTCTTCATCAGCAGGAGCAGGGGGAGCTCAGCACAAGTGCATGCCCCTCGTGAGGCTAGAGCTTCTGTCAGCTCTCCTGAAGGGACCATTAACAATGCAGTGGTGCCCAGTCAATGCAGAGCGGCATGGAAATTCAACACAAACAACAAAATAAAAAGGAAAACTAAGGTTTATTAGACAAGTTTTCCCCTTGGGACTGGGGCTGAACTCCCCACGTTTCTGCTCCTTGCTACTGGCCTGTGGTGTTTCTTTTAGGTGAGCACAGCAGCTGTAGCATCACACAGCAGGCCTGGGAGGACAAGCAGAGGGAAAGCTCTTCTGAAACTAGTAAATGGACAGTAACACCAGAGGAGCCAAGCTAAGGCAATACAACTTCTGGCTCCAGTTAGTGGTAGCTTTTTGTTCAGTTCCAGCACAGTATTAAACCTGTCATCCCATCAGCAAGGACACCAGGTGGCAGGTGACCTCTGGCTCAGCTGCTGGTTCCATTAGCTACCCTGCTATAGCATACTCAAGGGAACGTACATAAACAGCTGTTTGCACCATAAAGGTTGACAAACCCTCCAGACCAAGCTGAAATACAAACCCCTCTTTGCTATGAGGGCTGTATAGTTTCATAAGGAAATATGAGAAGCTATCTAGGTTTTTTCCATTTTGAAGCCTTGCTGCTAGCGGACCAGCAGCATTGATCAAACAGAAGAGGCTAGGATCGGGAAGACATTTGTAGGACTTGACTCACACACTAAATCATCATACAGTTGCAGGACAAAGAGCAGGGCAATCTTTAAACCCTAAGGGCCAGACCGACAGATGCTGTAAATCAGCTTAGCTCTGTTGACGTCAGCCCTTAAACTAGTGTATCTGATATTGATTTTACTGTGTCCCCATCTAAAAGAGTGGCTTTTTCTTTTATGCAGGGCAGCTTTGTACCTTAAATATATGATCTGATGAAGATCAGGGTCCCAATATACGAGATTTTGTACCTACACATAGCAATAGACAGTTGCTGCCAGAAACTGTAACCTTAATAGACAAGACAGATTAGAGAACTATTATTATTACCCCCATTCAGCAGTGTTTTAGGGAGCTGAAGCAGGTTACTCAACATCATGCAGGAAATCTGTGGCAGAGCTGGGAACTGAATATAGGCCTCCCACGGACCAGTCTAGTGCCTGCCCAACAACATAAGCCTTCATCTCTGAAAATCACTTCAGCTAAGAATATTGTTCCCCGCATGACCAGTTGCCAGGTTCAGCCTCATTGGATTCCTTAATATGACAGTGTAGGGGACAGGAAAAACAAGGAAACCTCAAAACTCTTTTAAAAGCCTGGAAGTGTGTCCAAAGTGGAGATGAGAGATGTGCTCCCACACATCCTGGGATTGCAGCTACAGGCTGACGCGCTCTAATCCGGAACTCTCTCATCCAGCAACTTTGGTAATCCAGCATGACTTGAGTTAGCTGGGTGACCACTTATCATGGGTGTAGCCATGTTTCCCATAGTCCCATAAAGTTTGTTTCCTGCCATCAGTCCTGGCTCTCAGCGTTCTGTGCTGTTATTTAGTTGTAATTTACCCCTAGATGTCTTCTAAGAGCCCAATAAGCAGTGGAGGTGTTAGTAATGCTGCTAGACAATACGGCCTCCTGTGATCCAGCAAATTCTCTCTTCTGGCACGGGTCATATCCCAAGTGTGCCAGATCAGAGAGGTTCAACCCATAATGGAAAAGGGAACATCTGAGTCTGACTCCAATCCCTTGTTTCTTATTGATCATTCAAATGGGCCAGCTGAAGCCAGCTATGAGCTCAACTTCTCTTTCCTGCTTCTGCCTTATCTAGGTCTTCCATTTAGACTTCCTGCAGAGCAGAGATCAATATCTCCCTGCACTCCAACCATTAGCTGAACTCCTTGTCCTCATGTGGAGGGGGCACTTGCAATTTTAAATTTTTTAACATCTGACCTGCTGCACCGTAGGCTCGGGGTCATCTCGCCTTTCTTGCCCACCTTCTTTAGCCCATTCCACAGCAAACCAGACAGAATGACCCCGAAATCCCTGTCAAACTCTTTTGTTCCTATGCTCATTTTCTTGAGGTTTTAAAATTCTTTCCTACCCCCCCCCACACCCTGCCCCAACATGCACACCCCATTGGGATCATTTTTATGATGTGAAAGGACAATCCTTTCTGAAGGTTTGTCATGGGCAGAACCTGAGCATTAATCAAATATTTCTGCTTGGTTTGCCATTTATTTCTCAGAAGTGATCTAAAACCTCATCTGTGTAGTGCCGTTCTTTCCCTAGCATGTCAAAAGAAGCGAGACGCCCCTCTGCTCAGAAAACTGTTGTAAGAGATGTGCTGAGGAAAACTGATGTGTTGCATAATGCATTTTCAGTGGACAAGTCTTTAAACTATAAAATAATCAGGGGATTCATAATAGCTTAACGGTTCTAATTAGTCCTGCTAATAATTGGTTCAAAGGATGCAGTACAGACTTCTGGAAGCATATTGATCACTTCGAATCAGCAGCTTATTGTCCAAGATAATAACCAGGGAACAGCTAGGCTGAAGCTGCCACATAATTCTTTCAAGCAATCAAATTCACAGGGTCAGCAAAGGATATTTAAACCTTCACATTTCTCTTGTTTTCCACGTCATGGGTTCCCCTTGGTGAATGCAAATAAGCTTAGAGGGGAATAGCTGTCCTCTCTCCCCAGACAATAATTAATGGTGCATCATATATCACCCATCTCCAAGCACCTAAACATAGTGGCAAATTAACACCAGACGAATATACTGAGGAAAAGCGCTTTTTATTTATTTATTTATGTTGTAGCTATGTATACTACCCCTCCCCAACCATCTGTCCTCTACCCTTTGCAGATATTCTGTGGTGCACATCCTAACCACAAAAACAAGCAGTCCTGTAGCAGCTCAAGGACTAACATAAATAAATTGGTTCAGTCTTTAAAGCGCTACAGGACTGCTTGTGTTTAGTGACGCTGCAGACCAACATGGCTACCCCTCTGAGACATTCTAAACTGCTTGGCCAGTCCTCACTGGGTTAACTGTGACCGCCAGATTTCATGCATCATGGCGTGTCCACAGGACACAAAGCTTCTAGTATATTTTCAAGGAAACCCTAGCACAAGCAAGATTTGAAAGCAGAAGGTGGATCCGTTCCTTCTGTCACTGCATTACAAGCAGAGCCAGGCAAAACATTTTGCGCAAGCAGTAAATTTGCCAAGCAAATGCATTTTTCAGAACACAAAAATGATTTTTGACCTCAAGTCAAGTTCAGTGGATCATTTCAATGGGAAAAAAAATCAGCAAAGTCAAACCCTTCTGAACTGTGTTGACATTTCTTTGCAAATCAACATCGCCAAATGAAACATCATTAACAAATGGCTTTTGAAATGTTTCCTGTGTTCCCAATCAATTCCTTTCATTGTGGTTATGGGGAAATAAAAACCTGGTTTTGTATGAACTGAACTTTTCTTTCTCCCAGATTACTCAGTTCTGCCACCAAATTAGTTAATTCCTCATCTCTAATTGAGGATGTTAACAGTAGCAGACTGGCAGGAATCGAGATCCTAGTTTAAGATTAGAAGGCTCTTTTATTTACTCACCCTGCAGGCAGTCAAAACAAAAATGCAGCAGTCATGTAGCACTTTAAAGACTAACAAAATAATTTATTCAGTGATGAAGTTTCGTGGGACAGATCCACTTTTCCAGATCTACAGCCCTACCAGAACAAACTCAATATATAAAGCACAGAGGTCCAAAAATTGTTATCAAGGTTGACAAATCAGAAAAATTGTTGACAAATCAGAAAGAAGAGCAAGACAGGTGGGGTGGGGGGAGTAAGTGTTACATCAAACATCAAAGTTTGCTAAAAAGTCCGTGTAACGGGTCAGGTAATTGCTGTCCCTGTTCAAATCATGTGTCCACACATGAACACATGCTCAAAAAACATGGGCCAGGGCACCGAAACCTATTGCAAAACCAAATGATATATTCCAGTTCTTTTGATTTGCCACCTGCTTTTGAACTTGTGGGGCACCCGTGGGTGACATTGACAAGCAGAAAGGCATTTTTTAAAACGAAGAACGAGATTCCCAGGGACTGGTGGGTGGGAGCTTTGAGGGAAAAAAAAAACCCACAAAATTTGGTAAAGTCACAACAAAATTACAAGTGCTGGTTACCCTGGAACAGCCTTGCTTAGAGAGGAACCACAGGCAGACGTTTATATTCTGTGGTTACATTTAGAGTAAAGCCAGACCCCAGGAACAGAGGAAGGGTGTGCACGGGGCTGGCTGGCATGTGCCGGGAATGCAGCATCCACTGACAAGTAGTCAGTGGGGAGATGTTTCTCTGGTCGTGGATCTTCTTCTTGAGATGAATCAGAGAAGGGCGTTGTCTGAGTCCAACCCAGTAGCCAGTCTGTTGGGAGTGTTCATGAGGGCCAAGTGCCCCATGTTTCCAAGACAACTTGGTCTAGTCACTGTGTCTAGCCCTGCGATTTTTGAAATGTACATTCCTGACTCAAAGCTCTTGTCTGAGCCCTTCCTCAGGGCATGAGACTCTGCATCCAACTGCCTGAGCCCCACCAACCACTTGCACATATTCCCACACAAGCTGGGAGCATACTGGACATTTCCGTTGGAAAGAACATGGTAGGAAGGCAAAGAGCACAGGGTTAGCCCAGGAATTTCTTCACTTTACTTTAAAACGTGCTAGGGAGCTATGAACCTCTGGGAAAATTGCAATACAAGTCCTAGGATGCTCCAGCCCCTAGTCCAGGGGTCTGCAACTGAAATAGGGAGAAGAGCCATTTTTTCAAAGTGAGTTACAAAATCAGTACTTCAGCAGTTACAATGCATGTGAATGAGACGGCCCTTAATAAATAACATCAAACCATACTTACTGTCACCCCTGTTTTAAGAACAGTATGCACACAATGATTTGTACCAGTCAGAAAGTTGTTACCCCCATCTCCAGGCTCTCCTTGCTCAGCCTCCAAATTTGCCCCATCCCCAATCTTTATGCCCCGACCCCACAAATCCACCACCCAGTCCCAGGCTTAACCCCCTCAGCCCCAAACCCACCCCCATCACTAGGATTTACCTGCCTGAGACGAGGACTTCAATGTGCTGCTGCTGCTCCTACACAGCCACCGCCTCCCCTGCTCCTTCCAGCTCCTGTATCCTTCTCAGTGCAACTCTGGCCAGGCAGGCTCATCCACCCCTCCCCGCCAGCTCTCCTGCAGCCTTCGGGCTCCCCCATGTGAAGTACGCAGGTGGCTCCCTGCCCTCTTGGCTTCCTCTTCCGGGGCTCCCTGCCACCGCTCTCTTCATTTGCAGCTTGGGAGGCCACCCCTGCTTAAACAAAAACTAAATCCTGTTTTAACATTGGGTTTTGTTTAAGCTTTCGCAGCCTCCAGAGCCTCAAGAGGAGTCAGGGGCAGCAGCGCTCAGAGCTGCAAGTGGCTCTTTAAAGAGCGGCATGCGTCTCCGGAGCCACAGGTTGCCGACTCCTGCGCTCATCTGATCTCAGTCCTTCGTGAGTCTGAGATGAATCTGGTTCACAGACTGGACAGGCTTCTCCTGACACCCATGGAGCTGCATGTCCCCTTCCACATAGCCACGGTCAGCACTCCCTTCTTAGAGAAGCAACTTCCCTTACATACAATGGCTGCATTTGCCAGGCTTGCACCCCGTATAGAAAATCTGCTGTTCCATGGCTTCGGCCATCAGGCGAGAGAGTCACGGATGATGCCCCCAATTTCCTTTGTGATGGCCTCCCAGTGACAGTCCTTCGGAGACGTGGCAAGCATCTTGCATGAGCAGGGCACCCAGCCGGAGTACACCCTCCCCAGACCAGTGACCTGATGGGCCTGCCACGATGTGGGGGGGCTGAACCTCAGGCTCTGTCTTCTCCTTTTCTTCCAGTCATTTGCCACCTTGTTTTCCATCTCCATTCACAAGTTCCACATGCTGGGGTTCCCTACCGTTTTGTGTCACCTGCTCTGTTTTGGGGGCATATCTGTCTTGCTGGACCCTCTCTAGACGTGGACTGGTTTCAGAGAGCTCTTTCATGACTACATTAGTTCCTCTCAAGCAGTACAGTTACAGACTCACGCACCCCACCACATGCACATTTGTCTCCCGTCCTCTTCCAAGAGAGGCGGTAACCCTTTGGCACCCATGGGGTAGCAATGGCGCCTACACAGGGGAAACTGAGTCATGCCTGGGCTTGACAAACATACCACAGGAAATCCCCATTTCATCACACCTGGAACCTACATAGTGGCTTGGGGGAACTGAAAAAAAAGAACTCAGGCCCTGGTCTATCCCAAAAGCAGGAGTTCCAGCCTCTGTTTTCTGTACCAGAGCACCTGACTGGCCATTTAGGAGAGATTCAAATGCAACCCACCTGATTAGCAAAGCACTCACAGCCAGACTGTGTGTTTCTATCAGTGGTGCATATTTGCACATGCCTCAGTGAACATAAAGTTATTCCGCACTTCAATGGAAAAATCCGCACATTGGTGGAAAAGATTAGCCCAGTAGTGAGGAATCTCTGGCCTATGGCTTGCCTGGATCTCGCCCCTGAGGCTCAGGGCTCCCCTCCCCAGCCGCCGGCCCACAGTGGGGTGGAAGATATGGAGCTGCACAGGCCAGAGTCAAGCAAACCAGGACTATATCTGGCCCACAGGCTCTGCCTGGCAGGAGCAGGAAGCAGCTGCAAGCGTTGCCTTCCCTCACGCTCGGAGTTCAGCGCTTTCTGGAGACGCTTCTCCACCAGCTGTTCTTATTGGCCAGAATTCCAGCCAATCAGAGTAGTGAAGGGTAGTGCTGGCAGTAGTCTGGGGGGGAGGGCTCCCTCCCAACCAGACCCCACACTCTAAGCCCACTCCCACACTGAACCCCTCATTTTGGCCTCACCCCAGAGCCTTGCTGGGGACTCACAAAATGTACTAGCCATGTCCCCCTCTACACTCTGGGGTTGGTGTGCAAGGGGAACGTCTCCTTTTTCATTTTTTTCCATCAGGGACCGTGTCAGTAAGACAGATTTTTCTGTAGGTCAGAGTTGGGAGCAGGGAGCATTCAGCTGTTCTGAAAGTTAAAAAAATTCTGCATTGTTTCATAGAAGAGGCAGACAATGAAGGAGGATGATTTCACAATGGACTTTGCCAGAGAGTATGAAAAGCCAACGGCGCTTCACAGTGCACATCATTTACATTCTGAAATATTCATTTTACTCAAACTTCAACCGAATCACCAATCGAAATGGGAGCCTTGAGAGGGGAATGATGAAATGATAATTTACCCCAGCTAATGCCATTCCTAATGTAAAAGGTGGCCCACTATCAGGAGGAGAAATGCAGAGGGGAGTGCATTATTAAACAGCATCCCGGAAGACATTAGAAGTTGTACCAGTTGTTTATTCATATCTGCATTGGTGTCCAAGAAAAATTCACTTGGACTGAAGGCGGCTTTATCAACTGAGCTTTCCTGCACCCAGGGACATTCCACCCTTGAAGATGCTGGCGGGAAGGAAGTGAAGACTCATCTCCACTTCCCTGAGAGAAGCTTTTACCAATTGTGTTCCATTTGGCTTGGGCAGACAAGAGACTCCCACCAGCAGCTCTCCAGCCAGCTGTCCTTTGATGAGAGCTAAGCCAGGAGAAGGGTATTTAGGGGCTTATTGATAGAAAGTATCAAAAGTGCCTTATAAAAGTCCTGCTGTGGTACAGAGCACACCGGGAAAGGGTGCATAGCCTGGGAGAGAGTTAGCATGTGGGAGGGGGCTCAGGGTAGCAGGTGTGTGGCCAGGCAAGGCCAGAATGCCAGGGCTTTAGCAGATGCAGCCCAGGGCGATTATATGGCCCCCCAGGGTAAGGGCTGAAGCCTGAGCCTACCCTAGCCCTGGTGGTGAGTGGGGGGAGACGAAGCACAAAGGCTTCTGCCTTGAGCAGGAGGCAAGTAACCTTAGCCCCCCCCACCCCGCCCCCAGGTAGTGGGGCTCAGGCTTTAGCATGGAACTCAACAAGTCAAACACCTGCCTTATAGCCCCCATTAAAATGAGGTTGTGCCCCGCTCTGGGCATTTGACTTGGCACTGCATGTTATTTTGATTGGAAAGCTAGAACAATGTAAAATTAACATCGCACACAATAAATGGATAAAAAAGTGGCTCGCCAATGTTATGCTATACACGTGGGTAATTGTTTAAATGGAATTATAATTGGGATTGTCACAGAGCAGGTGTTTCCTTTGGAGTCCCTCCTGGATCGATTCTTTGCCCTATGCTATTTAACATCTTTATCCACGACCTAGAACAAATCATAAAGTCACTGGTAAAGTTTGCAGATGAGACAAATACTGTGGGACTCAGAGCCAGGGCCAGACTGAGAAGGCAGCTTTAGGGGCTGCAGCTCAGAGTCTCAGGCTAACGGGGGGCTTTGCAAACAGGTCTCCAGCTGACAAAGGAGTAAATCTCTTTGCTGGGTCCATTAACCCGAGTCCCTGGGTTGCAGCCACTAAAGCCCCAGCATTCTGGCCCTGCCTGGCCACTCTCTTGGCACTCCCAGTCCCCCTCCTGCCCTGAGCTCCCTCCCACAGCCTAACTGCTTCCTGGATCCTTCACTGCCAAGCCCACTTACTGCTCTGAGCCCCCTCCCACATGGTTTCTCTCTGACCCTTCACCCCCACTCCACCTGCTGCCCTGAGCTCCCTGCTACATCCTTCACCTCCTCCCACCACCTCTGGTCCGGAGACCTCTCCCATACCTAACCCAACGCCTGCTCCCACACTCTGATACCCCCATTTTGGCCCCACCCAGAAGCTCAGGGTAGCCCACAAAATCTAACAGCCCTGGGCCTCCAGAAGAGTTAATCCAGCCCTGATCAGAGCAGTACGGATCTCTTTGATACTCAGGCAAACACCACATACTAAAATACACCCATGAACAACAACTGTAGGCCATACTTACAACACTATCCTGGGCAGTGGTAACTTGGATCTGGAGTTCGCCATGGATAAGTGGCAGAATATGAATTCCCAGAATGATGCTACAGCCACAGGAACTAATGTGAACCTTGGATACAAGCACAGGGGTATTGTCAGTCGGAGCAGAGAGTTTATTTTACCTCTGTATATGGCACTTGTGTGACCCTTGCTTGAATAGTTCAGGTGCCCACGATTCCAGGGTGTGGGTAAATTGGAGGGGTTCAGAGAAGAGTTGGGAGAACGATTGCAAGACTAGAAGACATGCCTGACTGCTAACTCTATGAGTTTGTCATGGATGTCGCAGATTCCAGGACCACTGCGATTTCTGCAGCAGCCAGTGCAGCTGGGACAGTCTCACTCCACCACACTCCCACAGGCACAGCAGAAGCAGCAGGAGTTTGGGGTGGGGGGAAAGCCGAGGCCTGTGGGCAATGCTGATCTTCGTGGGTTCCCTGGAAGTGGCAACAAGTCCATCCCTCAGCTCCTAGCGCCACACATTGCCTCCACTGACAGCTGCTGCTTCCTGGCCATGGGAAGCTGCAGAGCCGGCACTAGGAGCAGCGGCAGCACAACGAGCTCAGCTGGAAGCCGAGAGGACATGTTGCTGCAAAGGGCCGGGCAGGGAGCCTGCCGGCTCCACCAACCCCCCTCACCCAGCACCAATGGGGTTCCCAGGATGCCCCCCCCACCAAGCTACCTGTGCAGGGCCTGCCCCAAGATCTGGGCAGGGGTACAGAGTACAAGTCACAGACAGGTCACAAGCCATGAATGTTTGTTTACTGCCCGTGACCTGTCCACAACTTATACTAAAAACACCCCCAACTAAACGCAGCCTCACTTATAGTGACTGAGCTCTTTGGCTAAACAAAGACAAGGTTAGAGGGGTGACTCCATTGCAGCCTATAAAGCAACTGCCCGGGGAACAAATATTTACGAATGGACTCTGCCTGCTAGCTGAGAGATAACGTGATCCAGTGGCTGAAAGTTGACATGACACAAGTTCAGACTGGAACAACACATACATTTTGAATAGCTCTTGGAAAACTGTACTGATGGATTCTTCTTCACTGACGATTGGTAAACCAGGAGTGGCTGTTTCCTTGCAAGATCTGCTCTGGGAATCATTTCTGTGGCCTGTACCATGCAGGTCAGAGTAAATGAGCCCAGTCGTCCCTGTAGTCCTGAGAATCTATTATTCCAGTCACATTACTAATAACGCCCACTGGCATTTTGAATGTCCTGTCTGATTAGTCTCCTCCCATCTGCAGTTTAAAAAGGCATTGAATTAAATAAAAGGGTTTTCTAATTTTTCATGCGTGTAATTTGAAGACGAGGAAGTGGGTTGTCCCCTCTTCCTTCCCCAAACTTTGCAGGCTCAGCAAACAAAGACCTGTTGCATCAAATGACAAAACAGAAACTCCAAGGTCCTACAGCTCTTAAGACACCAATTGCTGTATAAGCCAATTGGCTGTGGTTTTTTGCTTCAGCTTCCAAGGTCCTTTTGGAATAAGCGCTGTTGGTCTCTGTGTATTCAGAGTTGTAGACTAATGACTAAATGATGAAACACATAATAAATTATGCTTAAAGTTAATGGCATCAGGGAACTGGCCTGACATTGCTATTTGAATGTGTCTCCTTTGCTATTTGGGCCTGGTTTATTTTGCACAGACTTTGCTAAAGCAACTGGGAACTATTTCAAGTATTCCATAATGAGTCATCACAGCGAGCTGCCTTAGTCCGGGGCCCAAGCCAGATCCTGCGGTAAAGAATTGCCCAGCAACTGACAGTGACTGGCATGCAAATACAAGGGACATCCACTGCACTGTGCAAATAATGCCACAGAGTATGCCACTGGGGTGCCAACACCTGATTTTTTTTTTTACTTGTCAATTATAGTGCAATCACTTTCCTTGCGGCTGAGGAAATGGGATAGAAAAACATGGAAATATATTGCAAGATACTTTAATTCTCTTTGCATTTAAGTAATGCCCCCCTCTCACTGCTGCTGTTTGATCTAACTCTAGAGCTGTTAGATATGCTATCTAGGCAAATCAATCATACAGGGTGTCAGTACAGGCCAAACAGCACCATCAAGAAAGTGGGGAAGAGAATTTTTAAAAGGACCAACTTCTGCTAGTGAGACAAGTTTTTCAAGCTTACAAAGAGCTGCCCTTGGGGTTCAGAATTTTGCATAAGCTCCACAGGTTGTCTTACCAACACAAACTAAAGATCTCCCCTCACCTATTTTATGTCTCTGTTATTATGGGACCAGCACCACTACAACACTGTGTAGAGCACAGGATTGTGTTTCTCTGACTGTGCTCTTGTTCATATAGCTAAAGCTAGAAGTTCTCAGATGACCTCAGAAGATCAGGTTCTGCCATTCCAAACACCACAACAACTCAACCCACCTGGTGCAGCTGCATGGCATTATCTGCAGCTTCAGCCACTCTGGGAGGATCTTGATGCACTGGGAGAGCCAGTGACATCGATGATCTGGAGATTAGATTATCCAGTGTAGCCTGCTGCAATTTCCTGGCCCAGAACACCCTTTCTTAATGTAGATTGCCTGAGTCTGGGTTAAACAGGACTGGTGCAAATCCTTGAATGTGAGCCAGTGTGGAAATGCCTTACAAAACATGAAATGTTCCATCTCTGATGTATGACACAGGCTGATGAGAGAGAAGAATGTTACTTTTTCCACACTGGTCCCAGTGTAGGTTACATGGTGCATGAACTTGCTGTTGAAGAGGAGCCATGCTGGGCCAAGATTTAAACCTTCTAGCCAAATGTACAGTAATGGAAACCTCTTTAAAACTTTCTTCCAGTTCCTGTGTTTAGGGGGTAGACCCTACCCATCTTGGATGCTCTCCAACTCATGGAAAGCTCAGCTCTCCAGAGCAAAGTGAATAGCCCCACAGTGTATTGCTAGGATGACTCCAGGGGTACCACTCCTGCTCTAGTGACTCATCTGGCAGGCAACATTTCAGAGAAAAGGACTTTCCAACCCTTCTGAAAAGCTTGGTTTGACTTTACTGATATGTTGCTCTTCTTTCCCCTTCCCGATCTCCCTCCTTCTGTTGCTTTCCCTCCCCTTTCCCTTGAGGGGTTTCAATAACATGTAAATTAAAAAGTACTCAAGTAACTTTCAAAAAGCGCTGCCCTGAAAACAGAAGCCACCACAGCGCTGCTCCAGAAGCGGAAAATGGCCCTGATCGGATCATTTATCTATGTTCCGATTGTTCAGGCGCTTTGCGCAGTGTGGCCAACTGCTGGGACACCCTCCTATGTATTTACTCCCCCTCTAACACACCAATGGCCCCATTTCCAGAACAGTGGGCTGGAGGACTCTGGGGTTACACTGCAAGGACCAGCAGACTCAGTGCAGCTGTAACATGTGGGGTTCCTATCCATACTCCCATTGAATCAGCACAAAGGTGAGATTCTCAGGGCTTTCACAGAGAAGGGGCTATCACCACCCTTCTTGGACCACTCAAACATTAGGAGTATTCTTCTCTTTGCAAGGAACATTACAGGCCTTCCTGGAGCCAGGTGGAAGGGTCACAATTATCTCATGTAGCCTAAACTTCTCTTTACTGTACCAAGGTCACGAATTTGAAACAGGCAGACCTTAGTGAGAGACAAACACCAAGCTGCACCAGTTTCCCTCTCTGAGGAGTTCTGCTGTTAAACACTTTTAATCCTTGTTGAAATTCTACACTCCAGAAATTGGTTTTCAACCTATTACATAACAATCTTTGTTAGAAAGAAAGCAAAACAGCCAGTAATCAGCTTAAGCTCCACAGAGCTCTCTTTCGTTTGGTTCCTTTTAAAGGAAAGCGTGAGGTGTGTTTATACCCCATATGGAAACCACCCCCAGAAGTCTACCTCTAGCTTAGCATGACATTAAAGGCTGAGGTTTTAAATTATACGAAGCTGAGCTGCTCCGCCAGACTATCCTTTAGAGGGCGACCCAAGTGTTTGGCCTGAGTTTTAGGTTTCTAAATGGTTCTCCTTTGCAAGACAATATTTAACGTGGAGTGATTTGGAAATACGGAAAAGGGAGCTGAACTGTGGAGTGTCTGCCGAAGCAGGTTGCCACTCTCTTTCTACATCCTCCTTTGTCCTGCTTCTCTGAGTGATCTCCCTGTTTCTCTGCCTGGCTGCTTTTTCTGAAGTCTAGACTCTCATCAGTCAAGAGGCAGCCCATTTTAGTGAACTTATCAGAACTCATTAGAATTAAGCAAGCAGGGCCCTGTGCATCCTTGTGGGGAAGAGCCCTTTGTGCACAGCGTGAAGGAGGGTGATCTCCCAGTTCTTGTACACGCTGGAAGTCAACAGATCAGGGAGGTCTCAGGTCTGCCATACACACCCTCCATTACAGAACAACAAGAAATTTTCCAAAGAAACAAAAGAAGTTTTCCATTAAATTTTTGATTAAAATTTTCTTTTTCAGGTGAAAATTTTCAGCCAAGCCCACTAACCAAACATGGATGCAAAGGATTCTCCACGGAACACCCCCTTTGAAGTAGGTACTGCAAGTATGGATTAACAGGCTTATACTTTGGATAGCTTCCTCACTCTACCCACACAGAAGGAAGAGGCCTGCTCAACTTCCTTTGGGGCTCTCCCTGGCTGTGGAGGAGAGGCAAGGTCTGCCCTTCATAGAGGATTAACGGTAGCCAAAAAGAGCCTCTTCTTGTTCCTCTTGAATCTCAGTTAAAGCAGTGGGCTTTTCAGAAGCACACCAAGAGTCTTGTACACACTAGATGATGAATGCCTGAAGGCTGTTCTTAGCCAACATCCAACACTTTTTGCAAGTCAGAATAAATAACAATGTTGCCTTGGGTAGGGTGGTGGTGGCAGAGGAGGATTTCACAAGGCAGAGCAGGTACCCACTTGTTTTGGGCAGATTGTATTCAGCCTGGCTCATCAAAGCCCTCCCCCCACCCACCCCCATTACCAGCACTATCATGGCTACGCTATGTACACATGCATTAGCACAAGGATGTGTTCACCAGACTGAGAACTCACACCCTTAAGTTCTTAAATGTACACACAGCATGGGCCCTAGTTCCATGGGGGCTCCCTGTGCAACCCCATTAGTGGGGCATTGGTAATGGGCAAAGTGTTGGGTTGAGATCACTAGGTAGACCCTTCAAATCACTTGCTCCCTGGGGATAGGAAGCACACAGATGCCAAGGGCTATGCAGGCCAAATGGTACATCACGGTTCCCTAGTGCACTTTAAACAGCACTGCAATAAAGCCCATTAGGGAACCTCAGCATGTGTCTGGAGGGTTTACATGAACCAATTAAAGTGAAGCACATCACTGCACTTCAGAACTCACATCCTCATGGAGAACATTGCTGCACACTAGCCAGTATTGTGCACATACCTGAATGTCACCAAAAAACCAGGACACGTTAAACTCTTGTACAGGAGCAAGGGGATAACACGTCACAATCAGAAATGGACTTAGCAATGTCAGTGCCACAGTAAATTGTTTCTCTGCCTCTCTCGCAATCACTGATTTTTCAGTGTTTCACATGTGGGGAACACTATCTGGCCATTGTTGCTGTGGCCGTTAAGAAGTCAGAATTCTTTCTGTTTATTGAATACAATGCCAATACTTTCTCTCTTGGCTCTTTTATGCAACTCCCATGACTAGAAGGTATAAAACCTCTACTGCTCTTCCTGAAGACATGTCCTTCTATCAGCATTCAGCTTGCCTTCACCATATTTTTTGCCTATTTTCTAACTGTGTTAAGTGTAGGTGGTCCACTAGGGCTCCATCTGAGTAAGCCTACAAACACTTCGTTATACCCCTAGTTTTCGACAGGGGACCTCCAAACAAGCAGGAATAATAAATTTTTCCTCTAATCTTATCCAAATAATATATATCAAGTACCTTATTCAGCAATGCCTTCAGCTGCCATCTGAAATTAATTCTTGACCTGAAATATTCAATGTTCTAAAATCTTGATTACACTCCATTAGGCACGTAACCCCAGATGGTCAGTCAGGGTGAATGTGAGGTCTAATGCAATAATTATCATCAGCTCTGTCTTAAAAAAATAATATCTAGCTGCATTATAAGTGTCTGTGATGCTCTTGATGACCTATTACATTATTTAACTAGTGGCAATTTACAAACTACAAATGCCAGAGCTGAAGCAGATGATTATTTAATGTGTCTCAACATTGGTCTGCTTTTCCTGCCAATCTAACGAGTGCTGCCACGCCACCAGGGAACACAAGGTGGCACTGTCATACCATGGGGGAGGAGAACACTGGCACCGAGTCACTTCTGTCATCAGGCAGTTCCCCACCCCTACTACCAACCCACCGGCCATGGTGGTGAACTATTACGCTGTCCTGGCAGCAAGATATGAGGAATCGCCCCTGAAGTGGAGAAGGGGAGGCCATTTACTCCCAAGAACACCACTCCCAGGGGGAAATGTAGGGTAATGGTGGTTGGAGACTCTTCTGAAGGGGATGGAGGAACCATGTGTTGTCCTGACATGGCAACCCAGGAGGTAACCTGCCTGTCAGTGACCCATACCCACGATATCAGGGAGGGATTGTCCTTCCCTCTGATTACTACTCCATCCTACTGATCCAAGTGGGCACCAACAATACTGCGAGGTACAACCCTCAGTAGATCAGAGGTGACCATGGGGCTCTGGACGTACAGTGAAGGAGTTGGAAGTGCCAGTAGTGCTCTCCTTAATCCTGCTGGTCCAGGCTAAGGACCCAGGCACAGACAGATGCACCCTAAGGGTGGAATGCCTGGGTGCAAAGATGGTGTCACCAGAAGGGCTTCAGCTTCCTTGACCAAGGGATGCTATTCCAGGGAGAAGGACTTCTAGGTCCACCTAATGAGGAAGAGGAAGAACATATCTGGACACAGGGTGGCTAGCCTAGTGAAGAGGTCTTTAAGCCAGGTTTGGAGGGGGCAGATGACCAAAGCCCACAAATAAGTCAAAAATATGAAGCCCTGGGAGCCAGGCAGAACGGTTTGTTTTAGCAGGCATATAGGAGAAACAAGACAGAACTGGGCTGAGTATCAAATCAGTATCTTAAATGTCTGTATACTTATACGAGAAATTACAACAACTACTTAAGGAACTACCTGCTGCCACTCAGACACACCATTTGAGCCCCATCCTGGATTATTTTATTTATTTCCCAAAATCCACAAACCTGGGAACCCCGGACGACCTATCATTTCAGGTACTGGCACACTTACCACCAGGCTATCCAGTTATGTGGACTCCCTCCTCAAGCCATATGCCACCAACACTCCCAGCTATCTCTGAGATACCACTGACTTCCTGAGGAAATTATAAAACATCAGAAAAGTTCCTGGCAACACCGTCCTTGCCACCATGGATGTAGAGGCTCTGTACACTAATATTCCACATGAAGACAGATTACAAGCAATCAGGAATACCATCCCTGATGTCACCACAGCCAATCTGGTGTCTGACCTCTGTAAATTTGTTCTCACCCACAATTATTTCTGATTTGGGGACATCTTATACCTCCAGATTAGTGGAACTGCTATGGGCACCCGCATGGCCCCACAATATGCTAATATATTTATGGCTGACCTGGAACAATTCCTCAGCTCTTGTCTCCTATTACCTCTCCTCTACTTAAGATACATTGATGACATCTTTATGATTTGGATCCATGGTATACAGACTCTAGAAGAATTCCACAGAGACTTTAACAATCTGCACGCCACCATCAAGTTACGCCTCGATTACTCCACGTGAGAGATACATTTCCTGGACACTACAGTACAAATCAAGGATGGCCTGATCAGTACCACACTCTACCAGAAACCCACTGATTACTATACTTACCTACACACTTCTAGCTTCCATCCTGCACACACAACTGATCCATTATTTACAGTCAAGCCCTTAGGTACAATCGCATTTGCTCTGATCCTACTGACAGAGACCAAAAACTGCAAGATCTTTACCAAATATTCATAAACTTGAATTACCCACCAGGAGAAATAAAAAGACAATCAACAGGGCCAGACGAATACCCAGAGACCAGCTACTCCAAGACAGGCCCAAAACAGCCAAGAACAGAACACCACTGGTCATTACCTAAAATCCCCAAGCTCAAACCACTGCAACACATTATTAAAGACCTACAGCCTATCCTTAATCAGGATGACACACGCCAGAAGGCCCTAGGTGACAGGCCTGTTCTCTCCTACAGACAACCTCCCAACCTTATGAGGAGTCTCATCAACAGCCACAGTCTATACCGCAGAATCACCAGTGCTGGAACTTTTCCTTGCAACAAAGCGCAGTCAGCTTTGTCCATATATCTACTCTGGAGATACCATCACTGGACCTAACCAGGTTATTCACAGAATCACGGGCACATTCTCATGTTCCTCAGCTAACATCATACGTGCCATCACGTGCCAACAATGCCCAGATGCTTTGTATATTGGACAGACTCTCTCTGAGACAAAGAGTTAATGGGCACAAAACAGACATAAAAACACTCCTGATCCACAAAACAGTCAGTCAACATTTTAATGGGGTGGGCCATTCTGTTAATGACTTAAAAGTCTGCATCTTACTGAAGATGAATTTTCACAACAGTCTTGAAAGAGAGGATGCTGAACTTTCTTTTTTATTCAAATTTGACACCAACATGTGGTTTGCACTGGGATGCAAATTTTCTGGGTCATTATAGGGGCTCTTTTGCATACTTGGCTTAATTTAATTCTTGACTCCCTCCCACCCGCCCCTCTACTCTCTGATTTGCTCAGCTTGATAATTTTTTTTTCTGGTTTGTCAACCTTGATTACTATTTTTGCTTCTCTGTGCCTTAAATATTGAATCTGTTCTGGTATGGCTATGGTGTGAAGAAGTGGGTCTGTCCCATGAAAGCTCACCTAATAAATTATTTTGTTAGTCTTTAAAGTGCTACTTTACTGCTTTTTTGTTTTGATAGTATATAGACTAGTACAGCTTTCTCTCTGTTATTATGCAAGAAGCATGGGGAAGATGCAGGGAGAACTCAAAATGCTAGTAAGTTAGCAGAAGTATGACATAGTTGGCACCCAGACACTTGGCGAGATAATATGCATGACTGAAATACTGGTATAGAAGGGTACAACTTGCTCAGGAAGGACAGGGAGAGGGGAAAAAAGGGAGGAGGTATTGTCTTCTATATTAAAAACGTATGCACTCGGACTGAGGTTGAGCTGGAAATAGGAGAAAGTCTTTGGTAGGTATAAAAGTGGCAAAAACCAAGGGTGATATCACGGTAAAGAATCTGCTACAGACAACCTAACCAGGAAGAAGATGTGGATGAGGTTTTTTATAAACAACTAACAAAATCATTCAAAGTACAGGACTTCAAGTACCCAGACATCTGTTGGGAAAATAACACAGCAGGACACAGATTAGCCAACAATATGGAATGTATTAGAGACAACTTTTTATTTCAGAAGGTGTAAAAGCTACATGGGGAGAGGCTGGTCTACATTTTATTTTCACAAATAGGAAGGAACTGGTTGAGAATTTGAATGTGGAAGGCAACTTGAGTGAAAGTGATCATGAAATGGCACAGTTCATGATTCTAATGCAAGAGTCAGAAACCCTTCCAAGGTGTAATGGCAAAATTTGACCTTTTGACCTCTATGTACAGTCCAAGTGCCGGTGATACTTTTTAAAGTCACTAGTAGTCCTACTTACAACAGCTTCATTAATAAATAAATTCATAGGCAGAGCTTTACTGTTTCAGTCTTTAATTCTCCATCTGTCTGGGACTTTTAAATATTGAAACGTCTGGGATGTCTATGATAAGAAACTTTCAATTAAGTCATAACTACCAGTGATCTTAACGGGAATTTTGCTTAGGGATTTCAGGGTGAAAAAAACCCAACACCACAGGATGAAATCCTGACCCTACCAAAGCCAAAATTATTAGTGATTTCAGTGATACCAGGGGCTTCACCCAAACATCAGATCCTCAGTTGATGTAATCTAACACTGCTCCAAAGCAATAAACAAATTACACTGAAGGAAGAACTGGGTGAACATATTTACAAAGCAAGAAAATGCATACATTAGTTGATAAAAAATTTCTTTTACAAAGGATTTTTGTCATATTTAGAATGATAACTGTTAACTCACAAACAGTTTACAACAAAAGAGTTTCAATCTTACTAGTAAAGACACACTTTTATCCATATTTCAGAAGAAGTATACGTATTAAACTCTTGTAGGTCTCCACATTTTCACAGTGACGCAGAACAATATTAAACTGATAATTCTGAATGATCATTGTATTCTTCTGCTTTCAGCCCTTTGGGTTTGGTTAGCTTATTCTCATCATAACAGGTTGATACTGTTTTGGAATTCCAAAAGCACGCTATTCTTTAAAAACAGGCAGGCAAGTCATGGAGGAAAACCAAGGCATCTTCATTTTTAAAAGTTAAATGATTATTTTCTTCATTAAAAGGATAAAACCTCAAACATAGCATTTACCCACATACTGTAATAAAATATGGCTTGATCTAGAAGTATGGGGAAGTAGTTGAACAATGGCTCTACATTTTCTAGCAGTGAAATATTTCCCAGCAAACCAAATAGAAAGAACTTTGGGTTCTTTTTATAACATGTGCTCAAGAGCTTTTCATGTTACCTCTTTCTAAAGAAACACATTTCAGTTATAAAATTGCTCCAAACAAAACCATTATTTTCTCCTTAACTTGGACAGGATAAAGCTAGCTCCCTCTCAATGGCTTTAGTGAGTCAGTAAAAGTAGAAAAAACGAAGTAAACAATGTTCATCACATTTAATATAAGTTACCTCCATGATAACGTGCATATTTGGGTCAGCAGTTTGCAGGTTACCGTAGAAGTGGTGCTTCCCCAGCATGCTTTGTCAGGCAGCTGTGGGATGTACAATAGAACACATGATTTTACCGGCGCCCCAATGGCCAGGGGTGTGCAGTCAGCGGTGGCCTCTGCTGAGGAGCCCCAGCAGCCAGGCAGAGTTGAGCTGCCTCTGGTCCTGGGTCTGGAATCCCAGCAGTAAGGTCATGGAGCTCCAACTGGGGATCCCCATCGGCCAGGCAGGGCAGAGCTACTCCAGCCCTAGGGTGCCGAGCCTGGCCAGTCAGGGGCTTGGAGCTGCTGGTGACATCTGCTGGGGAGCCCCATCAGTCAGGCAAAATGGAGCTGCCTCCAGCTCCAGGCACAGAGACCTAGTGGTCAGAGGCATGGAGCTCTGGACAGGGAGCCCCAGTGGCCAAGCAGGGTGGAGCCACCTCTGGGTCCAGGTCAGAGCCGCCTCTGGCCCTGTGGTGCAGAGTCCCAGATGGTGAGCTCCAGCAGCCAGGTGGGGTGGAGCTGCCTCCAGACCTGGGGCACAGAACCCCTGTGGTCAGGGCAGGGCTCAGATCCCACTATGTGCCACAGAAGATAACTCT
The DNA here is from genome assembly GCF_033958435.1 of Carettochelys insculpta. Taxonomy (NCBI): domain Eukaryota; kingdom Metazoa; phylum Chordata; order Testudines; family Carettochelyidae; genus Carettochelys; species Carettochelys insculpta. The sequence continues at coordinate 15,446,495 of NC_134144.1, forward strand.
TGGCATGCATGCCAGGGGTTGTCGACACTTATTCTAGGGAATAGTAGGAGGGAGAACAGCAGAATAAAGACAATGGATTTCAGTAATGCAGGCTTACTCCAGGTTGGATCCCACTGGAAGCAAATGTAAGAGGAAAAGCAACTGAAGACAGTTGTCTGTTATTCAAAAAGACATTATTAAGGGCACAAGGGCAAACTATTCCACTCTGTAGCAAAGATAGGAAATAATGCAACAGACCACCCCACCTTAAACAGGAGACCTTGAATGATATAATAATAAAAAAAGAGACCTACAAAAAAAGGCAGAAACTATGTGAAATTACAAAAGATTAATATAAACAAATAAAACAAACATGTAGGGATAAAATTAGAAAGGTCAGGGTGCAAAACAAGATCAAACTAGTCAGAGGCATAAAGGATAACAAGAAAAACATTCTACAAATACATTAGAAGCAAAAGAGGACCAAGGACAGAGTAAGTCCATTATTCAATAAAGATGGAAAAACAACAAGAAAAAATGTGGAAATGCCAGAGGAGCTTAATGACCTTTGTTCTGGTTTTTATCAAGCAGTGTAGTGGCAGTTGAATACCTAAAGTGAATGCCAGGAAAATGGGATAGGTTCAGAAATTAAAATAGGAAAAGATACATTTAAAAACTACTTAGACAAGTCAGATGTCTTCAAGTCATCAGTGCCTGATGAAATGCATCCTTGGATATTAAAGGAGCTGAGGAGATATCGGAGCCATTAACAATTATTGAAAAATCATGGCATATGGGAGAAATGGCAGAGGACTGGAAAAGGGCAAATATAGTGCCCATGTATAAAAATGGAAAAAAAGACAACACCTGTAATTACAGAGTAGGCATCCTAACTTCCATACCTGGAAAGATAATGCAGCAAATAATTAAGGAATTTGCAAATATCTAGAAGAAAAGGTGATAAGTAATAGTCAGCATGGATTTGTCAAGAACAAACTGTGTTAAGGCAATCTGATAGTTTTCTTTGGAAAGGATAACAAGATTTGTGGATGGGGAGAAGCAGTACTATAGTCTGTTTAGATTTTGGAAAGTCTGTTGACACAATCTTGCTTGATCTCCCTCCTTGACAAACTAGGGAAGAACATCTTATATGGGGCTACTATAAGGTGGGTGTACAAGTGATTGAATAACCATTCCCAGAGAGCAGTCATCAATGGATCACAGTCATTCCAGAAGGGCACAATGAGTGGAATTCTGCAGGGAGCAGTTCTGGGTCCAGTTCCGTTCAATATGTTCATCGACAAATTAGATAATGGCATAGACAGTACACGGATAAAGTTTGTGGATGATACCAGCCTGGGAGGGGTTGCAAATTCTTTGGAGACTAGGATTATAATTCAAAATTATTTTGACAAACTGGAGAAACAGTCTGCGGTAAGCAGGATGAAATTCAATAAGGAGAAATGCAAAGTACTCTACTTAGGAAAGAACAATTAGTTGCACACATATAAAATGGGAAATGACTGTCTAGGAAGTAGTATCATGAAAGGACTGTACAGATCATAGTAGATGACAAGTTCAATAACCACGAAGAGTGTAACACTATCGTTAAATAAAAAGTACATCATTCTGTGATGGTGAGTGTTATAAGCAAGGCATGTGAAGTAAATCTGCTCTACTCTGATTAGGTCTCATTTGGAGTACCATATCAGATTTGGGCGCCATGTTTCAGGGAAAATGTGGACAACTTTGCAAAGGTCTAGAGAAAAGCAACATAAATGATGAAAGGTCTAGAAAACATGAACTATGAGGGAAGACTGAAAGAACTGGGTTTGTTTAGTCTGGAAAACAGAAGACTAAGAGGGGACATGATAGCAGCTTTCATGTACCTAAAAGGTTGTTACAAGGAAGAGAGAAAAATTATTAGCTTCTGATGAGAGGACAAGAAGCAATGGGCATAAATTGCAGCAAGGGAGGTTTCAGATGGACATTAGGGAGAACTTCCTGTCAGGGTGGTTGAGTACTAGAGTAAATTGCCTAGGGAAATTGTGAAATCTCCATCACTGGAGGTTTTTAACAGCAGTTTAGACAGTTGTCAAGAACAGTTTAGATGATGCTTGTTCCTGGCCATGAGTGCAGGGGTCTGGACTTGATAATCTCTCGAGGTTTCTTCCAGTTGTATGATTCTGTGAACATTGTTTTGAACAATATTTTCATCATCTGCCTCTAACCACGTGACAAGCTTCTCACACAGAGAGCCAGATTCTTAGCTGGAGCAAATCAGTGTAGCTCCATTGTCTTAAATGGCATGGGGATCATTTAGACCATTTGAGGATCTGACCCTCAGACTGACCAAGGTCACAGTCCTAGTGTGTCTTTACCCTCGCCCTCTGAAGTACATCTAGATGGTCAGCAGTCATTACAATGCTTCTGTATATGTCTCTTCGTGTTCCAGCTGAGCTGCAGCACTGCTTAATTTGTGCCAAGACTTAGACCAGACACCTCTGGGCTTGCCATGTCAGTTATTAAAGTAAACAATTACTTGAGCCCTGGTACCTGTTTCATTACAAATTAGACACTGGGCCACAGGCCAGCTACAAGATACCCAATTTCACTGGAAGATACTGAGAACTGAAATTATGGCCATGACTGCCTCCCACAAAGAATTGCTCTCAACCTCCTAGAAGACCCATTTAAACTTGCTGAAGTGCTGCTTATAGTAGGAATACATGCAAAGTCCATCTTTTACTAATTCACTGTCAATGCAGCCTTCTGTGTTGCTGTATCTGGTGACAACATTGTCTCCCTTTGGCATTCAGTTAGATCCCTATTACACATTCCCTAACATGTTCTATATCAGGGATCTATTTCCTAATTAGGACTTCAACCTGTACAGGGTATCTAAAGTCACACACACTTGCCTTGGTACACAATATGTTCCCATGTACTATACCATCCCTTCTGCCAGTGCATTTTTCTGAATTTGAATCACTAATGCTCAACCCCAAGGAGCATGTCTGCTTCTACAGCCTTATCATATTGGAGTTCAGTAAATTAATGGACCCCCCAGTACAAGATTTAATGTGACAAGTGGGCTTCCAGTGCTAATAATTCAAACTTTGCTTTACAATAATAATTAATTTTCCTTTTGATATCCAAGGGACCGCTAACTAGTGTCAGCAATTTATCTGTCAAATATATTGTTCTGCATGTGATTTGTCTAAGTGGAGAACAATTTTCACAAATTTGTTTTAAATTACACCATGAATGTATTTGGTGCACATATTTCAGAATACTTATGGCTCACCACCTATGCGCTATTTGAAATTCATAATTGTTTAAAATTGAGTGATTTGGTTGGCCATAAAGTTCATATGGCATTTTCAGTTCCTCGGCTGATAGTACATAACACAGCCAGGTTTCTGGTGTGAATTAAAAATTCTATGTTCAGCTCCATATATATCTGCAATAGTCACTGAAAATATTCCTGTCTGGAAACTGACTCATTAGACATTTTGTGAAAAACAAACATGCAAAAAACAAAATCTGAATCTAAGCAAGTTAATGTAAAAATTCAGATCAGTATTTCTGAATGGCATCTTGTGGCTTGCATCCACTTCTGATCCTGAAGCCCCACATTTGATGTCAGGAGTATATGTCAACCCACTTTGGAGATATGTTTCCACACTGGATTTGCTGCTTGTAGGAAATACTATTGGGTGACCTCATAACTACTACTCCCGTCATTCACTTTTTCTCTTCCCTGAGAAGAGATCCTGTGGCACTCTGATACCTTAGGGTTCACATCTAAACCATGATACAAAGGGACCCAAACAATAGATTGCAGAGAAGAAAGACAAGAGAAAATCTGCAAAGTATTCTACAAGCCTTACCTCTTTGCATTTGCTCTTCTGCATAAGCCCATCAGGCTTAGCGCTTCTAGTAACATGAGGGGGGAAGGGAGGTACCCAATCTGCTTTTCCTTCATTGACATATAACTCAAAGGAGGTGACAAGGAACAAGAAAGCTAGTACTGTGACACCTTGGCCAGAAGAGACAACAACCACTGAACTGCTGGGGGAAGAGAGGTAAGTTTCCATATAACGTAACACCTACATTCCAACTCCTCCTTCCTCACTGCTCATGCGCAGCCTGTTAGCCTCCACAGACTCCGCAACACACACAAAGGCTGTGCCTACATTTGGAGTGGCAATGGGATTTGCAGCTCAAGGAAACATACCTGCAGCAGCTTTGATAGAGATAGAATGCTAAAAATAGAATGTAGCACAGCAGAACAAATGACAGGAGAGGCTAGTTACTTCTAGAGTCTTAGAAGAGGCCAGGTGAACTCAGGAACATCAGTATGTCCCACCACCTGCACTACTGTGGCCAAGAGGCACTTCAGGTTGAACCTCTCTAGTCCGGCAACCTTGGGATCTGATTAGTCCAGGAAGAGATAATTTGCTGGACCATCAGAGGTCAGTATTGTCTGGCACATTACCACCACTTCCACTTCTTACTGGGCTCTCAGAAGACATTTAGGGGTAAATTGCAGCTAAATAACAGCACAGAACACTGAGAGCCAGGACTGCTGGCTGTAAACAAACATTATGGGACCATGGGAAACTTGGCCAAACCCATGATAAGTGGCTGTCCAACTAACTAAAATCATGATGGATTACAGATGTTGCCAATGAGAGAGTGCCAGACTAGAAAGGTTCAAGCTGTAGTATGGGTATGTCTGTACAAGCTGGAAATTGCACCTCAGTTTGAAGTGTGGACATACCCTGCTCTCTCCCCTCAGCAGCCTTGTTTTTAGTCAATCATCTTTGCTGGTCCAGCTAGGGAAAAGACCTTCGGATATATTTCACCATTGTTAACAGAATACAGAGTAGCTTTCATGCTTCACATGACAATGACCCAGGGAAAACTGAGGAAGATTCAGCTCACACAACCCTGAGCATGATGTGTGTTTCAGTCTGCTGCCTTGTATTCTGACTGCTTACCAGTTAAGTGTCTCATAAACACAGAAATTTGACTAGATGCAGATTGGTTTTGGAGATAAAAGCATAGTCACTCCCTCAGCATTGTTTTCCCCCATCACATTTACTTCTTATTCCTCCGAACAGATAAAAGAAGATCTCCAGAAGTTAAGGTCTGGTGCAAGAAGAGATTATACCACTGTTATTCCCCAGGTATCTAGACGAGTTTCACTCTTCTCTATTGTTCTTTCCTCCTCTATACCTAATTTTACAAGACTGAGATATATTAGTGACAAGTTAATTACAGTTGTGACATCTTGTGATAAGTTTACTGTACATGTCTATAGCAGTAAGATACGGTACCATCACACAAATCAATCCTGAAATAAGTACTGGTGAAGAGTTCTCCTCCCTGACCTCTGCCTTCAGTTTCTTTTATAAAACATTTTAGCTTTCAGTGTCTTCTGTGATGACATTGTCTATTGCTCTGGGAATGGGATGAATTCCAAGGAGGCTATGACATAATGTTTTTGTCTGAAGAGAGAATGAAGAGATGGGTTATTATTCAGGCAAGCACTCTCTATGAATGCAGTTATCTGATGATTATGTGTAGGGGAATGAGACTTAAAAAGGGAAGGATCTGACATTTGAACTCAGATGCAGTTGTATTTGAAAGCTGTAAGATGATTTAAAACAGCATAAAACACAAACAAACAATACAGAAAAAAGTATAATATAGAAAAAATAATAAAGCCATATGACCCTTTTATAAATACTAACCTGGCCCCATGTAATGGACGCACACGACAATTTCCACTGGCTGAGCCCAGGAGAGGGCTACATGTATGTAAAATTTGGTAAAAATAAATTATTTTCATTAGAAAGAAAGAAAGAATGACGTCAGCTCCAGAATGCAATAGCAGATGTGCATTTATCAACAGATTTTCTCTGTCCAGGATTTCTCTGTCCTGGAGCTGACTTTAAGATTTATTCTTTCATTTGCAATTAATCTGAGGTACACTAAAACTGTTGCGCAAAGTGGATGTATATGCAATTAGAGACCTTTCTGCCAATGTTCTGTCCCCACTGCTTATGTAGAGGAGGAGTTCAACATTATTGTTTAGTGCCTGTTTTTTGCCAACTTCAGTTTGCCAACCAAACTCTTATCTGTATTTTACCACCCATGAAATTTATAAAATCAGAGAGGGGGAAAAAATCACTTCTTGAAGGGGTTTCCACTTGACTTTCAAAGAGAAAAAAATAATGCTATTTTCATCTTAAGAGAAAGGGGACAAGTTCTCTTCCAAAGAAGCCCTTCCCTTTACATTGATCATTCTGTAAAGTAGTTGTTTTCATAACTGGCAGAAAGTTAACTTAAAAATTTTGTTCTAATTGACACTAACTACTGAGTGCCAAGTTCTGTTTGCCCTATACATATATCCTGTTGAAATTGATAAAACAGAATCTGAGGGAAGAATTTTCCATGCATGCCTGTAATAATTTGGGAAGAAGTTGCTTTTCCTTGACTGGGACCCAAAAGAAACCCCTCACCTGAAATCACGCAAAGAAGCTATAATAAAAGCCCTAAATGACTGACTAACAGTGGGGGAGAGGGGGTGCCTTGTTCTTACTAACTATAATCAAGGTTCAGACATACTGCATTATAACTATTTAAATAATGAACTTCAAAACAGAACAGATTGTTACCATGTAGAATTTACCCAAATTTTAACATGTTCTTAGTCTGTTTTCAGTGTTTGCTTTCTGGGTAAAATCACTTAAAACATAGGTTAAAGTTGTTTCATAGCTTTACTCTCTCAATAATGTGCAACATGAACACAATAGTGTTATTAAGATGTCAAAAATAACAACATAGCACACATGTAAGATTTTCAGATGGGCAAACCTTCAACGTTTTGTTAAGTTCAGGAAATTAGCACATTTGTTACTCAAATAATTTAAAAAGTAGCTTTTCAAAATAAAAGCAATCCTTTAAATAAATAGTCTTTTTATAACCATAGAACACAAACACTACACTTAAGCACAGTTCTGCAAAGGCTGAAATGAACACTACAAGAATACACGAGTGTGGCCCTATTATGGATGACAAGAGGAGGAGTCATTGGTTGTCCTGCATTTCCACTGCATAACTTAAAGGACAGTACAATAGCATAAGGGAATTAATTCTTAAAATTGCCATAAGGATTTATTGTATCAAAACGTTTATAACTGTTGCATAAGAATGCTGGCATCCTTTTTTTTCAAGCCAATTATCTATGTCCCATCTTTAGCAATTCTGCAGTCTGACTTCAATTCTCTAGCACAGCATGCTTTTTAAAACTGACAAACTGTGGTCAAACCCAGCTTACCCTACCCAACAGACTTAAAGGCGATCACTGATACTAATACATCAAGAAGAAATTGTCCCATTCTCTAAATTTCATACACAGCTCACTGTTTGAGAGTCCTACAACCTTCCCGAGTTGACGATGAATATTTCAGAACTACTCAAGATCACTGTGATGTTACTTTTTTCCTTGATGAATACTCTCTACTGTATTCGCACTTCCTAAGAGGGCAGAAGCTGTGTCTATTATGACATAGGTTAAATGCATTTCTGCAAAGATCACAGCTGTTCTGCAGACCTAAATTGTAGCACTGAGCTTCTGGAACAAAAAAGTTAGAAATATCTTACTACTGTGTACTGTCTGAATGTTTTTTCAAAGAGCGACTAGCTATAATTCAATGAAATATCCATCTGAAATCCAATCAGGAACCATCTAGAAATGCTGTTTAATATTTCATTGACTTAATTTTAAATGATCATTTTAAACGATGTTGAGGATTAATAGCAATCCATTAATTTCACCCTTACAAGAAATGGTGATTTGTTAGTGAAATTGGCTTTGTTTAATTTAAACAGAATATATTAAAAATTGTAAAGTAAATGATGAAGGCAGGAAAGTCAAACGGAGCACAAATCTGGTACAATAAGCATTCTATTTGTTTTGATCAGAATTAACAGGACTGTTCAAAGAGGACAAAAGAATAAATTAGTAAACGGATAAAGCAACTCTTAAACAAGCTATGTTAGGATTCCATACATACATTCTCTCTCTCATTCACACTCCCCATCCATGCTTTGGATTTATTAGAAATTTCACTACTAAACAGTTTTAACTTAAGATAAATTAACTACATTAAAATACTGACATTGTGAGGGTTTAATACTTCCGACGCCCTGCGAGAAGGCATTCCCGTGTGAAGTTTTAAATGCTTTAAAAATATAGCTTAAAGTTATTGAAATCTATGACAAATATGACGGCTCTGCCTTCTCTCACAGTCTGCCATTCTCATCCCCTGTATCCTTCTCCTGGATGGCCTCCAGGCATCGTTTTGATTTCACATCAACGTTTCCACTTCCAGTTTTGCTCAGTCCACAGGACAAGCAGGCCAGCTGGATCTGCTTCATATTCTCTACGGCTTCATTCTTGGCATTCTTCAACAGATCTCCTTGTCCCTGAGCGGATACAGAAATACAAGAAGGAGAAAAAGGCATGAGAGTTAAGAACCCGAAGGGGAGCTGCTGTTCTAGCGTCCCCATTAAAATTATTTTTTATTATTCAACACGGTTCAAATTCACCCAGCTCTGCTTCGATCCCCCTGTGGGGCCCACTATTAATTTCAGCCCAGACAGAAGGGGGTGAAATCATCTGGCAGCTTTTTAAATGCACTGTGCCTTTAGCCAACATAAAAGGCAGCAAATGCAGCCATAGCAGAGAGAGTTTGGTGGGCTAAGCCTGGATCATACAAATTATTAATTAGACAGTGCGGGAGGTGAGGTAATATGACATTACCTCCTCTTGATGCGAGAGACAAGCTATTAAGCTTACAGAGAGCTCGTTCTTCAGGTCTGGCAACCAAGGATGGCCCCATAAAAACTATTGCGTCAGTCTTCTTGTCTCCCTAATATCATGAGTCCACTCTGGCTACATCATCACCGCATACAACCATGAAAATTATTTACTGGCAGCAAAGGGCTTTTATAGTCATTTATGCCTTTTCTCATGGTAGTTCATGGTCTGTGGAGAATGTTTCAAACTGGCTGAAGGGGCAGTGCATCAAAGTGAACCCTTTGAGATGCAGAACCCCAGAGCCCCATCAAACCACAATAGCAGCAGCAAAAGACCCTTAGAATTATGGAATCGTAGAACAATAGAGGCACGTCTACACTAGAGAGCTTTTTGGAAAAAAAAAACAAAAATCCCTAACATTTGGTTGACAAAACCCGCGGAGCATCCACACTAAACATGTGTTCTGTTGACATAATGTCGACAGAACTCAGCACTTTTGCTGACTGCCTTCTGTCTCTCCCCCATGAGGCAGAATGCCTTTCTTGACAGAATCTGTCAGCAAAAAAGCTGTGTGGATGCTCTGGGGGGCCCTTAGCAGACAGACAGGGTTTCTGGGTCACCGAGCAGCCCTGTCTGCTGTGCTTCCAGTTGGCCATTCTGTTGAGAGAGGGCTGGACAGTCCAGGCATTCTCTGTCAACAGAGCAGATCACTTTTTCGATCCACTTTTGTGCACAGATGTGCTCTGTCGACAGAGGTTTTGTTGGAAGATCTCTTCAGACAGCAACTTCTGTCAACAGATCACTGCAGTGTAGATGTAGCTTAAAACTGGAAGGGACCTTGACAGGTCATCAAGTCCACTCCCCTGTCCTCCTGGCAGGACCAAGCACCATCTAGAGCCTCTAGACCTATCCTTGTTCCCATTAAGAAAAATAAACTTGATTTAATAACAAGCTCTCTCAAATAGATGACAATACATTATAGTATGCCTGCCTGTTGATACCCAGAACAGTGACAATCCTAATTCAGTCACTAGAAGACTGTTCTCTTCAGATACGCGTTAGAATAGTGATACTATGAAACCTTCACCACACTGCCAGTGTGAGGAGCTTTATTACTGCAGTCTTTGAACATTACATATTAAATGAAAATATTTATCAACCTAAATCTTATGGGTGGGGTAAAGTAGGGGGAATTTTAGTACTAATGAAGGGCTTCTGACATAGCCCATTAACAGTTCTTAGTCATGGCTGGCTAATGCAGCCCTAATCCTCTCCACAATGGAGGTGTATATATGAGATGTGCAAACGTTTCTGTTGACCATGCTGAATCCATTCAAGCCATTTCATTTATGACCTTCCATGAACCCCGGATTTGATGCACAAAAAGCTTCTTTTATGTCAAAACTCTTTAAAGGTAAAGTCCCCTATATTGTCTCAATCCAGTTTTTAAAACACAAGAGATAATGCCAATCTTCAAATATAATCAATTGTGTCTCTCATTCTGTGTCAAACAAACAATCTTCCTATCAGTGTGACGGCTTTTGACTGCTCAGTGAACTTACAACTCTCTACCTAGGAACATTAAAAACAAGACTCACCTACCATTGAGAACATCTGCATGCTTTTATTGTTTGCTTCCTACAAATGCACAGTGCTGACACCCATAAAATTTTGAAAATATTTACACACCCCATAAAGTTTATAAATACATAATCACAACTAGATAGAAGTTTCTCCTTTGAGAACAAGAAGAAATCTGAAATCAGAAAAGGGTTCTTAACACAGTCAGGCCATGTATACACTTGGACAAATCTTTGAAATGGCCATGCTAATGGCCAAATCGGAGAATACTAACAAGGCGATGAAATGAATATTCAGTGCCTCATTAGCATGCCGCCGGCCGTGGTACTTCGAAAGTGCCATATTTTGCTCGCATGCAGCTCATCTACACGGGCGGTCCTTTTCAAAAGGACCCTGCAAACATCAAAATCCCCTTATTCCTATCGGGTGAAAGCTGTACTTGGTTTGAGGTTGACATTAAGGAGATCAGCTGATAGTAGAAATAAGGGGGGATTTCGATGTTTGCAGGGTCCTTTTGAAAAGGACCCCCAGGTAGATGAGCTGTGCACAAGAGAAACATGGCACTTTCGAAGTGCCGTGGCCAGCGGCATGCTAATGAGGTGTTGAATATTCATTTCAGTGCCTTATTAGTATTCTCCGATTTGGCCGTTGGCATGGTCGTTTCAAAGATTTGGCCAAGTGTAGACATAGCCTCAATGTTACACAGTGTAGAATATTTATAATATTGTTTCCTTCAAATACTTTGCCCGAAAGGGAGTGGAGGAATTATATGGATGCTCCATTAACATACTAATATTTAGAAGTTCTGAAATTAATGTAGGTATTTTAAATTTTTGCAAAGTGAAAAAATGTGAGATTAATGCTGCAAAAATAAATAAATAAAAGCAGGAAATTCTGCTCAATATTAAAATGAAATGCTATCAAGAGTCTGAGTCAATCTCCTTAATGTCAACCTCAAACCAAGTACAGCTTTCAGTAAATCATTCCATAGAGCTGTTTAAATTTGCATGCAAAATGAACAGATTTTCACTTGCCTCTCTTGTAAATCCATTTTACTAGTTACAATTTCCTAAAACCATTAACCAGAAGTTATTCCAGATTGTGTGAGGAAGTTCCTCTAAAATATAAAAGAAACACTAAAATCTGTAGGATAACATTTATCAACATATCCTGGATTGGGGCACAATTGTGCTTAAAGTCTCCAATTTTCTCTATATATATAATTTTCCTATATAAAGGGCCAAGTTTTCCACTGTAATTTCAGCATCCCAGCACAGATGCCATTCTGCAGGTCCTTCAGGTAGAACTATGGCTGATTTCTCTCTCTCTCTCTCTCTCTCTCTCTCTCTGTGATTGTGGTTCTGTTGGTGAAGTTAAAGAGAGCTTTTTGCCATTGACTTCAATGGGATTGGGATTTCACCTCGAGTTTCAGTCTGTGTGCACTACGAATTAGACAGCCTTTCCAACGCAGATTATTACTAGTCAGAGTGATTAGCATGGGGAGCTGTATGGGGTACGTAGTAACCAGAACACATTGATGCTGCTTTTCTTGGGTTACTGCACGTCCATGAAAAGCTCCTTATGCCATTTTGTAAGTGGAGCCAAGAATTTAATCCATAATGCATTAGTTACTGGAAAGCAGGACTGAGAACTGGACAGCATGTTTAAAAGCAGAGCAAACTTACTACTGAATCCTGTACAGTTAAATGGAAGCTCCCGAAATACTGTTCAAGTACATGTATAAGTGAGCCCTAAACCAAGGGTGTGTAAAGTGGGGGGCAGGCCCCCTCAGAGCGGCATGAAATCTCATGGGGCGGGGAGCAGCACGATTGGCTGCTGGCTCTCTGGCTCATCTGTGTCTGTTTATTAAAAGCTTTACATTCCACATACTCATTTTCTTACACATGCCAAAAGTTTTTTTTTTTTTCCCATATGACCATAACCAAATTTTCCGTTGGTTTGGATTCCATTAGACAGAATGGGTGGCCCTGCTAAATGCAGGGACAAAAAGTGGGTTCCGTGGTAAAGAGGTTGCTCACCCCTGCCCTAAACAATGCATTTTTTCAGCTTCACAGCTTGCCCATTAGCAAGCAAATAACATAGAATCTAAGCACGGGAGATACTCTAATGAAGATGTAGGGACTGATTTTTCAATGTAGCTAGATAATTAAATATGCAGGTAGGGGTTGGCTGGGATTTTCAAGGACTCCAAGCTCTCCTTGAAATCAATAGGATTTAGATTTCTAGGCACCTTTGAAATCTTCACTAGCTGACTAGCTACACCCTTAAATGCCAAAACACCTTTTAAAAATACTACTCTTAGCGACTCTACATTCCATCTTTACATCCATGCAATCCAATATCTCACTTGCCGTATGCATTTTCTGAGTTCTTATAGGACTGCATATGTTCAAAGGGTGAAGACCCCAGCATCCCTCTTTGGTATTCTAAAGACACTGGATAGATATGGTGAGTAACAGGCTGCCAGAGAGAGATACATCACAATAATGAGAAGAACTGCATAGCTAATATTGCTCTATTACTGCCCTTCCGCAGCACTGTAACTGGATTTAACCCAAAGTGGTGGCCACTTATCTTTCCTTCCAATAGAGTATGGTACATAACTTTGTTCTTTGCATTGTTTCAACTCTAGTAAACAAAAGCAAGAAACAATGGTAGCTGGCAGGGTTCAGCACTGGTAAACAACCTTTGAGAAACAATGACAATTGGAGATGTCATTTCAGGCCAATGCCTGAGCACTTGATTGCCTCATTTCCTGATGACATGGGCTTGTCCTGCTGCACAATGTGAGTTATTTAACAGATGTTAAGAAACACATTTAATAAAAAGGCCCACAAAATATAGGGATGAAGAGGAGGAATGTGCTATTTCTCATGAAACACTCAACTATAAAGAGTGAGAAAGCTCAGCCTGACAGTTATGGGAATACACAGACAGATATATTTAGAAGTTAAGAATCCAGTGATTAGCTAAGATTTAAAGAAGTCAGTAAATAAAGGGTGAAGGTTGAACTTGTGATTAGAGAGATCAGGATTAAGTCCATGACATTGCCACAGGCTCTTTCCATGACTTGGGGGAAAGTCATTTCATCTGCCTGAGCCTCAGTTACCCCATTTGTGAAAGGGATTTCTGGGGGGGGAAGGGCAGGGTGAGGCTAATGTCAGTATTATTTACAGAGCACTAAGTAACGGCAGTGACTGAACCATAAGTACCTAGAGAGAGGGAACAATGACATCATTTGAGACACAGTAGACCCCTGAGATATGCGCACCCGAGTGCAATGCTCCAACTCCCTGCCGCTCAGAGGATCGCACTGGTCCATTTCCCAGCTCCTGTCAGTGCCGCCACTGCCAGGAGCAGAGAAACTCTTGCTACCCCTGTGAGGGGCGACAGATGTTCCTGTCAGCGGTGGCAGCTAAGAGTCAGGTTCTCAGCTGCCGCCATTGACAGAAGCAGGGATATTAATTTTCTGGCTCCAGTGAGTGAAGAGGTTCCTGGTTCCTGCTGCCTGGGTCAGTTTCCCTGGTTCCCGGCTCCCCTCCGCTCATTGGAGCCAGGCTCCCCTGAGTTGCATGAAATGTGACTTACGGGAAGTTGTGCAAGAACGCAATCCCCATGTATGTCGGGGGTCTACTGTTTGCTATAATGATTTCTTAATTACACCACAGTTGATACCAGAACATGAGTGTAATTTGAAAGAGTTTGTTTTCAGTAGCATGAAACATCTGGATCCTACAATCTTTCACGCCCCAACAATTCAGCCTCATCTAATGCTGGCAGTTGGCTTTATCAGTAATCTGATTCAGCCAGAATGGCGTCAGTCTGTCTGATGCCACTGCTATATACTAAGACTACTGTTCCTGAGGTGACTGCTTTAAATATGCATCAGTGCTTCACCCTTAGCATTTTTTTTACAATGCTTGCATGTAACTATCTCAATTTGCAGGTGGAATGCCTTCAGTTTTAAACCGACCCAGGCAGCACTTTGAAGGCTGGGATGTTAATACTAGTAGATGTATCTGGCATTGCTCAGGTCTTTAATTGGAATAATTTTTTTTTTCTGAAAAATACATGAAAAATGTAGATACATTTTTTTCAGAAATGAAGAACAATGAAGGGTGGAGTCAGGGTTCAGGAGTGAGGGGATCGGGGGGTTGGGAAGGGCAAAAGGCAGGAGCAGGGAGGGGCAGAAGTCAAAGCAGGTGGGAGGTGGAGAAGTTAAGGCAGGGGTCTCAGGACAGGGGCTGGGAGGAGCAGGGTTACCAGGGCACCTGGTGCAGCTCCTCCCAGGGGGTAGGGGCAGCGCTCCCTGGCCAGCAGCTCCTCTTGGGAGTGGGGATCCAGGGCTACGCACTTGTTGGGTGGGGGCTGGGGATCTGCGGGCTGGCCCTGGCATCCAGCAGCCCTGGCCTCCAGAAGCCCTGGCTGACCTGCAGCCTGTCTTAGAGATGCATGGGGGAGTGGGGAGGGCAGTGCTCTTGGAGCAGACTCTGGACTGCTGCTGCCTCCACCCTGGCCTGCAGCTGCTCCAGGAGGCTTTGCTTGGGGCAGTGCCCCCACCGTGCCCTGCATCCTGTTAGAGGAGCAGTGCTCTGTGGGCTGGTCCCAGCCTCCAGTTGCCCTCCCACCCTGCAGCTGGTCTGGGGGGCAGGCAACTCTTTGGTGTTACCCTCAGTCTCCAGCAGCCCCCTCCAGATACTCCAGGGGCTGTCCAAGCTCCATGAGCTGCCCTCTCACTTTCCAGTGTCCCCCGCCCCGAGACCTACATCCAGACACTGGGGGGTGCCCCCCTCCACCAGCGCCCCTGCAGGATGCAAGCTATCTGGGGGAGGACAGGCTCCTCAACAGCCCTTCTCCAGCAGCCCCCCTCTGGTGGCCTGCAGGCTGCCTGGTGGCTGTCCCTCTCCAGACACCCTCCCTGCCAGCTGCAGATACTCCTTGCAGGGGAAAGGCTCTGGTTTTGGGTCAACAGAGCTACTTACCCAGTCTTTGTGGAAGACAAGTTGGCAGAGTCCCAGCCCCACTGGCCTCTTTCTTGGTGCTGCCCCCCGCCCCCCGTGGCCTCTCTCAGTATCTCTTCTCTGTGCCCCTCCTTTTCACCTTCCTCCTATCTCTGCCCCACCCCCCCCAGCCCCATTTCCGTGTTCAGGCAAACAGTCCCATTCTCAGCACTTCTCATTTTCATGGCATAACCAAACCCTGACCTTGGTTTAAGGTATGGTAAGAGGAAGCTGCCTACCGAATTTGGTGGTCTGAACCTTTATCATTTAGGAGGCGTTCTTGAACAAATGGACTCATTCGAGCACAGACACAGGTGCCCTAAAATATATTCAGAGATAATTGTGTGCCAGTAGATGCATATACAAAAAAACCCCATCTTAATCTAAAATGAATTTAGTGATTTGATTTTAGCACCTTCGGGGTACACTTTTATACAACTTGAGTCCTTTTTGAGAAAAGGGGGGCATGACAGACTCCGAATAGGGTCAGTTTTGTTAAATTAAATCATTTCTGTGCAATAAGTTCAATATATGCTGTTTGCATCCATCAAAGGCAGTAAGAGTTTTGCCTTTGACTCCAGTGGGTTCAGGCCCAATGCCTATGGAAGGCTCAAAAGCAAATATTCCTAACAGAGCAAGTTTCCATAGCGCTTTTCACAAACATGACAAATCTCTCCTTCTTAGCAGGATTACTTTAAACTTGCAAAAATTAAACCAGGCTTAGTGTTCCCAATACGCGCTATGATGAAATTACAGAGGTGCTTATGCCTCACATCGGCTTAAAAGACATAGAGGTAAACATTTCCCAAAGGCTTGTCTGGCACATGGAAGAACCACATGCCCCACAAAGATGTCAGAGCCAGGAATCCCCTGAGATGCTAAGTCCAAATGCAGCCGATTCTCAGCCTCCCTCTTGGAGTTCAGACTCCGACAATTCTAATCACCACTGTGGATCTCCTGCACTCCACAGGAATACTTGTTCCAATAGCTCACTCCTTGCAATGGTGCACATTAATAAGACAAGCAAATGTGGAGCTAGCTTTAAATGAAACTGTCCTACAGCACATGAAGTCCAAATTAATTTGCAAAATTAATACAGGTTGGACCTCCCTGATCCGGCACCCTCAGGATCTGACCAGTCCTGAATGATGGAATTTACCAGACCAGGGGAGCCTCCGCACCATTGGCTCTGCTTCTGCCACTGACTCCCCTGCCTCCGGGCCCCCTGCTTCCAGCCCTAATGGCCCACTTATCACTATCCCAGCTGGGCTGTAGGCCCTGGTCAGGCTGCTGCTTCTCCCTGGGCTGCTGCCACCTCTGGCCCTAGCTAGGCTGCTGGATGCTGGTCCCAGCCACTCAGATGCTGGCCCTGTGGACACAAACCCCACCGGACTCCCTCCCATCAGCAAGTTTCCACCAAGCAGGGCTCTCAGCCACCAGGTCTCCCCCAACTTGTTTCCAGCCCCTGACCCTCTGGTCCAAGAACAGACATGGTTCAATGTTGCCAAATCAGAGAGTCCAGGTTTTGGGAGGTTCAACCTGTACAGAATAAAATAGCAATCTTGTTTGGATAGGGATCCAGGCCCCTCTCTAACAAAAAAAAAAAATCCATTAGTTATGAGAGAGAAGGTCTCTTACATGAGACGTGTCTTACAGAGACAGACCACAATGCTAGCTCAGAGACGGACCACAATGCTCTGGCTGTTGTGGGGAGCTCCATCCTCCATTCCAAGATGAAGGGAATTTTCAGCCCAATTGGAGTTATCAGTCCAGTAAGGTGGGTTTGAGCAGAACAGACAAGCTCGTGTTTTAGCAGTTGCCCTAGCTGTGTCGGCCTTGTGCTCCTTCCCATGTTACGGCCCAGAGGTCTGAACTGAGTTGGCATCTTTCCCATGAGCTTGACTGCCATGGCGACCAAGATGAGTGGGGCACAGCCTCCTGGGAACTGGTGTTATTTTGTTCCATCTACATAAGCCTAAAGGTTCTGAAATTCTATGGCCTATGTTAGGCAGGAGGTCAGACAACAGCATCATAATAACCCAACTAGCTTTAAAATGTATTAGTGTAAAATTGCCATTATGTTAACCAAGTACAAGAATGGAAATACCACAGAATAATGAGTAGCCTTGAAATCAGAGCTGTGTCTTCATATGTGTTTTTACAGCACATAATGGAATGAAACCCCACTCCTGACTGGCCTCTGGGTGTTAAGAAATATAAATGTGAAATAGTAATAATTAATAATGGTATGATGCCTGAAGTCCTTCTAGCCTGTGTGTTCACGGAGACATTAGCTGTTTAGTCTTCTAAACCTGTATGTCACACAGTTCCACATGGGTAGTCATAACAGTTTCCACATGCTGTGAGTGGGGGTGAGTATTTTCCATCAAGCAGGAGCAACACAGGACAAATTAAATTCAATAGCTAACAAAAACAAAGGCCAAACCAATAGCCTGTGTTGTCTTTTGGGGGTTCTTCCCTTTCTTTCCAGGGCAAAAGGTGGGCATGGAAGTCTATCTCATGTCTGACTGTAAATCAGGTCTGATTTGATTCACCTCTGACAGATCCACTCAAGGTATTCTATGTGGTATCTGTCTTGAAAAGCTAGCTAGATGCATGAGCCCTATCGAGATTTGTATCTGTGGTCCTCTAGAAAGTCCAGGTGATAGTTCATTGGTCTATTGCCTAGTTAAAAATAATCAGGCCATTACAATTTCTTATGCTTTACAAGGTTATTTTAGGGCAATGCTTCAAAATTTCCTTTGGATCCAAGAGCTGAAATATATGCCTATAAAATACTTTTGAGATTCTGAGACTATAATTTTGCATTTCTCAGTTCTTCTAGAAATGGAAATGTACCTACCAAAATTGACTATATATTGTATTCATGTGTTTACTGATTGGTCTGTGCCTGATTCTCTGAGTTTCCTGGGAAAGCTTTTTTTTTAAACAGCTGGGTTATTTGAGCAGGCTGAAGAAGCAAAAATTATTTTGGATCATCTGTCACAAGAATAATGACAAACTGATCCCTTCTGACAGTGCTGTCATAATTCTAAAGGTATCATAAAAGAATTTCAGTGGGGATGTTCTGTTTGAGAAACCATCTGTTTGCTTTGAAAACCTGATTGTGAACATAATCCATTTATGAAAAATATCACCAAAACTGTGTCAACACTTTAAACTAACTACTAGAAAGAATCTGGAGTAATTTTTTAAAAAACATAATTAAACTGCCATGACCTTTATAAATCAAAGTCATTGTCATAGTCTTAGGGCACAGAACAAGCCTCTTTACTCCTCCAAAGAAAGGAATCATTCTCTTTCTCAAAGAGAAATAGTATTTGTCCATTTTTGGCATCTATCTCTCTTCTTTCTGTTATTGATAGCAGCCTTTCCAAAAACATATGTAAGTGGGAACAGGTTAAATTCAACACATGGGAGGCTACTAAGTAAAGCAAAAAGTGATTAATCAAAATTCTAGTTGAAAATTTAATCAACCCCTCAATTTTTAATTCTAGGAATAAAAGTTACATAATATTAAATGTGATGTCTCAAATGTCTAACTACAACTAACTGCAGAATTTGAAAGTGAATTAATACCACTGTACAAACAGTACAGTATGTCAAATTAATACCTTGATCCTTTACTTTGATGACAAACACTATTTAAAATGCAGAGAGATAATTTTATATCAGGCTATGTCTACACTACAGCACAAAGTCAAGTTTAAGGAACTTTGCTCAATTTTGCAATGTGATTGTTTGTACCATTAGGTCAATTTTAATGGGGGCTAAGGTTGATTTTCTCACCCCAACCCTCTGATGCAGCGTTATCACCAAGTTCGAATTTAAAAGGTCAAATTAAGGGTAGTGGGGAAATAGCATTACTTTAAATAGATTTTATTAGCCTCTGGAGATTTCCCACAGGTTTCCCACAATGCCCCACGTGTCTGTTCTGACCACTTTCACCTCCATTGCTCTCCAGGTGTGCAGGATAGTAAGTAACAGGAAGCTCAGGAATTTGAATTAATTTTCTTTGGTACAAGCATGGATATCAAACCTCAAGAGTGCACCTCAGGAGCCATCCATCACCTCTAGCCATCATGACTACTCAGGATTCTCGTCATCGGAGCTCTCAGGCTGCAAAAGAGCTCCAGCATGGAGCCATAATGAGATCCTGGATCTCATGTCTGTGGGGGAGGGGAGGGGAAAGAATCAACGCTGAGCAAACTGTGAACCAGCAAACAAAATGCGAACATTTATGAGAAGATTTCGTGGGGCATGATCGAGAAAGGGTACACCTGGGATGTTCAGCAATGCTGGGTCAAAATAAAGGAGCTCTGGCAGAAGTAACGGAATGTGAGAGAAGCCAACAGGTGATCTGGGTCATGTCCCAAGACGTTTCACTACTACAAGCAGCTCAACACCATTCCTGGGAGGGAGCCAACCATGCTCCCCAAGGCTAGCAGGGACTCTTCAGGAAACTGTCCTCAGGACTCCAGTGGGAGCTGGGTGGGGAAGCAGGAGGCATAGGCTGGTGAAGAGGTAGAGGCTGACAGTCAGCAGGCACCAGAGGAAGCTGATCCTGATCACCCAGAGCTCTTTATCACTCTAGAGCCAGTCCCCTCATTGATCCCTGATGCTCCAGGGTCCAGCAATGCTGGAGAGGGCTCTTCTGGTGAGTACATATTGTAGAATGCTACAAGCAGGTTGCAGCTGGGCTGGGGTACAGGTTTACTTCTGCTGAGCATATTTTTTAAAGTGCTAGAAGCAGGTTGCGGGTCAGGTGCAGTGGATCTATGCCCCTTAGAACAGCTTGTTAATATTTCTGGAGTGGAGCACTTATCCTTTCTGGAGCTCTCCATACAGACAAGTACTTTATGTTTTGCACAACATTTTTGGGGAGACCTGATTTATTGCAGCTTCCACGATAGCACACCTTGCCACACCAAGCCACCAGTTAGTAATCTGTATCATGGTGCCGCACAGCAGTCTGGTAAATTTTCCAGCCCTGTGCTCACACAGTATGAGCATATTTTCTTTTTCATTCTCTGTTATTCTTAGGAGGATGATGTCTCTCTTTTTTTGCAACCTAGAAGAAGCACGGGAAGTTTCATTAGAGTCTGTCCCCTTCACATTATCACATTGCTTCCTGCCCATTTAAATTTCCCAGGACTGTCCTGCTGCACCAAGTGGCTGGCGGGGTCTCCATCTCCCCACCTGCATGCATATGGCAGGCTCTCCTGGTCATCTCCCCTCCCACCATGCTGCTGGCTTTTCCCCATACAGGATTTACGATGAGCCACCAAGAAAGTTGTTTTCCGTGCTTTACAGTTTGCAGGGCTGGCTGCCCTCCTCCAGCCTGCCATGTGGCCCATGGACTTCAACCCTCTCCCCGCCACATGGCTGCTGGGCTGCGTGGACCCTGCTCCTAGACATTGGTATGTCCAGCGCTTTCCCTGCTTTAAATGGCTTTTTGACTGTACAGGATTTATGAAGAGCCACCAAAATTTTTTTTTCCATGTTTTGCAGTTTACAGGGCTGACCACATTCCCCAGCCCACCATAAGCTGCTGAGAAAGACTTTTTTTCTGCACTTTACAGTTTACAAGGCTTTGTTTCAAACCCCCTCACTCCAACATCATTAAGCCACCAAGATCTTACCATGCCCGCAACAAAATGGTCAAGATAGCTAACAGCTTCTATTCTGCAGAGGTTGATTCACTGTCATCTTTAAGAAGCCGAAAGTGGCCTTGGAAAGCAAAAGTTGCAGTGATTGTGAAACAGAGATGCATTCATTCTATGGGCAAGCACTTTGTGGCACATTTAAAAATTGTATCTAAATTTTTACCTTCCCTATCTTCAACAGGCAGCATGAGCAGGGGAGACAAGGTTGCTGCGATAAGGCGAAAGAAAAGATCCAAATGGGCCCTCATACAGCAGCAGTTTGAAAAGGCTGACAGGGAGCAAGCCAAAGCCAAGGCTGACAGAAGGTGGACCCAGCAGCAGTGACAAACCATGCTTCAGTGCAGGAAAAGGACTTGGCAGCGCTCCTGATGGTTGTCACGTAGTAAACTGATGTCTTGCGTTCCATTCTGTAGGTTCACAGGGACACCCACCACAGACCTCATTATGCAGCCTCCACACCCTTTTGCCTGGCTTCCCCTTGATATGGCTTGACCCCACCTTGTGGGGCTCCTAAATGGAGGGTGGGGGGGTTGGAAGGACAGTCTCTCACTCCATCCCCAGGACCTCACTACACTGCAAAAGGCTCACATTCCACCAGACATGAAGCCAGGATTCCCTTCTTTTTCCTACCCCTTACCGCTCCCAATCTAAATAAAAAGAATGTTTTTGTGAAAACCACAGTGTCATTTATTGGTTCACATGGAGTGGGGTAGAGCTGGAGGTGCTTTCATAAAGGTCAACCACACACCATTGTGGGCATGGGGGAGGTATCACAATAGTTAAATGCAGCAGATTCATGTGGCTGTCTGCTCATTCACAAAGCTATTTTTCAAAGCCTCCCTGATTGCTGTTGCTTCTGCATGTGCATTGGTGAATGCCCTTGTGTCTAGCTGTGCATAAGGACTGCCCAGGGCATCTGCCTCTTCAACCCAGGCCAGCATGAAAATTTGCCACTTTGATTCGCAATTGTTATGGTGATTACAGCATGCTGCAACCACAGTGGGGATGTTGGTTTGGCAAAGGTCCAAACAGGTCAAAAGGCACCTGAATCTGGCTTTTAAATGGCCAAAGCCACATTCCACCACCATTCTGCACTTGCTCAGCCTGTAGTTGAAGTGCTCCTTGCTACGGTCCAGAATGTCTGTGTATGGCTTCATGAGCCAAGGGAGAAGAGGGTAAGCAGGGTCACGCAGTATCACTATGGGCATCTCCATGTTGCCAATCTTGATTTTCTGGTCTGGGAAGAAAGTCCCATCCTGGAGCTTTCTGTACAGACCTGAATTTCTAAAGATGTGCAGGTTGTGAATCTTTCCTGACCATCCCACATAGATGTCAGTGAAACAACCTTTGTGATCTACCAATGCCTGCAACACCATGGAAAAGTACCCCATGTGGTTTACATACTCTAAGGCCAGGTAGTCCAGGGCCACAATGGGGTTGTGAGTTCCATCTATTACCCCTGCCCTCCCCGCCCCGTTAGGAAAACCCATGGCAGCAAAGCCGCCCTCTATATACTGTACATTTCCCAGAGTCATGGTCTTCTGCTTAAGACGGGCACAGATTGCCTTGGCTACATGGATCACTGCAGCCCCCACTGTAGATCTGCCCATCCCAATATGATTTCCCACTCACCAGTAGCTGTCAGGTGTTGCAAACTTCCACAGAGCAATTGCGGCTTGCAAGTGAACTGTGAAAGCAGGCCTCGTTCTGGTATCGTTGCGCTTCAGGGCAGGGGACAACAAATCACAAATTTCTATGAAAGTGGCTTTGCACATGCAGAAGTTCTGCAGCCACTGTTGGTCATTCCAGACTTCCAAAATGATGCAGTTCCACTAGTGCATACCGGTTTCATGTCTCCAGAAATGGGGCTCCAATTCAAGCAATGCATCCAGGTCTACCAGCAGCTCTGCATTCCTAGTCTCCACTTCTTCTTCATCAAATCAACCTCGTCTACCTCATCCATCTCACCCTTCCATGGCTTTGTCTAATAAAATACTGCTCAGCACTTCAGGACATGGCCATAACACACTGTGCAACAGCTACAAGCTGCACAGGATCCATGCTAATGCTGTGCAGCTGCATGAGCTGGGGCAGGCTTTGGGAAAATGGCCCAAAAATTGCGTGAAATTCCTTGGGCTAGCCATTTGTTTTCCAATGTGTGTGTGTGTGTGTGCGTGCGTGTGCGTGTGTGTGTGTGCGTGCGTGTGCATGCATGCACATATGTGTGCACTTTGCACTCTGGGATGATGACATCAGATACCACAAGCACTTGCGGTGCATTTTTTTCCCCGTAAGTGTTAGGATGAAATCCTGAGGGTGTCTCCTCAGATGTAAATAGTTTATATGGTATAAAGGTTTTTAAAATGGAGTCTCCCATCACATAATATGGACTTTCAAGATGGAGGTGGATACATACGTTACTTATAAAACATGCTGAGTCATGATTAGATAATCGCCTTTTCTATGGGGTTTCCCAAAGGGGCCAAGTTACGTAAAGACTTTTTCCCACCAAAAACTGTTAATAAGGCAGAGACCACCCCAGCCTCAGGTTGGCTTGCTGGACTCTGGCCTGTCTCCTTGCTTCCATCTGCTGCCCATCCCAAACACCATCCTGACTCAACTCCACAATATAAGATCCAGCCGCAAGGAAACCACGTCATCTACATCCAGTGTCCTTCTACTAACACCTTCACACAGGATCCATTTCACCATTGAGGGATCGCCTCCGAGCTCCTCTGCACAGGCCTTCCAACTAAGATGAGGGTAGAAGGTCCAGAGCAAACAACCGGAACTTTGAAGAAGTTTTCTATAAACCTTGTTTGTTTGTTTGGTTATATTCTTGGGTTCTTATTTGTCTCCTTGGGGTTTGACTATTATTGGTATTGTTAGTTATTGTACTGATTTATCTCTCTGCTAACTCTCTGCCATTCTTTTGCATGTTTATCTGTACTAAATAAAGTCTGTCCTGTTTGCACACTTGATCCTTCTCTTCTTCTGCATTTATCTGCTGACAGGTAACCAGGTGGTAGATACTGGCACACACCGACTGGGCTTGAGGAGTCCTGTTAGAGGTCCCATGCATGCCTTGTCCAAATTTAATCTATTTGTCCTGTATATGGCCCCTTTTCGTCTTGAGAGACAGTGGTTATCAGTGGTGGTGAGGATCTATGGGCATTATTTGAGTCTGCAGCTTCTCTCATGGCTTACCTGTCCAATATTGGATTTGCAGTCGATTGCAATAACTGCATGTCAGTCTATTTCTGAATTCTTGCATCTGAGAGCTTCCCCTTCTAAGACGAAGTTCTTTTCTGTGGCTTGCACATATACTATCAAAGGATGATGTGCCATGTCACAGCAATCATCGCCAGATATTTTGATCTGATGATGTAGATTCCGAGGATTTTGGATCAATGTTGAATTTTTTCATGGCATTTTTTTGCATGTATCCTTGAATCTTAGCATTGGACTTCCTCTTGTTCTCAACCCATATGACAGTTCACTGAAAAAGATTTCTTTGGGAAGATGTTCGTTACCCATTCTCCTCACATGACCAAGCCATGGTAGTCCTCTGATGTTGAGGATCACTATGAGGCTGGGTATGCCTGATCTTGACAGGACATCTGCATTTGCGGAGGCAGTGAAGATGGAAGCTGTTCCATTTTTTTCTCCTGGTTTGAGTAGGTGGTCTATGCCTCAGAACCATATAGCAAGATACTCAAAACACATGCCTGGTAGATTAGTATCTTTGTTTTCACTGTCAGTATAGGATTGTTCCATGCTCATTTTGTAAGTCTGCCAAAAATAGTAGCTGCCTTCCCGATTCTGATGTTTTGTTCTTCATCCATGGATAGGTTTGCAGTGACAGTAGAACCAAGGTAACAGAACTGTGAACCACATCTAATGGGCTGATATCCGGAATGATATTGGGTCGCTGAGGTATACCTTGAGGTAATACAACAGTTTTCCTCATGCTTATGTCAAGGGAGAACAACTTGCAAGCTCTGTACAGAGAATCCATCAGTGATTGTAGCATGTCTTCATTATCAGTGATGAGAGCAGCATCATCTGCGAAGAGGAGTTCCCTGGTGAGGACTTTCTCGACATTAGTTTTGGCCTTAGTCTTGCCAGGTTGTGGAGAGAGCCATCTAATCTGGTGTGGAGAAATATATCGCTGCATGAGTTTTGAAATGTGCAATTTCGTAGAACTGAGAAGAACATGCCAAAGACGGTAGGCGAAAAAATACACCCTTGTTTGACTCTGCTGTTCACTGCAAATGGTTCTGATGTAGACCCATCACATTGCACTGTTGCTTTCATGAACGGATGTTATGAGCTCGAGTAGGGTCAGTGGGCAGCCAATCTTGGTAAATACTCTGTATAGTCCTGATCTACTGACTCTGTCAAATGCCTTTCGTAAATCCACAAATGCTACGAATAACAGCTGTCCTTGCAGTCTGCATTCTTCCTATAATTGTCAAAGTGAGAAAATCACATCCATTGTTGACCTGCCAGCCCTGAAGCCACATTGTGTTTCTGGATAGACTCAATCTGTGAGTTTTTGCAGGCATTTGAGAATGACACAGGCAAATGATTTGCCTATGATGCTCAGTAGCGAGATGCCTCTGTAGTTGTTGCAGTCACTCTTCTTGCCTTCTCATGCAGAATGAGGGGGCAGAAGCCGCTCAGCCCACCCACCCGCTGTCACGCTTGGGGGTCTGCGCTGCCTGCCGGGTGCCCATGGGCTGCTGGCACTGCTGCTGCTTCCCCTGCTCGGGGCTTGTGGAGGACCATGTGAGCAAGAAGAAATAACACATGGCAAATGGCAGGGAGGATCAGGCTGGCTCGATCCTCCCTGTCACCTCCTACTCCCCTGTCGCTGAGCTTCCCCCCCACCTGCAGCCCCCGCTGCACCTCCCCACCCAGTCTGACCCAGCCCACTCCCATCAGCCCATGGTCATAGCCACCCCCTGCCCAGCCCGGCCCTGCCTGCTCCCAACACCCCACTGCCTGCAGCCCCCCCAATACACTCCCCTGCTCAGTCTGGCCCGGCCCACTCCCATCATCTCCCTGGTTGCAGCCGGCCCCCACAACCCAGCCCAGCCTGCTCCCAACACCCCCCCACCTGCAGCTCCCCCGCATCCCATGACCCATCCCACTCCCAACACACCCCAGCCCCTAACCTCCCCCCACAACAGATAAGTTAAAGACACAGAATCACAAGACAAGAATTAGAAGTGTACAGTGGAGTAAATATGAAGTTGTTTGCATTTTGGCAAAAAGTTGGTTAGCAGTTTTAGTTTTAACTTATCCATAGATCATGACAAACTGCATTACATTTGATAAAGTGAAAGGATTTATTCAGCGATGAGCTTCCATGGGACAGACTCACTTCTTCAGATCTGTAATAGAGAGAGAGTCATGCTAGTCTATATACTATCAAGACAAAAAAGTAGTCAAGTAGCACTTTAAAGACTAACAAAATAATTTATTAGGTGAGCTTTTGTGGGACAGACCCACTTCTTCAGACCATAGCTAGACCGGAACAGACTCAATATTTAAGGCATAGAGAACCAAAAACAGAAATCAAAGTTGACAAATCAGAAAAAAATTATCAAGGTGAGCAAATCAGAGAGCAGAGGGGCGGGGGGTGGGGGGGGGAAGTCAAGAATTAGATTAAGCCAAGTATGCCAAACATTTGAATATGAGAGAGAGTTCAGCAGATTCTCTTTCTAAAGCTCTCTCTTTCTCTTTCTCTTTCTTTTCTAAATGAAGAATTGTCAGTCTGCTTTAGAAAGAGAAGCTGCTGAACTCTCTCTCATATTCAAATTCAACACATTAACATGTGGTTTGAACCAGGATGCAAATTTTCTGGGACATAATAGGGGCTCTTTGGCATACTTGGCTTAATTTAATTCTTGACTCCCCCCCACCCCCGCCCCCCACTCTCTGATTTGCTCACCTTGATAATTTTTTTCTGATTTGTCAACTTTGATTACTGTTTTTGGTTCTCTATGCCTTAAATATTGAGACTGTTCTGGTCTGGCTATGGTCTGAAGAAGTGGGTCTGTCCGACGAAAGCTCACCTAATAAATTATTTTGTAGTCTTTAAAGTGCTAATTGACTGCTTTTTTCTTCAGATCTGAATAAATCATTTTGTTAGTCTTTAAAGTGCTACATTGGTGCTGCTTTGTTTTGTTGGAGTACTGACTAACACGGCTACCTCCCTGTTACTACTTAATACAGTGGCCGATCTTCACTTTTTCCAGAACTCAGTCTTGCTACTTTCCCTTAAAAAACTGCACATAGCCTTTTACATTCAAAGCTAATGCTTCACATTATAGGAACTAAGGGCACATCTAACATGGGCAAGTTTTGTCACCAAACCCTGTGCTGGTAAGAACTAGAGATGGCCAAAACTGTGGGTTTCATTTTGTAAAGTCAAATTAAATCAGGTGAGAGTCAAATCCAAGATCAATTATATCCAATCTCCTGGAATTGACAGTGTGGAGGAAGGAAGATAAAAGGTTTCAGTTTGGACCTGTTTCTAATAAGCACTTAAATTAATTAGCCTTTGACATTTCAAGGTGCCTTACCATCCATTGAGCAGCAACTATTACTGACCACTCAGACTCTCACTAACATATTACAGAAAGCTCCATCCGCTGCCTCACAGCATTGTTAACAAAGAATGTTACAATTATGCAAGCAACGCTCCACAGTAATCATAAGCAGAACAGAAAATAGCTTTTGCAGCCTGTACCTTAACCTGTTACGTGCAGTGAGATTTCAAAGGCAAAGAGATCTTAAGAATGAATTTGTTTATTATGAAATGGAAAATCTCAAACAGCTGTGTATTGAATATTCGGATCGCTTTGCCTTCCAAAAGTGACATTGTTACTAAGCAGGGTAAGCTGTTGGCTGCTAGGATCACTTGTGGCCTGTTTATTGCTAAAGCAGACATTCACTTATCTACAGGTGAATGCTTTCTTTGCCAACAAATTAGGGGAGCTTTATACAATCAATTTCAAAAAGCCCAAGTAAACAAACAATAAGTGATTTGACTTTTCCCTCACTGCCTATCCGACAGCAAGTAAATACCATATCTTTGACATTTGTCCAATAAGGAGCAATATGTCCACATATTCCTATTGAATCAGACAGTAAAATCACCATCACAGAACTCACAATTTGTTGACTGAAGAAGCTACACTGTTAAAAACCCAGTCACCACAGACAAACTATCAATAATGTATTATGTTATTTTATACTGCCCAATGTACATGGAAAAAGAGTAAATAATGGTACAAATAATCAATCGTAAGAGAACTGAAAGCAAATAATCCCATAGGAGCATTTGTGATATTTATAAATTCCATACTGACATGGAACCTACAGCCACACTACAGTGGAAGATCAACCTGCTCAGGATCGATCTTCCAGGGTTTCATTTCACGCATACACAAAATAATGCTTTCCAGGGTCAAAGTCAACCCTAGAACTCCTTGTGAGAAGCAACGATAAAGGAAGGTCAATGTGAGAAACACTCTGATCGATCTTCCTCTGTGTAGAAAGACATTGAAGTCCACTGCTGATAAGTTGATTTTAGCCACGCAATTGGCGTAGCTAAAATCGCACATCGGCGGTCAACTTCTTTGTCTAGTGTAGCCATGGCCTGAATTTACTGCAAGGGTTCCATTTTAAAGTGTTGTGCTGAGGATTTAACAGTGTTTAATTATTAATGGCAGAGCTGCACAATCTAATCACCAAACTCGGTTTTGAAATTTTACTCCTAAACAGAGAAGTTTTCAATAGACTGGGTGGCTAACAAAAGCTGATATTATTCCAGCGCTTTTTTCAAAATCAAAACGTGGGAAGCTATTTGTATGAATCTGATTTTAAGGAAACCCAATTTTAAAACAGAGTATACATATTTTTTCCAGAACTTCTGTGGAGCATTCATAGGTTTGTGCAGATATTATACTCTTATTTTAAACGCTTTGCTAAGAGGCTGATTTCACTCTCTGTGATATGGATTGTGATCTACTTGTTAAAACACAACAAAAACTCTTTAGGCAGGAAAAACACATTTGTCTTACAAAGATGTGAACGTGGAGTATTCGTAAGAAGAAAGGCTGCAGGATCATATGCTAGCTGTCGAATGCCCTGGAAGTGGGATTTCCTTTGGAAGGACACCTGAGTCCTTCCAAAGGAGCCCCATCTACATGGCTGTTTTACTTCCAGAAAGGGATCTTCCAGAAGAGAGAGTGCTCAGGGATATACTGATGAGGTGCGAGATACTTTAATCTGCGTCTCATCAGCATCTTCCACTCAGCTCGTTAACATGCCCCTTCCAGAAAGTGGGGAGGGAGCGCGAGTGTAGATGCAGCTTGAGAGTTTTATAAAATAAACCAACAACCAGAAGATGTAATGGTACAGGATTGCTCAAAAAGACTAATGTGAGCTAATGGTAATTCTCATGCATGGAAGAGCTTAACCAACTGAGGTAATTACATTAATTATACAATGTGTAGTATAATCCCACAAGAGAATGAACCTGTACAATTTGTTGTAAAGAAAATCCAGCCAATGAAGGGCAGTTACCATTGTATGAAGTGTTATATTTCTGTAAACAAAAGCAGAAAGAGAAACCGCACATGGACTATGTATTTTGTCCTGAGGGTTTTGATTGCTGCCAGCAGAAGGAGTGCAAGGTTATAACAAGGGGCCTGACTTGTATAGCAAGCATGTAGAATGCTATCCTTGTGCATCTATAAAATACAACTGTAGTTCCAGCTTTGTTCCCTGAAAAGGTGTAAGTGAAGAATGGCAGATGAAAAGAACAATTATAGCATGAGAGAATTAATATACTGCACCTGGACAGGTGGTTTGCATTAATGAAACAAACAATTACATAAACCTGTAGGGAAACATCTTATCTTCCCTGGACTTTCAATACTGGGTTTAAAAGTAGCCATTCTTCTACAAAAGAATTTTATCACCTGATTACTGAGGGAGACATCTGAACTGCAATTCATTTACAAATTTAACACCATTAACTTAGGCTTGAATAAAGATCTCAACTGGCTAACACATTACAAGGGCAATTTCCCCACCTTTGATGTTTACACTTCTACATCACACGCTGTGAATGTGACACATCCAGCTTAATTTGCTTCATTAACTGGTCCTACTAATGACAGGTAACTTCCTTCTCCTTCCTTTTTTTTCTGCTGCTGTTGCTTCATATTCCTTAGACTCTGTTCATTCCACCCATCTGATGAAGTGGGTTTTGTTCACAAAAGCTTATGACCTAATAAATTTGTTAGCCTCTAAGGTGCCACAGGACTGCCTGTTGCTTTTATCGCAAGTGAGGTAAATTATGCCTTAAGCTTGAAAAAGGAGGGTTAAGAAGTTTTTTTTTTTAATATAAACATTGCTAATTAGTAAGTATACATTACAGAAGGGATGTGAGATAGAGGAAAGTGAGTTAACAATAAATTCACAATTACACTGGATGATTCAAAGCGAAACATTTGCATAGTATTTTAGTTACATATGAAAATAAATACAACCCTGACTCCGTCGTGATGTATATTTCATTAATTGACTCATTTCTTATGGATAACTCAACCAGGATGAATCTGAAAGAGGCCTAGCAAGAGATTTCTGATTTGATAAGATGTGAGCTGTTAGAATGATAACATCCAGAGATGAATTTCTCATCTCTCTGGAAACAAGGCACCAAGCTAAGGTTGATTTGTTTGTTTTGAACTCTTCTCATTTGTTTGCAGGCATGCCACTGGAGAAAGTCACCTTAAAGCACCTGACAAAAACAGTGAGCTTCAGGGACTCCTTTCCCCGTCTATCCCATCAAAGGCTGCAGAAAAACTTGTATTCCATGCTGATTTTTTATTGATGGTTTTTTTTTTCATTGTTCAGTTGTTATTACATTTAAATACAGACACTTGATTCCGTAATATAGAATTTGGCTCCTCTAACACCAAGACTATGTAGGTGTGTGTGCACGCACATGCATAATTGGACATAGGAGGAGTTCAGAAGGAGAAACCAAACTGATTATTATTCCCACGGGAGAAAACATAGCACAGAGTTTCAGAGATCTGATTTCACCACACTATCTGCCATTTTAAATCACCCAAGGAAGGTCACTGAAAATCCAGGACACCCGCAACAGCAAAGTCCTAGCACATTAATTTCATGCCATACACAACAGTAAAATTAATCCCAGCCATCTCCCTCTCTTATTCCCTGTCAATATCCACCTAATTTGGGAGGCCTCTTAACTGGAAAGCTAACAATTAACCATCTTTCAAAATAAGGTGTTTTCATTTCATACTTTCCTCTTCTGTTACAAAGCATTAAACAGACATTAGAAAGTCCACGAGAGACATCTTTCAGCTCCTCTAGTACCTGACATTACTTGTGGTGATAGTTGCCCACAAAATGCATGACCTCTACATGGTTATGTCTACATGGCAGAGCTATTTTGGGATACTGGAGGTCTTTGACACATGCCTGTCATTTCAGAATAGTTTTCAAAATAAGAGGAGTGCTATTTTGGCATCCCTGTACTCCTAGTTGCAGAACTAGTAAGGCATGCCTCAAAATAACGCATTTCGACTTTTGGCACTGCTTAGACAATGCCAAGCACCGAAACAGCCTATTTAGAATTACACATGAAATAAGCTACACAATTTGTGTAGCTTATTTTGAGTTTAGGCTGACATGTGGACATAACTCAGGAGAGCTGCCCAGTAACATGCATGAGAATTCCATGTTCCAAGGTACAAAATGAACACTCAGTGCCCAATTAGCCAGTGCTTGGTCATGTGGTGAGGGCAGGGGACTGGACTCTATGACTTCTTGAGGTCCCTTCCAGTTGTAGTGTTCAATGACTCTATAAAGCCCCCACTGAGGAGTGGGTTAATAAAGGTGTTAGTAAATAGGAGGCTATGCTAGGCAAGTCAAAGGGCTGAGTGGAAGTGACTGACTTGATTTTAGTTGGACATTGAGAGTAATTTTGTACCTTTGCACATGGAATTCTCATGCATGCTATTGGGCAGCTCTCATGGGCTATGTACACATTTATTTATGTGAGCGTCTCAAGCATTACGGCTACATCTACACTGAATAAAAGCTTCGAAATGGCCATGCTAATGGCCAAATTGAAGAATACTAATGAGGCACTGAAATGCACATTCAGCGCCTCATTAGCATGCTGCCAGCTGCAGCACTTCGAAAGTGTCGCGGTTCGCTTGCCCACGGCTCGCCTACAGGGGGGTTCCTTTTCGAAAGGATCCCGCCAACATCGAAATCCCTTTATTCCTATCAGCTGATCCTGTCTACCATAATAGATTCTTTTAATCATACTCCCTATCTATACATTTCATGTGAAATCAAATGTGTAGAGACAAAGATGTTATTCTTAAAACTGTTAGACTTCATTTCCTACACAAAGGTCCAGTTTTTTAGATTTAAATTTAAATAGCTATCACAGTTAAAACTTAACAAAAGCTGTTTTTCAGGTATTATGAGGCCTTTTATTAATGCTAATTGCACCTGTAGTTAAAGGCGTAACACCTGCGTATGCCGTCTCTGTTACAATATTATTTATCCTGACTGGGCTAAAGCAATGTTCTAATTTGTAGGAATACAGGGATTTCAGCTGATAGGAATAAGGGGATTCTGATGTTGGCGGGGTCCTTTTGAAAAGAACCTCCATGTAGACGAGCCTTTGTGCAGGAAATGAAGTCTAACAGTTTTAAGAATAACGTCTTTGTCACTACACATTTGATTTCACATGAAATGTATAGATAAGGAGTAAGATTAAAAGAAATCTATCATGGTAGACAAGATCAGATTGGACAGACAAGGTGTTTGTGTAATACTTTTTTAATTGAACCAACTTTTCTTGGTGAGGGAAAAAGGCTTTTCAGTTTACACAGAGCTCATCTGCATGTCTGGAAACTTAGTAGTCTTACACACTGAATAAATTTCCCAGACCTGAACAAGAGCTCTGTGTAAACTCAAAAGTTTATCTCCCTCATCAGCACAAGTTGGCCCAATAAAAGGTATTACCTCATCCACCTTGTCTCTCTAACATCCTGTGGCCCACGCAACAACACAGCATACAGCAACGAAAGGTTAGTTTGGTTAATTTTTGCCATACACTGGTGGTAAAATGTTCTGCTAAATGGTCATCTCAAAAGCCCAGGAGCAAAAGGAGCAGTTGGAGAGAGAAAATGCCAGTTCTCTGGGCGCAGCTCCTTCAATTAACTTCCCGATGACATCTTTCACCTCCTTGCCTAGCTGTTAGAAATCATCAGTAAAAATAAATGGCTGCCTGGAGAGTGAAAGAGACAGCCCCCTCCAAACTGCACCAGAAAGGGACATAGTTCTCTACAGAACATCAAGAACTCCTTCTAAATGATCAGAACTGGGACCACCAAATTTGGTAGGCAGCTTCCTCTTATCATAATTTAAACCCAGGTGGGGTTTTTGTTGTGCCAGGGTAGTAGAATGTGCCTGGAATCCAATTGTTTCTCATTAAATGGCAAGGTAGAGGTCTGATAGCATGGACAGTTATTCTCCGAAATGATGGGGAGCAGCAAGCACAGGGGACAATTGTCCTGCAGAGTGACCATAGGCTGGTCCTGTAAAAGAGTGGCCAGCTGGAGCTCAGGCTGGGGCACTGAATGTTGCAGGCCAATGACCACAGGTAAGTAGTCCCCCTGCCCGAAAGCTGCAGCCCAAACCGCTCCCTGCATCAGCCCTCAGCCCCAGTGCCAGACATGGCGGTTGGGGAGCTCCATCCACCAGCCACTTGGCCACTGTGAGCTCCTTGGGCAGCAGCTGCCAGCCAGGGCAGTGCAGCCCCAGCTGGCTCAAGGAGCAGCCACTGCCAGTGCATCCCCTACCATTCTGGCCTCCCTAGGGAGGAGTCACCGCCAGAGCAGCACAGCCCTGGCCAGCCCAGGGAACAACTACTGGCCAAGGCCAGCCAACCAGCTGTCACTGGCCAGGGCTAGCCAGCACAGCTCCTGCTGCCCCCTGCCCTGGAAAGAACCACCAGCAAGGCAGCATGGCACTGGCTGGCCCCAAGGCTTCCCTAAGCACCCCCTCCCCACCCCCCATGTGTGCCCCCCCACACTTCCCAACTCCCAGACTTGATCCCCCCCCATCACCTGCCGAGTCCCCCATAACTCAAATCATCTGTCCTGACTTGTCCACACCACCCACCACCTGCCCTGAGCCCCCAGCTGCCTGCCCTGAGCCCCCACAAGGACTCAAGCAAAGCAGGGTAAATCCTCTAGTGTAGTATAGGACAGTTATAAAATTACCACAGAACCACCCTCAAATCTCAAATATAAATCACTGATCCCTTCAGGGAAAAGTAGGGAAAAAAGAAAGTTCACAAAATTCACAACAAACAAAATTAGATCTATAATCCATCCTGCCAGACCAGAGACTGCTGCTTTTGGGATGCTCAATCTGAACTAGATTTAAAAAAAAAAACCCAAAACTCTGCAGTGGGGAATCATGGAATGGAGGTTGACATAAAATCTCCTGTAGTCACAGATTTGTGTTCATGCCATGCAGCCTAAGAGTCTGTGCTCCGTCCAATCCTCTGGTTTATTCCTTTATTTAATATTAACACTACTGTTATCACTGGATAATCCTCTTATTCATAAAACGGTCTCATATTTCTGAGTCCAACTAAGCCTTTGTCCACAAATGTATCTTCAGACCATGAGTTCCACAGCCTAATCATCACTATGTGAGAAAAAGATCTCCTTTTATCAGTTTTCAGCTTGTCACATTACAATTTCATTCAATGCTTCCTTATTCTTGTATTATGAGAAAAAAGGAACAGACACGTTCCTGCTTTAGCTTCTCTATGCTATTTGCTATTTTGCACGAACAAACAAAGACATTCTGGTTTACCTCCATTATAATTCTATTTAAATAGCTCAAAAATGTTACATTTTTTTTCATTTAGACTCTTCAGAGCTTTGAAAAATCAAAGCACATTTGAAAACTAAGATTTTTCAAATCTGTGGACAGAATTTTAACAGAGGGAGATGCTCTCAAGAGCCACCTGTCTTCCTGCTCATGATCATATCATTTCCCTGTTGCAGCTACAACTGCCAACTTGGAAAAGTAAAGTAAGATATATTTTTAGCATCTTTTAATGTGATTTACCAAGAAGGAAAAGCATCTCCCTGTGACCAGCTAGCTGTCGGTGAACCACCAGCTAGCGCTTTGCTGACCACCAGTGGTCTCAAACCACAGTTTGGCTATGTCTACATGGATGGGTTTTTCTGGGAAAACCGGCTTTTTGTCAGAAAACCCTGTGGAACGTTTACACACAAAACGTGCTTTGTCAGCAGACCGTCAACAAAACCCGGCACACCCACCGGCAGCGCTGGGCTTCTCTACATTTAGGTATAATGCCTTTGTCAACAGTTTTCTGTCAACAAAAAAGCTATGTAGACACTCTAGGGGCCCTTTTGTTTACAGACAGAGTTTCCTGGGCACACCTGTTTTCTGAGCTTGTGGTTGGCCCTTCTGTAAAGAGAGCAGCTGGGCAGTCTGACCACTTTCTGTGGACAAAGCGGATTGCTCTCTCGATCTGCTTTTGTGTGCAGACGTGATCTATTGACAGAGGTTTTGGCAGAAGATCTCTTCCGACAGTAACTTCTGTTGACAGACCACTGTAGTGTAGACAAAGCCTTTGAGAAATATTTTGCAGTGTTTTCCAGAATGACTAAAAGGTAGAAATAAATTAAAAATCTCCTGATATAGTAGTGCACCATGATTTTTAAAGAATCGGTGGGGGGGGGGGGGGTTCTTATAATTCAGTATTACTACACGGCCCCAAAGCTGTTCTCTCTCTAGCAGTTCAGCTTTGCTTTTTAAGGTATAAGAGCTGCCTTTAAGAAAAAATCCCTCTTGTTTCTCTTTTCTCTGGATGTTTGAATTAGATTACCTCATATCAGACTGTCAAGATCAATGAATGAGAACATCTACCATCAGTACATGCTATGGCAGGAATTTTCTATCTGAAATAAAATAATTAATTTGATGTGTTCAACAAGCCGTGCAGTTTGGGGGAGGGGAGTTTGAGAGAGAGAGTGAGAGAAAGAGTGCGATGGGAATTAGGCCTACAATAGTGTACAGTTTGCAAACACAAAGGTATCTTTGGGCTACCTTTTTTAGCCCTTCTGGCCGTCCTATGGGGAAAACTGTCAAACAGAAAAAAGGTGTGGCTGGAGACCACTAATGCTTCCAATGGGACCTCAGATCTCCACAGAAACTGAGGGACTGTTTATAGCTTAAAACAATGTGGCTGGAGGTGTATTCAGCCCATATGAAGTTTTGAGAACTGATTCTCTCACTTACACCAGTGCAAATATGGAATAAATCCACTGAAGTCAGTGGGGTTACACTGATGTAAAACCATAGTGAAAGGAAAATCAGCCAGAAAGGGTATAATTTTCATTACATTTGTACCCTCTGTATGATAAATATGCATTTGATAGTATTGTAGCTTAAAAAAAACCTGGAAAAATAGGTGGTTTTAGTCTTAAAGTCTGTAAAAGTCCCAAGACTGATCTCTTTGTTTTAACATGTCAGAGTGCACACCGTAGCTCACAAATGATTGTTATTTGGGCAATATCTTACTCCCGCTGAAGACTAAATTCCCATTGTTTAATGGCAAGAGGATCAGATTCTTGATGACAATGCATTATTCAGATCTAGGACCTGATTCCATACCAGTTGAGTTCTAATGGAATTTTGCCACCCTGCAAGAGATGGTCTTTGTAATATGCCTGGATATATCCTTAATATGGAGTGGGAATACCTCCTAGAAAACACACAGTGGAGTTTACAGCCGAAAAGTGTATCAGTCTAACTTTATCAAAAACCTAGGCAAATACAACTTAGATGAGGCTATTATAAGGTGGGTGCATAACTGGCTGGATAACTGTACTCAGAGAGTTGTTCTTAATGGTTCTCAATCCTGCTGGAAAAGTATAACAAGTGGGGTTCTGCAGGGGTCTGTGTTAGGACCGGTTCTGTTCAATATCTTCATCAATGATTTAGATATTGGCATAGAAAGTACGCTTATTATGTGTGCAGATGATACCAAGCTGGGACGGGTTGCAATTGCTTTGGAGGATAGGGTCAGAATTCAAAATGATCTGGATAAATTGGAGAAATGGTCTGAGGTAAACAGGATGAAGTTTAATAAGAACAAATGCGAAGTGCTCCATTTGGGAAGGAACAACCAGTTTCACACATACAGAATGGGGAGAGACTGTCTAGGAACGAATAGTAACAGAGAGGGAGCCGTGCTAGTCTATACACTATCAAAACAAAATGCAGTCAAGTTGCACTTTAAAGACTAGCAAAATAATTTATTATTTAATTTATTATTAATAAATTATTTTGCTAGTCTTTAAAGTGCTACTTGACTGCTTTTTGGTTTTGTCTAGGAATGACTACAGCAGAAAGGGATCTAGGGGTTATAGTGGACCTCAAGTTAAATATGAGTCAACAGTGTGATGCTGTTGCAAAAAAAGCAATCATGATTCTGGGATGCATTAACAGGTGTGTTGAACAAGACACAAGAAGTCATTGTTCTGTTCTGCTCTGCGCTGGTTAGGCCTCAGCTGGAGTATTGTGTTCAGTTCTGGGCACCACAGCTCAACAAAGATGTGAAGAAGTTAGAGAGGGTCCAGAAAAGAGCGACAAGAATGATTAAAGGTCTAGAGAATGTGACCTATGAAGAAAGGCTGAAAGAATTGGGCTTGTTTGGGATGACACAAAACTAGAGGGAGAGGTAGACTCGTTGGAGGGTAGAGAGAGAATCCAGAGGGACCTGGATAAATTGGAGGACTGGGCCAAAAGAAATCTGATGCGGTTCAATAAGGAGAAGTGTAGAGTCCTGCACCTGGGGCGGAAGAATCCCAAGCATTGTTATAGGCTCGTGACCGACTGGCTCAGCAGCAGTACAATGGAAAGGGACCTAGGGGTTATGATGTATGAAAGGCTGGATATGAGTAAACAGTGTGCCCTTGTAGCCAAGAAGGCTAACGGCATACTAGGGTGCATTAGGAGGAGCATTTCGAGCAGATCTAGAGAAGTAGTTATTCCTCTTTATTCGGCACTGGTGAGGCCACACCTGGAATATTGTGTCCAGTTTTGGGCCTCCCAGTATAAAAAGGATGTGGATTTGCTGGAGCAGGTTCAGCGAAGGGCAACAAAAATGATTAAGGGGCTGGAGCACAAGACCTATGAGGATAAGCTGAGGGATTTGTGCTTGTTTAGTCTACAGAAGAAAAGACTTAGAGGTGATCTAATAGCAGCCTTCAACTTTCTGAAGGGGAGTTCTAAAAAAGGAGGGTGAGAAACTGTTCTCAGTGGTGTCAGATGGCAGAACAAGGAGTAATGGTCTGAAGTTGAAGATGGAGAGGTGTAGGTTAGATATTAGGAAAAACTACTTCACCAGGTGGGTGGTTAAGCATTGGAATGCGTTGCCAAAAGAGGTGGTGGATTCTCCATCCCTTGAGGTTTTTAAGTCCCGGCTGGACAAGGTCCTGGCTGGGATGACTTAGTGGGGTTGATCCTGCTTGAATCAGGGGGCTGGACTAGATGACCTCCTGAGGTCCCTTCCAGCCCCATGATTCTGTGATTGTTTAGTTTGGAAAAGAGAAGATTGAGGGGGCACACGACAGCAGTTTTCAGGTATCTAAAAGGGTGTCATAAGGAGGAGGGAGAAAACTTGTTCTTTTTGGCCTCTGAGGATAGAACAAGAGGCAATGGACTTAAACTGCAGCAAGGGAGGCTTAGGCTGGATATTACGAAAAAATTCCTAACTGTCAGGGTGGTCAAACAGTGGAATAAATGGCGAAAGGAGGTTGTGGAATCTCCATCGCTGGAGATATTTAAAAACAGATTAGATAGATGTCTATCAGGGATGGTTTAGACAGCACTTGGTCCTGCCATTAGGGCAGGGGGCTGGACTTGATGGCCTCTTGAGGTGCCTTCCAGTCCTAGTATTCTATGATTCTATGATAATGGCACAAAACTATGATGTCCTTACTCAGTGTTCGCTGCTTGGAATGATCTATGCAAAGTTACAGTCATGCAAATGAGGACTTAAATCCCACTTAGAACAATGGTTAAACATATGAGTGTAGCTATGCTTATGTTTTAGTGTTATGTGAAATAGCCTAATTATACTGAAATTCAATTACATCAGCCAGAATGCTGGACAAGTAATGGAGCAGACTCATGCAGTGCTTGTTCATATGCATAGATTTCTATACGCTGATTGAGTCTGGGTGTCTGGTTTGCATCATCGCTGACAAGTTATTACTGACTAACTGTACAGTCTGCAAATTATTGCACTCTGATTGGCTGACAGCCACCATCAACTAACCAGAATGCAAAAATTTGCAGCACTACTATTTACACTATGAAGAGTTTTCAATAACGAAGTAAGGGTGTGCAAACCTCCCTGTTTTGGCACTATAATCACTCTGATTTAACTGCTCCCAGGCTCAATTTGCAAACTATTTCTAGTAAGAAAAGCGTGATCTGAATTTCATATTCCCTTTAGTTGAAGCAGAAAACACTAACATTTACATGAATGGGAAAAGAAAGTAAAGCCGTCAAATTGCTGGAAGGGAAAATGTTTTTAATACACGTTTGAATAAATGCCTTTGAATCATTTCCTTCCTTCAGGTCAAATCCTGTTCCCACTGACTTCAATGGGAGTTTTGCTAATGACCTCAGTGGGAGCAGAACTGAGCCTTTTCTCTGAGCTCTTTCCTTCCCCAGAGATCACATTATTTGTAGAAGAAAAGAGTCTTCTTGACCATTAGAGAGGGAGCAACTGAAAGGAAATAGTGATGGAAGAAGTAAAATGAGGAGGGTCAGAAGTCGGCATGACAGAGGATGAGAAATCACAATGAAAACATGGGAACGGAGTAACTGACTGAGGCTGTGTCTACACTACAAGATAAACTCAAATTTAAGGCAGTTAGCTCACTATTACCACATGACTGTCTTCACTGTAAATACCATTAGGGAGCACTTATATCCATATCACAATATCGCAGCTACCTGGTGGGTGTAGTGTCAAATTCAGAAGTTTGATTAAAGGCCAGTGTGGAAGCGCCACATCTTAGAATCAAATTTATTAGCCTCCAGAGGTGTCCCTTATGTAACGCACAATGGCCCTCAGTGCTCCACTCTGGCCACTGCTCTCCAGTTAAATGAGGTAACAGGAAGACCATGAATTTCAAAGTGGGAGCAGCAACCCTTCGGCTGTGGACTCCTGTTTGTACGAAAGCCTGAGAAATGTCTGTCTTTCTTTGCTATTAGTGCTGTTAGTGCGTCTACCCATTACAAATAGCCCCTGCAAGGAGTTCGTGGTTCTGTCTCTACACTTATTATTTTCTGTGTTTCCTGGTGCTGGTCGCTGCCCTGCCGCATCTCATGGCAACAAGGCTGTTGTGGGGACCGCGCTTGCATAAAACACCAAGAAACTTCTTCTCAGCAGTTTACCTTTGTGTGCGAACCCCCTTCCCACCCCCACAGGCACCACGCAGTCGGGGTCTTTCCCGCACTCAGCCACATCACGGGGGTAGCCCCCCCCAAATAAAAGGACGAGGCTGCCGTTCAGTGCTGACCATGCTGCCAGGAAGCACCATGTCATAGATTGCACTAATTTAGGGTTCCAAGGGCAGGAAAGATATTCAGGGGCTTACAGCCACTGGGTGGAAGTCTCCCTTGGCACCTAAGATATTCGGGGGCTTGTTGCTGCTGGAGGGGAAGTCGTCTACCCTGATGGCGAAGATACAGGGGGGCTTGCTGCCACCATGGGGAATTCTCCCCCGGCAGCCAAGATACTCAGGCAGGACCACCTCAAGTGGCTCCCCTCTGAGCCCCCACAAGCCTATAGCATGGGACCACTGGGGCTTGCTGTTGCCAGGGGGAAGTCTCCTGAGAGGCTACAATATTCATGGTGACTACTTCAGTTATGTCAGCAGCCACAGACCACAACACACCCCCATACACACCGCCAAAACTATTTTTGGAGCTTGCTGTCCATTGCTGGTACCTTCTGGTTTATGTTTTGATTATGAAATATTTTTGCTGATATCTGTCTTCATGCTTTGACCCGCTCAGAAAAACGGGGGGGCTAGCTGAGATTCCTGTTTGTGTTATAAGTTCAGTGTATGTATTTCACTGCCATCATGCATGTTGGCAATGTCTGTGTAGTGAAGGAGAAAGTAAAACATTCTTTTTTCCTAGACTTGTCTATCCGCTTTCTTCTAACTTTGAATACAGTCCAGACCACTGTAGTATTTTCAGGGATCACATACAATGATGGGAGGTGGGACAGCAGTGTACGGCCAGCTGAGAACACAGTTGTTGCACAGAAGCCTTATAATGCACTGGAAAGCCAAAGACTCTCCCCATCAGCAACTCTCTTTTCTGAAAAACATCCTATCTTCTCTTTCTTCATGCTTTTCAGGGTCCCTGTATTATTTTCAATGAAGTTAAAAATCTTTTCTTCCTAGACTTTTCTATCCTGTTTCTTCTAACTTTAAGAACACAGTCAGGGTCCCTGTATTATTTTCAGGGATTGGCATATTTTCAGGGATCAGATGCAATCGTGGGAGAGGCAAAACTGAGTGGATGGCCGTTTGAGAATTTAGCTACAGAAGAAAGACATTTCTATAAACTTTTTTGCCATCTGCGTGGATGCCCTGCTTTTCCTTCCTTCCAATGGGAAAAATGGACGTTTGCTTAGCATGGGAGGGGAATGAGGAAAATGTAACGTGGGAAGATGATGTCAAAGACCAGCGAGCCTACCCAGAATGCTACGGGGATGAGGGAACAGTAGGATAGATTCCCACAATGCACTACTGCAACAGTCAATTTTTGCCTCTTTCAGTGTGGCAGCAATGAGTCAACTTTGTGAGGAGCATGTGGGAGGTGAGGACGGTCAAATTTGAATTTATAAATTCTAAAATTGATATTAATAAATTCTAATGTATATTGTAATGTAGACACAGTCTTAATTAACACACCCCAAAAAAAACCTACCCCACGGTGCGACTATGGTGTTTGTATTACTCTTTTCATATTTATTTCAATAAATCCTAAATTGTTTTATATAAACTAAGACAAATGTCTAATCTGTCTGTCTTTTTTTTGACTGCCACAAAAAAACAGGGCAAAGGCTTTGCAGCAGAATTCAGCTCAATCTTGCTTTAGAATACATAGGGCCTGGGTAAGAATCCTTCACAGTAATTTGTGGGTGGCAGTGTGCTTATGTGAACTCCAGAGCTCTGTAGGGTCATACTCATACACGCCAGGTTTGAAATGTGCTCAATGTCTTTAACAAGAATCAGAATTACGTGACCTACTCTGGATGGAAAGTATCCAGTGTCATGAATATGAAATACTTTTATTTAGATAAACAAATGTCAGATTAAAAAGAACCTTCCCCTTCCTTTCCCCCCATTTAGATATTTCTGTAAGAAGAAATTAAAAAAAGGAAGACTTTACCATCTAATTTTTTCAGAGATCATTGGAGTCATTCTGGATGTGTACCCATTGTCACTTAGATATTAATTGGTTTTCAGGCTATAAATCCTTGGAAGTCCTCAAAAAGAGACTGCAACTGTCTGTCAGAGTGCATGTATAGTGCTGGTCCTGCTAGGAATGTATGTTTTTCTGATTTGCTCATACAATACAGTAAGATGTACATCACCATACCACATGTTCAAAACACAGAACATAAGACAAGGTAAAGTGAGAATGTTCAGGGAAGTTTTCCTCTGCTCTGTCACTTTGGAGAAAATCCCATCAGTTCTG
This sequence comes from Carettochelys insculpta, assembly GCF_033958435.1. NCBI lineage: Eukaryota > Metazoa > Chordata > Testudines > Carettochelyidae > Carettochelys > Carettochelys insculpta. The sequence goes on from NC_134144.1 coordinate 15,489,520, forward strand.
CCTGTCAAAGTGGCAATTCTACCCGCTTTGGGAACACAAAACTGAAAATTCAAGAAGAGAACAGACTGTTGTGGAGCTCTGTTTTATCCACTTCTATGATCCCTATTGCTTGTGCCTTTTAGTTCTGCTCTCGCTTGACTCTTTCACACACAGCAGATCTGACGCAAGCAGTATCACCTTTTTTTTGGGGGGTGGGGGGGTGTCCGTTCTAAAAATAAACGGCTGCTGGCAGGTCAACAGATAGTGCATCTTTGTATAGATTTCTTTTCTACCAAAACACTCACCATGAAAAATGACGTATTAGGAAAATAAAGAACTGAGGGCTCATGTGTATTCACCCTCATGTAGTTTATTTCACTTGACCTAGTTAAAAGAAAACAGTAGTTGTCAAGGATACAAGTGGAGTTTCCTACCACTGCTTGATTGGGTTTTTCTGTGAAGCACATTTCAAACAGAGAACTGAAATCTTTTGATCAAGTTAGCTACTCTAACATCTCCTGTACAAATTTTCCTGAACATCTCCTATCTTTAGGGGTTACAGATGCTGGCAATGTAATGAATGGCTCAAATACAGGAAATGTAAAATAAAACCCCAATTGCTCTGGATAATTCAGAGCTTTTTTAAAGCAGAATATGGACCTTCCTGTCACACAGCAAACTATTTGTCTTCCTAAATCTTACCTTGAGAATTCATCATGCTGCCAGTCACATACGGGATGAGTCAGCTTTTACTGTTGAGTCACAATTGTTGGCCACTCATTACCAAATACAAAAATATTACCATTCTATTAAACACCATTTTTAATCCACAGATCTCAAACTACTTGACAAATTGGGCAAGCACTGTTACCCTACTTTACAGGCAGGGTTCAGAGAACGAGGAAAAATAAAGTGAAACGGCCATCAAAGCAAATCACTGGCTCTTGGATGCAAAATCCAGGGTTTGTAATACTTACACTCAGTACGGAAATAAACCATGAAAACATTGCACATCATGGAGCATTAGTCCTTTCCTCCATGTTTTCATGTTACCTCTCTAGTCTAGATATGTCTGATTTTTCAACAGCAGTTATACCACACACCTCTCTGTAAAACTTGAAATAATTATTTGCAACTTTTGCCATATTGTGTATTGTTCTGTTCTCCAATTCTTCTCATCTTTTTCACAGAATTTCACTCACTGAAAAAGATTTCTCCCTCCAATTAAAAAAAAGGGAAAATTTTAGATTCTTAAACTTCTATTTTGGAAATCACCTTTTTATCAGAACCAGCCCCTTTCTGAGTAAAATAATAATAAAAATTGTTAAGCCATGTTCAAGTTTGAAATGTGAAAAAACCTCAATTTTTTCTGGAAATGTCTCTATTCAGCTTCTTGCTGATAGTATTTAAGCATCAATTCATTTCCAGAAATAGACTTCTTCTAGGAGAGGTGAGAGAAAGAGAATAGTTTTGTGGCTGAAGCACTGGGCTGGGATTCAGGAGATCCAGATTTAATTCATAGCTTCCACCACGGACTTCCTGTGTGACCTTTCCCAAGCACTTACATTTCCATTAAAGTTAGTAAATTTTAGGCCTCTGTGCTTTAGCTGGAGATGATAAAATGAAGATAATACCCCGATCATATCGGTGTTTAAGGCAGGAACTGTCTATTATGCTGTGTTTGTACATCACCTACCGCAAGGAAGCCCTAAGTCTCCACTGGGACCCATAGGTGATACTCGAATATGAATAAATAGTACAAATTTAAAAAGTGGATTCCTAAAGTCAGTAAAAACAAACAAAAAAAAACAAACCATGTAATTCTTTCAGAATATACCAACTAAACAAATAATTATCACAAAACTTTTGGTGAATTTTAGGCACTAGTCCTTACATTTTCAAAGTGAAATGTGGACACACTCAGATAAATGGATACAACAGGTTACTCAGATACATACTAATACCTATTCTTTTTTAACTGGCACTACAGGTCATACTTTGGAAACACAGCTGGATGCTGTTAGAGACTCATGCAATGAGATATCAAATACAATTTATTTCAGGCAGCCAACAGCACTGAAAAATCCCACAGCTCACAGGTGAGAAACTTGTGAGCTTTCCATTGAGTTATTTCCGTTTTTGTCATTTTGCTGAGCTGAAGAGCTTGTTCCTTCATGCAGCTGAATACGAGTGATTATTTGTTTCCCACCCTTAGGGTGAACTTTATTTTGAAGGCATTGACACAGTGCTTGCATAAAATAGGAGGGGCTGTTCATGACTTCATTTATAAGAGCTCTTAAACTATAAGTTAAAGTGTATGGGAAGGTTGTGGAATGTCCATGACTGGAGATTTTTAAAAGCAAGTTAGACAAACACCTATCAGGGTTTGTGTAGATAATCCTCTGTCGTGCCATGAGTGCAGGGGATAGACCAGCTGATCTTTTGAGGTCCCTTCCAGTTCTATAATTCTATGGATTAGTAGCTATCAAAGGGAATGATTGTAATAAGCACCAAAAAGGAAAAAAAAAGATTATTTTTCTGAGAACAAGCTTTCTGATAGGCATCAGAGCTTCCAATCAGACACCACCGAAGACTGTGTTCCAGTAATCCCCTGCCAGTATAATTTAAAACACTTCCTGGCATAGTCACTTGGGCATGATTATTTTATGACATTTTTATACTGGCAAAAGCCCTAGTGTAGACAATCTAAAGTGAAGAATAGGTCACTCCCTGACTCCCATAAAAGTCTTTTTGCTGGTTTGGTATAAACCATCTCTACATCAGAAAGATCGGTCACTGTAGCTATACCTTACCTGTGTATCTCAGAGAACCCCAAGATGACCCTAACTTGTGCTGGGGGTAAACAGGAATTGACTAGACCCACATTCAGAGGTGCCATCTTTGGCCCAATCTGCATCTTGCTCCTTGGGTACAGCGCAATCATACCCTAGACCGGGGGACCTAGAATATCAATTCTACCCTGTTAAACTCTCTTGCTCTTTCATAAATGGGGAGTCAAAAACATACTGCAGGATTCTTAACTTCATCTCCATTCAAACCACAGAAAAGGAACAAGTGGCAAATGGGGAAGGAGAAAAATCAGTGGCATAGAAAATATTTTAGACTACGTGAATATTGTAAATAACGGTTAAAATACATATTATCTTGTTTTGAAAATATAACGTACCTTTTCAATAATCAATAATCTTATGAATCAATATTTCTCTTCATAGATAAAACTGAAATTTATGAGACAAAAGGAATCTTCTAAGTTGTATAAAGGGACAACAGGATCTTATAATCAATAATCAATTCCTGAACAGATAAGCAGTAAAGATCAAGCTACATAAATCTGTCCTAGAACAACCCTTCGGGCTACTGTAGCTCATAATGGCAGAATGAAAAACTGTCACACTCCTTCACTAATATCCATGAAACAAAATTGATTCTGACAGACTGAGACACAGTCGTTCACTGGAAGGTGAGGGGGAGCCAAACTACTCCAGGAAAAGCAACATGAAGAATTGTAACTCAGGGAAGAACAAGGTCTCTCATAGTTCCTCAGTGTTCTGGTGAGCACATGAACTGCTTCAGTTCTTTAAGAGGTGCAAAAAATACCACCCTCAAGCCTCACAAGACCTGGTCAGTTTTGCTGGTGTGAATGTACAGGAAAGTCAGAGCTATGGTACTATCTATTCTCACCTTCCTTTCTGGTAAGTTACTCACAGTGGTCTGGGGGGGAATAACTTGGTAACAGGCCTGAATTACACAGAAGAGGACAGCAGTTGTGGCCAGCCACACATGGTGCCTTACTCCTTCTCCACCACTCCACAGTTATGTAAGGAAGAGCAGTGTTCTAACTCTCCCAGAGCACGGTGAAAGGATCAATGGGCAATATACAAATGGCCTTTCCCTGATAGTCACTCGAAGGAGTAGCTGTAGACCACTATCCTCTAACAGTGTTTGAATCCACTTACTGTACACTGTTTGTTAACTAGACTCTACTCCCCAGCAGACTGGCACCCCAGACTGCATTAATACACAGTAGGTTATGTCAGAAGGCTTGAGGAATGCGGCTCTTGGTTTGAGGCAGGGGCTCTCTTGGAAGTAGCCCGTTACCGACTTCCGAAGTTTGTAACAACAGTCTAATCATGGTGTTTCCTGGTATGGGGCTATTCATTATGGGGGTGGGGAGAGGCTATTCCCCATCACTAAAAAGCTTTTTGGTACAAAATCATAACATGCCACCTGAAGGTCTTGCTCTGTAAATACACCTTTCCCAAAATGAGGACAGAGGGAATCACTGCTACTTTGGAAGGGGCTGTAATCATGAACAAACCAAAAGTATCTTTCATGGGGGATCCCTGTGTGCATGATAGCAGCCTTCAGATCTAGTGGGCCCCCTGATATCCATATCTATGCTGCATTCCTGTCCCATGTGGCAGGAAACATGCAAGCACCATCCAGGGTCTTCTGGCTCTTAGACTGGAGTAGGGGGTTGTGATATGACACTTCTCCCAATCCACAGGCTAGGAGAAAGAGCATATGATTCTTTCCTCTCCAGAAGATATCCTGGTTGCACTAGGATGAGGAGTTTAGCTCAATGAGGTGTGTGATGATATCTTTATCAATCCATACTAGGGATAGGAAATCCCATTTAATTGGTTAACTATTTAAATGCTAGGTTTCACCTGTTAACCGCCTCAACAGCTGCATGTGTGGGAGGGTGCCTGGGGATGCTGCTCAAAACCAGCTGGCAGTGGCCTGGCAAGGAAGTGCCACTCTGGCTCAGCTGGAGCAGTCCTGTTTTGTGGCAGGGGGGCTACTCCAGCCTAGCTGGCCAGAAGCAGCCTCCCCAGCCTGCCCTCCCTCCTGGGACCACCATGATGGCCCTGCGGGGCTGGAGCAATCCCCTGCCCACCCTCCAGGCTGTACCAGTCACACGTTAGCATCCCTAATCGATAAAGGAGGTTGCTCCTTTCCCTTTTCTATATTTAATACACCTATTGACAGATAAAAGCAAGATCTGGATGACTCTAATACCTTCATTACAACCCTTTAATCACGTGTGGGTCAGCTGGTGACAGATTGGCACAAATAAAAGCCCTGGCTCACGCACTTCCAAGTTTCCTTTAATTAATACACTGCAGGTGTACAGGTGCCTTTGACGCTCATGTCCCAGACGAAAACGACTCTGTTTTAAGAGTGAGAGCGCAGTGGCAGAAGCTGCTGACATATACACTTGGTATATTCATAACCTCCTCCAGACTAGGGATGGAAAAATGATGACCTAGTTTTTACACTCAAGAAATTCCCTTCTGTCACATTATTCCCTTCTCTACTCATTTTCTCTTCCTATTCCTACCAAATTTCAAGTGCAGTTACCTTCTTGTCAACTTGCACCTTTTTACGCAACAGCTCTGCTCCCTGTATGTACTCAGAACATAACCACTGTCTTTTCAGACAAACTCTTAGCACTTCGTAGACTTGTAACCACTACAGAACCCATGCAGCACTTGGAGAATGAGCTGGGTACAATCAGCTTCCTTTGTCAGCCGGGCAAAGACTGTGCCACACTTGTACATTGTCTTGAGCTGAGCCAGCTGCACAGCCACCCCATCCGCAGTGACAACCTACAACTGAGGGATGGGATATTGGGCATTTGGAGAAAATGCCCTGGACAAGCAACAAAGAAATCAGGGGAGCAACATGGAACTATGGATTAAATCAAATCACTTCCCCAGGCTACAGCTGTCAGCCCCGGTAGGGCTGGGAAAGGATGAGATTTCCTTTTTCCTGGCAAGGCTACTCTCTTGGGAAGATCAGAACATCTGTAGGTCTTTCTCCCAATTGCAGGCTCAGGCTTCAACTTTCTGCCTGGGACCTCAGCCAATCTAACACTAGCTCTACTTAGCAGACCCCCTGAAACCTGTTCACAGACCGCTAAGGAGGCCGCATAGCCTCCAGCTGCGAACCATTGACATTGTTCATAAATAAATAAAATCGCTTGTTCTAGTGATCTAAAATCCTTCTAAAATCCTCCTGTCAAAGCCATACAAGTGAAGAAAGTTTATAACAACCCTATTACTCCACTGAAGTCAGTAGAATTACACCCAGATACCTGAAGGCTGTATTTGACCCATTGTTGGAGAGCTGCATTTTCTATCTGAAATCACTTCAAGCCAGTGCTCCAGTTTCATACAAATATGTGTGCAACTGATGAATATAAAGTCTCCCCTTTTTCTCAAAACTATGCCTTATTTTGTGATCTCAGACCTCAGCCACATAACTAATATCCTTTCGGAATATTAAAATATCATGGTGTTGCAACAGCTTTGAATGTGTGCAGCTGTTGCCTGCCCAGCAAACAACTTGTTCCTCTTTTCAACACCCTGAGCATGCAGACATGAGATCAGATAAAGTTCTTCATACATATTTTAAATACATGTGAAAATTTAATTTACTCCACATGTAATTCACATCTAGAATATTTCCTTGGCTGCAAAAGTGGACACATCATAAAATACCACTTGACTTTAAGGCCTCACATAAGGAGGATACCTAGATTGACACCATCTTGCTTGTTAAAGAATGCTGACTACATGTTTCATGGAGCAACTTTCCTGTAGAATGGCCGGCTGCCAGAAGATAGAAGATTTTTCAGTTGATTACCTAGTACGTTGGAGAGACTGGCACTACCAGCACTTTTTCCTGAAACATATTGTTAAAATAACTTGATAGCTTTCCATGGTTAGATACAATTGAATTCAATCTCATTGAGAAACGGGTCTTTTAAGTTAATAGAATCCTGCAGAAGCACCTACTTCTTTTAGCTTTGCACAAGAAGTGCAATGTTTAATTCAGTCAACAACAGAAAGGGAGAGTTCTGGAGGTAATTTATAAGCAGAGAACAATATATTTTAGAGAATAAAATAGGATTTTATTCATCTAGCAACATTTTTTCTTTGTGATGGTTCTGCATACTCACATGCTTATGAGCATATCACCATCTTGTGTTGTTTTACAGTAGGGTTAGAACCTTCTCCCAGCATATCCATTAGAGCGCTGTCATGCTCCAGCTCCGCTTTCAGTACCTCCAAAAATCCTGACAGGAAGGCTACATCTAGGACAGATCATCTCCTACCCTTCAAAGTTCCTTCCATCACAATGCCAGAGACCAATAAGTGACAAAGAGTCTTACACACAGGGCAAGATGAGCGGAGAGTGTGAAATATGCAGAGGGATCTTGAAGACCCAACTAAGTAATTTACATATTTTTCAAGTGACTCTGCATATTCCCACTTACCACACAGATTGAAAAGCCGTGCTGAAAATAATGTGCAGAGATTGCAGCACTGTTCTACCAAATTCAGCATCTGTCATAGAGGCCAAATCCAAAGCACAATGCTTAATGAAACTCCAGGTAGCAACTATGCAAATTTCCACAGCAGGGACATGTTTCAGGACAGCAAAAGCCTAGTGGAATGGGGACGTACTTCCCCAAGGACAGAAGTCTATGCCATGGAATAATATGTAACAGAGCCTTGCTTAATCCATCCAGAAGTGCTCTGGGATAAATTGTTTCTCAAACTAGAAATTATACAGGGTATACAGTCTGGATGATTTATGAAACTTCTGAGTTCAGTCTAAATAATGAGCAAAAATCTTCTTTGCATCGAAAGTATGTAAAGATGATTCAGGCTTATTAGAATATGGTTTTGGCAGGGCAATGGGGAGACCAACAAATGAATTGAGCGACTGACAAGAAAAATCAAACCATCTTTGACAAAAACTGCTGGTCATGTTGAAGAATGAGCCTTTCTGTATGTAACATACTGAATGATGGATCAACCATAGGAGTATTTAGCTCACTCGCTATGTTGGCGTATGTTAGATTACCAATTAAAAGGCAGTTTAATAATTAATGTAAAGAACATTAAGGAAAATGTTCAAAGGGTGATTTCACCAGCATGGCTAGTACCAACTGAGATACCAGGAAGGAGTACCATTGAAAAGCATCTACAGGTCATAGTAGTACGAGTAAAATGTGAGTTAATAGTGTGAAACTTGCAAAAAAAAAAAAAAAAAAAAGCAAACATCATTCTTGGATGTATTAACAGGGGTGTTGTATGCAAGACATGAGAAATAATTCTTCCGTTATACTCTTCATTGATTAGGCCTCAACTGAAGTAGTGTTTTCAGTTATGGGTGCCATGAGATGTAGACAAATTGGAAATGGTACAAAGAGAAATAAAAATGATTAGAGTCTAGGAAATATGGTCTATGATGAAAGATTGAAAGAATTGAGTTTGTTTAGTCCGGAAAAGAGAAGACTGAAAGGGGAACATGATAAAAAGGACAGATTTAAAAAAACATAAAATATTCTTGAAAACAGAATATGGACAATGAAGCAAGAGAACTGCCCTTCCTAGTCATGTAAGTCACAAATCTGGTCCTTTTATACTTGTAACTTTTCTGATTTATTGCTTACTAGCGTTAAGCAATGGATCGTGAAGAGCCAACAAGACACGTGGATGCCTAGGCTGGACAGCTCATGCACTGGCTGAGCTCAGGATTAGATAGAGTTAAAGTCCATTGGTCCAAGCCATCATATGGAGGCACTGTGGGTTCAAGTGGAAAATCCCCCCGCTTCTCAGCTTCTTCAGTTACACCATGACCCAAAACCTACCAACCCTCCCCCAACATTAACCAACTCAAAGAGCAAAGACTCCAGGCCCAAACATGCCGAAGTGGTTCACCTCTATCCAGGCAAGCAATTGGAAGGAACTGAGGGGGTAAACGGCACTCTCCTTCATGTAGCCCCACTCTCAGGATGTTTGGGAATGAGGGGCATGAAAGTTCTAGCAAGCACTGCCGGCAGAAGATTCTGTCATAAGGCACTAAGAATGAACATGTAAAATCACCTGAATACATAATCACATAATGAATATAAGCCCAGTATCACTGAACGCAACAATTCCTTTTTGAGGAGTCTGACTCGTCTTGTGCACTGCACGTTTCACTTAAAAACTACTTGTTTACAAAATCAGACATAAAAAAATCAAAGTGCCACCATAACTACTACTAAAAAGTGCTTAATTTTTCATTTGTTCCATATAATTATAAAATAAATTGATTGTAATATAAATATTTTCACTTGTCAGCCTGACACCTGAGCCTCACCACCCAGGGCTGTGTAAGGTGACCATCCATCCTGAATTGGGTGGGACGGTCCCAGTATTTGGGACGCAGGCGTCATGACTTATGTTTTCAAAGGGACTAATTGTCCTTTATTTGGGCCATCCCCCCACCCACACTTCCCTAAGCCTTGGGGAAGCAGGGGGAGTGCCAGCGGCTGCCTCCTCCTTCCTGGCTCCCTGGTGCTCATAGGAGCTGTCCCTCCCCCCATATCTCCCTGTCCCAAATATGGGACAGGGAAATATGGTTGCCCTAGGGCTGCAGCATGCAGCTTAGCTCCACAGGATCTGGAGGAGAGGCAATGCACTGGGCAACTGCCCTTCTGGATACCCTATAAGGCCAGTCCTGCACATGTAACCCACATGTACCCATCATGCAACTCCCTTTGGGAATGCAACCCCCATGTTGAGAAACACCAATCAAAATGAGTTGAGAGCCCCCAGAAGACAAATGCATACCCCCAGGGTACATGTATCCCTATTTGAGAACCACTGACTTAAAGGACTCTGTACCCCTAGCTGCAGAAAGACAAAGAAAACCACGAAACACACCTCTTTAGGGAAAAGCCTGTATGAACAGTTGAGCCTTGCAGAATGCCCTGAAAGTTGGCAAACATGGACTTTTAGATTAGACAGAATAAACTCCAGAGTCATGGGTCCTCCAATGAAAATGCCCTGCCAACCAGCCCAAACCTGTAAATCTTGAAAAGAATGTGAGCAAAATGAGTCCTAATGCTATTTTTCCTAAATGCAACACACACACAGAGTCTGAAAACTCACATGCTTCCTGACGTTTTCCTTTGAATGAAATAGCCAAGTCTAAATAGGTTGGTGTTTACAAAAATAAATGTATTTTTGCTTCACTGGACTTCCTAACCACTTCTCTAGCTCTCAGCTCCTACCTGAACTGGTTACTGGGTAGATTCTTTCTGACATCCAGTCACAGAGCTGTTAGCTCAAGAACCTTGGCTGATTTTCGGACTCAGAATAGACCACCAGAAGATTTTATAAGCCAGGACCAAAAGCCTAGACAAATCTATAGAGTAAAACCACAACTTTGAACAGTAACTGGAAATCATGTTGTGGAAGACAAACCAGGCTCTAGATATAGGTGTCACTCCTCTTCCTGCAAGAAACAAATTTCTAGTGGTGCCATAAAAATGGCATTCTGTTGTAGTATGCAAGTTGGAGGTGGCAAAATGAGTGACAACTGCAGTGAGGTCCTCATTAAAACAAACTCTTGACATTGCTGGGCCAAACAAAACATTCCTGGCTACTGCTGATGCTGTCATTATAAGATTGTCACTATAATCCCACTATCATTATACAATTGATTTGCTGTAAAGAAGTCTGTAATTAAGCCAAAGTGGCTTATTATTTTTTATTTTATAGTTGAACACCTAGGTAGCAATGTTTAAGGGATATTTTTCTAACAAGAAAGAACAGCACAGATGGTGCACAAATACTTTGAGGACAGAGAAAAAGGATAAACAGATTAGGGGATAGAGCTATACTAGCACCGTATCATGGAAAAAAAAACCCACACCTTTGGAGCTGTTCATCAAATATTCAGTGTTCTTATTTAAGATCTACATACTGTAAAATATAACAGAAATACCTTGGTAACAAAGAAGCAACAAGGGGTAAACTATGAAAGAATTTATTTTTGCACTTGTGCTTCAATAGACCAAATGTCACCTGGCAATATGCTCTGCTTCTTTCCATTGTCCACTTAGCAGCATGACAAGTACCATAGCTACATGTCTTGCCTATCAGTGGGAATATGATGTTAAATGGGAATCCATACAAAAAGAAAACCATGCTAGAGAAATGCCCCAAATATTGGTTTTTGTTATATCTGATAAATCCTAGAGAATTATTGTAAAGTAAATCTTAATTCAGATTAAGATGGTTTTATTACAATACAAAAGTGCATTAAAACTGTCGACTCTGCATATTATATAATTTGGAATGAGGTTATGAATGGCCCCTATTGCTTCACAGGAATCAGTGGAAACTCCCTGGCTGTGTGATTCATTAGGATTCAGTTGCTTCTGAATTATTCAGTAATCATTGTCAGAGATGCGTCTTTTTTTCTGAAAGAAAAGTTATACCTCAGAGAGATGCTAAATTTAGTTTAGTTTGAATGCAGGGAGAGAGGGTGCCATACTCATTTAAAAAACTGCTTTTATCTCTGAAAGTAGCTTGGGACAGCACAGCTGGGTTCTGCCACCAAAGGCAGAAAGCTGGACACTGCTGTCCTTGCAAGCACTAGAAGGCTGATTACTCAGGGCTCTGCTGTCACAGATGACAGAGTACAATTAAGAGAAAGGTAATTCATGGGTAACTTACTCTAGATTAGCCATTGCAGCAGTACTTCATCATATTTAAATACCTTCCCCAGAAGCTGACATTAATTATTCCATATCATAAAAGCTTGCCCCCTTCTCCGTTACTCACATCACAAAAACATGAACCAGGTAGAGACTGAGCGGATTTCTCAGACACAGTAGGAAGGCTGCAGATAGGATGCATGCATCTGTGTGTCTGATGAGATGACATCATGGATTCCTCTCTCTCTGAGAATGAACTGCATTTGCAATTTAATAATTCTACACCTTCTGTCATTAACAGGCTCTCTGTTTAATATGTCTGCTCATTTAAATACAGGCTAATTAATAGATTCACTGATTACATGGTCCCTGAAAATCTAACCATTCAACATACCAGTCCCTGCTTAGAGAAATACACATACAGGGAGCGCGGCGGGGGGAGAAGCACAAGTTAGTATTTGGAAACCTGAACAGGACAGCACAATCTTCTCGCAGCAGCAAGAACATATTAAGGTGGGTGGCAGTATGAGTTTATGAAAATTGAAAACATTTTAGTGCACAGCTTGGTTTAAAATAATTTGGTTTTTTTTCCCTTGGATAAAGAGTAAATGTCACTTCGTCTTCATTTTCAGAATGTATCATTTACCAGTATTTGGGTGTCTATGAAACTTAATTAACCAGCAATAGGCAGGCAAGTATTTGATACTGCAGCAATTAGATTTCATATTACTCTTCAACAGAGGAATGGATACCCTGATATGGTAAGATAGGCAGAGGGAGACAAATACATCCACGTATAATTGTTGATGTCAACAGAGATACTCCAGGAATTAATCTGTAGCAGCAGAATCAACTTTGAGCTTTACTTGTGCACCCCCAGAGGCACTGAGACCACTGACAAAGGAATGCAAAGTCTCTGCTCTACAGCCTTAGCTGAGAGGCAGCTGGCTTTTAGCTTATATGTAAAGTACATGGCTTTGGCCCCTAAAGTCGCAGGTTCGTTCCCTCCTGCTGGCAAGTGGAGTCTTGTCCGGAATGAACTGCTAGAGGATCTCAGAAACTTGGGATGTGCTTCCTCAGCTGAAGGAAATATGTAACCCAGAGGAGGCACCACTGACCCACAGCATTCCCTGGAGAGCTGCTGGACCTGGACTTCAGAGGGTGCAGTGAAAGCAAAAGGAGAGGGCTACTTCCACAGCCAGAAAGGGGCCCCTGGAGAGACAGCAGCTGAATGGATTGATGAAGGTAAGAGGAAGCAGTAAAAGGAGACACAACAATTGATAGAAAGCAGAGGGAGCAAAGAAGCCTGTGGTACCTAGGGAAGTCATGCAGTAATGGCTGGGCAGCAGAATAAGAGGGGAGAACGTCTAGCAGCACTGTGAGAGAAAAACAGCAGCCCTGGGAAAGTCTGAGAAGAGAGAGAAGCAGGAGCACTTCGGGGAAGGAAGCACAAAGCCATACGACAAACTCCTTTCAGAGACTGCTACAAACATCAGAAAAAAACACTGAATAAAAAGCCACGAGCACCTGACAAAAGCCAGGATGGAAGCCAGTGACCAAACTTAACTCCTCTGGTGGCATCACTCCCACCATGATAAAATGAACAGTTCCACAAACTAGGTCTGGTGAGCGTAGCCAGCTGGGCTGTGGGCCCTAGGGCAAGGCAAAGGGGGTGGCTCTGTGCCCCAGAAGGGGCGGGGCCGAGGGCAGTCAGCAGCTCTGTGGAGCATCACTCCAGTGCTCCAATGGCACTTCAGAGGAGCTGGGGCTCTGGCCACTGTGGCTGCCATAGTAGTGGTAGCAGCAGCTGGTAGCTCTGGGTCCCTTTGACTCTCTGGGCCCCAATGCAACTGCCTCCTTTGCCTCTCCCCACTGCTGGCTTGTACTGTGTGGCCACTGGAACGCTTAGTGAAACTCCAAACACATAATTCTCTGTTACCTGCTTATTTTGTTCGGACTGAAACAAGTGCAGAAAGGAAACTACGGGCTTTGCCCCAAATCACACTGGACGTATACTGAGAGTGTGGGGGGTTAGAAACCAGAGCACCTGACACTTATTCCCGCCCTTCCACTGCAATAACCTCTGCCACTCACTTATTTCCTGTTCATTCACTATCTAAATATTCCTGACATAATGTGCCTGACTAATTCTCTTGCACAACGTGAAACCAGGTAAGATACACCAACTTATCAAATTTGCCTTTATGTGGGTATGTCAATATGGCTATGTCTACACTAGCCCCAAACTTCGTAATGGCCATGCAAATGGCCATTTCGAAGTTTACTAATGAAGCGCTGAAATGCATATTCGGCGCTTCATTAGCATGCGGGCGGCCGCGGCACTTCGAAATTGACGCGCCTCGCCGCCGCGCGGCTCGTCCCGACGGGGCTCCTTTTCAAAAGGACCCCGCTTACTTCGAAGTCCCCTTATTCCCATGAGCTGAATGGGAATAAGGGGACTTCGAAGTAGGCGGGGTCCTTTTGAAAAGGAGCCCCGTCGGGACGAGCCGCGCGGCGGCGAGGCGCGTCAATTTCGAAGTGCCGCGGCCGCCCGCATGCTAATGAAGCGCTGAATATGCATTTCAGCGCTTCATTAGTAAACTTCGAAATGGCCATTTGGGTGGCCATTACGAAGTTTGGGGCTAGTGTAGACACAGCCTATGAGTTGCAAACAAGGTTGTCTACTTCTAGGTGGTCACTGAGTTACATTAACTATTTCAAAAATTGTATGTTATGACAAATAGGTTTGTCCTCCTCCTGCATATTATTAATATGGAGTTAAGTTTAGAAAATGGTGTACCATATTATTTTGGTTCATTCTTACAAAATGCTTCCTACAATTATCCCAGGCATTTTTAAATGAGAACAACACCCACAGTGGTAATTTTTATAAAATACATTTTAATCTTAAACTTTTACTATTCAATGATTTTGCTAAAGATGATTTTCTTAATGCAGCCTCTCTTGCACTTTGCCCTTGATGCTTGTCTATTTCAAAAATAATTTATTTATTATTATTATTAAGTGTTTATTCAATAAGTATTTATAAATAAACACATAATTTCTATATGACTTCAACTCACACACACGCAGAAAAATACAATGCCTGCTAATGCCCATGGGTAACCCATGAAAACTACAGGCAGAGCAGACTATTGCTGACCATAAATAATGACAAAAAGATCCTAAGGGTCCTTATATTGCTGTTTTAATGCACAACGTCTAGATCAGCTCATCCAGTTTAAAGACATTCAGACATTTTGTTAGATACTGTACTGTATTTTTTAGTTCTTAAATGATTATATTCATATCTAATCAATCAAACATCTTTTTATGGAACACCATTAAAAACAGACAGATGGAGGAGGCTTCTGATTTGAGCGGGGGAGGGTTTCTGATCTCTTTCTAGAAATCCTTAATGATGCTTGCATGAAGGCACGAAGAAATGAGTCAGTACTGAACAAAAGACACAAGTAGTAACAAATGAACAGATTTGTTATTTGCAGGGTCACTGACTGTCAGCACTCAGCAGAAAAAAAAAATCAAAATGGCAACTGGCTACCTGAAATTTGACATGTGGTACAGACCATTAAATAGCCATATTTTCAGGATGGGACTCCCTTGCTGAACCTTTCCTACTTCACAATGAAAAAGCTGTCTCCCATTCAGTTGCACCATTGGATACTAAGATCAGTTTCCACTGCTGGTCTTTTAAGTGCATTACCAAATGTGCCCCGATGTTTTGCGCTTTCAGAAATGAAAAAAAAAAAATAGAAAAGAAAGAAAGAAAGAGAGAAAGAAAAAAAGAAAAATTAAATATGGCAGTTAGTCCATAACCCAGCTTAAATGGTTTTGGTAGCCTTTAAAATAAACTATGCATCCTATTTGTTTTACTGTGAAAACCACTACTGCCTAAACAGAGCAATTACATTTTTAGGGCATTTCCCTCTCATGCTGTAAGTCTGTCTTTATTGATGCTGGTTGAACCTCAAAAGTTTGAAGGTTCTGTTTTGACCACCATCTAAAAGTTTCTATGTGCACAGGAACTGCCACCCTGGATCAGAACAGCAATCCATCAAGTCCAGTGTCCTGTCTTCAGCAGTGGCCTGTATCAGTTGCAAAAAAAAGACAGAGTGAAACCAAGATGCAGGGCCGGACCAACCATATAGGTGAACTAGGCCACTGCCTAGGGCACCATCCTTTAACGGGTACTAAACTAGATGGAACTCAGTTTTTCTCTATTTAAAATATATATTAATATGTTCTCTCTTATAAACAAAAGTATCAAACACCGGACTTGTAAAACAGGGCGCCATTGCCATGCCAGAAGCTGACCTATATTATTTCATATAGGCCGTGTCTACACTAGCCCAAAACTTCGAAATGGCCATGCAAACGGCCATTTCGAAGTTTACTAATGAAGTGCTGACATACGTATTCAGCACCTCATTAGAATGCCGGCAGCCGCAGTACGTCTGGACGAGCCGCAGGGTGGCAAGCCGTGTCAATTTTGAAATGCCCCAGCTGTCGGCATTCTAATGAGGTGCTGAATATGTACTTCAGTGCTTCACTAGTAAACTTGAAAATGGCCACTTTGAAGTTTTGGGTTCGTGTAGACGTAACCATAGAGGAGCACAGCGGTGTACGTAAATACAGTTAAAATGTGTCACTGCACAGCTTCAGAAGAGAGCTGCCTGGGGAGTGGTGGCTGGCAGTTCAAAGTCACCTTTACAACACGGACATTCAAATGATACTGATGAAGTAGATTTGCGCAATGAAGTGAAGGCTGTTTCCTGGTGTCTTACACCTCAACATGTACTGAGGTTTGTTGCTGAACACAGACTCACAGAGAGCTCTCCCAACATCTTCATTGCTCTCCGAATTCTCGTGACTCTTCCAGTTTCTGTTGCTCATGGGGACTGTAGCATTTTAAAGTTAAAATTGGTAAAGAAATACCTTTCTTCTTCCATTCCGAGAAACTTGTTGCAGTCACTAGACTGCAAATTAGCTTCAACGCTTTGTCTCACACAACTTATTGCCAATTTGTGAAAGCAAAAGCACGAAAAGCGAAGTTCTTAACGTTTACGCACATTGATGGCTCAGGGCAAAAGGATTACAACTCAAAAACAGACGACTTTCAGTATCCAGGAAAAAAGACTTTCATAGCTTCCCAAAAATCAGTTCCTTTGGAAGGAAGACAGTTGCAACTCGAAATGCAAGGGTTTATTGTGCTGGCCTGAGACACTGCACAACTCAAAGTGGTTAAAAGGTTGAAATGTGAGCTACTGGACAGTTTACCCTATACCATATAATTGTGTTAGGATTAATGAAAAACAGAAAAAAAAAGTACCTATTTTTTTTCTACATTGTTCATTTTGAATGCCAAGCAAATAAAGGTCGGATTTCAATGTAGACTTATCATTTTTCTCTATATTGAATGGGAGGCACCAAAGTTATAGGCTGTATTTGTACTCACCCGGAAGGTCGACAGTTGATACACAATTTTAGGTATGCCAGTTGTGTACCTAAAAATCAACTTTTCAGCTGTCAACTTCCGTGCCTGTCTTCACAGCAGAAGGTTGATGGGAGCATTCCTCCCATTGACCTTCCTTAATCCTTGCACCAGTGACGGTTCCCCGCTGCAGTGGGGGGGCAAGGGGAGGGAGCTGAGACTTGGGGGCTAGATTAAGGCAAGCCAGGGCTGGATCTGGCCTGTGAGCTCTTCCCGGAGGGGGGAGGAAGCAGAGCTACATGCTGCTGTTCCCCATTCTCCACAGCCAGGGGAACAACAGCACAGGGAAGCTTTACTGCCACCACTGCTCCCATTGGCTGGAATTGTGGGCAACAGGAGCACCGGAGGGCAGTGCTGGGAGCGCAGTGTGGAGGGGGACAGAGCCATGTGTGCCCCGGGGGGAACTGCATAGGTAAGTGCATCCCATCCCATTCATGTACCTGTCCAGAATCCACACCCCAACTCCCAGCCTATTCCTGCATCCTCCCTCCCACCCGGATCCCATACCTCCATCCATTCCTATACATTACCTTCTTGCACGGAACCTCCATTCCCCACCCTCAGCCCACTCCTGCACCCTACCTCCTGTCCAGATCCTGGCCCCCCACCCCAGCTTGCTCCTGCACCCTACTAACTGCCCAGACCCCCCACCAGACTCAGCTCACTTCCTGGCAGCTCCCCTCCTGCACACTGAACCCGTCCTTTTTGCCCCACAGCAGAGCCTTGGGCGGGGGGGCACAAAAATCTACTAGCCCCAGGCTCTCAAAAGAATAAATCTGGCCTTGGGGGGAAGGCCTGAACTTTGGTCCTCTCTTCCCCCCACCCCCCGCAACCCATGGGGGACTGGAGTGCAAGAGGAATGAGGTGTCTTTCTTCTGCTTCTCATTTGGAGGTCTTGCCAGTAATGGGGTTTGTTTGCTTTGTTTTGCAGGGGAGGTTCCTTCTCTCTTTTGTGTGAGCCCCAACAGATTTTTCTGTGGGCCAGTGGTCCCCAACCCTGGAAAGGTTCCCCACCCCAATCTAATGCAAATGAAGATCTTATTATTGATAGCAATACCTTCTTTTCATTCCCTCTGAGCTCCTGGCCTCAGGTACGCAATGCGTAAAAAAGCCATTTCTATTCATCAGTCTTACATGTGATGCCACTTAGTTTCACATGAGGTCCTCTTATACACTGAGCTTATACACTCCCACGAACCACTTTGCTTCTGTTTTCTGGCTTCTCAAAATGCACAATGAACTTCACCCTCTCCCTTCCATTCCCACCAGAAGTAATCTTCTCCCCTTTCTGTCTCCTGTAAGAACAAGAGCATCCTCTCACCATCGGGTGAAAGTGTACCACTTACTGCAGCTTTGCCTAGCCCTCTCAAGCTACCCACTTACTCTCCTCTGTAATGGGAAACTCCATAGACAATAAAACATCTTACCTGACGTGGTTTGCAGTAAGCATGTTGGATCACAAATTCTTTTCAAAAGAATATAGTCCTAAGAAACTTGGGCAGTTCTATCAATTTATCATCCTGATTTCACTCTACTTTGTACTTCTAACATGTTGTCCTTCCATGGTCTCCAGGCAGATTCTATAGATTCATGTAGTTCAGGGGAGGTCAATAAGTAGCTCACGAGCCAGATACGGTTTACCAGATTTCTCTGCTGGTGGACAGCGAGGCACTTTATTTACCTGAGCCTCTGCAGGTACAGATGCTCAGACCTCCCATTGGCTGCACTATGCTATTCCTGGCCAATGAGAGCTGTGGGAACCAGCAAACTCTGGTGAACCGCATCTGGCCCATGAGCCGCTTACTGTACACCCTTGATAGAGACACAAGCCCAAAATTCAACCTTGGATACAAACACTCTCAAGCTTTGGGCAAATCCATAACTAGATCCAGACATTGTCTCAAATTCATCTCTAAATCTTATATTTATTTTTTCTTTCCACCTGATCAGACTCATTTTCTTTGTCTCTTTACCCACCCCTTCAGTACTGCACTGTGGTAGTTAATCCTACCAGACAGTAGTCATTAATAGAGCTGTGTGAAAGTTTTCTGACAACCAGTCTGTCCGATGAAAATGTAGTCTTGGTTGACTCAGAACTATTAGTGAATTGGATACAAATAGTTCCAGCCATTCACAATGTGGCTGGAGGAGAAGCAGGTGGTGGTACTTTTACCATCCTCTTACAATCTTTAGCCCATTAGCTGGGTCAGTCAGGTGACAATGGGAGATCCAAGTTCAATTCCCAGATCTGAAACCACTGTCAAAGTAGACTGTATTTGGCTTAAACCACATTTTCCCCCAGGTTTTTGGAACTGTGAGTAACCTGAAAAAACCAGTTATTTCCCCAGTTCTCAATGTTACAATATAGTTTCCAAATTCACTTCCTGCATTTAACTTCTGCGTTGGTCTAAAGAAAACATCTCACCTGTGGGGTCTAAAAACCCAAAATGTTTCTTCAAAACATGTACCTAACATTCCTTTTAACCAGCTAATATGGGAATATTGGGGGAAAAAACATTGCTACCACTGTATCCACAGATTTGGACCAACCCTGCCTGATTTAACAATCCCAGTGACATTAATAAAAGTATTGTCTAAGCAGGGAATGTGCCCTTAGCCCATAATTAGGAATTGGGCCCTTAATTGCTTAATATAATTAATTCCTTTTTCTCATTCTGATTTAGCATCCTTTAATGTGGTACTACCATTACTATGGTAACTCTTTCAGCCCAATTTAAGGTACAAATCAATAACTCCACTTTAAATTCAATCTTTCATGCTTACCTTCAGCACAGTGATATTCCATGCGAAACTTTCAATGGCTTTGCTTAGTTTTCTTCCTTTCAAACCTTCCTTTGCCCCGAGGTTATGAAGTTCTTCATGAAACTCCATGCCTAAAACATGAATTGGTACAAGTTTTAGTGTGTGATTCAGCTGAGTGATTTAATCATCACTCAAACCATTGACTAAGAATTCTCAGACCTGCCCACGCTGGCTACCTCTTGAGCATTCATTTCATTTCCTCCTATCCCTGCCTCTTGAGGACCTGATGCCCATCTTTCAACTGTGTGCAAAAAATAAAATAAAATATAATAAAATAAAGCCCACTTGAGAAAATAAGTCTTTCTATCGATCAAAAATATCCACTCTTAGGGCTACCAGTTCACTCCTTTTTTCTGCAGCATGCTGTCGCAATCATTGATAGAGAGTGTGAAGCAAACTGATGAACCCACATTTTCCAATGGCTCTGCCTTTACTCTTCACTGCTGGCGATAATCACTGTAAAACTCAATCCGTGGTCCTTTTGTTCAACAGACAGTTCATATCCACAGCTTCTCATTAATCTTAACAGGAGTTACAGAGAAAGACCCTTGCATGTCACACTGATACATTATTGTATGAGCTCTATGCTGCCTACCACCAGATACTATTATTGCAGCCTGTGGAACTGAAACTTTCAACCACAAGCCCTTGGAATCCTGTTGCTTTTCACAGCCAGTTTCTGTGACAGATATTTGTAAGATCCATTGCTGTCTGTAAAAGTTCAGAAAGTCTAAGCACACACTTCACCAAGTTAGAGCTGGGGGAAGTTTCAACCATTTTTGTACTGTGTGATATTTCCATAGTGCAAGCAAGGGTTACGGGACAAAATGAAAACAAGACCTCCTTCATACAGTGAGTGTGGCTGCTTGGTTACACCCCACAATGTGTAGTTGTGACATTAATTTCCTCACCTAGAGCATTTTGCTTTTGTTAATACCAAATCACCCTATCATGCTTGCGGCCCTCACTACTCTAGTAAATCGAGCTCTGCATGCAATCGTGTTTAGTCCTCCTGTGTGTTTCCTACATATCTAATTTTGGTGCCACTCACTAAGCTGAACTGTGATGAAATTACTCCAAAAGAAACATTCAATAAGGAATGACACAAAACTTTGCAAAGAGGGGCTAATTTATTATTTTTGGCAGTTGAACATAAGACTTTTGAAATCCTGAGAAAGCCCTGTAATGGGATTACGGTAACAGGAAATGTCAGTGCCAAAAGACTGACAAATGCTACCCCCAATGACCAGAGCACCGAGAAGGGTGATCAATTTGGAGACTGGTCCTGGCTGGGCAAGAAGACCGGAAGCCAGGGGTAGACACCAGGAAAAGGAGGGGGTTCATGTTGGATAGAACAGGACTGAAAGGATCATGTTTAGGAGGAATGGACAGAAAAGTCTGTCTCCACTGCAGAATATTCCCCTCCAGAGCTTGGAGTGGAAACCACAATTTCTGAGTTTCACCACTCCTTAGCTGTTACCACACATCAGTGAAACTCACTGGCAAAGCATCTTCTCCCCCATTAGTGATGGTTCACAGAGAGCACTAGACGGTACTACTGCTATCAGGTGCTCTGTTAGCTGGCTGAGGTCTATGCACTGCATCTAAAAGTTCCACCTTGGTGATGACCAATGTAGTTGCTAACAAGATGCCAAATGATGCAATTTCTTTTATTTAGCTTGCTTTTCAGGAAATTACACATACACAACAAACATCCGCTAATAAAAAAGGACATTATTCAGGTTGCAAAGTCAAGTAAGCAGAAGCTAGGAAATGCCTATGCAACCTTAATTTGTATTGACTTTACGACTGTGTTTAACTGTACGATCGTATGTTATTTTTCCACAGAACTCTGCCTTATTCAGGGCATAAGAGGGACCTGCTCTGGGGAAATATTTGGGATTCTGTAGAAGGAGATTTGCCTGTAACACTTATGCTTCATTCCTTGCAAAAGTCGGAGAGCATGTAATAAAGAAGCAAGCTATGGCAGGAAGACAAAGGATGATCTCATAGTGAATCACAAAACCATAGAATTGTAGGGCTGGAAGAGACCTCAGGAGGTCGTCAAGTCTGGCCCCCTGCCTAAAGCAGGATCAACCCCACCTAAATCATCCCAGCCATGACTACATCAAGCCAGGACTTAAAAAGTTCTAGGCATGTAGAGTCCACTGCCTTGCTAGGTAATGTATTCCAGTGCTTCACCACCCTCCTGGTGAAACAGTTTTTCCTAACATCCAACTTTGACCTTCCCCACTGTAACTTGAGACCATTGCTCCTCATTTTGTCATTTGTCTCTACCGAGAATAGCCTCTCCCTGTTCTTCCTAGGACCCCCTTCAGGAAGCTGAAGGCTGCTAGCAAACCACTCTTATGCAAACTAAATAAGCTCATATCCCTCAGCCTCTCCTCAGAGGTCATGTGCTCCAGCCCCCTAATAATTTTTGTTGCCCTTTGTTGGACACGCTCCAATGCATCTACATCCTTTCTATACTGGGGTGGGGGGCCCAGAACTGGATGCAATACTCCAGATGTGCCTTCACAAGTGCCAAATAGAGTGAAGACAGTTGAATATTTCCCCAAGACTTGGATTCTATCTCTACCTGTGCCACAGTGTCCCTATGTGATGCTGGACAAGTCACTGAAATGAAACAATTCACAGGAGCCCACTAAGAGTGTATTTCTCATTTTCTGGATGTTACTTAAGGCCCTGGGGTCCAATTTGCAGAAGTACTGAGCACACCGCACTGCTACTGTAGTAAATGGGAGCTGTGATTTGAATACACACAGTGCTATATTATGTTAGTCTAGAAAACCAGATTCAAGGTCTCTAAAATTGGATACCAACTTTTGGCCTTAAGCTGCCTCTGACTGAACTTCCTAGCTGTAAAAAAGGGATACGATCCCCTCAACTGACAAGCATGTTTAGAAAATTAATTCCCTTTTGTGAACCATTTGGATGAGCACCATAAGGAAATGTCAATAAGAAAATTAATAATTCTGTCTGCAGAGCAAGGTGTGAACCATGTGCTGTTTATAAAGTCTACAGCTATACATTGAGTGAGAACAGTTAGTTGCTCATTCAGAAAGCACCACCCTGTTTGTGCACTGAATGAGGCAGGGGTCTTCTGGAAAAAATGGTATAGATCGTGTAATTAAAGGCTATGTCACAGTGTAGTGTTTTTCAACCAGGGGTACCTGTGTCCTTGAGGGTAACCTGTGGTCTTCCAAGGGATACATCAACTCATCTAGATATTTGCCTAGTTTTACAACAGGCTACATTAAAACACACACACACACACATATACACGCTAGATAAGTCAGTACAATCTACAAGTTCATTCAGATAATGACTTGTTTCTACAGTTTCATACACCTTATGCTGATATGTAAGTATCAATTCCAATTCATTTATTTGATAATAGATGGCAGGAAGTCAGCAAGTTTTCAGTGGTCATCTTCTGTTATATTTTTACATGTTTTTGTAAGTAAATAGTTTTTAAGTGAGATGTAATTTGGTGGTATGCCAAACAAATCTGACTTCTGAAAAGAGTAGAGTAACCTGGACAGGTTGAATGGCACTTGTTTGAAGAACTCAGATTACTTAAGTACCGTGTTTCTCAACTGGTGGTAAGGGTACCCTTAGAGGTACGCAACAGAAGTCTGGGGGTTCTTTGTATATATAGAAAGTATATATAAAGGTATACTTTATTTAAAAAAAAGGTTGAGAAACACTGTCATAGTGCACACACACAGAGAAGAAAAACTAGAGTAACACAAGCCATCTAGGAGTGTTGAAAAAGGAACTAGAACAGGGTGGACAATCAGATCTGTGAAATGCAATGGGAAAATTAAGGGTCCAGCCACATTGCAAATAAATGCCTGTGGCTGGCTGCTCTGAGCTCACTAGGCTCAGGCTAAGGGGCTATTTAGGTGAAGTATATATGTGTGGGCCTGGACTGGAGCCCAAGATCTGTGACTCAAGTTCAAATATATATGCTGCAATTAAACAGAGCTTTAGCCCAGTCCTGAATCAGCTGATATGGGCCAGCCATGGATTTTTAAACTGCTGTGTGGACAGAGCCTAATGAAGTGACCCTTCCTGCTTTACACACAGAGTTCACAATTATGAATTCATCACTATATATATGCAAATCCCAATGTAAAATATAACTTACCTAGGTAAGTTTTAAACCTAGCTAGTTACACTGGTACAACTTTCCCAAACAGACAAGCCTAAAAACAGACAAAGAAATAAGAGAAGCAGCTTATGTGTTGATTACTCTGGCCCAGATCATGTGCATTAGCACTTTACTGCATTACAGTGAAGTGCTCAGTACCTGTGGGATGGTGCTTAATAACGCCCCTGGTTTAATCATTTTGTTAATTTGATTAGTTTGTTTCTAGTTTCATTTTAGTAATTTCAAATTGTATAACTTTAGAGCTACTTGGGTGAGTGATTGGTTTGGGAGCAATCTGAAGCATTCTTTCTAACATAGAGATTCCAAGCCTTCATTGTCAAAAATATTTTCCATGAGGATGGTATCTACCAGTTAAAGACTGATTCAAATCACCATTTACTCAAACGCCAAAGATGCTTCTTGCCTTGTGAACTCTGCTCTAATAAAAACCATGGCATGTTGTTCCCACCACCTTAAAAATGTGTAGAGAGTTACAAGAAGGTACAGAGTAAGGTTACCTGCTTTCTGACACTGAACAATCTTGTCATGAATGGAGTCTGCTGTCTCAATAAGAAACCTGCTCTCCTGAATCATCTGTCAGAAAACAAATGAAAACCAGGTTGCCATTATCAGGCTTTAGTAAAACATCTCGCTCTCAGACAAGTATTAAGAAGGTAACATTTCAAAAGAGCTCTGCTCTGAAAGTAAGACTAAGATTATATCAGTCATTCATAACAGATCTACCAGTTCTGAGACAAGGTAAACAACAGTTGCTCAGGAAATGTTTTGTCACAGAAGTCACACAGCTGTTTTACATCCCTTCCTGGATCTTGACTGGTAGGAATTAAACACATAAACCAACATCCATCAGTCATGCAGTAAATGCTCTGAGCTGCTCGCCATCTTCTGTGAAACTGAATTCCTTCTTTCGTGCTTGCAAACTTTCCAAAAAGTTTTGAAAGCCCAGTCAAGCATCTGTGTTGTTTCAAAGCTAAATTTGCAAAACTATGAGATGTGACATGTCTATGTGTTAGAGGAAGGAAGAATATGTAGAAAGATAAAATATATATGCTAGAATATAATCTTGCTCTTCCTGGTATAAATCAGAAGTAATGCCATTGAAGCCAATGGATTTAAAACAACATAAAACTGATGTAAATGAGATAAGAATTGTGCTGAATTTCACAGTTTTACGTCCTCCAGGGACATAAATTATTATATGAAAACTTGGCCAAAATGCTGCAACATTAAAAAAAAAATCCCATGTTCAGCTGTGTGAAGTGTGCAATAATTTATGCCCTGATTCTGCACCACTGACCTCAGGGAGGACCTTCTGATGTCAGCAGGCACTAAGATCAGGATTTTATGGAGAGGTTCAACAATCAAACGTTCCCACTTCCTCTCACTCTAGACCAGAGCTTCTCAATCTGTGGGTTGGGAACCCAAAGTGGGTGGTGATGTGGGATTGGCTTAGACTTGCTTAGGCCCAGACCCAATGTCAAAGCTCAATGGTTTTGGTTCTGGGGAGCAAGACTATGGTTGCAGATCTCCATTTTTGTTCCGTAGCCCCTGAGCTTCAGCTTCGCCCCATTCCCCCTGGCCAGCCCAGAATGGCGGGTCTTTGGCTTTGCTCTCTTCAACTCGACAGTAGAGTCCAGAGGCTCGAGCATACTCAGGCTTTGGTCCCCCTTCTGCTGTCAGAAGTAAATCATGGTGCAATGAAGTTTGAGAAACCCTGCTCTAGACTAGAGCACTGAGTGTAGACAAGGCAGCACATGAGGGCAATTCACAAATATGATTTAAAGAATTTTTTTTGTCAAATAAGACCTGTGATCAACATGAAACTTAGCACACTCTAGACCTGATATGGATAACAGTTGTCCTTATGTGCCTTTAGAATTAATAATATGCTGAATAAGATTAAAAGTATCATAAAACTTAACATCCAAAAAGCAAGCAATAAAAAGGGTGGGGAAAAATTCAGTGTTAAGTTTCTTTAAGAAATAACAACAAATACTTATTTATACTCCAGTCTTTGAGACAGGCTCAGATCAGAAGTGTGGCCAGTTGTGTCAAGCAATGCACATACACAGAGTTTGACAGTCCTTGCCCTGAGGAACTTATAACCTAAGGCTACATCTACACCACAAAATTAAATCAAATTTAATAAATTCAGTTTTAACCTCATTTTTACAAATTTGAATTTATGTCCTCAAATGTTCTGGAAATGCAACCCACCATTTCTGTGTGTTGAGTTACTGTGTCTCCATTGCCTTATCCAAATTTGACTGGGTGAGCAGTGCATTGTGGGTACCTATCCCACAGTGCCTTAGCCCTGTTGGTTTCCGGCAGGGTTTGTATCAATGAGTTATGGGGGGGGAAAAATGCCACAGTTGCTTGTTTGCTTGGTGTTTGATGTCACTGTCCCAGAATGCAAAGTGTCCCAGAATTCAGAGCACCCACTAACCACACGAAAACGAACAGGAGATAGCACCATTTCCTCCAGCACAGTGCTAATCTAAGTATGGATCCTCGAATGCTTCAAGACATTGCACAGCCTGTTACATCAACTTCCCAAAATGTCCTGCACCTTTCTTTTGACTACAAAGGGAGATGATGGTTGAGGATAATGATGTTGGTGAAGATTTGAAGAGGAAATCGCTCAACTACAGTCCAAGAATTCAGAAATGCTGCCTGCCCTGGATGCATTGCTAGCAGTGGAGTGGCAGTTTTAGACTCGTGAAACACTCTGGTGGGACCACATAGTTTTGGAGTAGTCCTGGGACAACCAGCAGTGGGTGCAGAACCTTCACACGTGCAAGTCCACTTTTATGGAACTTTGTGATGTGCCGGCCCCGACACCGAAGCACATCAACACAAGAAAGAGGCCGACTTTCACAGTTCAGAAGCAAATGGCAATTGCTCTACAGAAGTTTGAAATGCCTGACAGTTACTGGTTAGTGGGAAATCAATTCAGGGTGGGCAGATCTACAGTGGTAGCTGCAGTGTGGCAGGCAGCCGAGGCAATCTGTTGGCATCTCCTGAGGAAGACTGTGAACCTGGGAGATGTACAGGCCACAGTGCATGGCTTTGCTGCCTGGGCTTCCTAACTGTGGTGGGGCAATAGATGGCATGTGCATCCCCATCAGGGCTCCAGGCCACCTGGCCTCTGGGTTTACAACCAGAAAGGGGTACTTCTCAATGGTGTTGCAGGCACTGATAGATCAGCCGCATGCTGTGGGCAAAAAGATTCTCAGCAGTCCCTAGAACAGCCCTCATCAGGGAAAAGGCCGTGTAAAGTAGGGAAAACCAATGCTGAACATGCCAGCGTGCAGGACCAGGGTCTGCAGAGCCCACCAGCCACATGGTGAGGGGGAAGGGTTCAATTCCAGCTGCATGGATGGCTGGGTGGGGAGAGATCCCTGTAAACTGAAAAGAAATGCAGGGGCAAAGGGAAATGGGAGGGGAGAAAGCGCCCAGAGAGTCTGCCGGCCATGCAGAGGGGGGAAGACAGAGCACCTGCCAGCCATGTGGTGTGGAAATGCATTCCAAAGAAACGTAAAAAGGCAGAGAGCACGGCAAAGAAATCCAATCTAAATCCTCAAGTTTCTTTAGGTTGCCAAAGAAGACATCACCCTCCTAAGAATAGCAGACAGTGAAAAAGAAGAGATGCTCATCCTGTGTGAGCACAAGCCTGGAGAATTTGCCAAAATGCCGTGTGGTGCCATGATACCACATCGCTATCTTGTTGCCTGGCATGGTAAGGTATGCTATCGGGAAAGCCACAATAAGTCAGGACTGCCCAAAAAACCTTGTGGAAAAAATACTTGGAGTACATAGATGAGGCCCTCCGGGAGATCTCCAGAAAGATAATATTTCTGGGGTTGGAGCACTTAACACATTGTTCTGAGGGCCAAAGATCCATAGAAAACCTATACCCATACCAGTACCTATACCCAGCTGCAACCCGCTTCTAGCATTCAGAAAAAAATATTCACTAGAACAGCTGGGCCCTGGGGTCTCAGGGATCAGCATAGACGGGACTGGCTCCAGGTTTACAGTGAAGAGCTCTGGGCTGTAGGAAACAGCTTCCTCAGGCCCCTGCTGGTTGCCCCCATCCTCCCCTCCGTTGGTCTCTTCCTCCTCACCCCCCACCCCCAGCTCCTCTCAGCTCTCCCCAGACTCCGGAACAGGGTCTCCAGAACTGTCAAAATTCAGAATGGGCAACATGGTCAGGTCCTCCCCAAGAAACAAGTGCAGCTGGTTTCATAATAGTGGCAGGTCTTTGGAGATGACCTGGACTATCAGTTGGCTTCCCAGACTTTGTGATATGTCTGCCAGATTTCTTTCACCTTCACCTGGCATTGCGTAGAGTCTCAGGAGTCCCTCTGGTGCTCTTCCCATGCGACTTTGTCTCAAATAAGTCCACATTTCTCTTGGACACTCAGTCTGCTCACCTCTGATTCCTCTGCACAAATTGCAAGAAGATCCAGAATCTCCTGGTGGCTTCATGCTGGAGCTTTCTTGCAACTCTGAGAACTAAGCAGACTACTACCTGAGTGCTCATGATTGCAAGAGACGGCTACCAATTCAATGGCTACTGATGGGGTGTGATGCAATGGGTAAAAGAAATTTTAGCTACTGTGCACACCTTATACTTCCCAGGTTTGAATTCAAATTTGCAGGCTTCCTGTGGCCTACTTCCTGCACACCTGAGCTGTGTCTACACATGCACGCTACTTCGAAGTAGCGGCACTAACTTCGAAATAGCGCCCGTCACGGCTACACGCGTCGGGCGCTATTTTGAAGTTAACTTCGACGTTAGGCGGCGAGACGTCGAAGTCGCTAACCTCATGAGGGGATCGGAATAGCGCCCTACTTCGACGTTCAACGTCGAAGTAGGGACCGTGTAGACGATCCGCGTCCCGCAACGTCGAAATTGTGGGGTCCTCCATGGCAGCCATCAGCTGGGGGGTTGAGAGACGCTGTCTCTCCAGCCCCTGCAGGGCTCTATGGTCACCGTGGGCAGCAGCCCTTAGCCCAGGGCTTCTGGCTGCTGCTGCTGCAGCGGGGGATTCATGCTGCATGCACAGGGTCTGCAACTCGTTGTCGGCTCTGTGTATCTTGTGCTGTTTAGTGCAAGTGTGTCTGGGAGAGGCCCTTTAAGGGAGCGGCTGGCTGTTGAGTCCGCCCTGTGACCCTGTCTGCAGCTGTGCCTGGCACCCTTATTTCAATGTGTGCTACTGTGGCGTGTAGACGTTCCCTCGCAGCACCTCTTTTGATGTGGTGCTGCGCAACGTCGATGTTGAACATCGACGTTGCCAGCCCTGGAGGACGTGTAGACGTTATTCATTGAAATAGCCTATTTCGATGTCGCCACATCGAAATAGGCTACTTCGATGTAGGCTTCACGTGTAGACGTAGCCCTGGAGAGCAGCAGAGATGGAAGCGGCCATACCTAGTGGGTGACCATGTAGCATAGTGGGATACACTAAGGGAACTTCTGGAAGCTAATAAATTCAATTTTAAGACATGGTGTTTCTACAGTGGCCTATATTAGAATTTTTAAATTCAAACTTGACACTATATGCAGCCACTTTTGACGATGTTATGATATCAATATTAATGCTCCCTAAAACTGAGCTGATAGTATTTACAATGAAGACAGTGAAGTTGTAATATCAAGCTAACTGCCTTAAATTCGACTTTATCATGTAGTGTAGACATAGCCTTAGAGAGGACACAGTGAGTGGATGTAACATATAGGCTACGTCTACACGTGCACGCTACATCGAAATAGCTTATTTCGATGAATAACATCTACACGTCCTCCAGGGCTGACAACGTCGACGTTCAACTTCGATGTTGGGCAACACCACATCGAAATGGGCGCTGCGAGGGAACGTCTACACACCAAAGTAGCACACATCGAAATAAGGGTGCCAGGCACAGCTGCAGACAGGGTCACAGGGCGGACTCAACAGCAAGCTGCTCCCTTAAAGGGTCCCTCCCAGACACAGTTGCACTAAACAACACAAGATCCACAGAGCTGACAACTGGTTGCACACCCTCTGCATGCAGCATGGATCCCCAGCTGCAGCAGCAGCAGCCAGAAGCCCTGGGCTAAGGGCTGCTGCACACGATGACCATAGAGCTGGAGAGAGAGCGTCTCTCAACCCCTCAGCTGATGGCCACCATGGCGGACCCCACTATTTTGATGTTGCGGGACGCAGATCGTCTACACGTGCCCTACTTCGACGTTCAACTTCGAAGTAGGGCGCTATTCCCATCCCCTCATGGGGTTAGCGACTTCGACGTCTCGCCGCCTAATGTCGATTTCAACTTCGAAATAGCGCCCAACACGTGTAGCCGTGACAGGCGCTATTTCGAAGTTGGCGCCGCTACTTTGAAGTAGCGTGCACGTGTAGACGCAGCCATAGTAGGAAGCACGGGAGAAAGAGAACAAGAGAACCAATATGAATCTACTTTAATATAGGCCACATACATGCACAACTACATTTTGCCAGTTAGGGCCAATTCATCCTTGGCTGAACTCTTTTGACAGTGGGATGATTTTGAGCCCAATGATGTTAAAATACGATGCAGCTCATTTCAGTGACAGAGGAATGTTTTACAAGTATTTAAAAGATATTAGTAATTTATTATTCATTAATGTTCCAATGAGAGGTTGGTCTGAATTAAAATCCTGAGGGACTCAAACTTCTCAGCTAACTCCTAACTATATAATATGCTGTGCCAGAATCCTGGATGAGTAAATCCAATTTTAACATATATGTCATATTATATATTATATTACATTTTATGAGTTTGCTGAATTAGACATCTCTATGTCTCATCAAACATATAAAATTGTATCCAATAGAAATCTCTCTCTGTTTGACATACACAGGACAATTGGCAAACAAAAAGCACTACTCCCATATTCATATAGAAAAAGCAAGCTTGACGAAGTTACAGAGGATAAAATTATTTTTTGACAAAAGATGCCTCCAGGACTGCAAGTAGTTTCAATAATACCCAATGGCTTTCATTCTTTATTACTTGCTTGTTCATGCATCATGTTGATTTTTCTCTCTTTTCACCTGGGACAAAATGACAACTTCTGCCAATGCTCTGGCTTTTCCACACCATTGCTCACAATAATCTTGCATTAAAGGAGCCTTTCAGCTGCCAGCAATGAATCCCAGAATGGAGAAAACAAAACATTTTCATGCATCTTCATGGAAGGCAAAGAACCCTGGTAGAATTTCATGAATACTACTCAGCTCTTATATAGGCCTCATTCAGTAAGGTGATGAGTGCCCTCAGCTTCAACTGATGTCAATAAATGGGGTGGAGGATGCTCAGCATCCCACAGAATTGCCAACACACTGCTTCACAAATGTTTGGCCTGTCCTCCAACCCTTATTAATCTTCACCAAACCCCTCTGAGGCAGGATTTAGCTTAAGTACTGACATGTCATTTAAAATAGGGGAACAGCAGCAGAGAGGCTAAGTGAGCCACTCAAGACAAGAGAGTCAGTATCAGAGATAGGCTTGGCAGTCCAGATTTCTTGGCTCATGGTCATGTTCTCTGATCTCCCTATCAGGACTTCATGTACCTCAGCATCTCCTATAGAGTTAAAGCCGATCCTCAGTAAGGCCTCAGAAAATTGCATTGATATGAATATCCTGCAAACCTTCAGTCTCTATGCAGGTCGACCCTCTCTAGTCCAGCGCCCTTGGAAATTGACCAGAACTGAATGAGAGAATTTGCCG
The DNA here is from genome assembly GCF_033958435.1 of Carettochelys insculpta. Classification (NCBI taxonomy): domain Eukaryota; kingdom Metazoa; phylum Chordata; order Testudines; family Carettochelyidae; genus Carettochelys; species Carettochelys insculpta. Next base: position 15,521,320 of record NC_134144.1, read on the forward strand.
AACCACAAAGGTCAGTACTGTCAAGCAGCACTACCAACAGTTCCACTGCTTACTGGGCTCTTGGAAAACAGCTAAAAAACAGCACAGAGAACACTGAGAGCTAAGACAGGTGGCTGTAAACAAACTTTATGGTATCATGGGAAACTTGGCCACACCCATGATAAGTGGTTGCCCAGCTAACTAAAATCTTTCTGGATTATGGATGCATCCAGATGAGAGAGGTTCAACCTATATAAAATTATGTAAATTATTAAAATTGATCCTGTTGTGCTACGGACTGCACCTCTTACTACGAGTTTATAATAGGGTTATGCTGAGACCATCTGACATAGATATCAAACAACTATTACCATTGTTTTCATGGGGAAAGCTACAAGGAAAGGTCAACTTTCCTGAAATACCAAGGAGAGCAGTCCCCAGCTGACATTTGAATCTGGCTGCTGTCAACACCCCAAGGATAGAACAATGAAAACAAGATTACATAGCAGAATTGAGCCTGCTAATGTTTGCAAGCCTGTCTGTAATTTTCATGTAAAATTAAGCAGCCTTTGTCCAACTGGAACAAGCATGAAAAGGCAATTACTTCTTCACCTCAGAGCATTGGCAGAGCAAAAAAAAGTAACCTTCTGTCTATAATGTGATGTTTCTTTTCACAGTGATTATATTTAAAATGTATTTTTCAAATGTCACTGATCAATCATAATGCACCACAATGTTTGATTTGTTTTTAAATAAAAATATTATGATATGAGGGTACATTCCAGATTAACAAGCAACAGTGTCATCACCCTTCCCTTCCCACCCAGTAGCATTTCAGTAAGAGCCTCCCACCTGGGCCATTCACAAACAGTCTTCCATCATGCAAAATACTCAGAGCACAAGCATACATGTTTAACTGCAGCCTGCCAATCACACTTGGACTCCCACTAACCTTGGTTATACCGTAGGGTCACCCCAGCACAACACTTGTCTCGGGCTAAGGCTACAGTAGACAAAGTAAGTTGACCACCGATACACAATTCTAGCTGCGGCAACTGAATAGCTAGAATCGATGTATCTGCACTCAGCTAACTTGGCAGTCTCTACTGAGGATTGTCAATGGGAGAGTTTCTCCCATCGACCTCCCTTACACTTTGCGACTCACGAGGAGTACGGGGTCAGTTGTGATTTCATGTGTCCATACTAGACGATTGACTTTGAACTCTGGAAGATTGACCCTGAGAGGGTAAATCTGGTGTAGTGTAGACACTTCACAAGGAAAGCTTTATAGAAAGATTATTTCAAGAACATGTAGGGTGTGAACACAGGAATACGTTCTGTCACATTTATGTCCTAACAGAGACTGGCACAGCCATGATGGCATTGTCCTTCCCACCTCCTTTTGGTGCCATTCACAACAAGACCAGACCAGTAAATCTGGGACTATTGCACCAATGAAATCAGCTCTCAGGATGAAAGTTCCTATAGGAATCAATTCTGAGAGAGAAGGACAAGTGCTCTAGTGAAACACTTTTAATGGGACAACCTCTCCATATGGAAAATAGTATAGGGAACACTTTTACAATAAGGTCTTCAGACCAATGGAACACGCAAGTGGCTAAGCCCCAAATGTAAATTTTCTAGCTAGAAAGGAAATGGAAGATATCAAATCTAGTATGCACATGTGAAGTGATCAACAAAATACATTTTTTTTATTTAAATACTACGATGCACCACTGGAAAGAGGAGAACCAAATTCTGTTCTTCTCATGCCTCTGAACTGTCCCACTCAATCCAGCCGTGCTTCTTGGACTCAAAGGCAACGTCTACGCTAGCAAATTCTTTCAGCAAAGCAGGCCCCTTTTTCAAAAGAACATGCAGAGCGTCTACACACAAGCTGCACTCTTTCAAATGCCTTTGAAAAGAACACTGCGCTTCTTCCCGAGGCCTTCTTCCACTCCCCACCTAGGAAGAGCGCCTTCCTCCAAAACAATCTTTCAGAAAAAAGTGTGTGTAGACACTCCAGGGGCCCTTCTTTCGAAAGAACATTTCTCCACAGTGCTAGAGAGCTGAGGTGCGGAGACACCCCGCCCAGCATCCTCAGAGACCTGTGGTCGCTGCATGGGGCCACTCTTGAAGCTGCAGGGACCCTGAAGCCCCATGGCAGGAAGCTGAGAGAATGGAGGCAGCAAGCAAGTGTGCTGTTACAACCCACACTGTCCAGTCACCCCTGCGGTGCCTGAAGCCAGCATGTCCGGCACCCAGCCACCCTGCGACACCCAGGAGGCCCCCAGGGAGCTGGCTGAGGGGCTGCAGGAGACTGCCTGGGGCACAAGATAGAGGGCCCCGAATGGACTGAGCCAGAGCCCCAGGACCTCATGGCGGGGTCTGGCTAGATGAGGAAGTCCTTTGGGCCACCAGCAGAACACCCCCCACCTACCACTGACTAGCCAGCAGCTTGGCTGCACGAAGCTACGCTGCCCAGATTGCTGATCAGGTCAGGTGTAAAGTAAAGAAACTGCAGCAGGGACACAGGCAGGCCTGGGACAGTGCCAGATGGTCAGGGCAGGCCCCGGCCACGTGCCTGTATTACAGGGAGCTACATGGGCCCCTTGCCGGGGGACAGCTCCCACTCTGCACCCTCCTGGACAAAGCAGCCCCCGAGAGCCCTGATGCACCAGAGCTGGAGCTGGGTCCAAACGGGGATCAGCCCGGGCCAGCCAGGTCTGGGTCGGAGCTGGAGGTCCCATCTGGAGATAAGTCCTCAGACAGGGCACTCATCATCAAGGCCTCAGCATCCTCCAGCCGTGCCACTTCAAGCTGAGCATCCCCCAACCTCTTTGAGGGACCTCCAGTAAGAGTGAGGTACGGCGCATACTTCAGGATAGGTGGGGACACTCACCCCTGCCACAGCCTGAGGTGGCCCAGACACATGGGCAACGACCTGACCCCCGACTTCCCACCCAGGACTGTGCCCTCAGCATGCAGGCACACCTGCAGGTGACACCCAGCACTCGACCTCGTGAACAGTGCCACGAGCGGCATGCGTGTGTATGGTGGGCTTGGGAAGGGCAAGGCTGTGCCCACCTCACCCACTACCCAAGAGGGGACCCTGCTTTGCACAGATGACCGCCCTTGCCTGTCAGCCCATTCCCTGGGAGGGAAGGCGGGGGGACCCTGAAATGGCCAGCACAATCCCCAAGGCATCGCAGAGGCCATGTGCAGCACAGGCCACCATGCAGGGTACACATGCCAGCACAATGGGGACATCCCCAGTGCCCAGCAAAGGGCTGGGGGCAGCCACTCAAGGAGGACAAGTGCCACAGCAACCAGGGCCGTGATGTGGGACTGACATGTTGTGTCCCTTTCTCCTTCCATCCCTTACAGTTGCACCATCCGAGGGCCAGGAGAGCCTCAGCACACCCCTGGGGACAGCGAGCCCCATCCAGGCTGCTGGACCATGGAGTCCAGCTGTGAGGGCCGAACGGGCCAGACCACCTCCACCACCAGCACCTGGGCGGGCCTGCAGACAGAGAGCGCGTCGCAGTGGGCGGGAGGACAAGGCCACTGCCTACACAGCCACCCTCCGCCACCAGAATACACTGGCGGAACAACAGCTGATGCTGGCTGAGGCCAAGATGGCCTGGCAGAGGGAGAGGTGTGGAGCTGGTGGGCATGCTGCACATGGTGTGCAAGGCCCACATCAAGCTGCCAGTCAAGCCTCCTGCCCCATGTTCTCTTCCAGAAGATCTTCTTTGGAAAGACCACTGTAGTGTAGATGCAGCCAAAGAGTTTAAGGCCAGAAGGGACCATCATGATCATCTACTCCGACATTCTGCACATCACGGGCCACAGAATCTAACTCACCCACTGCTACAACAGACCAATATTCTGAGTCTTCAAATCATGACTCAACGACTTCGAAATATTGTGAATTCACCGATCCCTCCAGTTTAAACATACCAGTGACTGTGTCCCATGCCTCAGAGGAGGTGGGGAAATAAAAGAATCTCTGCCAACCTCACCCAGGTAAAAATTCCTTCCCAACACCAAATATGGAAGTCAGTTACACCCTGAGAATTTCAGCAACCCCCAAGATCCAAATGCTGCAGAAAGCATTCTTTGTAGTAACCCAGCACTCCCACCTAGTGTCCCATCACAGGCCACTGGGGATAGTTACTACTAGCAGTTGCAAATTGGCTACCTTCCATTGTAAACAATCTGGTCTTACCATCTCCTCCAAAACTTATCAAGTTCAGTCTTGAAGCCAGGTAGGAGTTTTCACCTCCATTGCCCCCTAGCAAAGGCGTTCTAAAAGTTCACTCCTCTGATGGTTAGAAACCTTTGTCTAATTTCCAGCCTAAACTTGTCAATGGCCAGTTGTTCTTGTGTCCATACTGGCACTTAAACAACTCCTCTGCCTCCCTGGTACTTATTTTTCTGACGCATTCATAGTTTCATCAGTATGATTTGGTTCAAACAAAAAACAGAGGGCAGGTTGTAAACAAGAAGCAGAAAGTGAAACTGACAGTGAACAGAAAGTGAAACTAACATGTCTCATTTCACTCTCTAAGTTGAGTGAAGAGCAAGAGTTTAAAATTTCATTCACTGCTAGCCATTCATATGGGTTAACCTTCCTTCACTTTTAATACACTAAGGCACCAGTAACAAATTAGTACATTTATTTGAAACAGATATTTCTCTAAACAATAACATGAATTCTTTGCCACAATAAATAATTGTATAAATAAAAACAAATTGTTCCTTTTTAGAAACTATGCGGGTATTATCTCCTCGTCTTTTAAATTTTTTTCTGTAAATTGAAAAAAAGGAGGAGAGGAAATCATAATGGCAGACTCCCAAAAAAAAAGTGAAAAATTAAAGTGCTACTCTCTCAGCGAAGATAAATGAAAAACCCCTTCACCTTCTTCTCATCAGTGGATTTGTGAGACGATTTTGAGAGAAAAGCCCTGTGGAGTTTTGCCTGAAGACAAAAACAGTATCTGGTCCTCTCTCTTCAAAAATATAATCAATTGGTAGAACAACTGAAGTGCAAATAGTGTTAATGAAAATTTTGAAAAGGGTTCTCTCTTTAACATCAAGCATCTCTTGCAGGCATTTAAGACATGAACCAGCCTAGCAAGTAACTGACAGAGCTAGAAAAGGGATATTTGCTCTGTACAATGTCCTGACAGCTATACCCAACGTACAGCAAATTCAGTTTTATATATGTGGCAAATATGCACAGCAAACTATGGTAATAAGAATGCTGATGTCATTTGGGAGAGTTTGAAATACAGCACATTACAGGAGGACTCCAAGTTGTCTGAATACAATTATCATGAATTTTACTTTGATGTGGCTCTTTCATTGTTTCTTTAAAATATTTATGGAAAAAATATTATGCTACAAAATCTTGGAAAAAAGGCAGCCTAATGGTATTTTATATGAAGAGCTCTGACATAATTCAGGCTCTATTTTGCAGGGAACTAAAAGATGGGCTTGAGGAAAGGGGAACAGAAACCAGAATGAGACTGGAGGGAGGAAAGAGAAAGATAGAGGGAGAAAGATATACACACAGATGGAGAGAAAAAATATTGAGAAAAAATACAAAAAAAAATCTAAAAATTGCTTTTAGATGTTACATCGCTATGTAGATACAAATATGTAACCAAACTCTAAAATCAAATATCAGTGACAGTTTCCATACGTAGCTAATTTTTGTAAGATGAACCAACTTGCTGTTAAGTTATGCTTGACATCAATGTATTACAACATTCGTTTGGCAGTGAATACACAACTGAAGTTAGCCACTCCTCTGATTTTCACTTGTTCAGAGCTGTCTGAAAAATGATTCTTTGGTGCTGAAATTGTCTCAGCTGAAAAATGAATTTTGTTGGGAAAGCCTGCAAAACTTTTTGCTATTTTTGAATCATGTAAGTGAAAAAATATACCTCTCACATTGAACTAAAAACGCTCACACTTGAGTCCATGCAGAGAATTCAAATAGGGCTTAAATTTGACATGTGACACATATACGGGGCAGAGCCTAAGGTGGCATAGATTAGTATTTCTCCACTGACTTTAATGACCGGTGATACTCATCTGCGCCAAATGAAGATCTGACCTATAAAATCCCTTTGGAAGCATGTCAATGGTCAAGAGTGAATTTGCAAAAGCCAAAAGCAACAAGCACCCCAACCAACATGTGCACTTCCTGGCTTTAAAAATAGCTTACCATTAGAATCATAGAACTGGAAGGGACCTCAGGAGGTCATCGAGTCCAGCCTCCTGCCACAAGCAGGATCAACCCCAACTAAGTCATCCCAGCCACGGCTACGTCAAACCAGGACTTAAAAACCTCGAGGGACAGAGATTCCACCACCTCCCTAGGCAACGCATTACAGTGCTTTAACGTAATATTTGCATATAAACTCTTTGCAACATATCTACTTACTGTTCACTAACATTTTCTCTGACATTAGCCCCTTTCTTTAAATTCCTTAATCCCTCTCGCTTGAAATTTTTTCCCAGTTACTCCAAGCCTTCTCTTTCTTTGCAATATCTGGAAAAATGTTGTTTTGTTGTTGTTGTTTTTCCATGTAAACTATTCCAAAGTAATGTCCCATCCTGTTTGAATGCTGAAGAACAGCTCCAAAAAACATTTGTTCAAATTCCAAATAGCTTTTCAGCAGAACCATGTTTGTACCCCTTATATTTTTTATTCACAAATATTTGCATAAACATTTGGGGAATAGGATTTTTGACAGAAGTGTCTGTATGTGTAAAGGAGCAGGGGTATCTGCATGCACACAAGAAAATTTGTTTATTTATCATTTGTTAATTCTAATTTTTGTTAGAAAAGCTTTAGTTTTCGAATAAGGGAGGAAAACGAATACCAAGTGATTTAGGTGAATGGTTACCACAAACAGCTAAACAGTTGAAATGAACTCCTCAGAAGCATCCAGAGGCTCAAATATTTTTGAATAAGCTATTTTAGAAGCACATAGGAATTCTGAATGCAGAGTCAGAAATCAGAATTTTTAGAACAGCTCTCAACTTTAAAAGTACTGAATTAATTGTACAAAAATTTGCAATTAATAATTCAAACATCTCTCCTTTCCAGCGTAGGTTCTGTCACTTTCATCAGCTTGTATTTTCCTTTTAAATGGGATCAGTGAACTTTTTACGTGAATTTGACAGATTCTAAAGTGAGCTACATGCTGCTCATCTCATGGAAGATTGCACTCACACCAGGCCTTTGAAGAAAGTCAGAAGCACAAGTTACTTCTGGGGAAATTCTGTCCGAAAAAATTAAAGTTTCTGCAACTATAAGTATGAATTCTTCATGCAACATTTTAAAATTCTGCAAATTTTATTTGCCAAAATAATGCAACATAATCACTCTGGTTTTAATTATTTTGGTAATTCACTTAAACCACAATACAATGGATGCAGAATGGCAGCGGGGAGCATTGGAGGAAATCCACAAGCCATCCTGTCTAACGGTATCAAAACAAAAAAGCAGTAAATTAGCACTTTAAAGACTAACAAAATAATTTATTAGATGAGCTTTCATGGGACAGACCCACTTCTTCAGACCATAACCAGACCAGAACAGACTTAACATTTAAGGCATAGAGAACCAAAAATAGTAATCAAGGTTGACAAATCAGAGGATTTGCTGCAGGAGAACACAAACTGTAGCAATGCTCTCAGACACCAGAAGGGAACCCTGCAGATACAGTGGTAAGCGGCAAGGAGACCCCTGCCCAGGGGCTATAAGCAACTGAAACAAGCAATTAGACTGGGAGTTGCCACTTTCCCCAGACAGGAGTGGAAAATACTTAAACCTACCACTATCCAGAAGCACAGCACTCACAGTGTTAAATCAGCTTTGTTTCAATGGCAAGAACCAAAATGGGCCAAATCAGTAACAAAGAAATCTAGGAGTAAACTGGGAAAGCTATACTTTTGAATTTTCATATATTTTCAAAACGAATTAACTTTGCTGCCAACGTTTCATCTACATTTCTTGCTTTTTACTTGATTCCATCCCATTTTCTACTCTGTAGCTCTCTTACACACCATGATTTCTTTGGAGGGTTCTTCATAAAATGTAGAATTAAAGGTACATTCCACAAAGCTATTGCAGAGAGAGACCTTTGTTACAAATGAAACAAAACATGCAGTTCTTCTGGGATACACTCTCCCTCAAACAAAATGTTACAGTAGCACAACTGGAAACATCTTGTGTGCTTTGTTTCTGAAACTGAAGCTATTTTTTCAAGGTTCTACAATCATTTGAAAACCTAATTGTCCAGGAAAAAGCAAACAAACCACACAAAATGATCTATGTCTAGCATATCTGGTGACAAAAGAACAATCCAATATAACAGACTGCTAACTGTTTTTAAGATCATTGCTACACATCTCAGAGCATCTGCATCTTCATTCATGTGGAACAGTCGAGCTGTTTCTGCCCCATTAAACACACTGACAGGGTTTACCATTTCCATGGGGGAAAAAAAGTTTAGATGATAGGTTTCCCCAGGGGAAAAAAATACACTTGTAACATTTTTAAATCAGTTTAATTTTCATACTACTCTTTTTTTTAAAAAAAAATATTTGAGATGCGTCAAGGAAAAAGTGGTCACTCTCTCACTGCCATTGCTATCTAATCATTTGACTTCAGACTGTGAAGCAGGTATAATTATACATATGTCACTTCCCAAATGTAAAGCTGAACTTTGACAATTCTGTTAAAGCAATTAAGAAAGGCACTTCAAACACAAGAGATGTGCTACATGAAGGTATTTTATGTACAACTTGGTGTTAATATGAACCAACTTTTTGTGTGTGTGGCAAACAAGGCCCCAACTGTGTAAACCCTAAAGTAGTCCTTTGAGGTCAGCAGGGCTGACAGCCACTGCACATCGCATAACAAGGGGTGGGAGGGGCCCAGCTCCGCACACCCAGAAGGGTTGGGGCTCAGGCAGTCAGTGGTGCTCTAAGGACAATTCAAAGGGCTCCAGACACCACCACTGCCACAGTAGCAGAGGCGGTCTTCAGGAGCTCAGAGCCCCTTTGAATCATCAGGCCCTGTGGCAACTCTCCCCTTTGCCCGCCCCTGTCCCCGCCCATAGCTCCCAGCAGTGGGCCTATCTGAGGTTACTACAATAAACACTTTCATATCTGGCATTCTATCAGCCGGAACGCTCAACCGGCATTTTAACCATAAGTAAATTTTATTTGTTTTCCATAAGTACAGTATAGTCACAGTAAATACAAGTTTACAGCGTACAGTACTACTCCTGCTAGTAAATAAAGTACTCTGCATATGTTTTGTTTTTTTGTTAATATTTAATCTTGTTTTTCTTTAGTACCTTGCATGGCTAGGTATACCTCTCTGTTATCCAGAATATTTGAATATCTAGCAACCTCCCAGTCCCGGGGCTGTAGATTACTCAGCTGAGTAAAGGAATAGAGCAAGTGTCTGCAGAATCAGTCCCTAAGATTTTAAATTTCCATTTAAAAACTTTAAAGGCAGAACTTTAGCATATCTTCTATTGAAAAATGAACAAAATATTTGACATGGTCTTTTAAGGAACTGTCCCTTTGTCGTCAGTTTTATAACAGCTGAGAACTGTTGACCAACAGCAAAGATTGCTTCTTCCTACTCTATTAATCTTTTTTTTCCTTAATTTATCCCTACATAGTCCTTGCCTAACTTATTAAATTTAGAGTTCAGTAAAGTTTTCTAGTGTGGGTTTGCTTGTGCCGGCATAAATACACACAGGCTCCCATTTTTCATCTATCACATGAACTGACATTTCTCTAGACAAAAGCAGTTTCTTAAGGTTTTCCAACATTCCTCTGGTAAAAGTATCTACCTCAGTCATTACAATTAGGAGGGACAGCATTTTTCATTAATTGTCAGTAAACAGTTTGAAAACTTCTTTCAGAAGCTGACGGTGTAATCTACACACACAAACACTTGTATAGTCATACCCCAAGACACACCCATTCGGGTTATGAGAATTCAAGTTTACGAGGAGTTTGATTTAAAACCCCTACCTCATCTTATGAGGCATTTCCTTGAATTTATGAGGATCGATTTCAATTTCGTGTGCCTCAGCGGGACGCGGACACCCTGCAGCGGGAGAAAGGCTGCGGCTCCAGGCAACGGCTGCCCGCAGCTGCAACCTGCCCGGGGCATCTCTCTGCAGCACCCGGTGGCGGTTTCCCGGAGCCCTTGGCCCAGCCTTTACCTGTGGCTGGTCTGGGTCTCCGCCTTGGCTCTGCAGCAGCGGTGTGCCCCAGCCCAGCTGGCAGCCGTGGGCTCCCAGGTGCTCCCGCGAGACGTGGCTGCTGGGCTCGCAGCCCATCCCGGCTCTGCCCCTGCCAGTCGCTCCCCAGGCAGCTAGGGGGCCGCCGCTGCCCACCCTGCGCAGTTGTGCCTTGGGCACCACTTGCCGCCTGTGGCATTCCTTTGCATTTAGCACCTTGGCCACTGCTGGTGGGGCCTCCCCGCCATGCAGCCCCACACGAGCAAGGCATCGCCCCTTGCCAGCTGGGGGCCTCCTGTACCTGCCTAGCTCCCCGCGCGGCCAGCCCCTGACACTGGCCCCTCCCCACTTAACCTAAGCTGTGTTCAGGCCGGGCTGCCTCCCCATGCCCTGCTCTGCCCTGCCCGCCCCCTTGCACCAGCCTCGCTTCTGCAGCTGCGGGCAGCTACCTGGCTTTGTGCCCCCCTCTCAGGCGCTCTTCGATTTCCATTCCCCTGTCTCTGCAGGTAAACAGACATATTGTAGAGTAATTAATGAAGGGCAAACGCTGTGTTAGGTTGTGTTATGATAACTATTGTTAACCATTGAAGTAATTGTGTTCATCTTAATGGGATTTGGTGTTTTCGCGTAAACGGGCGCAAATTTTGGGGCTCAGGAACGCACAAAATTTTTTCCCATTGAAATTAATGGTAATTACATTTTTGACTTACAAGAATTAGCCCTAAGGGGAGTTTTTCAGGAACGAATTACCCTCGTCAGGTGGGGGAAGACTGTACTTTCAAATGTTAATGTTGAGATACAGTTTACTCTTTTATCAAGAAAAAACAAGATTTCAATATTCCACATATTAGCAAAAACTAAACATGTATTGAGAAAAACTTTTAAAACTAGGGACCTATCCTTATAACTGAACATATTAAATCATAATACTAAAACAGATGAAGTTGGGGGTAAATACTTAAGGGGCAAATGCGGACACACTAAGCAATATCCTTTTATTTCATTCTATTCCTTTTTGTATGCTCTTAGTTTTCCATCATGAAGAATTTCTAGACAAATTTTCAAATGGTTTATTCTAGTAACATTTGAAACACATCTTAAAACAAAAAAGCATGAGAACAAAAAAATGTTGTCTATTAGGATCCTATAAAATTTTATCTATTTATTGCAAAGTCTAAGTCTTCGCTAAAAATAGCTTGCCTTGTATTAGTCCTTTCCACTGCTAACATAATGCTCCCTATGTGTTAAAATCTTGCTACCCTCTAAAGCTGGGGTCAACAATCCCCAGCACAGGTGCCAAGAGTGGCACACGAGCTGATTTTCAATGGCACATGAGGCAGGAGCTCAGCCCCACCTCTCCTACCCCATGCAGCTGGGAGCTTGCTCAGAGTCATACCGCCTGTAGAATAACAAAAGACCAGCGAATGCTACCAGCCACCACCTAAATGCTAAAGCTTTGCATCTTAATTATTTATTAGTGAATCTGTTGTAAGTAGGATTATTAGTGACTTTAAAAAGTATCACTGGCACTAGACTGTACGTGGAGGTCTAAAGGTCAAATTTTTGCACTCCTCCTTGGAAAGGTTGCTGACCCCTGCTCTAGCTTAAGCTTTGCAGCATTTTATCTCCAATCATATGATTCATGATAATCATCTGCTGGTAAGTTAATACAGATAAATCTATTGCATGATTAAACGTCAAATCTTGCTTATTTTATCCATATGAATAGACCCAGCAATGTCAGTGGGATGTCTCAGAAGAGTGACAGAAGCATTAATTGACCCATCATATCCTGAAATAACACACTAATAAAAATAGTTATAAAAGTTCATACCAGATCATATGCAGCCATAAGCTTTTTCTGCACATCAGGCATAGTACCCAGAGGCTCCAGGTAAGGGAAGGCGTCTTTCATATACACAGTGGCAGAGGGAGTGTTGTCACTATTTACAAGCCGTGAGGACAGAGTCAAGATGCACTGCTTCAGACTGGCAATTGGAGGGAGTCCACAAAGCTCTTTAACAGACACGATTGCATTCTGTGGGGAAAAATGGATGCGCATTTATTGTAGATCACCATTCCATTCTGGTTTGTTACAATAAGTCAACTTATGTCTCTTTTACACACAGAGGCGGTATCTACTCTGCAAAAATAACTTCAAAGTTGCTTACTTCGAAGTTACAGACTTCAAAGCTGAGCGTCTACACACACCCTACTTCAAAGCTTAACTTTGAAGTAGGGCACTATTCCATTCCCAGCAATGGAGTAAAGACTTCCAAGTCGGGCTCCTTTACTTCAAAGTTAACTTCGATGTACGGGAAAATGTGTGTAGACTCTGCAGGCTACTTCAAAGTAGCTCCTAACTTCCAAGTTAGTCCCTAGTGTAGATGCGCGCGCACGCGCGCGCACACACACACACACACTCCCAAAGTCCAACAGGTTGTGTGAGCAATTTGGAAAATTCTAATAGGTGTATCCCTCTGATTGTACTGTGAGCTCATTTGCATTGTGGTGTGAATGATGATCAGAAACTCATAAAAATTAAAGATAATTTGCAAAGAGTAAAATAGGGTTGCCACCTTTGTTGCTTCTTAATGATTTTTATAGGAGGACTGAACAAAATATTTACCTGCTTTTTTTAAATTTGGGAATATCAGACACATTAACTCATCTCTGATTTCACTGAAGGATTCAGGAGTTTGGAGTACTCAACCCTTACCTGATTGGTAGGGGAAGGTGTTTATTTTTTCAACAAATAAAACTTTTATCCCAAACTTTGTCAGCAGTTTGCATTAGGCTCATTCAAGCAGAGTTACTGTGTGGCAAGACAGTGAGTACCTACAGTTCACCAGCTTGCTTCAAGTTAACCTCCCATGTGGATATTAATACAGTGCAGTGACATTTCTATTAAACCGCACTTGAACTTTCACTGTACAGTAGCAGGATCCATTCAGCAAACCACTGTGTTGCAAATTGGTGCACTGTAGAGTCACATCCTGGCTTCCTTGTCAGTAATTCACTATGAAGGCAAGTCTTAAAAGTTGTGAAAAACAACTCAAGTCCAGCTCTTCTGTACCCAATGCAATTTTGTGCTTCTTGTTCCTGGTCCAGCATCAGCCTGTCTTGAAGCACCATGGAGAAACTTAAGGTCTGGGGGGCGGGGTGGGGGGTGTCCACCACCTCTACAGGATGGTTACTAGGCCCTAGATGTGCATGTCTAGAGATACCCAGCCTCATGGCCTTAAGCTCAGATCTGTGCCACCTGTAGAGCCCCCAAGGCTGGTGGAACCCTCAGACAGCCAAGCTCCCAGCCTACAGGTGCTTTGATTTAGCAGGCCAGCTACAGTGGAGCCAGGATCTTGCTCAAAAAAATTTAATAGTCTGAGCAAAACCTCTCTCAAGTGGTCAGATTTCAATGTGTTATGTCATAATTACACCAGTTCTCCAACTGACCATCCACAGTCTTTCAGCACACGTAATTTGGAAAACCTGATGTTTCCTACAGTAGAAGCAAGCAAGGGAAAAATAAATGTCTTTCAGCCTTGCACTGTGCAACAGAAAAAATTAAACAGAGCACAAACATTTTTTATCTTTCATGTGTCACCTGTAAGAAAACCACGTGACCCAGATCAAACCTTGTTGAAATGTCAGAATTCAGGCAGAAGTCAGCAGACATGTGGCTGTCTTATCCTTGTGAGTTACCTTCTTCCAAGTCACTTTCCGCTGTTGCCAAAAATCCATAGACGTCCCAGTAAGAGAACATTGTATTACTCAACTGAGCCCAGTTACACATTCAAAAATTTGGATCCACATTGGATCTGCATACACAATAATATGTACCCAATCTGCGTACATAATAATGAACTCGTGACCCACACACTACTTTTTATATGTATTTATATTCTCATCCGATCTCACAGTTAGAACACTATGCTAATACAAAAATTTGGATCAGTGTCTAATCAAAAAAGACAGCAAACAATACAACTATATCAGTGGATGTCAACATCCACGTATATAAGGTGAATATCCATGGATTTGCAAGGCTCAGCATCTGTTCCTGGCATACTAGGCATCAGAAAATGTTCAACTAATTAACAGAGGCTCTTCTATTATCCAAATATATTTGAATTGTGTGTTTGCAAATTAAATCTGTTGTCTGGTTCTCATTCAAAACATCTTTGAGGACAAGATCTAGAACCTAAATTTAGTTTAAGGAACACATGCCAAAATTTTTGAATCAGGCTTTTAAATTATTTTCTTGTTATACTACTTACTGTATACAGCTCTAATCTAGTATTTATTGTTACAGAATAAAGGAATGTAAGGGAACAGAAAATGAGTCATCGGTTCAAATTAATTATTTTCAAGACCTGAAAGGAAGAAAAGCCTGGGAAGAGTTTCCCATTCTTAAAAAATATGCTTTAAGATTTTCCTCTGAGAGCGATTTATGACTTACATCATTCTGTAAACTTTTCCATCTGCCAAAACTGAATTTGCTTTAGACTCCATCCAGAATCGCAGGGTCAATGAAGTATAACAAAATGTAGGGTTTTTTTTCCTGTTTTCAGGGACAAATACACTGTTGCCCTTTGCTTTACCAAAAAAATAGCTGTTGCTCATTCTCCTATATAAATAAAATTCTAATTGTTTAGCCTTATTCAGTTTTGTTTCACTTTGGCAGCAACTACACCACAGATCTGATTTTCTCCTAGTTGAACCTGAGAATGCATGAAATCAAGCACAAATAGTGAAAACCAAGCAGGCTGGCTCACATTCTGAACCCCTGTAGTTTCCCCCATCCATTAGTAATACACACTGGGTGCTTAACACACACTTCCTGACATATCTAGAAGCTCTGGATTCTGGGATTATGGTATAGGAAGTAGTAGGTCCATCCATTTCAGCCCAAGCAGTATTACTGTTGGCCATACTGCATTGAACCAATTCAGACTAAACCAGCATTCAGCTACAAGTACAGTGACCATATTTCCCCCAGCCAAATATGGGACACATGGAAATGACGCCGTTCCAGCCAAAACGGGATGGGTGGTCACCCTACCTGTGAGTCAGGCAGTGGCTGCCCTGTGGGGGACCGTCACCCTGCTGGGAAGGGGGGTCTGGGGCTCTTGGCTGTCCCATGACTTGGGGCACCATGAACTGGGCTGCTGCCCCGGCAGCGAACCTCCCAGCTTCCTCCAGATGGGGAAAACCAGGTAGCAGCCATAAGGCCATGCAGGTCCAGCTCACAGTTCCCCCTGCTGGAAGAAGCTGTGCGGCCGCCTTGCCATCATGCAGGTCCATCTTCCAGCTCCCCATAGCCAGGCAAAGACAAGTGGCAGCCACGTCACACCGCTGTGCGGGTCCAGCTCCTGGCTCCCTCACACTGGCGGAAGCCAAGTGGCAGCTGCATCACCGTATTAGTCTGGCTCCTGGCCACAGGGAGCCAGAACTGGGGACAGCCACCTGTGCTAGTAAAAAAGCAGAATATGGGGCAATTAGCCCCTTTGTCAAAATAAATCAGAATGCCAGGATGGCGCCTGAAATACGGGGCTGTCCTGCCCAAAATGGGATGGATGATCACCCTAGCTAAAAGGAAAATGTAATCCAAATAGTATTTGCTTGACATGTTAAATGTTTAGCGCACACAGAGAGGGTGGAGGGGAAAGAACGTGGTTTAGGTAGGATCACATAGTTCTTAGAGTTGACTTCTCTAATGTAGACAAGACCTTACTGACTCATACATTTGGGCATCTCTGTGTGAGTGAGTCTTACCAATGAAAGCTCATTACCCAATAAATAAATTTGTTAGTCTTTAAGAAGCTACAGGACTTGTTTTTTTGTGAAGCTACAGACTAACATTGCCACCCCTTTGAGATACACACCACTAGTTAGCAAGATAAAAGTAAGCTATCATTCTTCAAAAAGGAGACAGGATGGCATTCCTCCCTAGTCCTATGACCATGATATATGAGCTAAACCTCAACTCAAATCTCCCAATTAGCTGAAATCAGCAGAGTAGGTTTTGACAGACTTATGTGTTGTGCCAAGAAGAAGCCGGTCATTGTGGTACAGTGACATAAACATAAGGATCCTAGCAATTCCAGACCAGTAAGTCTAACATCAGTACTGGGCAAATTAGTTAATACTGTAATAAAGAACAGAATTGTCAGAAACATTAATGATGATAATTTATTGGGGAAAGTCAACATGGTTTCTGTAAAGGAAATCATGCCTCACTAATCTACTAGAATTCTTTGCTGAAGGAGAGGGATTAGCAAGCATGTGGACAAAGGGGATTCAGTGGATATAGCTGACTTAGATTTCCAGAAAGCCTTTGACAAGGTCCCTCTCCAAAGGCTCTTAACTAAAGTATGAAGTAATGGAATACGAGGGAAGGTCCTCACACGGACTGCTAACTGGTTAAAAGAAAGGAAACAAAGGATAGGACTAAGTCATCAGTTTTAAGAATGGAGAGGGGTAACTAGTGGTGTCCCACAGGAATCCATGCTGGGACCTATCCTATTCAACATATTTATAAATGATCTGGAGAAAGGAGCAAATAGTGAGGTGGCAAAATTTGCAAACTGATACTAAACTGTTCAAGAGAGTTAAGTACAAAGCAAACTGTGAAGAGCTTCATAAGGATCTCACAAAATGACGTGACTGGATAACAAAATGGGAGAGGAATTTTTGAAGTTGATAGATGCAAACTAATGCATATTTTAAAACGTAATCCTAAATATACAAAGAAATTATGGGGACTAAATTAGCTATTACCACTCAAGAGAGAGATCTTGGACTCATTGTGGTTAGTTCTCAGAAATCATTCACTTAATGTACGGTAGAAGTCAAAAAAGCAAACAGAATGTTAGGAATCATTAAAAAAAGGATAGAAAATAAGACAGAGTATCTTATTGGCTCTATATAAACCCGTGGTACACTCACATCTTGAACACTGCATGCAGATGTGGTTGCCTCATCTCAAAAAAAGACATCTTGGCACTTGAAAATTTTCAGAAAAGGACTACAAAATGATTAGGGATATGGAATGGCTGGTATATGAGGAGAGATTAAAAAGACTGGAGCTTTTCAGCTAGAAAAGAGGAGACTCGGGGCAGGGTATATGACAGAGGTCTATAAAATCAAAAGTGGTATGGAGAAAGAAAATACGGAAAAGTTATTTACTTGCTCCCATAGCACTAGAACTAGGGGGGTCACCAACTGAAATGAATGGGCAGCAGGGTTGTTTTTTTTTCCTTTTTTAAACTACTACAGCCCCTTTTCACCTCAAGAGACGGTGGTTAGCAGCAGCAGTGAGCATTTGCGTCTGCAGATTCTCTCATGGCTTATCCATACAATACTGGATTTGCACGGCTGACTGCAATAACTGCATGTCAGTCCAGTTCCGAATTGTCACGTCAGTTCCAAACACACTGACTTCTGTCCTTCCTTTGAATTCAACTGGGGCAACGAAGAAGGGATAGCATCGCTTGGGCAATGCACTTGCTCCAAACACTAGCCCGGGCAATGCAGCATAGCAGGTTTAACACAAAAGGAAGCACTTCTACATGCAATGCACAGTCAGCCTACGGAACTCCTTGCCAGAAGATGTGAAGGCCAGGACTTTAACAGGCAAAGATACATTCTTAGTGGATAGGACTATCAATGACTATTATCCAGGATGGGTAGGAACGGTGTCTCAAGCCTCTGTTTGTCAGAAGCTGGGAATGGGTAACAGGGGAGGGATTACTTGATGATTATCTGTTCTGTTCATTCCTCTGGGACACCTAGCATTTGCCACTGCCAGAACACAGGAAACTGGGTTAGACGGACATTTGGTCTGACCCATTATAGCCATTCTTATGTTGATTTTTTTTTTAATTTCTAAATATTTTTTAGAAAGTAAATCGTTTCCTAGCCTGACATTTATATGTTAATTAACTGAGTAAATATTAAGCTTTTGCAACTCTATGCTTTAGGTATTTATTGACAAGGGCCAGTTACTCCTTTTAGTTACACAGGTACAATTCTGAAGCAAATCCATTGACTTAAGTAGAGTTACACAGATGTGACTGAGATCAGAATCTTTACTCAAACATTCAGTACAAAACAATAAGGAAGTAAAAAGTTTCATACCTGCATGTTTTCCCTCATATCAGTGGCCTCACGTAATGGATGCACTGCTAGTTTAAAGATGTCATCTATAATCTTAAGGCTTGTGTTCCTCAGCATGGTATACTCACTTCCTTTCTTTCCTATTCTCACTGACAAACTGCGTTTTTGTGCTTTTCCTCCTCCACTTCTATTAGTTATTGCAATGTGAACAAAAAGTGTAACATGCTCCATGATATCTCCAACAAAGGAACGCAAGGGTATATGTCGATATCCTGGTTGTAAACATTCAAGTGGTATGGTGTACTGGCCTATAAACTCATCACCAATATAGTCATCATCCAAAATAACAAAACGGATCATGGCAAGTTCTGGTAGGTTTATTTGGAACTCAAAGCTTTCATCAAAAATTGGATTGTCACTGTTTTGCTGAACAGTTTTGGTTCTTTGTTCCACACAGTCTGCAGGAATTCCATGAATTTCTATGCAAACATATGGGTCTATGACATCTCCTTTTGCACAGGCTCCTTTGGGCTTTGGAAAATTCTGACCACTGATAATTTTGACATGTAGAACTTGAGGAGAGACCCCTGGAACAATGCCCTTTGTATTCGCACTAAAGTAAGATACTTCATCACGCATAACAGAAGGTCTAAGGACATAACCACAGCCCCCATTCTGTAAAAACCATCCAGTATGTAGATCCATCATTGGCCCCGGAGTCTGATAGTTCATTGCCACTATCTGACATCCACAATTCCAAAAATCTTGGGGATTTACATTACTGGAGTCTATCCTCATGGCACTTGGGTATATCCTAGACAAAAATTTTTTGTTGTAATTGACAAAGTCCTCTGGATACTCATTTGCAATTCTACTGGCCTCAGCCTCACTGAAAGAGCAGATTTCCCAATAATTCTGACTTTTCATAGATACTGTAAAATCTTTGTACTGGACAGATTTGCATATTGATACCAAATCAGACAATTCTCTGCACAGCCAGATTAGCCTTGGTTCATTCACATAATCTTCAGACATCCTTCGAGATATCTCAGCCTCTTCATCTTCATCAGTGACTTCTCCTTCCAATAAATCCTTGTCAGAGGGTAGCTTCTTCCCCTTCACAATGATCTTCATTTTCAATTTCTCAGGTGATGGAAGGTAAGATTCTGATAATAAAGGTGCTTCTGTATAGAGTTTATTTCCAAAAATCTTCTTCATGTGTTGAACCATTACTTTTTGTTGTTGTATTGAGCAATGGTTACCCAAGCAGAGAATGAGAGGATATTCTGAAGTAATGAAGGCTAATTTGTTTATTACCTCAATAACATTTTGAAAGGAAAGTGGTGAAGTCATACTATTACGGTTACAAATTATGGGCTCATTATCTGGACCATCACAAACATCAAGTTCAATACTCCTGCAATTCATTTTCAAAGCTCTAACATAACCATTGATATCAGCTGGTCCTCTAAACTGGTCTTCTATTAGGTAGGTATTGTGAGATGCATTGATATAGTAATGTGATAAAGGTTGGGTCATATCCTGGACGACTTTTCTGTGCTCAGGATCAAAAATATCACATTCTGGGGACATTAAATACTGAGTAAATCCATCAATGGCAAGAAATCCCTTCAATCGTCCTTCCTGAGAAAGTTCATACCTACGAATAATGTCTAGGCACATTTCTTCAGTTATATGAGCGACACCTTGCTCAGCTTCTAAAAAAAGCATAAGATCATTGGCATCTAAATATTCTTTGTTTTTAGATATTTGTACTAGTAAGAAATAAACTTCAGGTCTCGTGCAAAGTTCGCTGAATGCTTCACAAAATTCCTCTTTAGTTACTCGAGTTGTTAGTTTTTCTTTACTTTTCTGAATTTCCTTAAATTTTAACCTAATCTTTGATTCCTTTAGGGTAGGATTAAGCTGTTTGATTAACTCTACAGATGTATCTTCTAACATTATGCCATTACCATCAACATCTGCAGCCTCAAAAACAGTTTTTAGCCACACAAACCGTGGAGTATTCTGGCTGTTTTCCATCAAATCCAGAGGTTGTTTGCTACGAGAAACCAGGTACCGTAAACCTGACACCCAAATGTTGGCCACATCAGCTGAGTTGGCAACCAAGTCAAGAGACTCATAGTTCTCCCCGTGAATTACAGAGAATGCACAGTCTTCATTAATCTGGTCTGCAAGTCCATTGTTCCTGAATGTTTCAGTGTTCTTCCCTAGCCTTATCTCTTTTATAGCAGAAATATCAAGCTTAGCTTTGTCAAGGTCTTTCTTGGAAGGCTCCCAGCGAAGTGCTTGCAAATCAGGGTCTAGAGTAAAAAAACGATTATAAATGCGGGAATTTGGACGGACTTTCTTCAGTTCACACCCAGCTTGCATAAAGCTGATACAGTCACTAGCACTGCTTATTTTCTTCTCTGACGGCATGCTGCTGAAGGATACGGTTTTCTTCCTCCCACATTTTTGGTTGGAAGGATCCTGTAAAATAATTTTAAAATCATTAAGTACACTTTCTTTGACCCTTCGACAAGTACATAATATACAAAGCATATCTCCTTTATATTTGTTGGCTCATCAAAACATAAAACACCACCCCCTCCCCTAATTCAGCTTTCTGCTCAGCTACAGAATGAAATCACATGGTTGCCAGCAACAACACACCTCAGCAGCATATTGGGAGGAGATGGGCTGTCAGCAGTCGAGATAATTGGCAGAGCTAGGGCTGGGGGAGGAGTTGCTGAGCAGTGAGAAGCTTCGCAGTTATGGAATTAACTCGGAGGGCTGTTAGGGGGATGAAAGAAGTCAGGGGAAAGACAGAAAGAGCCTGGGGGATTGGGATAAAAGGGGAAGTTGGAGTATAGACCAGCCGGCCCTGCCCTCATTCTGACCTGCTTTCCATTCCACCCTCACCATATCCGGTGTTTTCACAAAGCCCCAGCTGCTGGTGTCAGGAGACTCTCGCGGGTCACTGAAAGGCAGGTACATTTGCAGCCTTGCAGGCAGCAGAGAACAGCTTGGGAGCATGAGTCACGCACTCCCTGATGGCTCAGTGACCAGAAGGGAACAAACAACTGGCCCCACAGGCAAAGGTCAGAGTAACACACTCAAAGCCAGCCTGGTCATTCAGGGGGGTGGAGAGGGCAGGAGAGGGACGCCTTCTAGGCTGGGAACACGGAGTTCTGTCCCAGCTACCAGCACAGGCTCTCACCATCTCCTATGCTCTGCCACACCCCATTCCCATCAGCTCCATCCTACACCCCATGAGGCGGCTGGGTAATAGGCAGGAGGAGGAGAAACCAGCCAGGTTGTGGGGCAACAAAACTGTCTGGTTCCTGGTTCAGCAAACACCCCAGCAGCCCTAGTAACCAGGAGGAGCAACTGCAGCCTCAAAACTATGTCCTGACCCAAGCCTCCCAAGAATTAGTGCAGACAACACAACCTTCCTATAATCCATGAATGGCACAGGGCTTGATCTCCAAAAGCGGCCTCCATGTCTGTGTGTGCCACATTGTGCCCACAATGCATTGCCGGTAGACAGCACAAATAAATTCACAGGCGTAAAACTGTAGGTCCATTTCTTCCATGTTGCACAATGGTGCCTTTCAAACCCGTGACTGAGGTGGAAAACCAGGCCCATATTTTTTACTCTATAGACCTGACCAGAAAACCAAATCCTCAGTAACACAGTAGCTCTTAAGGATCGCACCACGTGTCTGGATGACTTTGCCTGTTAAACGAAGTCCCAGCATATACAGCTCTGTAAGCATTATGAAAACTCAGTGCAAGTGTTTGCATTTCCAGATGTCTATTTTGAGAAAGGTTATTATTAATGTTTTGTGGTTTTGAACTATTTCTCTGTGCCTTATTGTCCATCTTACATACAGCACACTCCACATTAGCCCATTCAATAACATCTGAAGTGTTAGCAAAGAAAGGTAATATCCATACACAATGCCAAATGGCTCTCTCGGGAACAATCACAAAACCTCTACACTTGTGTATTGAAAATTTACAGCTAATCTATCAAGGCAACGAATTAAAAGTTTTCATGATGGGCAAAATTATTCTAGCCATTTATTCCAGCATTTACCATGCTAATTAGGATTAAAATAGGGAGCAAATCAATTAAACCAGTACATTAGGTCAGCTTTTTTCTTTAATTTCACCAACATGCTTTCATACTCCTGAGTCATCGTACTGCATTTTAATATATTGCTGTTATGAAAATCTTTAAACAATAGATGCTAGTGATTATGAATTAATGCAGTCAATTATATAGTAGTTTATATAGTAGTTTATATAAAAACCTTTTCTCTCATTTCTTTTTGACTTGTTATGGGGTAGAGAGGTGGGGGGAGCCACATACGATGTGTAGTGCAATACGGTAAACCCTTGAGATATGCGCATTCGATCTGCGTGTATCTCACATTAGCGCGAGTGGAGGGGAACCTGGAAGCTCCAGCCACAGGCAGCTGCCGCCACACAGACAAGTGGGGAGGAGATCCCCCATCAAGGGGACCAGAGCTTGCAGCCAGCTGTGCCCCTCTGGGCCATCATGGCGGGGGGGGGGGGGGGGGGGGGGAAAGGGGATCCCTCTGTTAAAAGGCTGCTGGCTGGCCAAGCAAAGCTCCCTCAGCTCAGCCACAGGCAGCCAACGCTGCACAGGTGAGGAGGGAGGATATCCCCCTGTCAAGGAGATCAGAGCTGGCAGCCAGCTCTGCCCCTCTGTGCTATTGTGGCGGGGGGACTGGGGGGGTCAGGGGATCCAGCTGGCTGCCAGCTCTGTTCCCCCTCACATTGGGATCTCCTGAGCTGAGGGAGCTTTGCTCATCCAGCCAGCAGCCTTTTAACAGGGAGATCCCTGTTAACAGGGGGATCCCCACTCTCCCACCAAACAGCAGCATCCCAGGACACAGCTGTCAGAGCAAAGTGCTCCTCAACCTCTCTTCCTCCTGCACAGGGAGATCCCCTGCTCTCCGCTTAGGTGGCAGCTGATGCTGCTGAGCTGGGGGCCCCGCCTCTCGCCCTGTCCACCTGCACACATTCTGAGTTCTGCCTGGTTTTCCAGGAACGTTAAGTCTTGCGCAAATCAAGAGTCTACTGTAAACCCAGAGCTGAAGAGCGAGAATTAGAAGTCAGCATAGCACGCAGTGGTCCCTGGAAGGCCCATTATTTTTGTAACCTAATATAAATTAGTTTGATTCCACGTATCGTCATCAACACTGATTATGACAATGATAATTGGAATCAAACTAATTTATATTAGGCGACAAAAATAATGGGCCTTCCAGGGACCACTAAGTGCCATGCTGACTTCTAATTCTTGCTCTTCAGCTCTGGGTTTATTGCAAGGAGTTTTTAATTGGTGTTATATAGGCAATTTAAAAATTGTAGAAAATAGAGCTTCTTCTCTATGTAGAACTTTTTCTTATCTGTTATTCAAGCCCATCAATTAAAATCTAATGCTAGGGACTAATTATGTAAAACAAACAGGATTTGGAAGTTATTGCAACTGATATGATTATTTTAATTAGCTTCAACAACTACTCTTTCTAGCCTATAGTACAATACATGGAGGAGATAACTAAGCAATCTGCAAATGTAAATGAGTTTATAAGTATCCCAGGTGTTCCTCATTTGGTCATCATGATATGAGTTCATTGTAAGGCTTTTTAAATGAAGCCCTGACAATTTCTATATACTTTCAATTTAATAGAACAGTTTTCATTTCAAAATGTGACCATCAAAACATATTTATTCATGTTTTGCAAGCATTAAATACTCAAACGTGTGTCCTTAAACTATAGCTTTATTTAGTCTCAGGGGGACGATATATTTCCATCTAGAGGCACACGCTCACCTAACATTACCAAAATAATCTAATTTATACAGTACACCTCAGCTAGTGGTGGAAGGAGTTTCACTAAGATTATTATGGTGAACTATCCATTTGGTGGCTCCATAATTTGTTTATTTAAAATAAAAAGAGTAAGATTCACTAATAGATCAGTCTGCTTCCTTTTGTAAGTAAGCATCAAACACGATTCTCCTGATAACTACCCAGCTCAATAAAAGCTATTTAAGCAAAATGAAAAGACAAATAAAACAAACACAACCTGTTTCTTCTCAGAACAAGCCAGACTCTGACCTCTGCCCTGACATTTTCACACTGCTCTAATGGAGCAGCTAAGGATTCTATCAGTATGGTGTAGGCAGCTCCAATCCCCACTCCACATCAATTCTGTGCACATTACAAAATGGCACAATTTAGAGAAGCCTCTGGGTTGCTCTGATTTATGAAAGGGATTGTTTCAGTCTCTTCTGTCCCAGATACTGTAGAAGAGCAAAGGGGGCTTAAATCCAACTTTGCCTCCTCTCAGGTGCAATATGGATTTAGCTCAGCTAGACCCAAGGATCATGGACAACATAACTAGTTACTGTCTTACTTTATGTCTCTTATAAATACAATTCTTATGTTTTAGTCTTCTAACAAACAACATTAAGTTAAAAATACTTTTATGCTGCAATATCTTTAGTGGCTATAATTCCTGATCAATGTCGCCTTTCACGCAGAACCCAATACAGAAAGGATTACAGACATCTAACAAGCTAAAAGGTACCAGGACTTCATGTGAATAAATAGCAAAACTGCTTTCTTGTGCTAAATGCCAAAGTATTCACACCTGCAGACTACCAGGAAAGTCTTCATTGCGTTCACCTAGAGAAGAACTAATCTCCTCTTTTATTAACTGAAAACACTCACTCAGCTTGAAAGCACAGTGTGATGTTCAACTGAATCCTTGAGATTTAAAGTGTGTCTTTCCCAGAGATAGAGCAAAATAGGCTGTCGCATGTAGCAAGCATGACACGACTTCTATTCATCCCTCTCCTGAATCATTTCAGCTGCTGATACTGAATTTATTATGACAAAGAAAAAAGGAACAAAAAAAAGTCTTGCCTAGTCAGAACCCGACCTCAAAGCTGAATACAAATCAACCACTTTTATGCCATCCAATCTTACTGTTTGACACCTCATCCTCAGATTTCTTTACTTCAAAATCAATATCCGATGAAGAAATGCTTCATTTTAAGTAAGTTCTGAAAGATTCCTTAGCCGTTGTTTTTGTCCTTGATCTCTGGGTTGCTCTAGCATCCACACTGTTGGTGAGATTTTCCCTCATGTGCACGAGGCTCTCCGCATCTCTTAAATCCCGTAATAGGTTGCGCACAGGATGCTGCTGGAGGATCAACTCTGCACCATGGAGCCACATCTGTACCAGTGCAAGAGGCTCCTATGGAAGTAGGTCGGGGAGGTGCCACTGGACCCCAGCGACCGAATGCACAGATCAGTGACACAGCCACTTTGGATCTTTAGGGCTAGAACAACAGCAATGGGGATGCGGGGTAAAATGCTGCCTCCAGCTGGTGGGCAAATTTCCTCCCCAAAGCCATCTCCGCTTTGCCCACATCAAGCTTGATTACTCAAGCTTTACCCAATGAAATGAATGGAATCCTACGAGAACACAGCAACTGCTCATCTGGAACCCTTCCGTGCTATAAAAGCCACCAGTACAGAAGTGAACTCCTGCAGTTATTTCCACACACTAGCATCAGCTTTTTCCTTCAGACAGTTCACTGAGTTAAGCATGACCTACTTCCACAATGGTCAGCGATAATTCTAGCTTTACCGTCTCAATCATAACAACATCAGGTTTCCATAACATACATTGCTCTGCATGACTTTTCCCCCCCTTAGCTATAGGCATATGCTTCCCTACATTTGTCCCATTATAGACCCAAATTCACCTTAATTCCACACAAACACGGTGTTCTCCCTTTTCTTATTGCAAGGGTGTCACAAAGCTGAAGGGAATCAAACCTCATTCCTCTCGGTGTAAAGGGACCCCAGAGGGGTTCAAGCAAATCTTTCCCCCCCTGGTACAGCAACACACATAGGTCTAGGCAGATGGATTCTGGGAGGGACTTTACAATCTTCTCAAAAGGATGAGGTGTTGGCTGCTAAGAAAGGAAGAATACTGGATTTGATGATCCTGAGATCTGCTATAGTGCGTCAACATTTTAAATGCCACGCAGAAATAATGAATCCTCAGAGAGACTCTCTAAGTAATATTAGTGATGCTTGAAAGAATTAATCCTTTGTAGTTTCATGTCTTCTGAAACCTCTTGTGACAACATAATGATATGTCCTTTTATGGCTTATCTCTGTAGTATTCTCTTTTGTGGGATGTTCTGAGCAGAGAATGCTTACATATGTATCTTCTTTACAAATATTGAGTATTACTGAACTCTCAATTTGTCTTTTGTTAGAATCCATATTTATAATTATTGCAAAGAGTTAAGAATACCTTTTAAATGCTTCTCCTTATTATATGTTTGTATAATTTCTTTTAAAAAGTGACACAATATGACTAAATTTGAAAATTCCTGAGCGATAACACTAACCTTAGAATTTGAGAACTGTAGCCAATGGAAAAGGCGGGAGGACAATCATAAAATCATAGAATGCTAGGACTGGAAGGGACCTTGAAAGGTCATCAAGTCCAGCCCCCTGCCCTCATGGCAGGACCAAAGTACTGTCTAGACCATCCCTGATAGACATTTATCTAACCTGTTCTTAAACATCTCCAAAGCTAGAGATTCCACAACCTCCCTAGACAATTTATTCCAGTGTTTGACCACCCTGACAGTTAGGAGCTTTTTCCTAATGTCCAACCTAAACCTCCCTTGCTGCAGTTGAAGCCCATTGCTTCTGGGTCTATTCTCAGAGGCCAAGAAGAACAAGTTTTCTCCCTCCTCCTTATGACACCCTTTTATATACTTGCAAACCACTATCATGTCCCCCCTTAATCTTCTGTTTTCCAAACTAAACAAACCCAAGTTATCAAAATATCATAGAAGGAAAAACTGATTCACATGAATTGGGTGACTTGTCTCTCAGAGCTGATATTCAGAACCTGGGTCTCACTCATTCCCATGTCTGCTCAATAACCATTACACAATGACACCCTAGACCCAACTCCTGCTGCTTGCTAACACTAATGCACACGCTTAACTTTAAGCGGATGGATAATTCTCTTGAGTTCAGTGGAAGTTGAGTAAAAGTGGAAGCGTTAGCAGGATCAGGGTCTCACTTTGTAACTGATTTTCTCAGGGGAAAAGCAATATTTCATGGCTCAGAGTTAAGCAGATTAACAGAAAAGAAGAAATGTTATCATCAAACCTAACCTCATCAGAAGCTCTGAGCATGTAAGTCTCGGGACCAGTGAATCACAGGCAGCAGTGGGAAAACTCCACACTATCCACCATAACCTCTGGTCAACCTATCTTTTGACATTTAAATCATAGATTATGGATAGAAAATACAACTAGTAAATAGAAATACTTATAATGAGTCCCCTTCCCCACCAAAACTGACAGAACCCAAATTATCAAGTCAGAAATCAAAACCTAGTTCAGTGAGAATGATCAGACAAATGATGGTACACATGCGACTCTTCAACTCACATAGTGCTTAGGCCAGAAATGAAATTACATTCTCTTTATCTATGATGTCAATTACAACGATGCTTCCTTTAAGAAACAGAAAACAATAAAAGCATCACTAATGACCAACACCTTATAAAGCTGTAGTGCCTCTACAGGGAGAGCTGAAATTTATTGCTGAATGCTGAAAGCTAAATTTGTAAGTACAGTTAAGACGGCAAATCCACTTATCTCTCTCGGAAACCAGTTGCATTTTCACTGAATGATATCATTGTTGAAAGAAAAGCCTTATTCTAATCTCTCCCACCTCCCAGGAACATGGGATCTAAACTAAATCAAAACAATCTCCTCTGGCCTCAATTTCATGGTAACTAGAAGGTTAATCCAGTGTTGCTCAGGTCCTTAACTCAAGTAATTTTTGTTTTCCTTCATTTGAATCATTGCTCTGGGGCAGGGCTGGGGATTCAGTGTGCAGGCTACTCCAGGGACAGAGGACTACCCCATCCCTGTTTCATTGCAACAGCTTATGGCCAAGTGAGAAGCACCTCTTTAAGGCTACTGCAGCCCCAGTGAGCACAGCTGGAGGAGGGGTACACATCCCCCGGCTGGGCAGGGCCAGGATCATCTGCCCCCTACACTCCCAGTCAGATACGGAATGCAGCAAACTGTGCACATTCCCCTCGTTCCCTGACAAAGGGGAACAGCCTGCAATATTCTTGTATGAATGGGAGCGGGGGATATAGACCCCCTTGTTCTTCCTAAGAACACCTGGGTGGTGGCATATTATGCAGGGGGAGTCTCAGAGAGGTGATGGGGGCATGCCCCCTGCCAGCCCCTTTCACCTGCCTGGTGAGTCCCTCTCTTTTCTGTAAACGTGGAAGTGTTAGCAGGATCAGGGTCTTACTTTGTAACTGATTTTCTCAGATGAAAAGCAATGCAATATCAGAGTTAAGCAGGTTGAGAGGAAAGAAGAAATTTTACCATCAAACGTACCCTCATTAGAAGCTCTGAGTACGTAAGTCTCAGGATCAGCGAATCACTGGCAGCAGTGGGAAAATTCCACCCTACCCACCGTAACCTCTGGCCAACCTATCGTTTGACATTTAAATCATAGATTATAGATCGAAAATAGAAATAGCTAATAGAAATACTTACCATGAGACCCCACCCCCACCAAAACTGATAGAACACATTTTATGAGAAGCAATCCCGTTCCAGGCGCATCCTCTTTTCCTGACACAACCAAACCTTTGCCTTGGCTTAAGTTATGATAAGAGGAAGCTGCCTACCAGATTTGGTGGTCCTAGCTCCTACGGATTAGGATGAGATCTTGAACAAACAGACTGACGCACAGATAAACTCTCTCAAACGTAGTAGCTAAACTGAACCCCCAGAGTCATGCATTGGTTACAGAATATCATGGGACTGATTTAAATCAGCAAAGTGGTTAAACAATGTCCTTCCAGGGGAAGCAAATTAAGTCTACTGATAATTTAAGGCAAAGGAATACCTCTGTACAGGGATAATAATTCTGCTTATTTGGGCCTCCTGCCATTCTTAAACTAAGACTCCAACCTTTGTAATGCTTAGAGGCTTACTGGGTCTCTACCCAAAAAACCCTGCACACTTCTGTCCCTTTTCCACATCAGATGTGAATCTAGAATTTTCAAGGAAGACCCTGTGGAACAGTGTAATGGGGCTCAACCATTGGTGTTATATGAGCAATGGATACATCTAGAAAGCATAAAAGTGTTCCTAAAGGTGAGAATTGGATTCTAAAGCACCACTTTTGAGCTTCAGCATGGAAGATCAGCTCACACTGCATACTGTTCTTTTTCAAATAGTTTTGAGTGTTGCGAATGCTTGCGAATGGTCATACTCTTCCCAGCATACCAAGATCCAGGACACTATCCTCAATCAACATCCCAAATCTGTCAGGCTGCTTCGATAGCTGCAATATGGACTAGAGATGGTTTCACTAACCAAATCCCAAGCATCTCCATGTGGCGCACAGAGAGAAATAGCCTCTCAAGTAGGAAGGTCCCAAGCTATTTAAGGCTTTATATAGGTTGAAACTAACACTTTAAATTCAATCTGGAAACTAGTAGGCACAACCATTGTGCGTTAGGACACTTTGATGATGTTTCCCCAAGAAAAGCACTGTTTTAACAGGCAGGACACTACCTTTTGCACCTAATTAAGTTTCCAAATTGATTTAAGGCATAAAACCCAGCACTGACTGACAACAAAGGCCTGGACCAGGACAGCAAGTTCTGCATCTGAATGAGTTCGTCAGAATGTGCTAATCAATCCTGTCACTGAAGAGGCTGCCCTGTGAGCGAACCAGCATTTGGTGAGAGTGAGGTTGCTTGACTGTTTAAATTTTGAATTCTGAGTGCAGGTGATTTCAGTTTCAGTTACCAGGGCAGTTGGGATTGTGTGCCTGGGATGGTTGGAATCTCTTTTGATCCCTTGTTCCCTTGATTGCCTTTGATCAGCTTCAGGACCAGCCTTCCCCAGTGTGACTAACAAGGGGGCAGGCCTGACTAAGGGTTGCAGGCTTTATAAAGCCAGAGTCAGAGTGATCAGGGGAGACAAGCAGACAGGGGGCTGTGAACAGGGGAGTTTGAAGAGAGAGTGTGACAGAGAGGTTCCACCATGGCTAGGAAGACCTGCAACACCTGTGCCAGCACTGCTCCTGTCTCCTCCACCTGTGCCTGTAGTCAGACAGACCTCCTGACCAGGGATGCCCCTACCCTGACCCTGGTGTGGTTTTGCAGGGAGTGTGACTTGCAATTCCACCTACTGAAGTCCAGGCTGGGGAGACCATCCAATGTGGAAGGTGTCTTCCAGTAGAAGCTCTCAGGAAGCAGGTGGTGGAGCTACAGGATGAGGTAGCTGGGCTTAGGAGTATTCGACTCCATGAGCAATTCCTGGACACTATTCATGTGGAGACAGCTGAGGTTAGCATGGCTGTCTCACTACAAAAGAGTGCTGCTGACTCACTATTGGTGGAGGTGTAGATGAAGATGGCTCTGGGGGGACACTGGCAGCTGGTCACTCCTGGCAGCAGGCAGTGCTCCACTCCTGCTCCCAATCCTCCCACTGTGATACTGGGAAATTGTTATGCTGTTCTGGATACGGGAGATAAGGAATCATCCCCTATAGCAGAAGCCCACTACTCAGTCAGGAGGGAGAAACAAAATCAGGAAATTTGGAAATGACAGAGGTGCTTAATGACTTCTTTGTTTTGGTCTTCACCAAGAAGGCTGATGCAGAAATGCTTAATATAATGCATGCTAGTGGGAAGGGGGTAGGTTTAGAGGATAAAATAAAAAAAGAACAAGTTAAAAATCACTTAGAAAAATTAGATGTCTGCAAGTGACCAAGGTCTCATGAAATGCATCCTAGAATACTTAAGGTGCTAATAGAGGAGGTTTCTGAAACTTTAGCTATCACCTTTCAAAAGTCCTGGAAGTTGGGACAGATTCCAGAAGACTGGAAAAGGACAAACAGACTGCCCAGACATAAAAAGGGAAAAAATAACAACCCAGGAAACTACAGGCCATTCAGTTTAACTTCTGTGCTGGGAACGATAATGGAGCAAATAATTAAGGAATCCATCTGCAAACATCCGGAAGAAAATGAGGTGATAGGTAGCAGCCAGCATGGATTTGTAAAGAACAATCATGCCAGACCAATCTGATAGGTTTTTTTGACAGGATAACAAGTCTTGTGGATAAGGGAGAAGCAGTGAAATCTAGAAGCTAGATTTTAGCAAGGCATTTGACACAGTCTTGCATGATCTTCTTATCAATAAACTAAGCAAATACAACTCAGATGGGGCCACTATAAGGTGGGTGTATAACTGGCTGGACAACCATTCTCAGAGAGTAGTTATTAATGGTTCGTAGCCATGCTCAAAGGGCATAATAAGTGGGGTTCTGCAGAGATCTGTTTTGGGACTTGTTCTATTCAGTATCTTCATCAACTATTTAAATATTGGCATAGAGAGTATGCTTATTAAGTTTGCAGATGATACCAAGCTGGGAGGGGTAGCAACTGCTTTGGAGGATAGGGTCATAATTTAAAATGATCTGGACAAATTGGAGAAATGGTCTGAGGTAAACAGGATGAAGTTTAATAAGCACAAGTGCAAAGTACTCCACTTAAGAAGGAACAATCAGCTTCATACATATAGAATGGAAAGCAACTGTCTAGGAAGGAGTACTGAGGAAAGGGATTTGGGGGTCATAGTGGACCATGAGCTAAATTAGAGTTAACAGTGTGATGCTGTTGCAAAAAAAAGCAAACATGTTTCTGAGATGCATTAACAGGAGTGTTGAGAGCAAGACATGTGAAGTCATTCTTCCCCTCTACTCAGCTCTCATTAGGCCTCATTTGGAGTACTGTGTCCACTTCTGGGCACCACATTTCAAGAAAGATGTGGAGAAATTGGAGCAGGTCCAGAGAAGAGCAACAAGAATGATCAAAGGTCTAGGGAACATGAGCTATGAGGGAAGACTGAAAGAACTGGGCTTGTTTAGTTGAGAAAAGAGATGACTTAGAGGGTAGGTACATGATAGCAGTTTTCAAAATTTTCAAGTACCTCAAAGAGCGTTACAAGGAAGAGGGAGAGAAATTGTTCTCCTTGGTCTCTGAGGATAGGACACGGAACAATGGGCTTAAACTGCAGCAAGGCAGGTTTAGATTAGACATTAGGAAAAACTTGCTAACTGTCAGGAGGGTTAAACACTGGAATAAATTACCTAGGGAGGTACTGGAATCTCCATCGCTGGAGATACTTAAGAGCAGGTTAGATAGATACCTATCAGGGATGGTCTAGGTGGTGCTTGGTCCTGCTGAGAGGACAGGGAACTGGATTCAATGACCTCTTGAGGTCCCTTCCCGTTCTAGTGTTCTATGATTCTATGATCAAATACAAATTGTAAGAAGTGTTCCTGCCACCTTTTCTATAAAGTCATTTAACAACATTTATTGGAGAGAGAAATCCAAACTAAAAAGTTTGTTTATTAAACTGTAAAAGAGAATGTTCCCTACAGCTGGGTGACCTTATTTCTGGTGCTAGGTTTGCAAACCTGCATTGCTAGAAACATAAATTTCTTTTATTAAATGTACTAAATTCACAAATCTAATCTAAATGAACAGCTGGATTATTCTTCCTCTAGGCATAATAAACCCTGCACGTGTTGTAATGTGTATAGCTGTTTGATTTCACAAATATCTGCTTTCAGTACAAGGATATAGCAGAAGTGTTTTGAACATTTAAACCTCAACAAGTATTCTCAATTCTCAGACTTCTCAATAGTCTGCAGATAAAATAAAGAAGATCAAAGATCATTAACTGAAAAAAAAATAGACAAATCAAAGTTTTCGAGCTACTCTGATGGTGCAGTACAACTCTGTTCAAGCTCTAGAGGGAACATAGCCTGGCTACATATGTAGATAATTGCCAGAAAACTGTGCTTACTCACTTGGGTGCGTCTACTCTTTCAGCTGGGGGAGTGATTCCTAGCTTGATGAGACATACCCAGACTAGCTTGTGGGATAAATATAGAGTAGAGAAACAAACACATTGTTTGTCCACAAAAACAATGGTCGGAGCTAGCAGATTCAGACAGGTACCTGTCTGAAATCTTAGGCTTGTACCTAGGACAGATAGCTCTGGTTATGTCTCTTCAAGCTGGAAATCACACTGTGGACATACCTTTAGAAGCTTTCAGTTACGATGTTACCCTTGACGTATAAGCTATTGAGTTTCTGGGGAATGGAAAAAATGAGCACTATGATAACTGCACATTTCAGCATAGCTTTATTGCTCTATTCCCCTGCTAATCAGAGATCCAAAAATATGCACAGAGAACACAAAAGAACATCTCTTGTGATGTGCTGAAGAGAGAGAGACTTGGCAGTTTCCCACCGTCACTATTTGTAATAAGATTTGGGAGCAATAGCTCGGTGAGGTTGGGGAGGAACAGCTCAGTGGTTTGAGCATTAGCCCGCTAAACCCATGGTTGTGAGCTCAATCACAGAAGGGGCCATTTAGGGATCTGGGGCAAATAAATTAAAAAAAGTATGTCAGGGATGGGGGCAGGCAACTGGACTCTATGGCCTCTCAAGATCCCTTCCAGTTCTATGAAAGGTATATCAGTACTTGATCTGTCATAGAAATATTCCTAGCTACTTGCATGAGGTGAAACATAGTAGTGGAAAAAACATTCCTTGTCCCCTGCAGGACTGAAGCTGTGGGTACTCTAGAGAGGTGGCCGTCTTTTTTTAAATTCTATCTATGTATTGAATGCACAATTTTGTGTCACATCCAGTCTCACACAGACACCAAATACAAATGGACTAGATTAAGTCCACATCTTTCTTTGCAGATTTTACCCATAATCACTTTGTTCTTGGAAGCAGGACAGAAGCTTTCTTAGCTCTCTCTGTACATTCCTTAGAAAATGGTACATACTCTCAAGCAATCATTCATTCAGATATGAGGCGCCACTCAGATTAAACCCTTTCTAAGGGCCTGATCCTGCATTCCTTGATCAGGCATAACTGCCATTAATACCAAAGGGAGTTCTGCCTAGGTCATATTTGTGGGCATCTGATGCCATGGTATGGAGGGGGGGGGTGTTCTTTTTCTGATGAGGCCTTCATCAGTATTAAACTATAACTCTTAAAAAAATTGAGATGAGCAAGGGAGTTTTGCTTAACAATGTCTGGCACAAGAGGGTATAAAGGAGGTAGGCAACCAGTGTTCCCTGTAAGCTGAGCTCTTGTACAGCTGCCCGGGGGAATTCAGGTGATGCCCAGATGATTAGCAGCACACCCACAGCAGGCAGCATGTGTTTCTCTTGGTGGTACACATGCCTCGGTATACGTAACAAAATGTATTTTGCCCATGGAGGGAAAAAATAGAGGGAACATTATAGGCGAACAAGAATTCCTTTATTTCTAACCTGCAAACCATTCATGTATGGCAAGAGTCTCTCAGCTGAAAGATGATTCAGGGTGCTACATAGACAGAATTCTCCTCCTCCTCAACAAAGAGAATTGTAAAGAAGACTACTATGTTTAAAAAATAAAACATGGCTTACTAGGAAAGCAAAAGCACCTCTAAAAATATAACTAATGGAATGGGTAAGTTTATAAGAAATAACACAAATTAGAAGCTAGGAATTGTAAAAAAAAAATGATAAGAGAAGTAAAAAGAAAAGAAACCAACCAATGGCTAGCAAAGTTAATGATAACAAGGAGGTTTTTAAGTAGATTAAGAGCAAAAGGAATTCTAATAATGATATTGATCCATTAGTAGATAGAAATGATAGGACTATCAAAAATAATGCAGAAAAGGCAGAACTATTCATTAAATATTTCTGTTCCATATCTGCAAGAAAAAAAAACAAATGATGTATTCCTATCATGTCATGGTGACATACATTCCATTCCAACAGCAACACAGGGAGACATTAAACACCACCTACTAATGCAAAACATTTTTAAATCAGACGACCCAGATAGGATGCCTCCAAGAGTTTTCGAAGAGCTGGCTAAGAGGCTATATGGCCTATTAATGTAGATTTCAAAAACTCTTAGAATACTGAGGAAGTGCCAGGGAACTGGACTAAAGATAGCATGCCAATATTTAAAAGGGTAAGTTGGATGACTCATAAATCTGTCACCAACCCTAGGTAAAATAATGGAGCAGCTGATACCTGACTCAATTAATACAAAAGTAAATGAAAGTAATATAATGAATGCTAATCAACCAGGGTTAATGGACAACAGAGCTTGTCAAACTAACTTCATATCTTTTCTGATGAGATTACAATTTGGTTGACAAAGTCAATAGTGGTGACAAAATACACATCTGTAAGGCCTGGGGAACAAATTCAGGGCTCTTCAGTCTAATAGACAAATCTGCAACATGATTCAATGACTGGATGTTGAAACTAAGTAAATTCAGACTGGAAATAAGGCATAATTTTAAATAGTTAAATACAAACTAGAAATATTTACCAATTGCCAATTTATACTGGTCAGACTAGAAGATCACAAAGGCTCTTTCTGGTCTATAATCTAACAAACTATTACGTAACTCTGTTCTATACTTTTCAGATGAAACTGTTATATACGATTGCGTATAGTGCTTTTCTTGTCATGATACTGTTCGTTATTATTAAGTTGGGGATGAAACAGGATGGCCTGTTTACTTCACTTGGATTCTTACAGCACACCCCCATGAGTGAAGTGTGTAATCCAATAAAGCACTCAATCTCCTCAGCATATTATTTTAAGCCCTTTTTAATCAATTTAGCATAAAATTACTAAGGAATAAATAAGCTGTGTCAGGTCCTCCCCAGCCCTGAAGTTTATCCAAGATTCACCAAAATCAAGTTGAAGTCAATATAGGAGCATGAGGTAGAGGAGTTTTTATAGGTGGGTAATAAAGACCCTCTGGAGTGACACATAGCATCTCCATGGAAACCTGGGAATACAGATCCCCTGGCATCACTTACCTGAAGGATTGACTGTTTTATGTTTAGCATGAAGAAGAAAGCCATAATGAGTGGGGGTGTAGCTCTTTACATGGAGCATCTGGCAGGATAGCACCTTACAATTTTCAGGGTCCCTAAACAGTTTTCCATTTACATCATCTACCATCTCCCATGGACAAGATTCCTGACAGAAACAGGTTTACAGAAGGACTGCTCTTTTCAAATAATATGACCATATCTGAGACACTTCCACTGCCTATGATATTTTTCCTTCTGTTATGTGTTCAGTGCCTTCAACACACTCAGTTCATGTGTACTTTCTAACTCTGTGATTTTAATATACACCTAGACTGAAATGTTATGCTAAAATTACATCTGTGCTTGTGTCCACCACTTATAATCACAGTTCAGAGGGCATTCAAAGAGTCAGGGAAGTGGTTTTGCATGTCAGCCTTCGAAACGTACTGTGGTAATATGAGGGATCAGGAACTGAAACCCTGAGCCCAAAATCCAAATGGCACAGAAACGGTGTAATTCAGTTAAACTTCATCCCCTCCTGTAATACTCTGAATTCCCTTATAACAACGACCTGAGTCCTCAGGAGTCACTTGTGAGCAGTCCTCAGTAAACATAAGTGAAACACAGGCAGGCAGGCAGGCACGTACAGAGTTCTTACCAGCATGAGCTCGGTGGCAATTGTATTCATGAGGATCAGAAAACTAGGAGTGAGTTAAGCATGTTGCCCCCAATGAGTGCAAGTAACCTGTCATGATAAACCATGTCATCTATATCCTGTGTACTTAAAGGCTGCGTCTACACCACGAGATAAGTTCGGATTTAAGGAGGGTACCACATGACTATCTTCACTGTAAATGATATTAGCTCGATCTAGGGAGCACTAAAATCGATATTACAATATCATCGGTACCTGCTGGGTGTAGCATCAAGTTTGAATTCAGAAGTTTGACTAAAGGCCAGTGTGGAAGAGCCATACCTTAAAATCAAATTTATTAGTCTGCAAAGTACGTAACCCATAACGTCCCTCAGTGCTCTGCTCTGGCCCCTGCTCTCCAGGTGCACAGGAATTAGGTAACAGGAAAACCATGAATTTCAAATCAGGACCAGGAAGCCCTTGGCTGTGGACTCATGTTTGTATGAGAGCCTGAGAAATGTCTGTCTTTCTTTGCTGTTAACGCTGTAAGTGCATCTACCTATTACAAATAGCCCCAGCATGGAGTTCACGGTTCTTGTCTCTACAATCGGTATTTTTTTTTCCTGCATTGGCTGGCACCAGCTGCTGCCCCGCCACACCATGAGGCAACAAGGCTGGTGGGGGGGTTGTCCTTGCATAAGAGGTAGAGAAACTTCTCAGCAGTTTACATTTGTGCATGAACCCCCTCCCTCCTTCCCCCCCAGGGGCCGCACAATTGGAGGTCTTTCCTGTGCTCAGCCATATCAAGCGGGTAGATCCCAACCCAATAAAAGGATGCGCCTGCCATTCGGCGCTGACCATGGTGCCGGGCAGCACCATGTCCTGGCTTGCGCACGGTTAGGGCTCCAAGAGTGGGAAGGATTTTCAGGGGCTTGCTGCTGTTGGGGGGAAGTCTCCCCCGGCAGCTAAGATACTCAGGGTCCCCCACTGAAACTCCTCCATACCCCAAGCAATAGACCTGTGGGGCTGTCTGCCACCAGGGGGAAGTCTCCCCCAGTGGCTAAGATATTTGGGGGGACTACTTCAACTACTTCACCATTTCAACCAGCTCTGCAGCCACAGACCACAGCCTCCACCCCGGCCCCGATAAAATTCCAGGGCTTGCTGCCCATTGTAGACACCTGCTGCTCTGATATCTGTTATAAAATCATTTTCCTAACACATTTTATCGGTCTTCATGCTTTGACCCCAAAACACAGGGTGGAGGACCAACTGAGATCCCTGTTTCCATGATAAGTTCCATGTATGAGATTTCACTGCCCTCCCCCACGTTGGCAATGGCTGTGTCGTGAAGAGGGAAGGAAAAAAATCTTTTTACCTGGACTTTTTGATCCTCTTTCTTCAAACTTTGCACCCCTTCACGCAGGGAAGAGTGGGTGGAGGGCCAGTTGAGAATACAATCTCTTCCTGTGTTATTTTCAGGGAGTGGATGCAATCACGGGATGTGGGGGACACTCAGTGGATAGCCAGGTGAGAATTCAGTTACAGAAGAAAGAGATTTCTCTTAACTTTGCCATCTTTATTGATGCCCTGCTTTTCCTTCCATCCAACAGGAAAAATGAATGTTTGCTTAACACGGAAGGGGAACGAAAGAAATGCAATGTGGGAAGATGAGGTGAAAGACAGGCAAGCATACCCAGAATGCTACAGGGATGAGGGAACTATGGGATACGTTCCCACAATGCACTACTGCAATAGTCGATGTTTGCCAGTTGAGTGTGGCAGCAATAAGTCAACTTTGTGAAAAGTCCATGGGGAGGTGAGGATAGTCAAAATTGAACTTAGTAATTCCAGAGTTACAAAAGCAATATTAATAAATTTGATTTTATCTCATATTGTAGATGCAGCCAAAGAAACACTATTTTGCAAATGTTTTAATGAGGTGTAAACAGAAATAATGGGCAATTTATTTGTGAACATGCCCCTATAAAGCCAGGTTCCCATGGAGGCACTGTTGCTTAGCATCTAAAGCACTAGCCTATGACTCTGGAGACCCAGAGTCCATATCTGGTTCTACCCGTGTGGGGCATTGAGCAAATTACTCCTGCCCCAGTTTCCCCAGCTATAAAAACATGGATGATAACCTCGCTTTGCAAAATTCCTTGAAATCTACTGACAAAAAGCACTATATGAGTGCTGGCTAGTGCCAGCATCATGAGTTCAGCTGTGCTGGTCTCAGGGGAAGAAAAACTGGTTTCATTTTATAAAACTACAGTTACTGATCACACTATTATTAAATTCCTTTTCCGTTACATGAATTCATGGCATTATAGGTTTTAAACAAGCATAAACACTATCCACAATGCAATAACAATGTAATTAGTCAGCCTATTCTCAAATATCACCATCACATTAAAATAATAAGTTTAAAACATCACTAATAACCAAATTAAACAGATTTTGTACAAATGGAAACTCTATTACTATAACAGTCAATATCGAGAAATCCTCCTGGCCTAGAAACAAGTTCTGTGCGCTCCACTGGAAAGTCGGGAACCTCTAGCTCCCAGTTTTACCTCTGAAAGACTGCTAGAGATCAGCTCATTAAGTCAACCTTGCCTGCACTGAGCTTTCTACCACCTGATAACAATCAACGACCTTAAGCATGTCCATAAAACACAAACCTTGGTATTTATGCTCCCGAGGTTCTCACAGCCATGATCACTTTTAGCACCTTTTAGGGAGATTATCTATGAGCAACACACTCTCCCAGCTCATCCAAAAATAAATAAATAAAAAACCACCCAAACCCAAATCAGTACATGAAAAAGATCTTGCGCACAATGGAGTACTGTGATGAAATACCATTTAAATTCTGCGAGGCCATTAGCTGAGCCCCTGCAATTCAGTTGCACCCATCCATTATACTTTTGTTCACAAATTAATGCTTTGAAGCATTAGGCTAAACACAACCATCATTACAGAACTACTCCTTGCTTTTTAACATATGTAGCCAGAGTACGCAGATGTTGAACTGATTATATTAGCCAG
This sequence comes from Carettochelys insculpta, assembly GCF_033958435.1. Classification (NCBI taxonomy): domain Eukaryota; kingdom Metazoa; phylum Chordata; order Testudines; family Carettochelyidae; genus Carettochelys; species Carettochelys insculpta. The sequence goes on from NC_134144.1 coordinate 15,561,447, forward strand.
GAAAAAAAAAAACAGTGTTATGATAGTACTTATCTTCCACCAGCAGCATATTCTTTTCTATATTTTTTGCTCTTTATCCAGAAGAAATTATCTACAGAGACTCATTTATATTCATGTATGACAACCAGGACACCGTTAAAGGACACCAACAAAGTGATTAGGACATTAGTTCTGTTGTTTTCTTTCTTCTTTTTAGATCAAAATATAACCAGTGAACGCAATCCTTCTAGCTATATCATGGGCCTCATTGGCTATATCTACACAGCAGCGTTATTTTGGAACAAGCTATTCCTGAAGAGATTCTCTGGAACAGCTTTTTTCAAAATAGCACATCTACACACAAAGTGCATATTTCAAAATAGAGCATCCAGACATAACAGAGTCTATTTCAGATTACAGCTCCTATTCCTTGTCTACACAGTCTCTATTCCAAAATATCTATGTTGGAATAGGTGCTATTCCTCACAGAATGAGGTTTACCAAATTGGAAAAAAGCCATCCGCTATTTCAAAATGATTTTGAAATAACTGTTGCATGCGTAGATGTTTGCAAAGTTATTTTGGAATCGGGGCTGTTATTCCAAAATAACTTTGCGGTGCAAACACACCCATTCAGTCCTCCTGGGATTCAGCAGAAAGGCTCCCACTGACACCAGTAAGAGTGGTCCCATGCTTTAAGACTTCAATCCTGCAAAATATTTAGAATGCTGAATGTTACAAACATCCATAAACCTAAGACAGCTATGGTTAAAAACATGGGCAAAAATGAGTTATTGAACAACATGCTTATGAATTACAAAGCAAAACAAAGGGATATGTATGCCAAACAAGCATTACCATGTATAAATTACTAGGGAGCAGAGAGGCAGTTATCTGGAGGCACAACAGAAGAACTGAAGCAAAGGTGTTTACAGAAAATTGTTTTTTAAACATCATAAGCCAGTTTTCCACAGGGGCCAAAAAACCAGAAGAGAACTCAATTTCCATTCATCAGGTCATTTAAAACACATTAGAATTTGCAACCATTGGCAATAATTTAGTGATTGTTTGTTTAGGCCCTGATTTTGTAAATTCTTATTGGAAGTAGTCGCAGTGTATACAGCATTAGTTTGCTAATATATATTTCAGCACGAAGTATATGTGTTCTTTTAAAGACAGCAGAATTTAAAAAAAAAAAAAAAAAAACAAGTGCAGGTTCTTGATTTGTTATAATTGTATTAATACCATGAGTGGAAACATTGAAAGCTGTAAAGCTACTTTACAGTAAAACCTTGAGTTATAAGGGGGTTGCGTTCCTGCAACCCACACGTAACTCAAATTTTTGCACAAGTTGGCATGGGCCTGATCCAAACAGCCACTGAAAGCAGGGATAAAACTCCCATTGACATCAGTGAGCTCTGGATCAAGCAGCATTGTTGCTGCAATTTATACAATTATTCCCTTTTTTTCTATACAAAACTCTAAGGGAAAATTCTATGACTACAAATGTCATTTCACCATATTCTGAATGGGTCTCTTTTTGCTGGGAGGCTAGTAGTCATAGTGATTAAAAAATCACTTTTCTAAAAGCTATGTCATCTTCTTTACTTTGTGGATTATTTTTCACTTTTCAGGCTCTCAAGAAAATTTTCAGCAGCCATTTTTCAGCCTTAACCACAGTTGCAAACCCTCCAGGATTGCCCTGGAATCTCCAAGAATTAACGTTTAACCTTCAGTTAAAGATTGCCATCTAATAAAACTTCCAGGAACACCTGCAATCAAAACCGGCAACCCTAGCCTTAACCCCAAAGCAAAATTTGGAGTAAACTAAGGCAGTAAACCTTTATCTCTTATTCATTATTTTGCTACATTCATTGGCAACACATTTACCCAAATTTCAAAATACTGTATCACAATGCCATACTGAGAGAACTCTCTTGTCTTGCCCAAGAGAATTTATTTTACTGTCTGAAGTCTTCTCTTTCTATGTGGAAGGTAGTGGTGCCTACAGTATCTTAATTACTTTATATAACATCATAACATTACGCTGGGTTATTTAGGTTTATTGCATAAGTCAGACAATGCTTTCAATGCAGTTTCTAGCATCTTCCGGGTGATTATAAACCAAAACTAGAGAAATATCAAATGCCGATAAACTAAGTAGACAGCATATTGAGTTACACTGGATGTGCATATGTTTCATCCTGGTAGTTCAGCAACTGGGACAACAGTAAAAGTCCAGTAGCCAAACTCTGCCCTCAGCATGCATCAGAACGAATTTCGCTGAATTTGACTGAGTTGCTTTTTTATTTATTTCAGTGTTAATAAAAGCAGAATATGACAACAATGATCTATATATCTGATGATATGGAAGTCCTAGATAATTGATTATATCAATTTTCTGCTATGGCCATTTAATTTAGAAACAAAGGCAGAAGAAATAGGCATGACAATAAGTTAAAATTAGATGATTTAGACACTGAAGTAAAAAAAAAAAAAATCTACGTAGGACATGAGAGACAACCAGTTTCATAATGTATTCATTTCACTGGTTTCACCCCTGAATTAAAGGTAATGGCAATCAAAGGTAATGGAAACTACTTTTGTCATTTGTGCTCATATATGAACAAAATGTATATACTGAACCCCTCTAGCCCAGCACCCTAAGAACATGACCAGCACCAAGCCAGAGAATTTGCCAAACCACACAAGGTCAATATTCTCTAGCACATTACCAACACTTGCATTGCCTCCTGGGCTATTAGAAGACATTTAGGGGGTAAATTGGAGATAAACCACAGCACAGGCTGTAAGCAAACTTTATGAGACGGCGGGAAACTTGGCTACACCCATGATAAGTGGACATCCAGCTAACTAAAATCGTGCCTGCTTATGGATGTTGCTGGATCAGAGAGTGCCAGACTAGAGAAATCCAACATATACTGGAGATGAAAATACGATCAGAGGAATTCTACTGATTAACAGGAGATAAATGCCAACTTTTCCCAAGTAACTAAGGCTAAAATATATTTAATTGATAGAAAAAATAATAAATTTCTAAATCCTTTTCCAGAGCCAATTAATTGATCTGTCAATGAATCCTTTCATTGCTACATAAACAGAGAAATCTCAAATACATGCATGATTTATCCGCATGGTCTACTGATCAGACTGCACTATTTTATCAATGCAAATTGACACTATGTTAGCTCCTTAATGAAAAATTAATATCTTATTCCAGTGATTATTTACAATTCTTCCATACGCCTGCATCCTAAAATAGCTGATGTGTGTACTGCTTTAACTCTGACTCCATAGATAGTACATCAACACAGCTGCACATTTGCAGATCTCAGTTCTGCAATTTCTACATTATAATTACTAGCAAATTGAGAACATCATATAACATATATTACATGTTCATACAAGCTCTCCAAAACGGACAGAAAATACACTTTCTTGTCATCATTGATAAATCTAACATCCCAACACAAACCCAAATACTGTAAAATTCCTTTAAACTGGCCTCTGATGGTCCAGAAATCCTGATGGTCCAGCATCTGGCAAAAATAGTCCCATTGCTGGAGATAATCCAGAAAAATTTCATCATCCAGTATACAGCAGTCCCCCAAGATAAGTGCGGACAGCATTCCACGCAACCCTCGCATACCTCAAAATCTGTGTAAGTCGGAGGGCTTGGGTGGTGGGTCGGGGACATAGGAGGGTGGCAGGGGGTTAAGCATTAGGTGGGTTAGGGCTGCAGCGGGGGTCAGGATTGGAGTTGAGCCTGGGAGTGCAGGGGCTGGAGTCGGGGAGGGCGGGGGTGGTGAAGCTGGAGGAGCTCCTGGCAAAACTTCTGTTGACAGACTGGGTCGACACCTAAAAGCAGATGCAAAGAGTAATCTGCTCTGTCGACGGAGAGCAGCCTGACTGCCAGCCCTCTCTCGACAGAACGACTGACCGGAAGCTCTGCAAACAGGGCTGCCCACTGAACCAGAAGCCCTGTCTGTCAATAAAAGGGCCCAGGGGTGTCTACACAGCTGTTTTGTTGGAAGAACACTGTTGAGAGGCTATACCTGAATGGGGTGAGGTATAATGCTGCCACCAGATGTGTTGGGTTTTGTTGACAAAGCGCATTTTTTGCGTAGATACGTCATGTGTTTTCCCAACACAAAAGCCCAGTTTCGCTGTGAAAAGCCTCTCATGCAGACATAGCCTATTAGCAAAGCAAGACTTTTCTTTGAGTGTGGCAGAACTAACACTGTATATATCACTCTCGCATGCCTGCTGAGCTGGAATGCTTCCAAGGGGTATCTCAAGAGCACACACCTACGAGGATGGCATAACACATACTCTCTTTTTTTTTTTTTTTTTTGAATCCTGCTAAATTCTGGTTCCCAATTGTACATTTTGGCAATGAATTGCACAGATTAATTACACAAAATGTGGGAAGTATTTCATTTCAGTTTTTCACTGCTGCTTTTTAATTTCATTGGATGTCTCTTTGACCTTGCATTTTAGAATCACACGGTTAGAAAAGACTGCAAGTGTTAGCTAATCTAACCCCTAGCCATTTAGTGTATGAGAGAAGCTAGGAAAGGCTGATTTACTTTGCTATACCTTTCATTATTCTTTATCATCTAACATGATGCTATGAGAAGTGTCTATTTTAATAGGGTTTGCTAAATTGGTGGTTCTCAACCTTTCCAGACTAGTGTGACCCTTTCAGGAGTCTGATTTGATTTGAGTACTACCACTTCCATCTCACTTAAAAACTACTTCTTACAAAATCAAAAGTAAGAATACAAAAATGTCACATTGTACTAGTACTATTACTGAAAAACAGCTTATGTTCTCATTTGTGTCATGGAAGCGTAAAATCAATCCACTGGAATATAAGCATTGCACTTATATTTCAGTGCGATACTGAGCCTGTTTTTCATTTGTTAGCTTTGTGAGGCTCACACCCTGAAGCCAAGTTTCTGAAGCAGGTATCTTAACATTGCAGGTGGGAGGGGCTATGGCCGGGGTTCTTAGGATACTGCCTGCTTGTCACCTGAGGATGACAGTTCTGCCTCCCTAAACCCATCCTGAGACCACTGTTGGGGCTGCACGCCCCAAGCCAAGAAACATTGATCTAGATGAGCTGAGTGCCCCCAGGACAGCTTCTGAGTTGCGCCCACACACCCCAATTGAGACCCCGCGTAGCCACACCGAACTGCGGGCGTTTGAAAGCGGTACTTTCAAAATGCCATGGCCGGAAGTGTCCTAATGCTAATGAGGCACTGAATATTCAATTCAGCGCCTCATTAGTAATCTTCAAAATAGCCACTAGCATGGCTATTTCGAAGATTTGTACCAGTGAAGACACAGCCTGTGTGTGTGTGTGTGTGCGCGTGTGTGTTGTAAAACAGAGAAAATATTTGTCATAGAATCATAGAACACTAGAACTGGAAGGGACCTCGAGAGGTCCTCAAGTCCAGTCCCCTACCCTCACAGCAAGACCAAGCACCAGACTGTCCCTGATAGATGCGTAACTAACCTGCTCTTAAATATCTCCAGCAACAGAGATTCCACAACCTTCCTAGATAATTTACTCCAGTGTTTAACCACCCTGACAGTTAGGATGTTTTTCATAATGTCCAACCTAAATCTTCTTCACTGCAGTTTAAGCCTATTGCTTCCTGTCCAATCCTCAGAGGCCAAAGAGAACAATTTTTCTCCCTTCCTCTTTCTAACCCTCTTTTAGGTACTTGAAAACTACTGTCATGTCCCTTCTCAGTCCTCTCTTTTCTAAACTAAACAACCACAGTTCTTTCAGTCTTCCCTCACAGCTCATGTTCTCTAGACCTTTAATCATTCTTGTCGCTCTTCTTTGGACCTTCTCCAATTTCTCTGCACCTTTCCTAAAATGTGGTGCCCAGAACTGGACATAATACTCCAAATGAGGCCTAATCAGAGCTGAGTAGAGCAGAAGAATGACTTCTCATGTCTTGTTCATGACACTCCTGTTAATGTGACCCAGAATCATGTGTTTGTTTTTTTGTCCACAACAGCATCACATCGATTCACATTTAGCTTGTGGTCCACTCTGACCCCTAAATCCCTTTCTGCATACCACTTCATAGACAGTTATTTCCCATTCTGTATGCATGAAGCTGACTGTTTCTTCCTAAGTGGAGTACTTTGCATTTGTCCTTATTAAACTTCATTCTGTTTACCTCAGACCATTTCTCCAGTTTGTCCAGATCATTCTGAAGTACAACCCTGTCTTCCAAAACAGTTGCAACCCCTTCCACTCGGTATCATCTGCAAACTTAATACGCATACTTTCTATGTCAATATTTAAATCATTGATGAAGATATTGAATAAAACCAGTCCTAAAACAGACCTCAGTGGAAACCCATTTGACATCCCTTCCAGCACGATTGTGAACTGTTAGCTACTCTCAGAGAACAGTTATCCAGCCATTTACCAACTCACCTTATAAGGAGCCGCATCTAAGCAATATTTGCTTTGTTTGTTGACAAGAAGATCATGTGAGACCATCCCAAACGTCCTACTAAAGTCTGGGTATATCACATACACCGCTTCTCCCTTATACAGAAGAATTGGAAGGGAAGGTATCTGATAATTTGACATGATTTGTTCTTTACAAATCCATGCTGTTACCTATCACCTTATTTTCTTCCAGATGTTTGCAGATGACTTCTTAAATTACACTATACCCAAAAACACACTTTTTACAGGAACCTGTTATATCCTTCCCATAGATTTTTTTTTTTAAATACCTGATACCTCGTACAGTCTGGTCTATTCCAAAGGGAAACATTGTCCTCGTCACAAATATTTTCATGAGCATTGGAGAGAAATCATCTGTGATAGGGATGATTAAGGGAGAGGCAAGGGTGAATTCCACCAGATATATGAAAACCTGTTCACCATTCCCTTCAAATTGGTAGTGGGATCATAAAAGAGGTGCATGCATGAGCCCCTTCCAGCACACCACTGCTGTAAGGATTAATCAGAAGCCATTCTTCTTGACACTAAGTTGTACATTTACACTAATTCAGTCTGTGTGCACAATTTCAATTCCCTTTCATTTTTCACAGCAAATGATGTCAGATTTTAATTAAAATGGTTTAACTGAAAATTAAAAGTCAATAGCGAGGCACAGATGCTGCTGAACAGGTTTATCACGTCACTAACATAAATAAAAAAAATGGAAAGAAATGGGGAAAAGCGCAAAGAGCAAACGTGTCATTTCACATGCTACTCAGCCATTATCAGTGACCAACCAGAACCCTGACTGAACGGAATGGGGTTCGCATCAAGCCCCAGGCACATAGCCCCTTTGCATACCCCTCCTTACTGCCATAATGGGTTTGCAAAAACAAACTCATGACTGGCTGAATTATAAAACTCAACCAGGACAGGAAAACGTAAAATGGAAGAGATTCTAATTGCTATTTGTTACTGTGGATCAACTATATATTTCTGGAGGATCTGCATGTCTGTCCTCAGTAATCAGCTAAAAGGAGGCCTCTCAACAAAACCGGAACCTTGAATTCTGTTTGTAGTATTCAACTGGGTCACCAGTTAACGAAAAGAAGCTCTTGGCAGCCATGCTGTCCTCATGCAGCCTCAGAGAGATCCTTTGATGCACGACAGACGATTTTAGTCAGGCCAGATGCTTGGATGGCTGAAATCAAGGGCCTGGTGAATTACATTGTTTTAACTTTCCATGGCCAAGTATATTTTCCTGGCACAAAATCCTTCTTCTTCTGAACATTTGCTTCCAGCTCCACAAAGAATTAAAGCAGGGTATCAAAGGGAAGTTCATTATGCTTTACTATCAATTTAAAAAAAAAGAAGCAACAACAAAAAACTGCTCACAGGAGAGCACCGGCTTTCAACATTTTCCTGTTTGTATCTGAGTTCTTAGAGAATATTTCTCACTATTACTCTTTACACAAAGCCTTTAGGTTCCACCAACATTTCAGGTAAGGTTTCCAGCTACTAGTGGAATATTCTTCTGTGGTCCCAGTTTATTAATGACAAGGATCTAGATATGTCCATGTTAGGGCTTTTCCCCAGAAAAGGGTTATTTCACAGTACCTCTGATTTCCTAATTACTTTAAAATCTACAGCACCACCAACACCACCACCATCTTTCACGACATGTTATTCCACCCAACCATGATGATTAAATGCTGGGCTTGTGGGAAACCCCAAAGTAATTTTTGCTAGGGGCATTTGACCTCGCCAAAAACTAAATAAACAACTGACAGGCTTAAAATTCAGCTTCATTCACGGCAGTGGCGTCTGTTCCATCCAGTCAGGAAAGCTGGCAACACTCACTTCAGCACTGGAAATGAGAAAGGATAAAATACATACTAGGGTGCACACTGTCAGCAGGCAGCCTCCCGCCTGGTCCTGCCTATGGCTCTCAAAAGGCTCCCAACTCTGTTTCTAAAGTTTTGAAGGCTGTATCCCTACACGTTTGTTCACTTTCAGGAGACATTCTCTAAGATCAATTCCCACCTCACTATTACCACCATCTACTTGGATTTTTTTTCCCCCCATAAGTAATGCGTAATTCTCCAGTCTAAGTTAAAAGGCAAGGGGTCATAAGCATGAAGTAAAATGTTTAGCACCCTCTCCTCTAAAGTTAATAATTCTGATGCCTCCTGAGGTCTTCCAGTGTGGTTACAAAGGAGTCTGGATGAAAGACACCTCCCACGGATCCAGTCCTATGTGGTACTCAGTGCAAATATCCTCTGAAGTCAGTTTGTGTTGACGGAGTTCAACACCTCACACAATTTGGCCTTATTCATAGTGTTGGCTGTTTAAGACAGAGGCCTTTTTTGGATCCATAGTTATAGTACGCACTATGTGATTTCTTATGCCAGCAAGGGATTTGTTGTTACTTACCGTTCCAGCTGCACATCAAGTAAAACAGACAATAACGGTATAATACTCATGAAATTCTGCAGTTGCCCTACCACATGGTTGTGAACCTTGAGTAGCCAGAAGACATGGCTAACTACTGAAAAAAATTAATTTATACAGGACAAGTCAGAGTAGGGAGAGAAAAGAACACAGACCTATTGGCCTAAAAATACAAATAAAGGTAAAAAATTATTAAAATATGGGTTATCCAATGATGAACCCAATGGACGGGCACTATATTTCAAAAAGGGACAGGTTAAATAGCCTTTGACCCTAAAGATCCATTGTAATTGGTCTCTTGTTGCTAAGAAAGAGCACCTAGAAAATAGAGCTTTGAAACATTTCTGTTGGGTCAAGGGAGGGCAATTTCATCTTTAATGCTAACTTTGGGGTGCCCTCTAACTTGATGCAAAACTACTGTTCTGGAGCTAATGGCTTAAGCATAGTGCCTGTTTCAGTGTTTTCAATTACTAGATTTATCATACTTACCATCAGTCCCAAGATATTTTCACATGACTGTACTTCTCAGCTGTTGGGAACCCAAACTATTTCTTTACGATAAAAAAGAATATTACACAAAAAAAGAATATTAACCAGCACTGGGATGGTATGGGAATTCTAAGAAGCCAAACCAGAAAACATATTTACCAGACACTAAGGTGAGAATCACTTTGCATCCTTAACCCCAGGCTTGCTGCTACAATGTAAAATGGATCAGCTGTTTGAAAGGACTCCGAATAGGAGAGAAATAACCTAATCTCTTCCATCTTCTCTCGAATACTGGCCTCTGGCAATTTGGCATTCCAGGCTCTGATGTCTGACACATTCTATGCAGTCACGTACTACAAATTCCTGGAAGCCTCGGACTTCATCAGTGCTCCTCACCTTTAGGTAAGGACAGATATCAAACACCAAGGTCGTTCACCAGGAAATAACGTTGTTGTGTGGCAGAAGAGTGAGCACCGGCCACCTCCCTGCTAGCCAGCAGAGCAACTGGTAGCCCTGAGAAGCAGACATCCAGGAGCCCCATGAAAAGGAAGACAGCGACCAAATGTGCATTGTCTTAGTAGTGATGCCAATATGACATGTAACAGCAATGAAGGGTTCTGTGGCACCTTATAACAGAAAAGTTTTGAGCATGAGCTTTCGTGAGCACAGACTCACTTCATCAGATGCTGGTCTTGGAAATCTGCAGGGCCAGGTATAAGTAAGCCAGAGCAAGGGTGGGGATAACAAGGTTAGCTCAGTCAGCAAGGGTGAGGCTTACTGCCAGCAGTTGATCTGGAGGTGTGAACACCAAGGGAGGGGAAGCTGCTTTTGTATTTAGCCAGCCATTCGCAGGCTTTGTTTAAGCCTGAGCTGAGGGCGTCAAATTTGCAGGTGAATTGTAGCTCAGAAATTTCTCTTTGGAGTCTGGTCCTGAAATTTCTTTGCTGTAAGATAGCTACTTTTAAGTCTGCTACTGTGTGGCCTGGGAGATTGAAGTGCTCTCCTACGGGTTTTTGTATATTGCCATTTCTGATATCTGATTTGTATGCGTTTATTCTTTTACATAGAGACTGTCCAGTTTGTCCGATGCATATAGCAGAGGGGCATTGCTGGCACATGATGGCATAAATTATATTGGTAGATGTGCAGCTGAATGAACCCACGATGGTGTGGCTGATCTGGTTAGGTCCTGTAATGGTGTTGCTGGTGTAGATATGTGGGCAGAGCTGGCAACGAGGTTTGTTGCATGGATGGGTCCCTGAGTTAGAGTGACTGTGGTCCTGTGTATAGTTGCCGGTCAGGATTTGCTTCAAGTTGGCAGGTTGTCTGTGGGCATCACCTGTAGTCCTCAGCTAAAACCTCTACAGCGCATCATCAGGGATTTACAGCCCATCCTGGACAATGATCCCCCACTTTCACAGGCCTTGGGAGGCAGACCAGTCCTTGCCCACAGACAACCTGCCAACCTGAAGCAAATCCTAACCAGCAACTATACACCGCACCACAGTTACTCTAACTAGGGGACCCATCCATGCAACAAACCTCGTTGCCAGCTCTGCCCACATATCTACACCAGCAACACCATTACAGGACCTAACCAGATCAGCCACACCATCGTGGGTTCATTCAGCTGCACATCTACCAATATAATTTATGCCATCATGTGCCAGCAATGACCCTCTGCTATGTACATCGGACAAACTGGACAGTCTCTATGTAAAAGAATAAACGCATACAAATCAGATATCAGAAATGGCAATATACAAAAACCCGTAGGAGAGCACTTCAATCTCCCAGGCCACACAGTAGCAGACTTACAAGTAGCTATCCTACAGCAAAAAAATTTCAGGACCAGACTCCAAAGAGAAATTTCTGAGCTACAATTCACCTGCAAATTCGACGCCCTCAGCTCAGGCTTAAACAAAGCCTGTGAATGGCTGGCTAAATACAAAAGCAGCTTCCCCTCCCTTGGTGTTCACACCTCCAGATCAACTGCTGGCAGTAAGCCTCACCCTTGCTGACTGAGCTAACCTTGTTATCCCCACCCTTGGTCTGGCTTATTTATACCTGGCCCTGCAGATTTCCAAGACCAGTATCTGATGAAGTGAGTCTGTGCTCATGAAAGCTCATGCTCAAAACTTTTCTGTTAGTCTATAAGGTGCCACAGGACCCTTTGTTGCTGTTACAGATCTAGACTAACATGGCTACCCCTCCGAAATATGACATGTGGTGTCTCCCCCACGACTCCCAGCCCCCAAAAAAATCCCCCAACAAACCAACCATTCTAAATGTTCCTTTCATAACAGTGACAAGACCCTCCATTACCAGTTTGTTATGCACCCAGTACTGATGTAGTACAGCAGTACCAAGTCTCAATATACATTCAATGATCCTGAGTACTCCTACTGGACTTCACTAGAATGATAAAGACCTGGCACAACTATTTCGCCATTTCTAAAGCTTTCAGCACTCCAGTGTAAACGGAACAATTTGTGTTACACATTTTAGTTGCCAAAACCTGTAACAGAATTGTAAATAACTCTCCAGTTTGCTTTTAACTGCTTAATAAGCTACTATTAGATTCCTTGCTTTGATGTTTGATGGATTTTGAAATGGAGAAAAACCAGCACGGTCACAAACTTCTCACTTAAAAAGAAAAGTTGGGCCTCTTCATTTTTTTTTCCTTACCACTAACATGAGACCTGCTCTTGCATGCTGCTCAGAGCTATGCTTTGTAAATGATATAATTTTATCAGCCAATCAGCAGATATGCATCAAGGCTAGAACAGGCTGAACAAATGAGAAAATGTTGGGGACACTATCCAAGAGAGAATGAATAGTCTTGTGATGGGGATTACGTTCCAGGCACTACAAAGGATGTGATCTTACTTATCTGATAGTAACACAGCTCACTGTTGCCAGCACATGCCTACTAAGGTCCTGAGAGACCAACCACAAGAGACCAAGAGTGGTTGACAAGGAACTAATCTGGGACTCAGGAGATCTGATGAAAAGTTCAGCCTGTCACAAACTTCCTGAAAGATATTGGAGAAAGTTGAATACTCTCTCTGTGCCTCAGTTCCTCACCTATGAAAACACCCCAGAAGTGACATTCCGCTACGTCTCACAAGTGTTACAGGATAAATTCGCTGATGCAGGTCAAGTGATGGCTGTCGCAGGGACTTGCGGACAGAGCCTGGGTTTCAGGAGTGCAGAACACCTCAAACCAAGGCACACGCAGTCGGGGACGCTGGCTCTGCCCCACCTCCCTCACACAGCACAGGAGGGGGCAGGAGGAATGGACTGGGACCGGAGCCCCTGCCACGGCACAGGGTCGGTGCTGTGGCCAGAGGTCCCTCCCTGCTGAGCCCCACCACAGCACAGGGCCCCGCTGGAGAGCAGGGCTGGAGCCCCTGCCATGGGACCCCTGCCACAGCATGAGGCCAGAGCCAGGAGCTCCCACCACAGCACAGGCCGGATTCCCTGCTGCATGGCCCACACCAGAGCACAGAGCTGGGGCAGCAGCAGGAGCCAGTCAGCCCAGTGCGCAGTGTGCAGGTATCAGATGTGAGGTCCCAGGGTGCCCTGGCCGACCCCTTCTGTGCGCCGCACCAAACGGTAAAGCTCTGCACCGTTAATTATTTATTAATGAAGCTATTGTAAGTAAGACTATTAGACCGTGCCTACACTAAAAGGGAGAGGCTAATGAGACACTTGGGGATATGCTAATGATCGCGCGTGGCTTGTCTACACAGGGTCCTTTTCGAAAGGACCCCGCAGAGGTCGAAATCCCCTTATTCCTGTTTGGTTGGATTTCGACCTCTGTGGGGTCCTTTCAAAAAGGACCCTGCATAGATGAGCTGCACATGATCGAAAGCGGCACTTTCGAAGTGCCGCGGCCACCATTATACATATTCATTTCAGTGCCTCATTAGCATATCCCAAAGTATCTCATCAGCACTCCCCTTTCAAAAGTGGGGTGCTAGTGTACACGTAACTTTAGTGACTTCAAAAACATCACCGGCACTCAGCTCGTACAAGGAGGTCAAAGGGTCAAATTTTGGCACTTCTCCTCACAAAGGTTGCTGACCCCTGCTTTCAACTAACTAAAGCCTTTGGAAGTTGTGGATGTTCAGTGCTTCTGAAAACTCAGACCCTCCCAATGCATCCACACACATGCACTACTTGGAGAGAGGTGACCATGGGTCAGATGTCTCTTGGGGAGCTTTGCGCTAGCCCTCCACACCATGGTGGATTTATTTCACTGTATGTGGTTCGATGACTTCCAACTTCCACGTGGACCCTTTCCATACTGCTCCATTCATTTGGCTGAATGGCACAGGAAATATACGTGGCTGAACATTAACAATCACATGCTGGCTAACAGGTCCTTCACACACCCAAGTGAATTCTACCTCTTCTGCCTGATCAGTTAGAACTCAGCCATCTATAATAGACGTTAGGAGCAGGGACAACTTAGCTAAATTTTAGTCTTCATGTATTTCAGAAGCTTCACTGGAAACAGATCTCAAACATACATGTTTGGATTTATCTCTGATCTGGCTTCTTACATTTCATCTTTTCTTCCTTCCAACAAATACTACCCAACTGTGCCTCCTGTTCTGGCTTTCATTTTAAATAATTCAGGCACCCCTACAGGAAGCCATTTATTCCAATCACCCTGCAACTGACAACCCTTTTCTTCTGTTAAGCAGTAGACTCTGAGAGGTATTTCCTCTTTTGTGTGTTCTTCATTTCAAGGTACAATCTGAAGTTTAACCAAGAAGAGATGGGAGACAATTCTCCATGCTTAAGGAAAGTTCTAAGGAAAGGTCATTTAAACAGGGCCTGATCCTGATATAACAAGTTCTGTTAGTTTAATTTCACTCACTTCACCTGGTTCTCTAGGTTTATCCCACTGTGGAGGAGAAACTAATGCAGTTTTAAGAGTGGCTGTGCAGTGTTCTTAACAGCAGCACCCTATTACTAAACATTAAAGTGTTATGACCATGTTTTCTGATAAACTTAACAAATCAGGTGGTACCATTGCAGTTTTATTAGAGGAAACATCTTCAGCGGCATTGATTAAATTATGAGTAAAGACGTGGATCTACAGACACAAACCTCTAATCTCATCATCTCTAATGACCTCATGAAAAAGAAGGGAGGAAGTCTTAGGGACAAGAAGGAAAAAGGAAAAAAAGAAAACAAGACACACAGGACTGAAGCCCTTTTAAGCAGCCTAGTTGTACACAGTAAAACCAATCATGGAAACAAAAAGACTGCTGCAAGCGAAGGCCTAATGTGCACACTAAATTGCTCAAACCACCTTTTGTTTTAATCATCCTTTAATCACTGAACTTCTAAGTGACAGTGCACTTTAAGTCAATTATTTTTAATCAAGAAACATTTTTCGTAAAACCATTATCCAACATTCTGCATTGCCACAGGGAACTTTCTGAAAGCCAGAGCTATTCAAACTATAATCATCTTCCTAAATCAAGCAGATTACATTTTGGGCCTTCCAACTTGCAAGTAGCTTATGAACCGCCTGCAGACCAAGCTATTAAAAGTACAGCAATGGCAGCCTGGACCGTGTGACAAATCTGGATAGCCCAATTTATGATGCTGTATTCGGCTCCGAGGCTCGCGTGATGATCATATTTCTCTGTCCTCCTCTTCCCACCCCCTTCTTTCCCTGAGGAGTGCACTGGCCTCCCTTCAGAGCACTACCATGTGGAAGAGACAGAACGAGGGATAAGTAGAAGGAAATAACATTCTAAGTTGGGATTTAAGAAGCCGTATTGGCCATCTGATTTCTCCTCCACACCTGTACTACTAGTTATCTGGGAGAGAGTATCGTCAGCTGGCTGGATCTACTGACAACTCTGTTGCAAAATGCCAGAAGAATGACCACTAGAACTTTGCTCAGAGCAATAGGGGAGGGAAGGCAGCTATGCACCATCTTAGAGGCCACCCTGGATTCTGCAGATGGGCATAGACTGTTCTAGTCCAGAGCATAATTTAGAGCTATCCTCCGGGCTGGCACAATTAAACTCTGCTGTAACAGTGCTTAGTGGGTCTTTGATTAGTCCAGCATAATCAGAACACAACACAGACACTCCACTGCAATCCCTACATCCAGTTTCTACATCCAGTTTCATCAGTCTTCAGTCCACTGTAAAGTTTCAGTGGCAGATGATGGAAAATAAGGTGAAGATCACAAATAATACGGACATTGAGTAGTACCTCAGCTGGGCCAGTCACAGAGAGTTCTAAAGCGATTTACCGCGGTAACCATATATACTAGAAGTTACGCCTTCTATTGGATGCCTTTCCGTACCAGCCAAGTTTGAGTTCTGGGAATCGCCTGTGTTGCGAATTTGGGTTTTGTACCCGTGCGCAGAGGTCATAATTCTAGTGGCTCACTCCACCAGAGAAGATTGACAAAGTGCAGAGATGGCATTACAACCCTTTGTCCCACCGATATGGGACATGACTCATTGTTGCAGGGATCATGAGTCATGTCCCATATGAGTGGGACAAAGGGTTGTAATGCCAGCTCTGCACTTTGGCAATCTTCTCTGGTGGAGTGAGCCACTAGAATTATGACCTCTGAGCATGGGTGCAAAACCCACATTCGCAACACAGGCGATTCCCAGAACTCAAACTTGGCTGGTACGGAAAGGCATCCAATGGAAAGCGTAACTTCTAGTATATATGGTTACCGTGGTAACTCGCTTTAGAACTCTCCGTGACTGGCCCAGCTGAGGTACTACTCAATGTCCGTACTGTTTGTGATCCTCACTTTATTTTCCACCATCTGCCACTGAAACTTTATATTGGACTGAAGACTGATGAAACTGGATGTAGAAACTGTTACAGGGAGGTCAGCTGCTGCAAGGCACCTTTGAAATTAGGGACTTCTGACCAGGGCACGTGGTCAAAGCTATGACAGTTGCAGGTTGTAGGGGGAGCATATTTCCCTACACTGAAAACAGGAAGTGCAGGTCTGGCCCGAGCCTCCTAGTGTCACCATTCACCCCTCCACGCTTGTTCCTCTGCACCCCCAGTTGAACAAAGCAAAAGAGAAAAAGGGATGGGTATGGACTGGGATCTGGGCTGCGAAGCAGGGCTCAGAGTAGGACATGAAGCTATTGAGTAGGAGGGATAGTTCAGTGGTTTGAGCATTAACCTGTGAGCTCAATCCTTGAGGGGGCCATTTAGGAATCTGGGGAAAAAAAATCTGTCAGAGATGGTGATAAGTTCTGCTGTGAGGGCAGGGGACTGGACTTGATCACCTCAGAACGTTCCTTCCAGTTCTATGAGATAGGCATATCTCTATATATTAATGGTGCATTGCCCCTTTGGGGGCTAGGGTAGGAAGGGGGCAAGAAGAAGGCTCTGGGGAACAGGAGGAACCAAGGAGACTTTAGATGGCAGCTCTGGAGAGGTGTGGGAGGGAGGCTGGGATGTGGCAGAGGAGGGCAACCGTGGAAGGAAAGAGGACAGTTGGGGCAGAAGGGGGGGGGAAGGCTCTGTGGACTGGCTGGCCCCACTGTCTCCAGAGAAATGGGAGAAGAGCTTGAATTAGGGCTCTCTGACTGGGTTGCAGAATAAGCATGTAACATGCCATTGCTCCCTGACTGGAGAGGCAGGGTTTAGCAAAGACTCATCAGCCAGACTCCCGCATAGCCTGTTGGTTGGGGGAGGGAGGGTTATGAGCCATGGGCTGGCTCCCCCATGGGGGTTTAGAGACACCCCCTGAATGTCACCATTTTCCCTGCTGAATGGTCCTCCATGCTCTCCCAGAGAGACACAGCCCACTTTATTCGCCAAACTAGGCATTCGTTCTCTTTGTTCTTGCACTCATCAGTTGGCAAGAGTGGATGGGACAAATGCCCAGTTTCGCCAAAAAGTCAGGGCATGTGGGACAGGGTTTACCCAGGGACCTGTCCAGCCCAAGCAGGGCATACAGTCTGCTCTGAGGAAAGAGAATTGGCGAAGACTTCAAGATGCTCTGAAGAACATAACTGGTGCATGTCCAAGTCTTAGAAAGAACCAGGGCATTTAAGGGGACCTGGGCAACAGGAAATCTAGTCCACTTAAAAACAAATCAGTCCAGAGTAATATCAGGGGCTCTTCTACCTCTGAGACTAAGTGACACTTTTTTCAGTAGTAATTTCCTAATTTTTATAAAATTTCTCTGCTGCCTGCTATTGGGTGAAAATTCCAAACAAGGAGAAAACAGTGCAACTAACTGCTCACTCCAAGCTGTCAAAACACACAAGCTAAACTTTTTTTTAAAAAAAACAAATATTACCTGTTCCCCTAATCTCTCTGAATTTTAGCTATCTCACTCCTTGTAACACCAAAAATTGCTAACATAATGGGATTTATTTTCTTTTAAATTGAGGGTGTTCCTTTAACTATAACAGGAAAGGGTCATTCCAGAAAACTTTTGTAACTGATAGCGCCTGAGCAAGGACACGCAGCAGAGTTCTCTGAGTTTCTGAATGCTTATTCACCTCTTATTTCCTTTAAATATTCATGGATTTCTATCATTTTCAGTCTAATATGACAGTGACTGGAAGCAAAGGCCATCACTTTGCTTACAACAAAACACTGGATTAACACAGTTCCATCACAAAGACATTACATTACATTGGGGTGGGGAACCTTTTTTGGGGTTGGAGGAACTAACAGTTATGCAAAGCAGAGCCTTCACAGCTTTTGCTCCCAGGCTGTGGAATTTTCTTCCCAGGGATATTTGCATGGCACCAACATTAGCATTGTTTCAGTGTCAGGCTAAAGCCACCCTTTTTATTTGTGCTTTTAATGGTGTTTGAGTCCATATGTGTGTGTGTCCCCTCCTCTTGAGATGTTTTAGTAGGTTTTATGTTCCTATGGGGTTTATATTTTTAACTTTTTATGCATGTTTATATTGTTTTTAAAATTTTGTAAGCCGCCTCAAATATTTAAATAGAGCAGCAGGGTAAAGATATTTAAAATAATATTTAAAATAAAAAATGAAAAATCAAGTGACAACTGAAAAAAAAATGAGGGCGAGGGCTAATACATTTTGTAAGCCCCTCTAGGTTCTGGTGAGGGGGGAAAAATCAGGGGTTCAGTGTGGGAGGAGGCTGCCAGGAAGTGGGCTTGAGGTATGGGGTCTGGGCGGGAGGAAGTGTGCAGGAGCAGGTTGGGGATTGGAGGAGAGCTGGGTGGAAGGAGGTGCAGGAGTGGGCTGGGGGTGGGCTTCTGACCAGGAGGGAGTGCAGGAGAGAGGAGGGGGTCTGGGTGGGAGGAAAGGTGCAGAAGGGGTTTGGGTGCAGGGTATGGAAGGGAGGGGTCTGGGCAGGAGGGGGGTGCAGGTGTGGTAGATGGACACAGGGTCTGGGCAATGTGGGGGCATTTACCCTGTGCAGCACAACAGAGATGCGTACGATTCTGTGCCCCCCTCCCACTCCCAGGCACTGCCCTCCTCTGTTCTGACTGGCTGGAACTGAGGCCAATCAGAGCAGCAGGATAAAGCCTCCAAGCAGCTGCAGCTGCTACTCCTCCTCCCC
The DNA here is from genome assembly GCF_033958435.1 of Carettochelys insculpta. Lineage (NCBI taxonomy): Eukaryota > Metazoa > Chordata > Testudines > Carettochelyidae > Carettochelys > Carettochelys insculpta. The sequence goes on from NC_134144.1 coordinate 15,580,436, forward strand.
TCTCCCCAGCTGGGGCTACAGCAGCAAGCAGCAGTGGCACTGTGCGGAGCCACTTCCTACCCGCTACCCCCAGCCCTGCCCTCTGGCAGAGCCTGTAGCCTGGATGCAGCTTCAGCTTCCCTGACACTGGCCCACAAGGTTTGGAGCTCCACACCTTCAACCCCACCACAGGTCAGATACTGGGGAGGGGAGCCCCGAACCTCAGGTTCCAGGTACAGGCAAGGTTCCCCACCCCTGCTTTACAGGTCACAAAGAAGCATCCCAAAGCAATATCCTATTTAGTCAGGGAAAACCTCACTTCAAGGTAGCATCTTCTGAGTAGGAATAACAGCCCCTTTGCTAGCAAAGATTCCCCCAGGCATATTTAAAAGGGAATATGCCCTACCTGTTCCCTTCCAATGCCAAATATCCCCTAATGCATTAAAACTAAAAAAAAAAAAAATCAAGTCATGTAAGTGTCCTCTGGCAAGGTCTTCTGTCTCCTTTCCTGCTGATTTAGTCCTCAGTGTCTTGAAAACCACATCACAAATGCAAACTTCAAAACCTCTTTTACCCAAATGTGGGGTGAGGTATATTTATACTGTAAAAACATATGGGGTAGACACTAACACTATCACTCATATTGAATAAAATCCTGTCTGCCCTGTATCAATGGCAAAATTCCCCCTGATTTCAATGGGGCCAGATTTCACCACTAGAGTAGTACCTGCTCTACAGCTATTCCCATTGTGGTCAGAGAAACAACTTAAGAAGTAATTAAGTCACAGTGAGAAGAGAGCATTTAGGTCCTTCAAGCTGCTTTGAAAATACCCCCTACAGTATTTAGAAAGCCTGGACCCATAAAGTTAACATTACACTTAAAAATATATATTAGAGTACAGAACAGTCACATATACAATCCTATTTCTGTCCACTTTATCATCATGACAGAACAAGCAAAATCCAAGAAATGAAACTGATCACCTGTTCAGAATCACTGGCCCTGTGGCTGCTGAGCATTTGTGGGAAAAGCAGACCCACAGCTGTCATATTGGGATCTTTAAAAACTCTAAAAGACGAGAACAAATATTGGGTATCTTACACAGTAAGGACAGAGGGCTAGTTGGAAATCAGACTTCAGGATTACACGCATCTAGCTTCTCCAACGTCCCATTCCATGGACAGACTAGGCAAAATAGACAGTACTAGACTTAGTAGTTTTAAGATGTCTGCAGCCATAGGCTTGAACTTCCTAAAGTTCTTATCACCATTGCTTTTGACAAAATGCCTCCATCTGACATAGAGGGTGCAATGGATATTTAAGAGGGAGGATTGCCAAGAGGCAGACATAGTGTAAAGATTATTGGGTGACTTCTTATGGTTATGTCCTAGCTATTCTAATGCTTGCTTGTTTGGTAAATACAAGCTGAAAAGCTAGAAGAATGGCCACACTGGGTCAGACCAAAATCCATCTAGCCAAGTGTCCATCTTCCGATAGGTGACTGTTTTGTACTCTAATATATATTTTTAAGTGTTCCAGAGGGAATGAACAGAACATGTAATCATCAAGTGATCCTATCACCTATTTCCAGCTTCTGACAAACGGAGCCTATCCTCCAGGAATTTATCTAGTTCTGTTTTGAACTCTGTTAAACTCCTGGTCTTCACAATACCCCTGCATCCTGACTGTTCAGTTTGCTTCATGAATAATGCATTCACTTAATCATAACTTTAATTTAAATGTTTTGGTTTTGAGCCTGGAAATAAACTTTGTTCTCGAACAAGCCTGTATTAGTCATTATATTTCAAACTGAGCAAATATTGATTGTGTTTTCTGCTGTTTATATTTTATGGATTTGTTGTGTAATAATAACCAGAAATGTTGTGTGGAGCAAGTACTGAGAATAAACAGGAGGAAAACTGTATCTACCCGCATGTAGTAATAAAATGAAAATAACAGATTCATGGATTTTAAGGCTAACAAGGACCATTGTGATCAGACAGCCTAACTTCCAGCAGAAGACAGGCCACAGAATTTCACCTAGAAGGCTTTTTTTTTTCTCTCTCTTTTTTTGTAAATAAGAAGAAAGTTTAGAAATTAGGCCTGGCTTTAGTAATTCCTAAGACTCGCCTCTCAGTGCCACAATGAAGACAAAGTTGTTCAGAGAATACATTTCATTTCCCATTTGGATGAACAAAAAGCACAGATTCATAGAAACTCAAGGCTGGAAGATAACCTCTGGAGGTCATCAAATCCAGCCATCTGCACTCAGTCAGCACCAAGTAAGCACAGACCAGTGGTTTTCAGTTAGGGTATGGGTACTTGAACAGACACACAGAGGTCTTCCAGTGGGCACATCCACTCATCTAGTAATGGTGTGGTGGGACACTTTTCTATTTTGAAGCTTGATGTTGGAAGTAAGCAGTTCATAAGTGAGACAAAACTGGGGAGTACAAATCAGATCCTTAAAGGGGTACAGCAGTCTGGAAAGACAGAGAGCCACTGAGCTAATCACTGACAGGTTCCACATATTCTTTGCAATCTCCAAGGATGGGCTTCTCCCTTAGGAGCCTATTCCACAGCTTAACTGCCTTTATAGTTACAACAAAACACGGCTACCTCTCTGTTTATAGTTAAAGTTTTTCCTAATTTCTAACTTGAAAGTCCCTTGCTGCAGATTAAGCCCCATTACAACTTGTCCTACCGTCAGCGGACACTGAAAACAACTGATCACCATCCCTTTTACAACAGTCTTTTAACATATTTGAAGACTGTTTAGGAGACGACCCCTCAGTTTCCTCTGCTCAAGACTAAACATGCCCTGCTTTTCTAACCATATTACTTGTAGGCCAGGTTTTCTAAACCTTATCGGTTTTGTTGCTTTCCCCTGGACTCTCCTGTTTCATCACATTGTTTTAAGGTGTGGTACCCAGAAATGAACAAAGTACTCCAGCTGAGGAGTACCATTACAAGGACAGTTTCTCCAGCTTTGCTATTGGTAGTGATCTCAGGCAGCCCACTTCACTTAAACACCTGCAGAAACCATTTTCTTCCCCCTTCCCCCCACCTTCTAGCCTATTTAGTGGACTCGTCAGTTTTTATTTTATTTTTTTCCATCTTTCTATTAAATTTTCACAGTCTCAGTTATCATTTACCAGAATTTTCTAGATCTGAAGAAGTGGGTCTGTCCCATGAAAGCTCATCACCTAATAAATTATACTGATAGTCTTTAAAGTGCTACAGGACAGCTTTTTTGTTTTGTGAAGATATAAACTAACACAGCTCTCTCTCTGTGACTATTCTGAGCATAGTCTTTCAACCACTTGTGCATCTACTTCGCTGTAATTTCTTCTAGATCGCATTCCCCTAATCTGCTTATGAGAATGTCATGTGGGACTCTGTGAAAAGCCTTACTAATGTGTTTGGCAAACTCTCTTTGGAAATAAAGTGTTTCTTTTTTATAGTTACTTATTTTCCTCCTCAAACACATTAAACATTTAGAGATAGAAGAAGATGGGCATGGGACCAATGGTCCCAGCCACAGGCCAGTTCACAAACTGATATGCAGAACTTTCACAGATTTCTTGAATGGTCCAATCTGACTTAAGTTATAAAGCACACCTTTGCTTAGCATAAATTGGCATGGCTCCATTTCAGTTTCAACCAACTGAGGATAAGGACCATTGTCCTATAGATCCTTTGGACTGTTTGATGTCTCAGAACCACCTCTACTCGCAAGGGCTATGTCTACACTTGCCCCCTACTTCGAAGGGGGCATGGTAATCAGGCTGATGGGAGATTGCTAATGACGTTCTACAATGAATATGCAGCACTTCATTAGGCTAAATCTCCCTGGCGGCAACTTCAAAGTATCAAACTTCGAAGTACTGACATGCCATGTAGCCATGTGCAGTTCAAGTTGCCACGGGGGGAGATTTAGCCTAATGTAGTGCTGCATATTCATCACAGGACTTCACTAGTAATCTCCCATCAGCTTGATTACCATGCCCCCTTCGAAGTAAGGGGCAAGTGTAAACATAGCCAAGGAGTAGTGTCTTACTCCACAAGTAATTCCAACAAAATATGAGACTGCTGGCAAAGTAGGGTACAATTAAGAGTGGCTAGATAAGAAGCTAAGGTTTTATGACCAGTTCCATTGCCATCTTACAGTCTGTTTAAAGTATTGGCATATTTTTAATGTATAATAGACACATGGCATACAACATTAAGGAAACAATTAGTTGAAGCTAGTATTTTGGCTGTTTTACTCTACCTGCCAAAATATCCATTATAGCAATTATTTCTGCAAATATATAGCCTGCAACTTTACATTTTAGAACCCAAAGATGTGTTTGAGTGGGCACATGCAGTTACCCTTTTACATTAGTAAGGAGGCAACTTTTGGGTTTCTGAATATAGTAACTTGTCCTGCTCACAGTGAAGTTAACTGAAAAACTCACAATTGCTTTAAGTGGACAAATTCAAAAGTGGTGAAAGTTTTTAAGGGGAGAAAAACCTGTTTCCATTCATAATCTTCGTGTGCCAAATTCCAGCCTGCAGCAAACTTTGGTGGCTGAATGATAACCTAATGAAAAAACAAAATTTTTACTGCAAACACTCAGAGAACCATGACAGTAATGTTTCTGCACAATTCAGCACTAGTATAATGATGTGTATAATGGTTTAGTGTTGAGATTTTAAAATGACCAAATGAATAAAATCATCAGTTTAGATACATTTTTCATTCACCAAGCTCATGCTTTGGCATTGCCTGCTCTCCCCAATGGAAGTCACATCTAAGTAAAACAAAACCCTCAGCTGATAGAGCTCACAAGCGCTGGTTCAAAATATCAGCCACAGCACAGAACTTAAGACTAAGCATGAGGCTCATATTAACCTTTTTTTAACGGACACCCTGAACAAAAGAAGTCACTGCCCACTGAAAGCCAAAGTCCGCCCTTAGCTAAACTTCATTACCTTTCTGATGCCACTATTTTCAAAATGCTCTGCGAGCGGTATTTGGTACAGCTTACACCAGATGTCCCAGCCTGTCTTGGCAGACCTCTGTTTGCATATCGAGCTGTGGGTTTGGGTGACACATCCATGCTTTTGCCTAGTAAGGTCAGTGTTCAGACTCAAATATACATCCATTTATGGGCCACTCGTTACATATATTTGTTTCTCCTGGAGATACTCAATTTAAAATAAATTCTTAGCCATTCCATAGCAGGTACAGAGTACAGAGGAAAAGAATCAAATCACTAATCATCCTAAGAAGTCCTTCCTCAATTCCAAAATAAACCTAACTTGATCGCATCTAACTAAACATTTCCCCTCTACTTACATATCCATGCCCTGATTATGATGTGGCCAAGATATTTACTGGATTCATCCCAGCTGCTTAGGATCAATAATTTCTGTTTGTCTCCTCTGTATCAGCCACATAAAGACTCCTTAGACTGCAATTGTTCTCGCTTCAAAAGAATATCTCTTCCTTCCATTGGCTTACCTGATGGCCTCCCACAGAGAGCCCACTGTTACCCTTTTACAGGCATTCATTCATCACCCCCTTCAATTACATTCTTTGGTGGACTAGCATATAGATGCTAGTTACAGGAGATCTACATATCCCTTATGTATTCCTGTGCCCGCTGACAGTTTGCATCACGAGGTCACAATCCCATTAGGTTGGCTGTTGCTTCCTTTCACGTTGTATAGTCCTTTCCTGAAGGGCTTCCTATTGACTATATTAGTAGTATTCCTATAAAAATCATACTTAACAACAGGAAATCTTTCAGGTAACTGACTGTATATATTTCCTTACCAGTTATGTTACCATCCCCTAGTAACTGTCTGTTAAATATCATTTCAATGTATTATTGGGAGCCTTTATGTATAACCATTTAATTTAAAATTAAGTCATTATAATAATAGCAATTTTCTTGTGTCCTATTACGGAATAATAGTTTATTTGTTTCAGATGTTTGCAGTCTTGAATTGGGATCATTTTCAAATTGAACTACAAACAGAGTTTGCAAAAAAAGAAACTAAAAGTAATTGCAAAATTTAGTCTATTAAGATGTGCAAACCCTGGGTAATCTTATCAAACCCCATTCATCCGTAACCTTTGTTGGAAGCAAAGCAAAGCAAAACAATAATTATTTGTTTAATGGTCCTTTAAGTTTTCCATTCCCATGTATTCTAAACAATAGGTTCAAGGTCCCAATGGGAAGAGTAACAAAGCCACTGAGATTTCATCACGGAATATGTGTCCCCTGCATTTTCCCATGAATCCATTCTCCTTAGACAAACCAGCCTGATGATGATGAACTGAGGGTATTAAATGACCTGGCTTATCTGTAACTACCACTGTTGCTCAGTGGGGATATACAGCTGAGATGACGCACAGCCAGCAGCTAATGAGGGGGAGGAGCATGTGTAACATTACCATTCTCAGCAGTGCCCATACACCTGGCACAGCATTTGTGCTAAATTCAGAAACATTTTAAACTGATAGATACAGGCAACCTCTTATTTAATTCACAAAAATACTAACAACTAACTGAACACTAATTGAACTGAATGTTATTTGAACTAAGTGGTCCTTAGTGTCTGATGACATTCCACTTTGACACATTAACCCTTTCCAGCTCCAGGTATCACAGAATCATAGAATTCTAGGGCTGGAAGGGACCTCAGGAGGTCATTGAGTCCAGCCCCCTGCCTAAAGAAGGATCAACTCCAACTAAATCATCCCAGCCATGACTATGTCAAGCCAGGACTTGAAAACCTCTAGGGATGGAGATTCCACCACCTCTGTCTCGGTAATGCATTCTAGTGCTTCACCATCCGCCTAGTGAAATAGTTTTTCTTAATATTCAACCTACACCTCTCCCTGTAACTTCAGACCATTGCTCCTTGTTCTACCATCTGTCACCACTGAGAACAGTCTCTCTCCATCCTTATTAGAGCCCTCTTTCAGGAAGCTGTTGGTTGCTATCACATCCCCCCTCAGTCTTCTCTTCTGCAAACTAAATAAGCTGAAATCTCTCAGCCTCTTCTCATAGGTCATGTGCTCCAGCCCCTTAATCATCTTCATTGCCCTCTGCTGAACCCATTCCAGTGCATCCACATCCTTTCTGGAGGACCCAGAATTGGACATAATATTCCAAATGTGGCCTCACCAGTGCTGAATAGAGGAGAATAATAACTTCTCTAGATCTGCTAGAAATGCTTCTCCTAATGCACCCCAATATGCTGTTAGGCTTCAAAGGCACACTGTTGACTCATATCCAGCCTCTCATCCACTGTAATGCCCAGATCCTTTTCTGCTGCACTGCTACTTAGCCAGTCGGTCCCCAGCCTGTAACAATGCTTGGGATTCTTTCATCCAAGTGCAGGACTCTGCACTTCTCCTTGTTGGACCTCATCAAATTTCTTTTGGCCCAATCCTCCAATTTGTCTAGGTCACTCTGGACCCTGTCCCTACCCTCCAATGTATCTATCCGACCCCCTAGCTTAGTGTCATCTGCAAATTTGCTGAGGGTGCAATCCTTCTCCTCATCCAGGTCATTAATAAAGATTTTGTACAGTACTGGCCCTAGAACCGATCCTTGGGGCACTCCACTTGAATCTGACTGCCAACCAGACATTGAGCCATTGACCACTACCTATTGGGCCCATCCGTCAAGCCAGCTTTCTATCCATCTTTCTATCCAGTCTACAGATATGTCTACACTAGCACACTATGTCAAAGTAGCCTGTTTCGACGTAAGGACATCGAAATAGGCTACTTCAACGCGTATTGTCTACACGTCCTCCAGGGCTGGTGTCATTGATGTTCAACGTCGAAGTAGCGACGGAGAATGTCGAAAGGAGCTGCCCTGGAAGGAAATGCAGAGCATCCACACACACAAGTGCTCCCTGTCGAAATAAGGGGCCAGCAAAGCCCCAAGCCGCTCCCTTAAAGGGCCCCTTGCAGACACACTCAGCCTGCACAGCATGAGATCCACAGAGCCAACAACTAGTTGCAGACCCTGTGCACGCAGCATGGACCCCCAGCTGCAGCAGCAGCAGAAGCAGCAGCAGCCAGAAGCCCTGAGCTAAGGGATGCTGCACGCGGTTACCACAGAGTCCCGCAGGGGCTGGACAGAGCGTCTCTCAACCCCTCAGCTGATGGCCGCCATGGAGGAACCCGCTATTTCAAAGTAGCAAGATGCGGATCATCTACACATGCCCTACTCTGATGCTGAGCATCGAAGTAGGGTGCTATTCCCATCTTCGGATGGGAATAGCGATTTCGATGTCTTGCCGCCTAATATCGATTTCAACATCAAAATAGCACACGGCACGTGTAGACGCAACGTGTGCTATTTCGATGTTGTGCCGGTTACTTCGAAGTAGCCGGCTAGTGTAGACACACCCCATATGTCCAATCCCTACTTCCTTAACTTATGGCAAGAATGTTGTGGGAGACTGTATCAAAAGCTTTTTTTAAAGTCAAGGGGTATCACATCTATTGACTTCCCCAAGTCCACAGAGCCAGTTACCTCACCATAGAAACTAAGATTGGTCAGGCAAGACTTGCCCTTGTTGAATCCATGTTGACTATTCTTGATCACTGTACCCTCTTCCAAGTGCTTCAAAATGGATTCCTTGAGGATCCCCTCCATGATTTTTCTCAGGACTGTGGTAAGGCTGACCAGTTTATAGTTTGCTGGATTGTCCTGCTTTCCTTTTTTAAACATGGGCAGTACATTTGCCTTTTTCCAACCATCTAGGACCTCTCCCAATATCCACGAGTTTTCAAAGATAATAGCCAAAGGCTCTGCAATGACATCTGCCAATTCTGTCAGTGCTCTTCAACGCATTAAATCCAGACCTCTGGATTTGTGTATGCCTACCTTTTCTAAATAGCTCTTAACCCGTTCTTTCCCCACTGAGAGCTGCTCACCTCCTTCCTGTACTGCACTGCCAAGTGCCATAGTTGGGGCGCTGTCCTTGTCCATGAAGATTGAGGCAAAAAAAACATTGAGTACTTCAGCCTTTCCCACATCATCTGTCACCAGGCTACCTCCCTTATCCAGTAATGGCTTAAACTTAATCAAAACAGGACTGGTGATACCAAAGCAGCTCTACCAGGAGAGCAAAAAGGCCTCTCCCCATAACTCAGACAGCCTTACTATGGTCTGAAGCATCATTTATTCACGTGTTGTTCCAAATAAATGGGTGCATCAAAGATATGTTGTTACTACTTTAACAAGGGACACCCACCCTTCTTTGCCAAACAGATGGCTGAGGAGTTGCAGAATTTATCCCTTTTGTAATACATTTAGATAAAAGTATCTTCTGAATATCATAACCAAGGAAGGAGATGTTGGCAGTTGAGGGCAAGCAACTTGCGGGTCTCGCCACACTGAACACCCTGCCCTGATGGATAGCTACATGCTCTAAATATGTTGGCAACATATCACCAAGTGTGAGGCATGCAACTTGACAGAGAATGGGTGAAGACTTTAGAGGGAGGCATGAGATTGGCAGCAGGCCAAAGAATGAACATGCAGTCCAGACGAGCCAAGAGATGAAAGGGACGAATACCCCTGCACATGTCCTCCCTCATCCAAGAGTAAAGTCAACCCCTCGAGTAGGTGTACAACTAAAGGAGGACCCATCTGATGCATGTAAGGGCCAGGCAGAATTATGACCCCATTGATATGAGAAGCGCAGGGATTGTCCCCTCCTCATCTGCTGCGGGGGAGGGGCATACTGTATCTCAAAGGGGGCAAATGAAAGCCGAACCATCGCTCCATCTCTTCACAACCAGCTAGTGGAGCTGCTGTCTAAGTTTCCTATGGGCTACAGCTGCTGGCATCCTTAAGCTATGGGGCTGGGTTGGGCCCATAGGGAGAACTGCAGAGTGGAAAAAGCTAGTAGGTCTCACACTTTGCACTGCTGGTTTGGAGATGAGGCACCTCAGAGATCAACTGTACCTCCAGGAAAGGGGTACACATATGGCCCTATACCATAGCCTGACTTTCTTATTCCTGCCCTCAAAGTTCTCAGGGAATGACAAGGACTTTACAACCTTCCTATTTAAAATGACTTTACTGTAGTTCTGTAAACAGTAGTTACAGAAGGCACCTTCCTTTGATGGCATTTGGTTTGCATTTACTGTAAATTTTGAGCACAGACTGCTTCTGAACACGGCTTCCTGCAGAGGAAATGCATCTTTTAGATGGAATCTAGCCTCTTAAAGACATGAAAATGAAATACAGCATCTGAGCTCAGCTAACTAAAAGATCCTATCCCAAACAGCCCACAGAAAGGAGCTACACTGGTAATTTAAAAATAGACAAGTATTTCTCACGCAGCTATTAACGTTTATTTATTCTGTTAAGCATATGCTGCTGGGAGTCCACCTTGAAACTGATAAAAACACAATTTGTTAATGAACATGGTTTACAAGTGTTTATAAGCAACTGATTGCAATGAAATTGCACAGGTACATTACAGTGATATCTGGCTCACTGTCATTTAGGTTTTACAAAGGCTGCACATCCCCGAAGGGCTTTTTTTTTTTTTTTTTTTTTTTTTTACAGTAAATGCTGCCCATGGCTTTCTTCTTCTAAGTTCACAGTCCAATTCTGAACATACATATAGGACATTTCTGAAGGGCCAGGTTCACTGACACAGCCTGGATGCTTTCTGTGACCTGCCAGTACTGGATATTTGAGGATTCCCTCTGAGCAGGGAAATACTGGGTGATGTACTGTCACTATAGACACAGTGACAGTATTCCTCTTCCAACACCCACTTCACTGAGCTTGGCCAAGGAAAAAAAAGGGCAAGGCCATGTTATCCTTTCACTAAGCTGTTCTCCTGTTGCACCAATGGCTCCGAGGGGCTGTGAATCATCAGGGCACAACAGAGGAGTCATCAGGCTTGTCAAGGCTGACATCCACTCTGACACTCTGAGTACAGAAAGTATGGGCCTGCCAGAGACCTTAACATACCTTGCATCTATAGGCTTCGGCTTAAAAGATTCTCAAGGTCACAGATTCCAGGACCTTGGAGGTAGCTGCCAACACCCAAGTGAGAAAACACCCAAAGCTCTTATCCCTCCCTTAGAAGAGAGATTGAAATCAAAGAGGAAGAACTTAAGCTACTATCTGGTAGCTGACCTTTCGGTTTTAGGCATGCATGTACACAGACGCTTCTCTGGGACACAAGAATTAAATCACTGCCTTAAAAAAAAAAAAGGTCAGCTATTAGCAAAACGAAAAGTAAACATGATAAAACATGCTTGGTTGCTAGGTGTTACAGAGCAACTAAAAAAAAAAGTAGATTAAAGCACAGAGAATTACTTCTTTGGGATTCAGTTTAAAAGCTACAGTGGTACAGGGGGTACAGTAGCCAGCATGAGAAGCCCTGCACCAAATCCAAAACAAGAAAATAACCTGATTGTGTCTGACTAAACATTTCCTTTCTGCTTACATATCAGTACGCCCAGATTTCTTTGAAGCCTGGATAGTTACTGAATCCCCCAAGCTTGCTCAGTCTTAAACAAACCCTGGGTCTCTCTCATCCAGCCACACAAAAGAAAGACCCCTCAGCAGGTAACAGGTTCAATTAAAAAATCCTCCCCTGTCTTCCCACTGGCTCACCTGGCTGCCAGCCAACAGAAAACCCACTCTCTTTGGCTGTGGCCACACTTGCCCAAAACTTCAAAATGGTCATACTAATGGCCAAATCAGAGGATATTAATGAAGCACTGAAATGAATATTCAGTGCCTTGTTAGCATGCTGCTGGCCACGGCACTTTGAAAGTGCCGTGTTTCGCTCATGCGCAGCTCGGCTACATGGGGTCCTTTTCAAAAGGACTCTGCAAACATTGAAATCCCCTTGAAATCAGCTGATAGGAATAATGGGATTTCGATATTTGCAGGGTCCTTTCAAAAAGGACCCCCGTGTAGCCGGGCTGAGCACAAGTGAAACACGGCTCTTTCGAAGTGCTGCAGCCAGCAGCATGCTAATGAGGCGCTGCATCTTCATTTCTGCGCCTCATCTAGTATCCTCAGATTTGGCCATTAGCATGGCCATTTTGACGTTTTGGCCAAGTGTGGCCACATGCTTTGGGTTTTACCCTTTGCAGGCATTTATTCATCACAAGGCTGGATAAGTGTTGGGATGACCATAGGACCGGACTAACCAAGTTTCCCTCCTCCATGCTTGTGCTAAGAAGCCAGGAGGATTTTTCCTACAGGTTCTGAATATTCTTATTCACATGAACACAGATTATCTTTGGATAGACCTCAGTGGGAATGGGGACAGGCTCCTTATCTTTCACTGAAGAATCATGTTTTCCTAAGATTTGGAGTCTGATGATGAAAAATTTCACCAGTAACTTGCCAGTATTTACTTACAAGCCACACGTCCTTTGCATGCAATCCTGAAAGTGCATGCTATATTCTTAAGGGTGTTGAGAAGTTCCTCTTCAAAAAAGAAAAGTTGATTTTTGAAATAAAGGAACACAATGTTCTTAGTGCTGTGCAGTAGAAGCAATTAGAAAAATATTCAGAAAACACTGCAGCTCAGTTTTCCAGCAAGCATAAATTGACATATTTTAGTTGATATACAACTAATAAAATAGAGATACCAAAAAGACAATTTTAAAACATTTACAAATATTTGTAAAATATTTATCTGAAAAAAAATGTTTGGAGTTTGGGGGAGAGCTCCTCTTCCCCTAGGCCTCCATGCTTCTCAATTCTGATTTTCCAAAAAGCAACCTGGGATGCAACGCCATCAAGAAAAAAGTCAATCTCAATGAAATCTCCAGTGAATTATTCCTTTCCCTTCTAGCTGAGATGAAATTTACAAGCTCTGTTCTCATAATAACCACTGTGGTTTCTCTTCATTTAATCTATTACCACTTTTTAATGACTTACAAGAAGACCAAGAGACATTTTTGGTGTTTAAATGTGTAAGAAAAAAGGCAAAGAATAAATAATTCAGCAACTACATGGCCGCTTCTTGATAACCCTATATATTACAAGACCACTTGGAGATTCAGAAACCCAACATCCATTCTTTGACTGAATCTTTTTCTAGTAAACGGTTTCTTGCTGCTCAGAACAGCAGAGTAACAACAGGAAAATCTTAAAGAATATCTGATCAAAACAGGAAGAGTTTTCTTTACCACAAACTACCTTACTGCACAAGCTGTTCAAAAAGAAAAAAGTGATCAGAAGATTTTCAGTTACTTAAGAGAAACACTAATGCCTACATCAGACACCACAGCAAATTGAACTTCACTGCAGTGTTGGTAAAAGAGGGTTTAAAACACTTCCTGTGACCACTGAGCAAATCATGGTAAGTCATGCTGAGTAAGACCTTACTCCACAGGCAGCCCCACTGATTTCAATAGGACTAGTCACATGGCCTAAGAATCAGAGAGGTAGCCGTGTTAGCCTGTATCTTCAAGAACAACAAGAAGTCCTGTGGCACCTTTAAGACTAACATATTTTGGAGCATAAGCTTTTGTGGGCAAAGACCCATTTCATCGGATGCATGAGTGTGTGTGGGGGGGGTTGTTTCAGAGGAGTATTTAAAGAGGGGAGGTCCCAGTAAAAGGGAGGCCCAGAGCTGACAAGGGCTGTGTCTACACGTGTCCCAAACTTCGAAATGGCCATGCAAATGGCCATTTCAAAGTTTACTAATGAAGCGCTGAAATGCATATTCAGCGCTTCATTAGCATGCGGGTGGCAGACGCGCTTCGAAATTGACGCTCCTTGCCGCCGCGCGGCGCGTCCAGACGGGGCTCCTTTTTGAAAAGACGCTGCCTACTTCGAAGTCCCCTTATTCCCATGAGCTCAGGGGACTTCGAAGTAGGCGGCGTCCTTTCGAAAAGGAGCCCCGTTTGGACGCGCCGCGCGGCGGCAAGGAGCGTCAATTTCGAAGCGCAGCTGCCGCCCGCATGCTAATGAAGCACTGAATATGCATTTCAGCGCTTCATTAGTAAACTTCGAAATGGCCATTTGCATGGCCATTTCGAAGTTTGGGGCACGTGTAGACACAGCCAAGGTCTATTCAGTCAGGGTGGAAATGGCCCATTATCAGTAGTATACATCAAGAGAGGAGAAAACAAGTCAGATCAGTCAGGGGGATGAGGCAGTGGGGTTTGTTGCAGGGATTGGTCCCAGGTTTAGTTACTGTGTTGCAATCTATACTTGCTGGTGAGAAATTGTTTAAGGTTAGCGGGCTGTCTGTAGATGAGGGCAGGCCTGGCTCCCAAGGGCTGTGAGAGTGAAGGATCATTCTTCAGGATGGATTGCAGATCACTGATGATGCACTGGAGAAGCTTTAGCTGGGGTCAGTATGGGATGGCCAGTGCTGTTCTCTTGTTTTCCTTGGAAGGATGCACCTCTGAGCCAGCCTTTTTAGGCGACAAATCTGAGGAACTCACTCAGATTGAAGTGACATTAGAGGAGGTTTTGGAATTAATTGATAAGCTGAATAGTAACAAGTCTCCAGGACCAGATGGCATTCACCCAAGGGTTCTGAAAGAACTCAAATGTGAAATTGCGGAGTTATTAACAGTGGTTTGTAACCTATCCTTTAAATCCACTTTGGTACCAAATGACTGGAAGACGGCCAATATAACACCAATATTTAAAAAAGGCTCTAGAGGAGATCCTGGCAATTATAGGCCGATAAGTTTAACATCAGTACCAGGTAAATTAGTAGAAACACTAGTAAAGAGTAAAATTGCAAGGCACATAGAAGAGCACGAATTGTTGGGCAAAAGTCAGCATGGTTTCTGCAGAGGGAAGTCGTGTCTGTCTAATCTATTAGAATTCTTTGAAGGGGTTAATAAACATGCGGACAAAGGGCACCCAGTGGACATAATATACCTAGATTTCCAGAAAGCCTTTGACACGGTCCCACACCAAAGGCTTTTATGTAAATTAGGTGGTAATGGGATAGGAGGAAAGGTCCTTTCATGGATCGGGAATTGGTTAAAAGACAGAAAACAAAGGGTTGGAATAAATGGTAAATTTTCACAATGGAGGGGGGTAACTAGTGGTGTTCCCCAGGGCTCAGTCCTGGGACCGATCCTGTTCAACTTGTTCATCAATGATCTAGAAAATGAGGTAAGCAGTGAGGTGGCAAAGTTTGCAGATGACACCAAGTTGTTCAGGACAGTCAAAAGCAAAAGGGATTGTGAAGAACTACAAAAAGATCTCAGCAAACTGAGTGATTGGGCAGCAAAATGGCAAATGAAATTTAATGTGGGTAAGTGTAAGGTAATGCATGTTGGAAAAAATAACCCAAATTACACGTACTACATGATGGGGTCAAATTTAGCTACGACAGATCAGGAAAGGGATCTTGGAGTTATAGTGGATAGTTCTCTGAAGACATCCACGCAGTGTGCAGCGGCAGTTAGTAAGGCAAATAGGATGTTAGGAATTATTAAAAAAGGGATTGATAATAAGACAAAAGATATCATACTTCCCCTATATAAAACTATGGTACGCCCACATCTCGAGTACTGCGTGCAGATGTGGTCTCCTCACCTCAAAAAAGATATACTGGCATTAGAAAAAGTTCAGAAAAGGGCGACTAAGATGATTAGGGGCTTGGAAAGGGTCCCATATGGGGAGAGGCTAGAGAGACTGGGACTTTTCAGTTTGGAAAAGAGGCGATTGAGGGGCGATATGATAGAGGTATATAAAATCATGAATGGTGTGGAGAAGGTGAATATAGAAAAATTATTTACCTTTTCCCATAATACAAGAACTAGGGGACACCAAATGAAATTGATGGGTAGTAGGTTCAAAACTAATAAAAGGAAATTTTTCTTCACACAGCGCACAGTCAACCTGTGGAACTCCTTGCCCGAGGAGGCTGTGAAGGCCAGGACTCTATTAGGGTTTAAAAAAGAGCTTGATAAATTTTTGCAGGTCAGGTCCATAAATGGCTATTAGCCAGGGATAAAGTATGGTGCCCTAGCCTTCATAACAAGGGCAGGAGATGGATGGCAGGAGATAAATCACTTGTCTTCTGTTCTCCTTCTCTGGGGCACCTGGCATTGGCCACCGTCGGCAGATGGGATGCTGGGCTTGATGGACCTTTGGTCTGACCCAGTATGGCCATTCTTATGTTCTTATGTTCTCCCTTTTTTGACAGCTCCAAAACAGTAAAACAACATAAGCCTAAAATTCATTCCCCGTCTTGGGCATTCCAAAGATCCCTTCTAGTGGCGCCCTCTATCCTAGCTCTCTAGTCCCATCTAGCTCAAAAACACACTTCTATCGATTTCTATCACAACTGGAGCTAAGAGACACATTCACGAAGATGACTCAGCTGTAATTGCCTTGAATTTCAATGAAGTTTTATCACCTGATCCGAAAGTAACACAGTGGAAGAACATTAAACATTCCTGTACTGTTCTCAAGACCAACTCCTTGTTCCAGACCCTACTACAGTTTAAAGCATGATTCCATAGTTTCTAACTGAACACATCTGTCTATGCCACCTTGCGTTATATTTCCATCTGGAGAGAGACAGGCATCTCAAGACATGCTCTCCTTTTTATACCAAGGCTCCTGCCACCACAGCAGAGTGACTTGCATATGTAATCAAAATATGCCCAGTGCGTTCTCTCTACATCCCTGTATCTTCCCCGCTTTAACAGACCATTTCCACTTCAACAACATCCCACATGAGAGGCATTTAGACAGTGGTCAGAACCCACGGTGATTGACCATACAAGCTAGCAAAGTTCCCCAGACATGACGCGAATAACCTTCATCACAGAATCATGGAAGATTAGGGTTGGAAGAGACCTCTGGAGGTGATCTAAGGCTCAAAGCGGGACCAACCCCAAATAAATCATCATAGTCAGGGCTTTGTCAATCCTAGCCTCCAAAACCTCTAAGAATAAAGGGTCCACCACCTCTCTGTGCAACTAATTCCAATGCTTCACCACCCTCCCAGTAAAATAATATTTCCTAATATCCAACCTAGATCTATGGCAAGGATAGACCTTATGGAGGATCATATCCCCATGGCTATAACTGCGTGCTGTTGCTTATACAAATAAGAGGCAGTAAAATGTGTCTCTTTTGGCGTTGCTTCTCTGCTGCGTCCCACTACTTCCCCAGAGTAAAACATGCCCATAAGAGCAAGGCATGTGACAGGTTTCAACTGTGACCTGAGCAATTGGTACGGATTGTGGAGCAGAAAATAAAGACATTGAACCCTTCAATAGTTTGGTCTTTATTGATCACTACAAGTTATGGTCACCAGAGGTGGAAAAAGTATCCAGAAAGTTACCTGAGTAAAAGTGCAGCTGTGTTCACTTCTGAGTACAATAAAGACATGATGTATGTGTTTGCATGTGTGTATACTTTTACTCATTTTTCCAGGGGGACAGCGGTGATTTGTACTTAAGTACATTCCCCTCCTAAAGCATCTGTACTTTTCTTCAAGTAACTTTTTGGGTACTTTTTCCACCACCGATGGTCATGCACCTAGGATGAATGTTTGCTAGTAAAAGCTAAGGGAAAGTCTCACAATTGAGTGTACATCAAGCTGTCTTAGTGACAGCAGTGAAGGTGAGCAAAGGGCATTGGAAAATGAGTATTCCCAGGCAGTGGGCATAGAGGACGAGTTGCTGAATAGAGAAATCTGTATGTGCTGCCAGGGAGGCCTGGGCCAGACTGTTCACTCTGCATCTTGATGAAACACTTCACCATCTCAGTTTGATCTTCCATGACATTTATCGTTCAGTCAGTAGCGTCTCTTCTATCTTTCATCTCTTTCTACTGACTCACCTCCCTTTTCTCCCTTTTCTGCATTTGCATCGATGAATATTGCAAAACCTCCCTCCCATTCTCTTTCCTGCTCCTTCTGGGTCTCTCCTCCTTCGTTGATGCAGTCTGTCAGCAGGTGACATTCTGGCTTGTCAAGGTCTCCTCCACAAGTTAAATGTAACAAAAGAGGGATTGTAATATTCCTGACTGAGGCTGAAGCATTTCAATGAAGAGCACTTTTATCGACATATGCTCCCACCTCTCCTGTTACCCTTGAGCCAAGTACACCTCTCCGCAGGCCCTGTGAATATGATAAGTTCTGAGGAGGGAGACAGAGGGAATGAGGGGTCTGTAGAGGGTGGTAAGAAAGGACAACCCGATTTTGTGCAGTAAGTTTGCATGGAAATAATTGTAATGCTGCCCCAGTTGTCCACAGGCTGCCATCATTCTTGCTGACATCTCACTCCTGAGGGTAAGCAGGGAAACCCGGGCTCTACTTCTGGAGGTTCACGGGGGCACCCCACTTCTCATGCAGCCTTACCTTGGTACTGGCAGCACAGATTAAAGAGTGGTTTGAGAGAGTGTTGGACCACGGGGGTGGGGAAATGGTGGCACCGCCATGGAATCTCTGGGGTAAAATTAATAAATACCTCAGGCAGAGCCAATCAGAGGGAGGGCAAGGAGGGCCATTTGGCCTTGTCCTCAAGTACAAATGGGGCCTGAGATTTGGACGCTTGCTCATTTTTTGGCATTTGGAAAGTTTTATGAGTTGTCTCCATGCACATCCCTCAGCAACGAGTGCACGTGCACTGAAAAGGGCCCTGTTTGGTTTTCATCAGTCGTAGGTTTTTATTTTTATGCCTAGGGGATCTCAAAAACCTGGAAGTGACCCAGGCCCCTCTGACTCTCTGAGAGGGCCTGACCTCAGCATCGTCTGCAGGATTCAACTGACCTCTCTGAGTGCATCAGCACCCTGCTTGGCAATAACCTAGCCAGGCAGGGCTAAGCAAGCTCACAGAAACACAGCCACCCGCCTTCATTTCTGCGAGTAGCTCTCTCGCCCACTGCACTACTCAAGGCAGTGCCACTTACCCTGCACTTTCCCCCTTGATTCATGCTCTTTGTCCAACTGCTGCTGAGACTCCATATTAGCCTTGGTACTTGAGAACAATTCCTGGCTGCCTACCACATCGGGAAACCCTGCTGAGCCTCATATCCTCGTCTACCCTTACTGCTTCATCTAGAATGTCATCCTCTAGGTTACCTCCTCTTTCTGCTGACTCAGTGCCTTCTGAAGTACTCACAGGGTTCTTGGCTGAGGATGTGGGGTCCCCACCCAGCACTGCGTCCCCTTCTTTATAAAAATGGCATCTACTGGGTTTACCTGGCCGCAGAGCAGTGGAGTTCAAAGCACTGCCCAGAGCGGCTAATGGGACATCACTAAAGGGAAAAGCCTCCTGTGGTACACTCTGCATGATTGTTGACAGCAAAGGGGGTGGAAAAATCCCTTCTAAAGGTGGACACTTTTGTCGCTGGAACAGGGTGTTTTTTGGGGACTTTTGTCACGTTGCAGGTTGAACGCTAACAGGAGTTTTGGCAACAAAAATTGCCAGTGTAGATATGTCCCTATACTCACTCTGAAGGCTGTATCCCCTGCAAGGAAGCATAATAAGTTGGTGGCAGAACACAAAGCTAGATTAGTTTTGAGCCTCAGTAGATTAAAGATGATTAAAAAAAAATTAAGCTTTCCCAAGCAAAGTGATGTTATAACCAAGTTATTTGCTATCACTTAGTTTCCTACTGGAAACATTAAGAACAGATTTTTAGACATTGTAAATGGTAAGACACAACTGCCTGACAATTGACAGCATCTAAGGATCTGGCTCATAAATCCTTATTCCACTTTATAGAAAAGAACGATACATTAATTTCTACGGCAAACTACTATTTTATTATGATATTGTCTAGAGACCTCTCTCAAACACTGTGAGCCCCCTGAATAAGAGAGGTCTCTGACAAGGACTTTGCTAATGGTCTGGCTAAACCTATGAGTGAAATCACACAAAAGAGCATTCCACAAGCACACTACATTATACTGGACTACAATTACCGTCACAGTTCCACTCTGACCATTCCATGCACATGGCTTGTTGTCACTCTCCCTCAGACAGTCTCTTCCTTCAGGAGAAACAGCTTTTAAGGATGATGCAATCTCTGTTGTTAATCAGGTTACCAGATCCCACCCTGATCTGCAGTAATACAGAATTTATCCCACAGTCTGAGATCCAGAATTTTCAGCTGACATAGATCATCATCATTTATCCCAGGACCCCTTTTGTCGTGTCAAGGATTTAAAGCTGTGAGTTTAATTGGTGCACGAATCTCTCAGCCACAAGTCTCATGTTAATCACTAGAACAGAAAATTAAATTAGACCATTAAAATAAGTTGTGTTAAACCACTGGTCAAAGCACTGGCCATTTCTTCCCAGAACCTCTGACCTCCATTGAAAATCTCAGGAAAACATGTTTGTGGGCTTGGGATATTCTTTCCCTCCAGGATCAGGTTTTTCTCCAGCTCTGCCCCAGAACATCCTCAACCTCCATGTCACAGAAGCTTTCCCAGTGGCCAAAAGAGAAGAAAATGCAATTCCCTCCAGACCTCAGCTAATTAGTACCACTCCTGTTGCTGCCTAATGTCCGTTACACTAGCTTGCCCATGTCGCAGAAGTTGAGCACCTGGTCATTGTAATGCACCTGACTCTGACAAAGAGTGTTCAGGGCCCAAACTTGGACTCACATGTGGCAACGTGCTGCACTGTCCTTACACCACCAGTGGTTGCACAGGGTGTCAAGTCCCACAAGCATCCACTCCCTTTATGATGCCTGTCCCAAGGGCAGTACCCAAAATTTCCTCTGTCTGGGATGTGCATCCATCTCCTTATGCTCCCCTTCCCAACAGTCACCTTGGCAACAGCAGAAAGAGTCATATCCAAGGTGAAGGTATGCAGTACGCCCGGGTGTGGCGCGCCGGTAAGAGATTGGCTGGAGAGAGGTGGGGTTCTGGATGCTGCCAGCACAGTGAATTGTGCAGCCACAGCACCCCCAGGCTCCAGCTCAGAGGTTTGGGAAGCCAGGCAGTGTGGTCCCTGCCTCCCCAACCAAATCCTGGGATCTTCAACTCCCACAGCCAAGTACTGCTAGGACACAGGAAGGAGCCCCGCATTACTGGCCGAGGATCCCTGGCTGGGTGCAGGTCAGACATCATGAGCCAGATGGGCCCCCTCCTGCTTGTGCCTCACCTGCTCTATTAGCCCTGGGTCCCGCCGAGGCAACCTAGCAGCGTTTCCATAGTGACAGAGTCCTGCAGGGGCTAGCAGGACCAGGTGCTGCTGCTTCCCCGGGCTCAAGACCAAGTGGCTCTGAGCCTGGCCATGGAGAAGCCACTGAGCTGCTGTGAGCCCGCAATGCCTACCTATGAGACTGAGAAGAAGGCTCCACCACTGGCCAAACTCTGCAGTATGGTGTTTGTGCACTCCTACAGCCTACCCTGAGTCCCTCACACACCCCTGCCTTGATTCCTGCATCCCCACAACCAGCCACCTGCCCTGATCCCACCCCACCCTTCCACCCCCCTCTGACACTTCTTACAGGTCCTGTCATAACACAACCCCACACCCACCCCAGGCTTGTCTTCACATAAAGCGTTATGGCTGTGCTGGTATCGCACTTAAGCAAAGATGCTACAAGTCCAAGAGGACAGCTTCTCCGTCAGCACAGCACTGTCCGCGTGGGCGAGCAGGCCAGTACAGCTACCCTGCACGGCCAGCGTTCCCTGTGCAGACCAGCCCTTGCAGCAGGGGTGGAGAAGCCCCAGACTGCAGCTGGCATCAGGACTGCAGCTAGCCTAGATCCGGCTCCTAAGGCTCGGGTCACCCCTCCCTGGCATCTGGCCTGCGGCAGGCCATGGGGGACAAGCCGCGAGCCTCACAAGCTGGATCAGGCTACTGCCGCTGGGGGAATGGCAGCTCACAGCTCTCTGGAGAGGCTTTTTCCTTTGCTTCTCACGGGCACCTCCCCGACTGCTCTGACTGGCCAGAATCCTGGCCAATCAGAGCACGGGAGGGCAGTGCTTGGGAGAGACAGGGGCAAAGGCCTCTCCAGGGAGTGTTTCTTCCTGCTGCTGTTCCCCGGGGGGGCGGGGGGCGGGGGGAAGCAGTGGCAACACACGGAGTTAAATGCCTCACCCCATCCCAAGTCCACTCCTGCCCAGACCCCCCCTTAGCCTGTTCCTGTGCCCTCCCACCCAGGCCCTCATGCCCACCCTGCTCCTGTACCCCACACCTGCTCCCCAGCAGCCCCTCCCACACACTGGATCCTAACCCCCCATTTTGATCCCACCCTGGGCCCCAAAAAGATATAATCTGGCCTGGGAGAAACCCTAAACCTCAGTCCCTCCCTTTTCCCACCCTTCCTCCCTGCCCGCCCATGGGGCTGTAGTCTGAGGGGAGTGAGGTATCTCAGTCAGGGCCACATCAGTGAGGGTTTGGTGGGTTTTTTGTGTTGGGGAGTTTGTTTCTTTGTTTCTCACTTTTCTGTGGACCCTGACTGATTTTTCTGGGGCCCAGACCCAAAAAAGGTTCCCCACCCATCTCAGACTAAAGCAGCAGTTCCCAACCTTTTTGAGACGGGGACCCATTTTGACAGTTCAGTAAGACTTTGTGACCCAAGGCAATTCAAAACAGGGTGTGGCAGGGTGGGGAAGTTTCTTCCCTGGGAAAAATGCACCCCCTGCGCCCCCCCGCCACCGGCTTAAATACCTTGCAGCCCCAACCCATCCACCACCACGTATCTCACATGACTTTGGTGCACTGCTGCTTCTGCTCCTTCGCTGGGCTACTGCTGCCTCCTCTGCACAGCTATCCCCAGCCCTCCTACTCCCTTTCCCCACCTGCAGGGTGGAAGTTCCCTGCCCTGCTGCACTGAAATGGGACTCATTTTATTGGTTTAATGGCCTGATCCCTCCTGTCAGCTGTTAAACCAATTAAACTGAGCTCCATTTAAGTGTGGCAGGGCAGGGACTGGGAGCCAGAGGAGCGAGCAGTGGTGGGAGCCACAAATGGTTCCTTAAAGAGCCACATGCATCCTGGAGCCACCCAGCCAGCGATCCATAGAAAATCTAATGGCGAACCAAGTTTGGGTTGGGAATCCCTGGACTAAAGCAAAGGTTACTCAGTAGAGAGCTGCTGTTCAGCCTCTGAGAAATTCCATTAGAGCAGACAGCCATTATTTCCACTCAGCTAATGATGCTGCGCAGGGGAGGAGAATAAAAAGGTCATTCCCAAAGCCCAATCATGTGAAGCTGCTCCAAAGAAACAGGGAAGACAATTTTAAAATCTACAATATTTGACAAAAATATTAACCAATTCATTCAATTCTTACAGATGTCTCTACTGCAAAACAAATACCCCACATTCATCATCATTATCATCACCCATCATGGGCTCAGCACCCGTTGGTGTCTGATGCCTCGCTCACTATTTCCTTGCATCTTTCCCTGTCCAGTGCGGAGTGGCTTAGTTTCTGTAGACTAGCTCTGCCCCAGCCTACTGTATTATCTACCCCACATTCCTTCTGAGCAACTTGTATTTTTGAGAATTGTTTTCCAGGCTTTCTCTGATGAAAACAAAAATTATTCCTCCTTCTCACAGACAGAAGCTGCAATGATATTACTGAATCTAAAAGCATTAGAAATCAAAGCCTGAGCATATCTGGCTTCTGTGGGAGAATTTCAATTAAATTCCATCTGAGATTTTTTTCATTTCTTCCCACTTCACAGTTTCCCTCCAATTTTCATTTAAAAAAAAAAAAAGTCAACAATGAAAACGTGCCCTGCTAGGACGATTTACCTCTGTTTTATGAACACTGCAGATTTCTTTTGTTCACTAAGCACATCTTCAGGGGTGCATTTACAATGAAAGTACTTTTTTCTTCATTCTACTGGCATTTGCATCGGTTTCTAATAAGATTGTTTGTTCAGATCTACTCCTAATAGAATCATCTTTTTTTCTTCTTTTATTCCTTCTCCCACTTGCTGTTTTGTCATGTTCATTTCTGGTTCTTTGAATTCAAGTTAGCTTGCCAGGAAAAGAACGTTTACTGACTCTAGTCTCATGTGTCTCTCTCAAACACACACACACACAAACACACATATGCACACGTTAATGCATCATTTAGACTCCTTTTCAAATCGTTTCATTATATCCCACCTCATAAAAATTATATCCAGTAAATCTTTTCTGCGCAAAACTTCTCCCCAAGGTGTTGGTAAGCTAAACATAGCTTGGTTGACACAGCCCTTTTTCCAGTTTGGGACTGCCACAGTTCCTTGAGAGGTAAGGGCCAGGTGTTTAGCACCAATTTGTGTGAAACTGCGACAAGTGTTTGAGGAAGTCTGAGTGATTGGTCTTGAACACAAGAGGCCAGAGAGAGCTTGCACGTCAACTCATCTAGACAACCCTCAGCTTGGAATAAATGCAGAAAAACAGAACAGCCTCCAAGCAAAATGTAGCAGGTGCTTTCAAGGCTCTGAACTTACTAAAGTCAACTTTAAAAAGGGCAAATTCCATCCTACTTACTTAAAAAAAGACAGCACTGTCCTAGGTAGTACAATCTCACTTCCAACACTTTAAAGGGGCCTTCAAAGCAACTCAACTGCCAGCTTTATTTTAAGGGAAATGTTCTAAAATAGATTTAAAACAACAATAAAGTTTCTTAGGAGTCTCTTCTCCCACAACAGTTCGTGTGAACTTCTGTATGAAAATCAGTCTCTTTGGTCATCCCATCTGAAGTAAGCAAGGACTGAAACACAAGGTTCAGTAAGACATGGAGCTTTAATCCAAATGCTTCCAATGCTTATGCCATTCCATAGGGTCCTGTGTTTGAATATGCTAAGCATTTCTTATCATCAAATTTTATGAGAAAATATTTAGCATCTCAAAACCTTTTTCAAGCATTGGCTGATGTTTCATTTGAACAGATGGGGAAACTGAAGAACAGAGAAGTTAAAACAAGCATCTGAAAATGTGGGTGGCCAACATTAACCACATAAATTCATATTTGATGTCAATGGGAGTCGTGGCTATTCAGAGCCTTTTGAAAAGCAGAACACTTATTCGCGTGCTCAGTTTTGGTCCCTTGAGTTTGAAAATTGCATCTTATCTCCCTCACACAAAAACACACAATGACGGACTAACTGAGCCAGGAGTACAATTGAATCCTGTCACTTGCTCCCACCTCTGAACCTCAAAGCTACTCAAGATTCATCTGTAATGAATTAGCTAGATCAGGGACATTGAAGATATTTGTAAACTGAAATGAATAAATAAGAACACAGAAACTTACAACTCTCATGTGCTGTAAGAGTTCCTGATGTAGACCTATCACTGATGCCTGTGTATATGATTTCATCCAGACAAACAATTTTAAATATCATTTGAAAAAAAATGCAAAAAGAGTTGATTGATTCTAGTTGCAACATGAAGCTGACATTTATGAAATGCCACAGGACTGAGTTCTATTTTGTGGCTAAGTAAAGACTGCCAATATTCCTTTGTTTTTTTGCCTCATCATTCCTAAATTTTGTCTATCATTTTGAATGAGTAGGAGTTGTTCCACTCCCCAGTAACCCTGTATCTCTGATTCAACAACAACTGATTTCTGTACAGCAGAGCCATGAGAACTGACTTTCTGCACTCCTACAAAGGAGAGTAGAGCTGTTGAAACACTAGATTATATCTAAAAATGTATTTAGGCCCCAAGACAGCACATGAGTAAAACCTTTCAGTGCTGTGAGGAACTGGTCACTCTACTTCAGAAATATTAAATACACCACTGAACTAGAACACAGAGCCAAACCAAAAACTCCAACATGGGCTACACTTGTTTTTATTTGTGGAAATGAACCATAACACTCAGCTGAATTATATTTCACTTTTCGGATGGGCCTATGCAGTCTAAATCAGGAGATCGGAGTCAAGCATCCTGGATCTATTCTCAGATTTTCTGCTGATTGCATGACCTTGAGCCAGGCACTTCCGACCCATGCACTGCTTCTACAGGAGGTGTCATGGTAATGAGGCAATTTGAAGCAGGCTAATGAGGTACTGATGTGACTATTCAGGACTTCATTAACATAATAGCAGCCTCGCGAATTTCGAAGTACAGAGTTCAAATTGCAGATTGACAGTATAGATGGGGATAGCTTCGAAATAAGCGCCCCACTTCGACATTCCCTTACTGCCACAAAACTAGATTGGGAGGTGGCACATGTAGAAGCAGCCTCTGTTCTTCAGTCTAGCCCTCTGTATTAAAAACATTCCTATTGTCACCTGAGAAATAATAGGTGTGTTTTGAACCTTAATTAATGCATGCAGGAATCTCAGGCGAAACCTTAGGCTTTATTATTGCAGATTTCCTTTACCAGATGTATGCCATGAATCAAAAAATCAGGCATTGGCAATCCCTGAGCACAGAGGCTATGTCTACACTACAAGATGAATTAGAATTTATTAAAATCGATTTTATAATGCCGGTTTTTCTACATTTGATTTTGAGTATCCTCACTTCCCAGAGGCTCCCAAAAAATTCGACATATTGCTTCCACACTGAAATTACCAATCATCGACTACTGCAGCAATGCATTGTGGGAACCTATCCCACAGCTCTCTCAGCCCCACATTCTGAACCAGGAGCCAGGTGCAGCAGTGTTGTCCATTTCCAGGGTCCCCACAGCTTGGGGACCTGGGAAACTGAAAGCACTGCGGCACTGGTTAATTTCCTGGCTTCCTCAAGCCCTGGGACCTGGGAAACTGAAAGAACAACAGCCCTGGTCAGTTTCCCAGCTCCACTAGCAGTGAGGGCCAGGTGCAGCACATTGCTTTGTGGGATACATATGGGACACTTGTGGAAGCTAATAAATTTGATTTTAAAATGTGGCACTTCCACACTGGCCTTTAATCGAACTTCTGAACTGAAGCTTGACACTATACCAGTCGGGTAACTGTGATACTGTAATCTCAATATTAGTGCTCCCAAAATCGAGTCAATGGTATTTACTATGAAGACAGTCATGTAGTAATATTGAGCTCACTGCCTTAAATTTAAATTTATCTCACAGTGTAGACACAGCCTCAGTCTCTCTCCCTCTGTGGAATCTTTACAAATCACTTTTAATTGGCCATTGAAACTGTACATCGGTCCATAGCCTTTTGGCAATGGAGCTCTCTAACTATTCCAATTTCTGAGGTTTGTGAGGGTATCACTCTCACAACCAGATGGTGATAATGAGCTCTGACCTACTGCTGAAGCAGCTGCTAATATTATATATTACTGGGAAATCATTAAAAATGTGTGCCCTTTTTGTAGTGATTTACTATCTTACACATCTCAGTAAAGAAATGTTTGCCCTTAAAATTCACACAGTTTGAAAAAATCAGTGCGTGGTGTACATCTAATTATATCTTCATGTCTGAAAAGGATTCTTTGGCTGTGTCAGTAAGGTATTTTTCAGCAAAATAATAACTGAAGCAAGAGCCAGATTTTGCCTCCACATACACTATGCAACCATGGCAAAAAGGGCATAATTGTGAGCAGAACTGGATCTTAACATTTAAAAATATTCTCAAATGTTGTGCCATTTCATCAAAAATTTACATTAGGATAAAGGTAAAATTCTAGCCCCACTGAATTAATGGAAGTTTTGCCATACACTCTCCAGGGACCAGGGTACAGCCTTCAAGTATACAGTACAAGAAGTGGTGACTCCAGTTCCTCTTTCAATATGTTCCTTTGAACAGGTGAGCTTCTTAGTCACTTCCCATCAGTAAACATTGATTCCCAGTGAATAGATATCCCTGAGCCTTTAGCACCAGCTGTAATGAAGGTAATTTTTCATGCTGAGTCCAAAGGAAACAGAACAAAAAAGCAAAAAATATTTGCTCAGTATTACCCAGGACTACCCTTTACACCATCAGAAGTCAGAACAAATCTGATCAAATCATCCATGTTAGGAATTCCAAGTAGCAAAATGAGAACAAAAGTGGCAGCAGCATTTTGTCATGATGCTGAAATCCTCTAGGTTTCAAAAATACCATAAAGGCCATTTATAAATGTATTCATTTTAAGCACCCTCCCCCCACAAATGGAGACAGACAAAGCTAACTCAGTATTCCCTGTACTTCTCAAAACTTACTACGAGAAATACCTCAAGTTCTATATGTAATGTGCTACCTAACTGTACATAATTAGGTAAGGCAACTGGCAAATTTTTACAACAGCCACTCCAGTAGAATGGCCACTCTGGAATGTTACTGCTGTTCTGAGATACACACCAGTCTCATCCATTCTCACCAAAGTATAGGAAACCTGTCTCAAACCAGGAATCTTTCAGAACAAATGTTTTAAGTCCAATCGCTGTAGGTCACAAAGACTAAGCAAACCAAGTGTCAGACTCCCTGGATTAAGGCAGGATAGCCACTGACAAAAGCCACATGGGCAGATAATATACCAAAAGACAACTATAATGCTGATGGACCCAGGTCTTTGGCAGGTAAGTTGAACCTGGGACCTTAGAGCCTAAAGCCTCTATCACACGAGCTAAAAGCCAACTGGCCCTTAGCTAAGGCTGGAGCAGACATCACTCCCCCAAGAGCACCGTTTCTCAACCAGGGATACGTGTCAGTACATTCTAAAAGTTCATTCAGACAATAACTTCTTTCTACAGCTTCATATGCCTGCTGCTGAAATGTACGTACAATATTTCTATTCCAATTCATTTACTTGTTTCTAAGACGGCAGAAAGTCAGCAAGTTTTCAGTAGTCGTCTTCTGTGATATTTTTGCTTGTTTCTGTGAGTAAGTAGTTTTTAAGTGCAGTGTAACTTGGGTGATGTGAAAAACAGATCTGACTCCTGGAAAGGGGACAGTAATCTGGAAAGGCTGAATGGCACTTGCTTCAAGACCTCAGATTGTTTTAGGACTGTGGTTGTCAACCGGTGGTATGTGTACCCTTAGGGTATGTGAGAGAAATCTCAGCATACTTATAATTTCATTTTTTGAGAAAGGGGTACTTCATTAATAAAAAAAAAAAAAAAGAAGTTGAGAAACAAACACTCTCCTCCTAGTGGTCTCATTGTGGGCTACACAATGATAAGCGACAATTTGTTACCTCATGACATAAGGTACATAGTGTCCAGTACAGCCTAAAAAATCAGATGTGCTGATGCAGCAGCTTCCGCCAGTTGCCTATGGAGCTTCAGCAGAATGAAACCAGTCCACTCCCAAGCAGAAAAGCCAAGGGAGAAAAACAGAAGTAAAGCCATTGCACTCCATGAGGCCTTCCCTGGCATAGGTAAATCATACCCTTAAAAATCAGCAAGCCAACATACATTAATTAGAATTCACACACGCACGCACGCACGCACGCACGCGCGCATAAATGTCAAATAGAAAAGAGACCAAATTCTGCCCTACCACTCTTCAGTGTGATTGCGTGGAATATAAGGCTCTGTCCACCCCAGGAAAGATCACTGTTTCAGCAAGCAGATGTCAAACCATCACAATAACTGAATTTGTACTGACCTGGATTTACTGTATGTTTACACACAGAGAAACAACAAATGGAACTGGGTGAGCTAACTGTGGGTATCCACAGGTTGGAGCAAGAAACTTATGTGATCACAGGTGCGCCCTACAATGGAGAATCCACTGACACATTAGAGCCAAATGCTTTGGCATGTAAAGATAGGTTCCAGTTGAGCTTTGAAAATAGCTGGAGAGTTACAGGACAACTGTTCCAGATACAGATTACTACTATGGCCCCTTTTCATCTCAAGAGACAGTGGTTAGCAGTGGCACTGTGGATCTATGGGCAGTGTTTAAGTCTGCAGCTTCTCTCGTGTCTTATCTGTCCAATATTGGATTTGCATGGTTAACTGCAATAACCGCATGTCAGTCTATTTCCGAATTCTTGAGTCTGAGAGTTTTTCCCTCTAAAACAAAGTTCTTTGGCGTGGCTTGCACATATACTATCAGAGGATGATGTGCCCTGTCTAAGCAATTGTTGCCAGGTATTTCGGTCTGATGATGTAGATTCCCAGGATTTTGGATCAATGCTGAATTTTTTCATGGCGGTTTTGCACGTATCCCTGAATATTAGCTTTGGTCTTCCTCTTCTTCTCAACCCACATGACAGTTCACTGAAGAGGATTTTTTCGGGAAGACGTTTGTCACCCATTCTTCTCACATCACCAAGCCATCGTAGTCTTCTGCTGTTGAGGATCGCTATACGGCCAGGTAGGCCAGATCTTGACAGAACATCTGCATTCGAAACTTTACCTTGCCAGCTGATATTCATAATTCTGAGGAGGCAGTGAAGATGGAAGCCATTCAATTTTTTCTCATGGTTCGAGAATGTAGTCCATGCCTCAGAACCATATTGCAGGATATTCAATTCACATGCCTAGTAGATTAGTATCTTTGTTTTCACTGTCAGTTTAGGATTGTTCCATGCTCATTTTGTAAGTCTGCCAAAAATAGTAGCTGCCTTCCTGATTCTAATGTTCAGTTCTTTGTCCATGGATAGGTTTGTGGTGACAGTAGATCCAAGGTAACAGAACTGTTGAACCACATCTAATGGGCTGTTATCAGAATGATATTGGGTTACTGAGGTATATCTTGAGGGAATACACCAGTTTTATTCATGCTTATGTCAAGGGAAAACAACTTGCAGGCTCTGGATAGAGAATGTATCACTGACTGTAGCAATGCCTTCATCATGAATGATGAGAGATGCATCATCTGCTAAGAGGAGTTCCCTGATGAGAACTTTTTTGACCTTAGTTTTGGTCTTGAGTCTTCCCAGGTTGTACTGAGAGCCATCTAATCTTGTGTGGAGAAAGACATCGCTGCTTGAATTTTGAAATACGTAATTTAGTAGAACTGAGAAGAATATGCTGAAGAGGGTAGGAGCAAGAACACGCTCTTGTTTGACTCTGCTGTTCATTGCAAATGGTTCCGATGTCGGTCCATGAAAGCTCACCTAATATATTATTTTGTTAGTCTTTAAAGTGGTACTTGACTGCTTTTTCATTTTCATGGATTAAACAGAGACTGGGAGCGGCTCGCAGCTTACAAAGGCAGTTTCTCTGCTCTGGGTGCTAACAGATCCCCATTAGACTCTGACAAAGGCTCACATCCCCCTGTCTGATCTGACTTGTTTTTTCCTCTTTTGACAAGTACTGTTTGATACTGGGTCATTTCCACCTTGCTGAATAGACCTTGTCAGCTCTGGCCCTCCCTCTTACTGGGACCCCACTCTTTAAATACCCCTCTGAAACCACCTCCCCACTCATGCATCTGATGAAGTGGGTCTTTGCCCACAAAAGCTTATGCTCCAAAATATCTGTTAGTCTATAATGCCACAAGACTTCTTGTTGTTCTCAAGGGTGGGAAAGATTTTCAGGGCCTTTCTGCCGCACTGGGGGAGTACTTCATCTGGCCCTGCACTGAACTGCCTCCTCCTCCCGATCCAGCAAGGACTCAGGGGGCTAGCTGCTGCCTGGGGGAAGTCTCCGCCAACAGCTGAGATGTTTGGGGTGTTGCTGGCATCTCCCGTGTCAGCAATTTCTGTGTCGGGAAGAGGGAAGACAAAAATGTTTTTTCCTAGCCTTTTCTATCCTTTTTCTTCTAACTCTGCAGCCCTTCATACAGGGAAGAGTGGGTGGAGGGCCAGTTGAGAAAACAGACTGTGCACAGATGCTGTATAATGAAGTGGGAAGCCAAATACCCGCCCTTCAGCAACTCTCTTTTTCAAAAAACCTTACTATCAACTCTTTTTTCATGCTTTTCATTGTCCCTGTATTATTTTCAGGAATTAGATGCAACCAAGGGAGCGGGGACAGTCAGTTGATGGCCAGTTGAAAAGACACACTCTTGCTGATTTTTATAAAATCCTTGATAATTCAGCTACAGAAGAAAGATTTCTGTAAACTTTTCCACCATCTTTGTTGATACCCTACTTTTTCTTCCTTCTGACTGGAAAAAAGGACATTTGCTTAACACGGGAGGAGAATGAGGGCAATGCAATGTGGAAAGATGATGTCAAACACTAGCGAACACACCCAGAACGCTAAAGGGATGAGGGAACTGTGGGACTGGGTCCCACAATGCACTGCTGCAGCAATTGATGTTTGCCAGTTGAGTGTGGCAGCAAAAAGTCCACTTTGTGGAGAATCTGTGGGGAGGGGAGGATACTCAAATTTGTATTTATAAAATCCAGGCCACGTCTATACGTGCACGCTACTTCGAAGTAGCGGTGCCAACTTCAAAATAGCACCCGTCACGGCTACACGTGTTGGGCACTATTTCGAAGTTGAAATCGACGTTAGGCAGCGAGACGTCGAAGTCGCTAACCCCATGAGGGGATGGGAATAGCGCCCTACTTCGAAGTTGAACGTCAAAGTAGGGCATGTGTAGACGATCTGCGTCCCGCAACATCGAAATAGTGGGGTCTGCCATGGCGGCCATCACCTGAGGGGTTGAGAGATGCTCTCTCTCCAGCCCCTGTGGGGCTCTATGGTCATCGTGTGCAGCAGCCCTTAGCCCAGGGCTTCTGGCTGCTGCTGCGTCAGCTGGGGATCCATGCTGCATGCACAGGGTCTGCAACCAGTTGTCGGCTCTGTGGATCTTGTATTGTTTAGTGCAAGTGTGTCTGGGAGGGGCCCTTTAAGGGAGAGGCTTGCTGTTGAGTCCGCCCTGTGACCTTGTCTGTAGCTGTTCCTGGCACCCTTATTTCGATGTGTGCTACTTTGGCGTGGACGTTCCCTCGCAGCGCCTATTTCATTGTGGTGCTGCCCAATGTCGAAGTTGAACGTCGACGTTGCCAGCCCTGGAGGACGTGTAGACGTTATTCATCGAAATAGACTATTTCGATGTTGCTACATTGAAATAATCTATTTCGATGTAGCGTGAATGTGTAGATGTAGCCCCAGTGTTACAAAACCAATATCAAAGATTTGAATTTCTCTCATAGTGTAGCTGTAGCCTTTGTGAAACTGCAGCATTCAGAAGAAAAAGTCTGAGTAGGCTTCAGAATATCCAAATGAAATTTGGTGATTAACACTGAGTTGCATTAGGCACTGGGGTGTTTTAAGACAATTAAAAGCACGAACTTTTCTCTCAGGAGAATCAAAATAATTAAAAGACCACTAGCATCATTATGTGGTACGGCGTATAATTATAAAGATGGAGTTTCCTTCCATTAAAACACATGACTGTCTGAGTATATACTTTCTAACAATAATATACACTATATTAGAGTGTCACGTTCTATATGCAACACTAAATACACTTCAGCCTTTTCTGCAAAACAAACTAAGATACTAAATAACATTCTATCAAGCAAATTGAGCTATAAGCCATTTTCTTGATGGTTTATACTTGGTCTGCCAGGGCACATTCAAACAGGCATTAATTATCTCATTACTATGTCAAAACAATTACACACACAGTACTGCAATGATCAATCAATGCGTTATACAGCAGAGTTTTAAGGAACCTTGGACTAACTAAGTAAAAGCATATATCATAATCTTTGCCCATTTTAGCGTATTTTAACCAGTACTAACGCTAGCATTGGGAAAACGCATTATTAATAGATATTATTATACAAAGGGATGCGAATGTATGGATGAAAGGAGAAAGCGAAAGTGCAGTACAGCAGTAGGAAAAACCAGGATGGAGTGGAGGCGTGTGAGACACAATGAGACAGAGAGTGAGAGACTGGGTAGCTGAAGGCTCGCAGTAAGTTAAGAAGGGTGCAGAAAAGAGAAGTCAACAGCATCACAACAAACGAGAAAAAAAAAAGCAGTCTTGAAGTCTCTCCCCTGCTCTGCCCCTGTTCCGAAGACCTGCCCTCTGCTCACTCCATCCCCTCTCCATCATTCACTCTCCCCAACCCCAGAGGTCAATCTTCAGTGTTCCATTTAGCGCATCCAGTAAGGATGCACTAAATCAAATGTTGAGGTTGGTCCTATCGATTCCAGTACCCTGAAGTCACATTTCTCCTGGTGACCTCCTGCTGTGGGGATGGTGACAAAGTTCAAATCAATGTACGTTGACTCCAGATAGGCAATTAACATAGCCGGAGGTGTCTATCTTAAATTGAACTTATTCCCTGGTGTGGAGCTGGTCTCTAATATTTTCTAAAAATGCAACTGCAGGCACAGTGCTTGTTTGAATCAGTGATGTTAACCTTCAAATCCTATGAGGGCTTTTAGCACCATAACTTTATTTCTCAGGCTTCTAGACTAAAGCCTTGTTCACCTGATGTTGTATTTTCTCCTAATGAGTCTAATATGGATATTACAATTTTTACAGCTGTGAACACCGCTCACCACCAAAACACAAAACCTGCCTAATAGGCCAAGTCCCCTATATGTGCCAGTTGTCGAGGGAGGTCTATTTATCCAGATAATATGGGACAGAGAATAAATTTAAATCTATT
Organism: Carettochelys insculpta; assembly: GCF_033958435.1. Classification (NCBI taxonomy): domain Eukaryota; kingdom Metazoa; phylum Chordata; order Testudines; family Carettochelyidae; genus Carettochelys; species Carettochelys insculpta. Next base: position 15,614,795 of record NC_134144.1, read on the forward strand.
ATCATTCACTGAACACCTAATGAGAAAATTGCAGCCTGGGGTAATAAATGGCAACCTGTTATTACAGATGAAGAAAGCTGGGCTTGTTCTTTAATGCTGTTTCATTTGCTTTGGCCCTGATATAGAGGACGTGCACACTATTTAGATATGAAATGAGGATTTGTAAGCTTTGCCAGCACATAAATGTCATGCTTATCCCACTTATTAAAATACAGTGCCATAGAGGGCAGGCTTCTTTCCCCATTGAAATCAGGGGAATTTTTGCTATTGCTTTTATTGGTAGCAGAATCAAACTCAAAATCTTCTTTCAGGCAAAAAAAAAGATGAAGAATGGAATGCCCCACCATTTTGCTCTAAAAACTGTGTGTCCGTTCAAAAAGATGAAACACACTCTCTCTACCATAGCCTGGGACCAAAATAGCTACAACTTTGGAACCAACTGCAAAAACTTTGGGAAAGACAGCTGTTAGTATGGAATCACAGCCATTGCTCCAAAGTTAGGGTTCCAGCCAGGTCTCGTTTTGAGTCGTATTATTTCAGCCCCTTATATAACCTTATGCTATTGAGTATCAGAGGGGCAGTCATGTTAGTCTGTATCTGGAAAAAGAACAAAAAGTCTGTGGCACCTTACAGACTAACAGATTTATGGGTGCATCAGCTTTCATGGGCAAAGACACTCTTCGCCAATTTCCACTCCACGCATCTGGCAAAGTGGGTCTTTGTTCACAAAAGCTTATGCACCCATAAATCTGTTAGCCTAAACGGTGCCACAGAACTTCTAATTGTTTTATGCAATTGAGTACTCAAAGCTACCAAGACTCAAAAAGATAACATGAAAGTGATCCAGTCTTCCATTCGGTATGGAAACCAAAACCTCATTTCATGCCACTGCATCATCATACCTGAATGCAAGATAAAGTCTCAGTCTTGGAAACACATGACAACACAAGAGGCCATTCATCCCCTAAAGTAAAGGAGGGAATTTAGTCACATCAGGCTTCCAAATTCACTTCGTACGTTTTTTTGAGGTGGGGAGGTTACTCTTTATCTCACTATATAAGATGCAAGTGTGTATGTATATATATGTATATATATACACACACACACACACACACACACACACACACACACACACACACACACACACACAGTTGCACCAACTGGGATCTACTCCAGCACTCTTTATTAAAGAATCTGATCATTTTTAGACTCAGTTTTTTGCTATTAATACATGACGACCCAGACACTGTACAATTGTTACAATTCATTATAAGCACCAAACATATAAATTAACGAATATCCATAATTCATCATAGTACAACAAAGTGCAAGTTCTGACATTTCAATTAAGCTGTAAGAACTTAAAGTATTTTATTTATTTCACTGTGCCTGGTTTAAATTCTCATTTCCCCCATTATCTTAAATAAAGGAAAGGCACATTCTCATGGTCATGTTAAAGGCTCAAGCACCGGAGACATCAAAACGGGGAGAATACAATGCATACCTCCCCCGCCAGCTGAGAAATAAATAGTGTAAGCACAGAAGTCAAGTGAAAGAAAGAATCTCCTGACAGAGGATCACAGAGACTGAGGCATTAGTTTTTCCTCTTTGAAATGCTAGGTCAAAAATCTGCTAGCTGTCAGAGAGCAAGGAATACAGTGATTTGATCCCATTTGCAAGTCTCACAATTAGTACACAAATTTATTCATGATTTGTTTGTACTCAAGGCCATCCCCAAACAGCAACATACAGAATGTAAGTGGAACAGGAATGAAGAGCATTTGCAGATTTGTGAAGAGATGCTTCACAAATCCCTTGATTTCTCTTCTTCTCTTAAAAGGAGAGCACAAATTCATAGTATTGTGATAAAAAATAAAACAAATAAATAAGTTCCTTGATTAATACCTCTAGTATTATCTCTAGCTGGGACAGAAAGGATCACATCAGCAAACAGAGAGTTTTACAATGAAAGATTTTAAAGGCACGAAAACCAAGAAGCCCCCAATGTAACAGGGATATGCCCTGGCACCAAGGAGGAATATACTGCCACAATGGGCCAAAGCCTGAAATTTTGTCCCTGGATGCTCTCTCTTCCTTTCTCTATGGCCAGCAGAACCTGCAGTGCTCCAGAGGCCACCTCCTGTTGCTAAGTTAGGACTATTTAAGGAGAAATATTGATAAGCTGCCAAGAGAGGCACTGTTAGTCTGCCACAAAATGCTGCCAGAGCTGTAGGGCTTTAATGGAGTAAAAAAGTTAACCCTTTGCACAAGTAGAGTTATTTCCTCAGACCCACATCAATGAAGGTTACTTTTATTTTACCCAGAGGGTTTAAATCCTACTAGTCCTTCATATCCTGTGATTTCTTTTTTTTTTAATGCAAAGTCACAAAACCCTAAGAAAAGAGCAATTTTTGTAACATGTAACAGTTTATCAAGAAAAAACAATAGCATAAAAACAGGCTGAAGCTGTTGTAATACGCAAGGGGAACATGACAACAGACACAGGAAAACATCTGTAAGCAAACAGGGATGGAAAAGCATGGGCAAGCACCCACAGAAGTAATTACAGTACAGCTCCCATTCCCAAAGGGGAGGAAACTGCCAGGTGGAGTCACTGATGGATTTTCTTAATAAGTGCATCTTAAAAACTTTCCAAAGCTGCCCACCTTCACCCTTTCCCCATCCCATGGGCCTCACCCACTTCCAGCTCCCCCTCCACAAAAGCATTCGCAATCATTTCCCTGTCTCCTATCAGCTTTGCACCCACACCCACTGTATTTTCAACAGCAGACCATCAGCTACAGGCTTTCCCTGCACCTTCTCCCTACACTCACATGCAACCTCCCCATTGCCTGAGGACCTTTGTAACTGCAGCCTTCCCCAATGGTCCGAGAAGCCTTCTCCAGAAAAATTCCTGTGTAGTTCAAGAACTCTATCAGATGAACTAATTTCAGCTTCCATGACTTATGCTAGCCTGAGATGAAAATGCAAGGAAGACCTAGAATATAAAGAAATGGCAGTAGCTTTCTGCAGGATGAGGTTATTACACTCACTCCTTCGGCAATGAACCCCCTGCATCCAAAAGATGCGTTTCTAACTCACAGAAATTGAATTGCAGCTGCTAGGACTGAAAACATCTGTTTCTTTGGCACAATGCATACAAATTTAATTAACAAAACATATGCACTGTAGACTTGAACATTCTGCCCCAGTTTGCACTGTGGAATGAAATGCCTGTACGCTGTATGATAACAGGTGGATTAGAGAAGCAGAAAGCACTATCAGCCAACTGACTCAAATAACCAAATACCATTAATCACTGACATGCATTCTGCCTCCACATACTTCCCATTGAACTTTCCTGAGCCTTTTATTGCTCAGTTCATTGTAAACAGAGCTTGGTTCCAGAATCTAAGGGCTTGTTGGTACCACACTAGCAAAATACACCAGAGGGAGGTGGTTTGTAAAGTGAGCTATGCTCCAACTGCAATGCATAGGTCCTGCAGTTATACACATGCACTAGGTTCCTTTAAGTGTTGGAGTACAACACATCAGAGTACTGTAGTGATCACTTCCTTCTGGCGCACATTGTGTAGACAAGCCCTAAAAACTTCTCCTTGCACAGCTGCAGTTTATAAATTATCATATTGACTAGTGTGAATATTTACACACACACACACGCGCGCGCACACACACACACACCATGTTTACTTCCCTTAATTATGCTCAGGAGCTTGGGTTCAGATCCTCAAAAAGTAGTAAGATACCCACCTCCCACTGATCAGGAGTGGGAGTAGGAGTTGGTTGCCAAAATACCTTTAAGTATTGGGGCTGTGGTGCATTATACATTAACAAGTGCTGCTAATTTTAATTTTTGTCCAACAAGGGAGTGTAACCGATGACTTTGACACAGTCACTGCATTTCTGTGTCACACACTGAGGCGGCTTTAGAATTCTGCACTACAAGAGAAAAACATTTTAGAGGCTTTTTTAATTTTTAGCACACATGTGGCAAAGCTTTTGACAACAATTGGTCACTGGAGAAGAGCTTTTTGCTTGTTTGTCAATATTGCCCTTTAGGTGAAGCTGTATTTTCAGGGTGTTTCACTTAGTCCCCCAGTGATGAGTACCAGAAAGTAGCCAGTCTTCCTTACTGAACTGCACGAAGTGCAGGGCTGGGTCAGACGAGACAAGTTTGTCAGAGTACTGGAAAATTTGTATTTGAATGGATGGCTGAGTCCTTTCTGTGCACTCAGATATCATCTATCCTTTGGGTTGATTCCAACCACATTTGATGTCCCAACTTCTAGCGGCAGAGTGAAATGTTAATAATTACATATTTGTACATAGATCCAACAGCACAAGTAAGAGGCTCTTAGCTCTCAAAATCAGTGGTGTCCAACACGAATTAAAGGATCACCAGAGCCCTCCGCTCCCCCCGCTCCAAATAAATGCCCCCTCCTCCAAACGGCCAGCAACTCACCAGAGCTGTACCGGGCCCCAGGGCTGGAGCCGAGCTGGGGCCACAGAAGCCCTGAAGTTCCAGGCCAGAAATGCCACCGTTGCTGCCACGTGCTTGTCCGACCAAGTGGTGGGGTATGTGTGTGGAGCAGGTGGAAGGCTCTAAGGAGCCGCTTTTCACCACACCACAATGTCCAGTTCACCACATGTGGTGAGTGACAAGCATATAGGACACCGGGGTCTAAATAAAAGCCTTGGCTTCACAAAGCCTTCATAGTAAGGGTCAGCAACCCCAAGAGTGGCACATGAGCTGATTTTTATCTGCAAACAAGGTGAGAGCTCAGCTCCGCCCCTCCTCCCCCATGCAGATGGAAGCTTGCTCAAAGCCATGTCACCCACAGATTAACATAAGACCAGCTAATGCTACCAACCACCACCTAAACGGTAAAGCTCTGCATCTTCATGTATTTATTAATGAAGCTGTTGTAAGTAGGACTATTAGTGTCTTTAAAAAGTATCACCGGCACTTGGACTGTACGCAGAGGTCAAAAGGTCAAATTTCAGCACTCTGCCTCAGATTACATCTCACACAGCCCACTTCCTCTCCCACTTGCAAGTTCATAACATCTGTGTGGCAATATCGGCAACTGCGTACAAGGAAGAGTAATGTTCAGGAAAGCACTACGTGTAGTTTTAGCTGTCTGTTGCACTAGAGCAGCTGGAAACAAGGGGAAGGGCCAGCACCAAGAGATCCCTGGTGTTTCACACCCTACGCTTTGGGATTCACTGATGCTGGAAATACAGATCTCCAACACGAGAAAACCTGGAAGCGGTCGGCTTGTTTACTTTTAAGGGGATGAGAATAAAGTACCACTTTAAACAAAATACTCTTATTAAAACCTAGTATCAACTTCCACTGAAGACCCATACTGATCCTCCCCCTCAGAATGTATGTTGTTTTCATTATTTTTATGAATTCCTACTACACAGGAGTCTGAACCCAAACATCCCAAAATCAGGGGATTATTCAGATTTGGAGGCAAATCCAAACTGTAGCAGAGGTTCATTTCTAACTACTGCAGTGCTGTATGTGTGCATAGTCCTCACAGACAATCTGAAAAGGGGACCTCCAGGAGAAGTCTACTAAGATCGCAAAATTTTTCTATGGTGTAAGTCAACTAAAGCCAGTGGAGTCACACAACAGATTAATTTCCCTGGATGTGATACTCCTTATCCTTTTAAAGCCTGCCCTTCTCTGTAGCTTTTGGACATCGTGATTTTGACCAAGGCTGGAGAAAAGAGGGATATGCATTAGAAAGTCTTGTGCTTTGGAGTTTGTTTCCTTTATTCAAATAAACGTGTTACATTTTCAGGGAAGGCATCCCAATCGTGTGCACCAAGTCTTTTTGGAGTGCAGCATCTACAGCCAATGTTGTGTAAATTCAGCAATCTTACTGTGATCATGTGAGAGTTTCAAAGAATTTTAAGGAAGTTATGCACTCAAACCTCAATGAATCTCAGTGAGAGCTGGGTACCATCCAGAAGCTCCTTAGAAAATCTCTGCCTTGAAATACAGGAGGGGTTTATTTGGTTGTTTCCCATTTGTATGTGTATTTTGCAGTGCGGAGGAATTTTAACACTCAGATACCTTCAAATTAGTATCACATGGACTTCAATCCAGCACAAAATTGGAAGTTACCAGGGCAGCAGTCATGAAGAAGCACATGGCATGCTTTACCCTTATTCACAAAAGTTAAAATTGCTAAAATGAAGCAGCTCAGAAAAAAAACTAATTTGAAATAACACTAATGATAATAAATATTGAACAAAATGTTTTATTCATATTGTGTTTAAAAAACTATTATATTTTATTGAAAAATGCCTTTAGCATCATATCAGAGACTGTTTGAATGCAGCCAGTAATGGAACAGAGGGGTCTGTATCTCACCATCTATTTCAGGATTTTAATCCCAGAAAAGCATATACCAAACAAATTCAATAGCAATAGACAAGTGGATTAATTGCTCTGTGCCTCAGTTTACCCAGCAGGAAGAGGAGTCTGAGACTGTTTACCTTTAAGGCACAGTTTCCTGGGGGAGTGGGGATGTACGCTTCTAGTAGGTGTTACAAGAAAACTGGTCCCATCCAGGTGCGTGCTGTTTCTAAGGTTCAGATCCAACACCATATTTACTCTTGTGCTTAACATTTTAGTTCAGTGGGTCTACTGAGTAAGCAGAGTGTAAGTACTTTGCCAGATTAGACACTACACTTCAAGAAGGAGTTCCTCGGCCTTGCTTTAGTCCCTTTGTACAGGGCAAAAGGAGCAGAGGAGCATAAAGGGGCCCGAAAATTCCCACTTCCAAACAGGAAGAATTGTGCCTGGGGCAGGACTCAGCATGACAGGGCCCTGTTGGGGGCATGGCCACAGAATACAGTGTTGTTGCCCAGAGGGCAGCTCTTGAAGGTGACGCAGCCTAGAGAGGCTTCTGGGGCTGACTAAATCACACTTGTTCATCCAGTAGACGAGATTAGGTTCATACTGAAATGGTGCAAAGGCAGCTGGAAGGTACAAATTACAGCACCTGGTTGGATGGGGAGTTCAGAACTGCACCTCTTAGGTCCTACTGGCTATCTTGGAAAAGGCATTTAAGGGCTATCCTGTAGTTCTCACCCAACACTCTTTGGGAGTTGTGCCTGAGTAAGAAGTGCAAGGCTGGGATCTTCAACTGGCGTCTAATGAATTAAAAGTCTCTTTAGCTTTTCTTGTGGTGAAATAACTAGTGCTAGGCACGTTTCTGCTACATGTCAACAAAGCACCAACTGGTAGAGTACAGGTCTGTAAAGACCAATCTGCCTCTTCAAGATGTTGAATGTTTACTGAGGCTTGAACTTCAATGCCTGGAGTAGCAGGCTGTAAAAACACGTCAGCAGAATTTGTGCTGGAATTGCTATGGATAAAAATAGCACAACAGTTAGGTATTTCCAATCTTCCTTATAAAATAACAACCCAACGCAAAGACTCTGCTATTAGCATTTCAAAAATAGGTGGAAAATGACAGGGAGCTTTAAAAAAATATTATTGTGTTGTCTCCTTGCACCTTGTGCTAATAGCCTTTCTTTTTAATTAAAAAGAGTCAATTCAAAAGCCCAAGGCATCTGCCTCTGCTTAGTTCGTTTAAATTGTATAATCAAATGAGGTGAGCCCTGATCCATTTCTCACCTATAGTATTTATAAATTCAAGAATTAAACTGCCCGAGGAATCACTCAAACTGTGTGTCTGGGTAAATAACACCCACTGTCTGAGCCCGAAGCATCATCTGGACAAAGAAACGTGTCTTCTGGAGATATAACAGCTTGTGAGTTAAAAACTGAATCAGCAACAGGCAATTATGTGTCCCAAGATATGTCCACACAGAGATATACAAACCATGGAGGGCCAGGGTCAACTGATGCAGGCTCAGGGGGCTCAGACACACAGGACCAAAGAACTGCTGTGCCCACATTCAGATGCAAGCTGAAACTCAAGCTCTAGGACACGCAAGGATGGAAGATGTTAGAATCAGGGCTCCAGCCCAAGCCTGAATGTCTGCACAGAAATTATTAGTCCAGCAACCTGAGCCTCACAGGGCCAAGTCAGCCGATTCAGGCCTGCGGCAGCCATGCCACAGGTCTTTGACCCCAGTAGACGTACCCACAAAGAATTTCTCCTTAACTCACTTCACTGAGGTAAATATTAAAAATGTGTAAATTGAAGTATAAAGAAATTAACCCATTTGCCCAAAGTCACTTGGCATTTTGTTACTGCTAGCAAATTCACGTGGTATCCACTCACATAGCTAAAGTGATGGTTGGCAGTACTGAAAAAAAAGCAAAAAACCACAGACAGATCTGAGACAGAGACAGAGCATAAAAAGTAGACATACAGACACACCAAGAAAGTGCCTTACGGTTGCATAGGCAAACTGAATTCAAGCCTTTTCTAACAGTAGAGTTTTGCAACCTCAATGTTCTTTCCATTTGGTTTGTTGTACGTAACACACACACAGGGCGGGTCGACCTACACGTTTACAGCTCAGTGAGTTTTGTGTAAATGCAGAGCACTCCTGCATGCCAGGCACTAACCCAGCTACTGCACAATAAATGTTCCCTAGTGCCACACTGCAATGTACAAGCAGGCTCACAGACCAGGAGAAGGGGGTAATTGCCCCAGGACCTGGTGATACAAAAAGGCCCAGACCTCCTGGCCGCCACTGCCGCTAATGTAGCAGCACCCAGATCCCTGGACTCTTTAAATTGCTGGCAGAATGCAGTGTCACACCAGGCACTGTGGGCAGCACTGAAGCTTGAGGGGGAAGCTGAGCCATCCCATCCAGAAGATGAACTGGGGGTCCGCCCCAGGCGCTATGCTTTTGGGGATTCCACAGCAGCTGCCCCAAGAGACAGGAGAGATCGGAGTGACCTGGGACCAAGGACCAGGAGCAGTGGAGGCAGCAGAGGTCACCTCCTCTCCCCACCACAGTCACTATGCAGACAGCAGCAGTGGTAACCTGCTCTGCTTTACTCTGCTTTGCCACGCTGTCCTCCACGCCTGCTGCGCCTCGCTTCTCTGCAGTGGAGAGAAGCAGAGTGTCCCTCTGGTTCCCGCAGCTTGCAGAGGAGCAAGGGACAGCAGGCCAGGAGAGCGCTGCAGTGCGGCAGGAAGGAGCAGGCTGCCCCTCCTGTTGCTTGTGTGGTGATTGCAGGGGGGAACGCCTGCCTCGCACCCAGCCTTCAGCCCCCAGATCCCCCAGGCCCTGCTGCCTGGGAAAGGGAGTAAAGGGCCAGGGCGGGGCTGGGCAGGGCCTGTGGCATGAGGGGGATTGCCTCAGGCCCTTCACCTGGGGCACTGGTGGGGGGTTGCCCCAGACCATGCTCCCCTCGCAGGACAGCCCTAGAGGGCAGAGAGCACCCCATGGTCCAGGTGGCCCTGAGGGCTGGCTGCCCTGCCCACTGCTCTGCCTGAGGCCCCCTCTTCCAGGCATGCAGAGTAGACCTGCCTGCCTTACCCAGGGGCCCAGCAAGGCTTTCAGCCGCACTCTGCGCACTAGGAAACATTTAGCACACTATGCGCGCTGGCACAGGTACGCCCATAGTCATCTTTTTCAGCTCTTCCCAGTAAGCACATTTCTTCTTATCTTCACGCTACCTTTACAAGTAGCCAGCCTAGCCCTAGGGCTTCGTCAATACTGCTAATTCAGTTAATGCAGAGAGACTCTATTAGCTATGATGTACACAGCCTAGCTAAAACAGGTGCATAAATCCAAAAAAGACTTTATGACAGAGCTGATAACGAGAGCAGTTTTCAGGAGAAAGCCTTGATAAATGACTGTGGAAGCCAAAAATTAGATGCTTGAAATGACACACTGGGGATATATTTGACACAACACCAAAAAAAGCTTCTGAGGAATTCTAAATATAAGGCTCTTTAAAAAGTAATTACATCAATTTTAATCTGTCTGGCTGATTTCTGCATTGTAACGTCACAGATTACACACTATACCTGGCTATCTAAATAAGGGATTCATGTCAAGATCCATTTTTATTTGTGAGCATTTTAATATTCATTTATTGGTTTTAAACATTCCATGTCATGACATTGTCCTAGAGCAATGTTCTTCTTCAAAGAGGTTACAGGCAAAAAGAAATCAGAGGGCTAGATGAGTTAGTCTGTATCTTTGAAACCAACAAAGAAGTCCTGTGGCACCTTATGGACTAACAGATATTTTGGAGCATAAGCTTTCGTGGGCAAAGACCCATATCTGATAAAATTCTTGTTGGTTTAGGCAGAAAGAAGTTTCAAAGATTTGCAAGTATTTTTAGACACACATTTTTATGAGCTTTCTATGCCACAGATGCCTTTTAGCCTAATGTTTCTAAAACTGATGCAGTGTGGGATGCGTGGAAAAAAAATAAATTTCCTTTTCTCGCAGCATAGCAGGCTAAATAATTTAGCAACACTCAGTGCTTGTGTAGGACTCTTCATGATCAAAGAATAACAGAATTGTAGGAATTGAAGGGCTCTTGAATGGTCATCTAGTCCAGTTCCCTGCACTGATGGCAGGAGCTTTACCTAGACCAACATTTCTCAAAGTGAGGTCCGCAGCCCAGTACCGGTCCGTGGAAAAAAAAATACCAGTCCTTAGAAAATATACAAATTATTGCTTTGTACTATTATTATTGTGAATAAATAATAAACAGTGAAAATTTATTCATTTTGCATTTTTATATGCATTTATATTTTTGGGCCACAAAAAAAGGTTCTGAAAAAAACCAGGTGCCAACTATATAAAGTTTGTGAAACACTGATCTAGACCATAGAAGTTAAAGATTACCACACTAATCTACACTAGCTTCTACTGGCAAGATTTCTTGGGACTGTCCAGTTTACACCAGTTAGCAGAATAAAATAAGTCATACTGGCAAAGGCAGTTTGTTGCTGGTCTGCATCGGGGTAGGCAAGAAGCGTCCAGCAGGCTGGACTTGGTTCATCAGGGTTAGCCCCTGGCAGGTCACCAGAGGCTTTATCTGCACATCTCCAGGTATGGCCACTCGCAGCTCTCGTTGGTTGTAGTTCACTGTTCTTGGCCAGTGGGAGCTGCGGGAAGCAACCCGGATTGGGACACTGCTTCCCATAACTGGCTGCTAATGATGATCCACAGCCAGTGGGAGCTGTAAGCAGCTGTACCTGCAGATATGCAGGTAAATAAATCATCTGGCAGCCCACCCGGGGCTGACCCAGGTGAACTGTGGCTGGTGCTCAGGTTGATTATTGTTCAACCCTGGTCTAGACTCTGGCTTTTGCCAGTATTGTAGCCAATGATTTTAACTGGTTATTTGTTTATTGCACGATGTTGTGATTAATTAACATGTCATGTAAAAGACAATCATTGCATGTTAAACAGAACTAACTTTAGAATTATAGTATTTAGAAGGAATAAGCATGTATTAGACATCTAAGGAGGGAAGGAAGATCTATAGGCTGACCACCTGCAAGATTTTATTTTAGATGTTTTAGGTCTTGGAGCAAATAAATACTGGAATAAAGAAGCAACCAAAAAACCTGTAAGACCTAAGATTATGGCAAAAGAGATACCAAGGGGGTAATATTGCAAAAAAAATTAGCCAGAAGATGGATTTTAAAACCATAAAAATTCTAGAGAGGCACCTCTGTCTCTAACATGTATTTTAACCAAAGGCTACGGCAGTGGCCACATGTGGCTTATAGAGGTTCTGTGTGTGGTCCATGAGCTATTTTGTTTACTGCCGCCCATGCTCAGGGTTACCAGACTCTGCTGGCTTCTATCTACATGGTTGTGCATTCCCCCCCCCCACTGGCATTGTTAATCATAGAATCATAGAATCACAGAATAGTAGGACTGAAAAGGACCTCGAGAGGCCATCAAGTCCAGCCCCCTGCCCCCACGGCAGGACCAAGCACTTTCTAGACCATCCCTGAAAGCCATCTATGTAACCTCTTCTTAAATACCTCCAGTGATGGAGATTCTACCACCTCCCTTGGCAATTCGTTCCAGTGTATGATCACCCTGACAGTAAGGAACTTTTTCCTAATGTCCAACCTGAACCTCCCCTGATGCAATTTAAGTCCATTGCCTCTTGTTCTATCCTCAGAGGCAAGGAAGAACAAGTTCCCTCCCTCTGCCTTATGACACCCTTTCAGACACCTGAAAACTGCTATCATGTCCCCCCTCAATCTTCTCTTTTCCAAACTAAACAAGCCCAATTCTCTCGTCCTTCCTTCACAGGTCATGTTCTTTAGACCTTTGATCATTCTTGTTGCTCTCCTCTGGACCCTCTCCAATTTCTCCACATCCTTCCTGAACCGCAGTTCAGGACACAATACTCCAGCTGAGGCCTAACCAGCGCAGAGTAGAGTGGGAGAATGACTTCTCGTCTTTTGTTCACAACACACCTGTTTATGCATCCTAGAATCATGTTTGTTTTTTTTGCAACAGCATCACACTGTTGACTCATATTTAACTTGTGGTCCACTATAACCCCTAGATCCCTTTCTGCTGTACTCATTCCTAGGCAGTCCTTTCCCATTCTGTATGTGTGACACTGATTGTTCCTTCCTAAGTGGAGCACTTTGCATTTGTCCTTATTAAACTTCATCCTGTTTACCTCAGCCCACTTCTCCAGTTTATCCAGATCCTTTTGAATTATGACCCTATCCTCCAAAGAAGTTGCAACCCCTCCCAGCTTGGTGTCATCTGCAAACTTAATAAGTGTACTTTCTATGTCAATATCTAAATCATTAATGAAGATATTGAACAGAACCGGTCCTAAAACAGACCCCTGCGGAACCCCACTAGTTATACTTTTCCAGCAGGATTGAAAACCATTAATAACTACTCTCTGGGTACGGTTATCCAGCCAGTTGTTCACCCACCTTATAGTAGCCCCATCTAAGTTGTATTTGAGTAGTTTATTGATAAGTATATTATGTGAGACCGTGTCAAATGCTCTACTGAAGTCTAGGTATATCACATCCACTGCTTCTCCGCTATCCACAAGGCTCATTATTCTATCAAAGAAAGCTATTAGATTGGTTTGACATGATCTGTTTTTAACAAAACCATGCTGGCTGTTTCCTAGCTCCTTACCACCTTCCAATTGCTTGCAGATGATTTCTTTAATGACCTGCTCCATTATCTTTCCTGGCACAGAAGTTAAGCTGACTGGCCTGTAGTTTCCCGGGTTATTCTTGTTCCCCTTTTTATAAATGGGTACTATATTTGCCCTTTTCCAGTCTTCTGGAATCTCTCCCGTCTCCCATGATTTTCCAAAAATGATTGCTAAAGGCTCAGATACCTCTTCTATCAGCTCCTTGAGGATTCTAGGATGCATTTCATCAGGCCCTGGTGATTTGCAGGCATTTAATTTTTCTAAGTAAATTTTAATTTGTTCTTTTCGTATTTCAACTTCTAAACCTACCCCTTTTTCACTAGCATTCTCTATGTCAGGCATTCCTTCAGATTTCTCAGTGAAGACCGAAACAAAGAAATCATTAAACATCTCTGCCATTTCCAAATTCCCTGTTACTGTTTCTCCCTCCTCACTGACCAATGGCCCTACCCTCTCCTTGGTCTTCCTCTTGTTACCAATGTATTTGTAAAAAGCCTTCTTGTTTCCCTTTATGCTTGTAGCTAGCTTGAGCTCATTTTGTGCCTTCGCCTTTCTAATCTTGCTCCTGCATGCTCGTGTTGTTTGCCTATATTCATCCTTTGTAATTTGTCCTAGTTTCCATTTCTTATACGATTCCTTTTTTAGTTTGAGATCATGCAAGACCTCCTGGTTAAGCCAAGGCAGTCTTTTGCCATGTTTTCTATCTTTCCTACGCAGCGGGATAGCTTGTTTTTGGGCCCTTAATAATGTCCCTTTGAAAAACTGCCAACTCTCCTCAGCCGTTTTTCCCCTCAGTTTAGCTTCCCATGGGACCTTACGTACCAGCTGTCTGAGTTTACCAAAATCTGCCTTCCTGAAATCCATTATCTCTATTGTACTGTTTTCCCTTCTACCCTTCCTTAGAATTATGAACTCTATGATTTCATGATCGCTTTCACCCAAGCATCCTTCCACTTTCAAATTCTCAATAATTTCCTCTCTATTTGTTAAAATTAAATCTAGAACAGCTTCCCTCCTGGTAGCTTTTTCAACCTTTTGAAATAAAAAGTTGTCTGCAATGCAATCCAAGAATTTATTGGACAGTCTGTCCCCTGCTGTATTGGTTTCCCAACATATCCCTGGATAGTTGAAGTCCCCCATCACCACCAAATTCTGGGCCCTGGATGATTTTCTTAGCTGTTTAAAGAAAGCCTCATCCACCTCTTCAACCTGGCATGCATGTAAAGCAAGGGCATGTGAAGTGAGGTGCCATCCCATGCACCCTCTGAGAGCTGAACCACAATTGTGTACAACTAATTGCACACAACTGTGACCGTGATGGTTGTGCATTTCCCCTGCACCTGATCAAAGTGCTGCTCTCATTCAGTTGCCACACCTCTCAAACTCTAAGTATGCAAGTGCAACTAGCAATATGACCCTCTCCTGGGAGGCTGTCTTGGTTATGACAATCTTGCCAGCCACTGAGATGAAGAAGGGCCACTCATGAGGCCCACTTACTAACCTAGGCTGCCCATTGCTGTGCTACAGATTGTGCAGCAATGCTGAGAATAAAGAGAATATACATAACC